>NC_053024.1:643048701-643659725 GCF_003073215.2 Triticum urartu
CATTGCAGAAGAGATCAAGAAACTGGAAGCGGTAGGCCTCGTCAGAGGAATGCTCCATCCCACGTGGTTGGCCAATCCTGTAGTCGTGCGCAAGGCAAACGGGAAATGGAGGCTTTGCATCGATTTCACCGATGTTAACAAAGCTTGTCCCGAAGACCCGTTTCCTTTGCCGCGCATTGACCAGATTGTTGACTCCACAGCCGGATGTGATTTGCTTTCATTTCTTGACGCATACTCAGGGTATCATCAAATCTTCATGGCAGACGAGGATGAGGAGAAGACCGCATTTATTACTCCATGTGGCACGTACTGCTTTGTACGGATGCCTTTCGGATTAAAAAATGCTGGTTCAACATTTGCAAGAGTAGTCCATATCGCTCTTGAGCCACAAATACACAGAAATGTGGAAGCCTACATGGATGATATAGTGGTCAAGAGCAAGGTCAGAGCAACCCTGGTTCAAGATTTGGACGAGACCTTCGCAAATCTGCGCAAGATCAGCCTCAAGCTCAACCCAGAGAAGTGCGTGTTCAGAGTTCCCTCCGGCAAGCTTCTCGGATTCTTCGTGTCTCAGCGGGGAATTGAAGCCAACCCTGACAAGATCAAGGCCATTGAGCAAATTGAAGCACCAAAGCACGTCAAGGATGTACAGAAACTTGCCGGTTGCGTGGCTGCTCTCAGCAGGTTTATTTCTCGGTCTGCTGAGCGCGCCCTGCCGTTTTTCAAATTATTGAAAAAGGCAGGTCCAATGAAATGGACTCCGGAAGCGGAGGCTGCGCTGCAAGACCTGAAGAGATACCTGTCCTCCCCCCAATACTTGTCGTGCCTAAACCACAAGAGAAATTGCTGCTGTACATAGCGGCAACCAATCAAGTGGTCAGTGCTGTGTTGGTAGCAGAGAGGGAGGCAGATGATGAGCCAGCAACCGTGGCAAGCGCATCCAGCGACAAGCAGGGGGCTTCCCTGACAGGCTCTGGTCCCGACAAAGATGGATCTGCGCAGATGCATGAGGAGACGCGGAAGAAAATGGTGCAGCGCCCAGTTTACTTTGTCAGTTCCCTCCTGCAGGGGGCTAGGTCAAGGTACTCTAGTGTGCAGAAATTGCTTTTCGGCCTTCTCATGGCCTCGAGAAAGCTGCGCCATTACTTCCAAGCACATGAGATCACAGTTGTCACTCGCTTTCCGCTCAAGTGGATACTGCAGAATCCAGAAGCGACAGGCAGGATTGTTGAGTGGGCACTGGAACTGTCAAGCTTTGGTCTCAAGTTTGAAAGCACTCCAACTATCCAGAGCAGAGCATTGGCAGAATTTATAGCAGAATGGACGCCAACACCAGATGAAGAAATTCCAGAAACGAGCATCCCCGACAAGGCGGCAAGCAAAGAGTGGCTGATGTACTTTGATGGTGCCTTTTCGCTGCAAGGCGCCGGCGCTGGTGTGCTGCTTATCGCACCCACCGGAGAGCACCTCAAGTACATAGTCCAGATGCACTTTCCCAAGGAGCAAGCAACAAACAATACTGCAGAGTACGAAGGCTTGCTTGCCGGTCTCCGGATCGCGGCAGACCTTGGGATCAAGAAGCTCCTTGTCAGGGGTGACTCACAGCTTGTCGTCCGCCAAGTAAACAAGAATTATCAGAGTCCGTTGATGGAAGCTTACGTCGACGAAGTGAGAAAGCTAGAAGAGCGCTTTGACGGCCTACAAATGGAGCACGTTCCGAGATCTCAGAACGCCCTTGCTGATGACCTGTCAAAGTGCGCCGCACTCAAGCTACCTGTGGAACCAGGGACCTTCGTGCTCAAGCTGACCCAACCGTCCGTAACACCATCAACTGGACAAAGCAAGAAGACGAAGTTGATTCCTGGTGACTACCTGCCGGCAGAGCTTCCCGAAGCCGCCGCCAAGAAGATCCCCAAGATCAACACCGAAGGCGCTGAGGAGCAGTCTGCTCTGGCAAGCCCTAGGGCTTGTTCCGTTGAAGCAGAAGCTCCCGGCAAGCTTGTCGCGGAATTTCATGCTCCGGCAGAGACACAGCTTCTCGCCGTAGAAGCGGATATTCCCGCAGCAATCTCCAAGGTCAACGCCAAGAGCGCCGGGGAGCAAGATGCTCTGGCAAGCCCCAGGGTTTGTTCCGTTGAAGCTAAAGCTCCCGGCAAACTTGTCGGGGAATGTCAAGATCCGGCAGAGACACAGCTTCTCGCCGTAGAAGCGGATGTTCCCGCGGCAGCAGAGTTGCCTTTAATCCTTGTTGTCGAGCCACAGGCTCCAACGTGGGAGCAGCAGATTGTCCGTTTCCTTCAGACAGGAGAACTTCCCGAAGAGCAAGAAGAAGCCGAAAGAGTAGCCCGGCAGTCAAGTATGTACCAGTTCGTCGACAAGACACTGTAAAGAAGAAGACTCAACGGTGTGAAATTGTGGTGTATTCCCCGGGAAGACGGACAAAAGCTGTTGGCAGAGGTACATGGAGGCATATGTGGACACCACATTGGCGCAAGAGCACTCGTCGGCAAAGCATTCCGGCAAGGTTTCTTCTGGCCAACAACCCTCCAGGATGCAACTGCACAATTAACCAAGTGTGAAGCGTGCCAGTTCCATTCCAAGCAGATACACCAGCCAGCTCAAGCTCTCCAGACGATCCCTTTATCCTGGCCATTTTCGGTCTGGGGGCTCGACATCCTCGGCCCCTTCCCCCGAGCTGTCGGGGGCTTTGAGTACTTGTACGTCGCAATCAACAAGTTCACAAAGTGGCCGGAAGTGGAACCAGTGAGGAAGGTGACCGCACAGTCAGCCGTCAAGTACTTCAGGTCGATTGTTTGCCGCTTCGGGATCCCTAACCGGATAATCACCGACAACGGCACACAATTTATGAGCCACACCTTCATGCAGTGCGTCCAAGATCTCGGCGCCAAGGTCTGCTTCGCTTCTGTTGCTCACCTGAAAAGCAACGGTCAAGCGGAGAGGGCAAACGCCGAGGTGCTGCGTTGGCTCAAGACCAGAACTTTCGACGGGCTGCACAAGTGCGGAAGAAACTGGATCGAGGAGCTACCGGTGGTTCTTTGGTCGATCAGAACGACGCCAAATCGAGCCACTGGACAGACACCCTTTGCTCTAGTCTATGGAGCAGAGGCAGTTACCCCCACGGAACTCGTGTACGGGTCACCTCGAGTGCTCGCTTACGATGAGCTTGAGCAAGAGCGGCTGCGGCAAGATGACGCGCTGCTCCTTGAGGAAGATCGTCTCCAGGCTGCTGTGCGAGCTGCTCGCTACCAGCCAGCTCTGCGCCGCTACCACAGCCGCAGAGTCAATGCCAGGAGTCTCGAGGAAGGCGACCTTGTTCTTCGGCGCGTTCAGTCAGCCATGAATTCCAACAAGTTGACGCCGAAGTGGGAAGGCCCTTACCGGGTGAAACGAGTCACAAGGCCTGGCACTGTCCGCCTTGAGACCGAAGATGGCATTCCTGTGAGCAACTCCTGGAACATCGAGCATCTTCGTAAGTTTTACCCGTAAGGCGCGGTTGTCGGGCCTTGCCCGGCAACCACCTTTCTGTACAAGTCTTGCCGCTGTTGCATGTAATCCTTTGTACAGAGCCAGGCGCAGACCCTGAGCACCAGTAAATGAAGTGCTGCCACCCCGGGGTTATATCATGCATGCTAGGTTGAGTCTCGTCCTTGGTTAGGGTTGATAGTGCCTAAGAGCGGCTAACCCCTAACTTAGAGGTCGAGTGTCCGTCCCTTTGCTCTTCTTTCGTGCGCAGGGCTCGCGTATCCTGGCTAGACCGCTTGAGGACGAAAAGGAGAAGAAGGGCGCGCCGGCACCTGAACCCCGACAAGCCAGTATTGCCGAGGGTTGCGGGTACCAAGATCCGTTCCCGGCAAGCCAGAGTTGCCGGGGGCTACAAAATCAGATAGGTCTTTCGTCCCTCATCATGCATCCTCTTATGGACTGGGGAATGTGAAACCGCGCTTCTTCCCGAAAACTGCCGTGCTCCCCCGACTCTAGGCCCTGGAGCGCGTTCCCGGGGCCAAGTTTGGTCGTAGCCGCGACAGCAAAGGGATGAAACGAGGAGGCCGCACCCACCTCGTTCCCACCTCCGTCAAAGGCGTGAGGAAGGTCGAGCGACGTGGGAAGGCGGCAGGGCCTGTTGCCGGGAATGTCTGTCCGAGGGATACTAAGGATTCGCTCCTTGGCGTGGGTTCGACCCGCGAGGCAAATAACCCGGCAAACATCCCCTTTTCATTAAAAAACATCCCACTCAGGTACAGTCCATAGAGGATGAAAAACATGAAAGAGAGGGTTACAAGTTTTAGATGCAGCTAAGGCCCGAGGGCTTACAAATTAAAAAGATAAGGTGCCCGTAATCCCTTTCCTGTCCCTCTCTTCAGGAGGTAGGTCAAGGAGGCGAAAAGGGGAAAAGGGGCGCCTAGACGAGCCACAGGTGCCAGAAGACACCAAGAGAACATCCCGGGGGGCCGACCGAGGGCTTGACGGTGATGGCGACGCCGGAAGCGGGGCTCGAAGACGGGGCGACAGGACGTCAGCACGCTGTCGAGGGCACCACGCCCTCGTACTCTGACCTGACGGCCTTGCCGCCAGCCCTCTTCCCCTTCCGCAGCCTCCCTACGCCAGTCGCCCAAGGAGACGCCCCCGGGGAGTTCAAGGAGCCGGCGACGCGGATGATGGGGTCGCCGGTGTCGCGCGAAGCGGCGCCGGACACCTAGTCGGACACGCCATCCCGCCGACCGTTACCCTCATCATCGCTGTCGCTCTCCTCCTCGTCACCATCACTCGAGGAGGAGCCTTCGCTATCGGAGGAGCTATCCACGCAGCACTTCGCCCGAGTGCCGAAGCACCCGAAGACCTTGATGGAGAGGAGACCGCCCTCCATCAACTTAAGAGTCGGCGCCTCGGAAACCGCGCACCGGCCCCGTTCAGTAAATGCACCACACCTCCATACCTACCTCCGTTTAGGGAGGAGGGCGTGAACCGTTCCCTTCATCATGGCTCGACACATGCTCGCGGGGCTTAGCCCCGCGCACGCCGCCCACGTCACCCACGGCGCCGCGTTTGACGCGTGCCGTTCTGGACGTGCGCGGTGGAAGCGGAGAGATATGCGGCATGACCTAGGCCGCGCGTGCCCGTGCACTGTTTTGGGCCTGGCCCAACAACGCTCGGCACCGTGTCTGGCCCAGGCCCGGGGGCTCCTGTCGGTGTACTAGAGTAGGGCTACCCTAGTACCCCGAACTCGTGCACGGGCAGTCACAGCATCCCCGCGGCAAGGCTTGCCGGGTGACCGCCAAGACCCTCCGCGGCTACTTTGAAGACCATTCAAGAACAAAGTACCCAAGACAAGACCCCGGCGAGAGGAGCTTGCCGGGAAAGCTATCAAAAGCATCTGCAGGCCCCGACAAGGGAGCTTACCGGGAAGGAAACGAGACCCCGGCAAGAGGAGCTTGCCGGGAAGGCCAACCCAGGCATACCAAGAAAACCTGCCGCGGCGCGCCACGCGTCCCGGCAAGACCCGGTGAGCGACTAGCTCCCGGACGCGACAAGATGACGACCGCGGTGAGGAGTTTGCCACGGGAACCGCCTCTCCGAACCCGCGCTCCAGCCCAACCACCACGTGTCGCTCTGGGGGCCTCTCCCAAGCACACGTTGCAGGAGGTCGCGCAGCTAGGGGTGCGAGGTGGCGAGCAGGCGCTGACGAGATAACCATCGTGGCGAACGGTGCTGTCCCTAGCGGTCCCTCTCGGTACTGTTTAGGCGACTGTAGCAAGTAGGTATGATAGCACTGTATGGGTTAGGTATGATAGCACTGTAGCAAGTAGCTGTGCCTTCTACAGCACCTAGCTGTGCCTATCCACGGCACCCTTTCCACTTTTGCCCTCGGCCCCCGTTGCTCTATGTCGGTAACCCCTTGAGTATAAAAGGAGGCCCGTCTGCAACGTAGAGGGGGGTCGGCCATTCTGAGAGCCTTCGGGAGAAGGCCATTCCAACGCCCACGCTCGGTCTTGGCTAGTCGCCGGTGTGTACTCTAGCACCCCGCATTCCCGAGCGAGAAATCAATACCAAACCACAAAGCAGGAGTAGGGTTTTACGCATCCGTGCGGCCCAAACCTGGGTAAATCGCTCGCGTGCTCCGCCTTGATTTACTCTTCGCACGACCAACCGCCCGCGTGCTTCGCCTCGATCTGCTCTTCGCGCAACCTCTGCCCCCCGCCGAACCGAAAGGGACCCGGTCCGCCGGTCCCATAGGTGTCCGTGGATCGGAAACCCCGGCACCCTGGTACTCCTACTAGTAGTAGTACTCAAGTTGGAATTCCAATTGCACGGCACAACTTGTTAGGCAAAAAATTCGATACAGGGTGTAGGAAGCAGTTTGGGAATTTGCATGCCTTTCCGACAAGTGAGATACTCTGATTTGGATACATACGTACATGCTGAGATGTAAGCTGGAATAGCCATCTGCCCTTGTGATGTCAAGCTTCTAAATGCATGTTATGGAGGCCCAAAATAGACTGGATTGTAAAAGGGCCGATGCTAAAAAAAGAAATGAATTATAGAAGGCTACATCCTATAAAATAAAATGGGACAGGCCCATGAACCCAACAAAAAATTGATGAAAAGAAACACAAATAGGCTGAATTGATGGGCTCGGCCCATGTAAAACACCGAATCGGACCGGGCTGAATCTTGTCAGTGACCTTTTCAATTGGTCGCAATTTTGCCACGTCAGATGGCCACGTCGGATCCGACGTGGCCTGGGTAGACAGCCAGTGACCAAAACAAAATGTCATGGGTTCAACGACCTTCTATTAAAGGTCGCTAATTTCAGTTTACGACCGCCAGCTTTTGACCTTCTATTTTTGTTCACAAAAAGGTCGCAAATGAAAAACTATGACCTTTCAGCGGCCAATAATGAGGGTCATAAGTTGACATATTTCTTGTAGTGCATATGTCAGTGACCCAATGCACCTGCAGTTAAGTAACAACTATGTGGGCATATTTGTTGGAGTAAATTACGGGGGAGGGAAGGGGTGGAAATATTGCTGGTCACAGTGGATTGGTGCCCAACGAACGGGCTTCCTGCAGGTATGGGGAACGGTGCATAATAAGTCTCATCTTGCATGCCGGGCTAGGTATAATCTCAAGTCATTAAAAATATACACGCCCCACACATGTTCATATTTCAAGGTGCACTAAATTATTGCATGCGATGATTAAGGTTGGCCATAATGGTGGTATCTTAGCTGGTATCATGCACACGGGAATAGCAAACACGCTGATGTGGCAAAGAATTAAAGAAGAGAGGGGGGTTAGAGTAAGCACTGGTAAACACATTTTTTGTGAGGAACTACAAAAACTGTTCCACCGCCTCTATCTTGCTAAGAGTAGGTCAAATTTTTGAATCGAGCCCTGTAAACTAGAAGGGAGGTAGTAGTACTCTAATAGCTAACCTTGGCACTGTTTGGATCCATGTGTTAGAGTTAGTTTGGGTTAGTTTGAACTAAACTAACCCAAAAAAAATCTAACCCACCCAAGAGGTGCTTATTTGGGTTACTCCCTCCGTCTAGGTGTGTAAGTCATCTTACGTTGTGCACCGCCACCAAGGCGGAGAGGAAAACGAGAAAAATTAATGTCTTTTTGCTAATTAATAGCATTGCATGCAATGAACTAACCACTGGATGTCATGTTTGGCAGTCTCAAGTCATTGAAAGCATGCACCGCCCACATCTCTTATTGGTTGATATGTCACAAAACAAGAAACGATATTGTAGATATTGATATTTTTAGTACTTATAAATTTGGTCAAACACTTTGCAAACGGTTGACGGAAGTAAAAAAAAGACCAGAGGGAGTATCATGCATGCGGAGTAGGCAAAAAATTGCTCATTCATAGCCGGTCGAAGTCTCAAAGGGCGCGACCGCACGAGGGAGGCGAAGGTCGTGGGAGGCGCGACGGTTGACAGAATTAAGTGAAGTTACCCACGCGCCGGCATGGTGTGCGAACAGGCAGAAGCTATACCATCAGGCCTACGATATAGGTCTAGTAGACATGACATCTAGTGGGTCCCACATAGTTCTCGAGAACTCTTTGGGGGCTTGCAGCCGTTTATCCACCGGGAAGCCAGCAAACCCATGCTGTTCACATGCCCTACTCGTCCCCTTCTTCTACTACGTATAGTACAGTACCTTACAACAGTTCGCTCCCAGTCGTCCCATCCTTTCACATTACGATAGTTCCACTAATCCTAACCCTCCTCCCAAATCCATGGTGTCCCAAATCTCCATGATTGGCTGTCAGTACAACGTTAGAACCATCACCGATGATGAGTTCGACGCCATCTACACCCGTGGATCCGCGACGGTGAAAGCATGCCTTGCTCGCTTCCTACGCATGTTCAACATTGTCAACATCTCCAAGTCGTTTACCTGTGGTCCTTCCAATTTTCATTACTGAAAACCAACATCTAAATCTAAACATAGTATTTGCCCTAGAACTACCAGGTTCAACATCTCGCAACATAAACCCATACAACCATACGCCAAGGAGGTACGTAGTAGGTAGTACTATGAATTCCATTTTCGCTCCATACCAACCGTTCTAAAAACTACTTAGTACATATAACGCGCCATTGAAAATCGGAACTCTTAACCCCCTAACAAATGATACTATTTTAAACGTGGCTACTCGATCTGTGGCAACTGGCGAGCCACCGCCTCCAAGTCGTTCACCTGTGGTCCCGGCCATCAACTCCTACGGATCAAATTATCACGCGAGCTAGCTATTCCTACAAAGGTGCGCTCCGCCACGTGCCCGGCTGGTACCCGCAAATGCAACAATACTGCACCTAGGGTTTTAGGGTTTATTTGTTAACGTTGCCTTTACATAGCACTCATGTGTGCGATACAACGAGAGACCGACTACGTGCGTGCGCCTCTTCTCTTCGTATATGTACTCCACCATTTGTCTGGTGTCCAAAAAATTATAATAACTACTAGCAATGTGCCAATGCGTTGCCACACGATCTGAGTAGATTAATACATATTCACCGATTTGATAGAAAAAAAGTCTAGTTTCGAAATACATATATCACTAAAAAATTGTTATGTTTCACTCAAAATATATTCCTTTGGCAGTTTTGATGAGATAAGGGAGGAATGTTGTTGGTTTCAAGATTCGATAAGTGGCGTATGTCTAATTTCTACTCTTACTAGCAACATGCCCGTGCGTTGCACGGAATATCAAGATCTTGTGGGAGAAAAGGATGAACGAGGGAAGGCCTTATCTGCAAATGTGGAGAGGCATGCGGGTAATTTTCCATAGTTTCGTTCCGATCCGTCAAATATAAATCGGATGGCCTATATTGCAGGATGGCAGGCCCACCATCATCACCAACTCTGTTTTTTATCCCTACTAGCAAGATGCCCGTGCATTGCACGGAACACCAAGATGCATTTATTTTACAAGATATATGTTGTAATTGATCCATGCAGGAGTAATCCCATATGTAAAAACTAACAATATCTCGAGAAAGAGGAGAAATGAGGTGAGTAGGAGTTGGGCGTGGTGGCGATTGGTGGTCGGACTAAGCGTAGGCATGGGGATGGACGACGCCGGTAGAGGCCAGCCGGCCACCATGCCAGATTGTTCTAGTGGCTTCTTTTTTAATTTCTCAACAATGAGGTTGTGAGAGATAAGGTTGAACGAGGGAAGACCTTATCTGCAAATATGGAGAGAGGTGGGGTATCTTTTTGCAAAATTGTCATACTTTGCTATCTATCCGTCAGATATAGGTCGAACGGTCTATATTGTAGGATGGCGGGCACACCATCATCACCAACTCGAGTTTTTACAAGAGTAGAACTCTTATAAAAACCCGAGTTGGTGATGATCTACTCTTGTAAAAACCCGAGTTGGTGATGATGGTGTGCCTCTACTCTTATAAAAACCTGAGTTGGTGATGATGGTGTGCCCGCCATCCTGCAATATAGGCCGTCCGATCTATATCTAACGGATAGGAAGGAAACTATGGCAATTTTGCAAAAAGATACCCACACCCCTCTCCACACTTGCAAATAAGGCCTTCCCTTGTTCATCCTTTTCTCCCACAAGATAAACTACTCATACAAATGCATCTTCATGTTCTGTGCAACACATGGGCATCTTGCTAGTTGTTGCAAAAAGCCCATGTGTGTGTGAGAGAGAGGGAGAGAGGAGGAGGACGGAGTGCATGTGTGACAAAGACACAAAGAGTGTGTGTGCGAGAGGTACAGCTTAAAATGAGGTGATAGTGTGTGCATGCATGATCGAGAGGGCATGTCTCAAGAAGGGAAGAAAAATCTACATAGATACAAGGAGCGGGAGAGAGACATGTATGCGATAGTGGAAGCACGAGTGTGCGGGTGTATAAACCTATCTAGAGGCTAGTCGATAAATGTTTGTGAGAGAAATACGAGTCGGGGTGCGAAAGCGAGAGTTTTGTGTGTGTGAGAGAGAGACGACAGTCGGGAAGGGGAGTGGAAGCAGGAGTTGTGTGTGAGAGAGAGGGGGGGAGTTTGTCTGATCGGTAAACAAATGAATAATGTCAGTCTCGGATGGAGACGAAAAGGAGACCAAAACAAATGTTATGTCTACAGGAGAGAGAGAGAGAGAGTAATTTTAGTGGTATGATTTATATCTAGAGACATATAGGGTGTGTGAGAGGATCCCATAGAGAGAAAGAGAAAGTGAAAGACGAGTGGAGACTGTGTGTGTGGCGGTGAAAAAGAAAGCTTAGGTACCTAGTGATACGAGAGAACGGTAGAGACGTGAGAGATAATGAAAACCATGTAATGTATAATGATAGGGAGAGTGTGACACTTCTCAAAGGAGACGTCGTGAGACCATGTTTGCGAAGATAGGAGAAACATGAAGTGAGCGTGCGGGTGAGCTGGAGAAAAGAGAGTGATAGCTACATGAAGGAGCATGCATGCGAGAGAGATGGGCATGAAAGGAGTGAACATAAAAGGGATTCAAATATTTGAATTCGAGATGATGATACATGTAATCCATACTCGAACCAAAATTGATCTATCAAACATGCATACTCATATGTAGATATTATTGATCCGTACATTTTAGTTAAACATAATTTGGTTTAATTTTTTGAATTCAACCTTATGATTTTGAGTTCATTGTATTTGTAAAGCATATTATACATATAAAGGAGCAGAATTCTTTGTTGTGCTTTTGAAAGTATATAAAAATGATGTATATAGAATTTTATTCCAATCGAAAATGGATCCTGCCCGAGAAAATAGAATACAAACGGGATTGGAATTGAGTTGGCACGTTAAATGTGCACTCTGCAAAATTTGAACGAAGCGGGGAAAGTCGCAGTAACCGCCCGAAACCAAAATCCGCGAGATGGAAATTACAACTACCTATCCCTGCCACGCAAAGCCTATCTGCTTGATTTCTATAGGTTTCGATAGGGGTAGGTTTGTAATTTCACTAAAACGTGACATAACCGCCTCTCACCCAGATTCATACAAGGTGGGCGCCAAAACACAGTGTGTCCTCAGCCGAAATCGACTCCCTCCCTGATTCATACAAAGTGGGCACCAAAAACAAACTCTTGTCAGCAAATATTTGGTGTATGCGAGATTACCGTCCTATCCCTAACCGACTAATATTGCTGTGATGTAGGAAATTTGAAACGGGGGCTAAGTTTGTAAATTTCCTCGCATTTGAGACAAGCGCGCCCTGAAGACATGGTTCCCCCTTCCTCTCCACCTCCATTTCCCCATTCGTACTCCGTGGGCGCCAAAACGCCCTCTCCACCCCAGCCTCCTTCGTCCACCACCCCATCCATCATCGTCCTCCTCCACCATGCCGGAGCTGATACCCCGACGCCTCCATCCATTACAAGAGATCGACATCTCTCATCCACGGCTTCGGACCGGGATCCTTGCATCCCGTCCCCTCGCTTCATCCCCGCCGTCGTCCACCTTGTTGGCACCGCTCCTATGACCGCGCCCCGCCGCCACCGTCTACCCTCCTAGATCTGCTTCCACGTCACCGACAGCCATCGCAACCGCAGCACCGTCAAATTCTCAGCAGATGCATACACGGCGCCGCACTAGAGGCGGTACTCTTTCGTATCTGCTCAACTTATTTATCGCAGCAAGAAAATAGATCGCCACTGCTTTACTCTGATTTCTTGTCCATCACTTACTTGCTAGTTGAGAGCAAACATTGGTTGCGAAGTTGCCTTTGTCTGGTTTGCACCTTTAGATCCGCCATGGCACGCTCAACACTATACTCCCAATGCTTATGGTTTTCGCCTTTTATATTCCACACTAGTTAAATCACAGTAGACTAAATTTCAAAATTGGGTCAGTCGATTTTTCAAAGCTCGTCGGAGTTCGCCGGTGCGAACGAAGGGCTCGGGTGGGGACTTTGGTTGTTGGGGCGAAGTGGTGGGGCCTCGCCGAATGAAGAAAACTCGGGGGGGGGGGGGGGGGGGGGGGGGGGGGGGGGTGGAGGAGGAACACAGGCAGTGGGGGCCGATAGTCCGGCCGGCGGCCCGTGTGGTGTTCTGTATGGGAAGAATCGGAGACAAGGAAGAAGAAGGGTTAGGAGACATAGGATCTTCATCCAACTGCTTGAAATGGTTGACTGACCCAAATGCAGACATGCCTTTATATTCAGTACCATTATCTTACCTGCTTAGCACTGCTCCTGAATCCATCAAGCTAAACAATGTGCCACTCATAATTCCAAACTTGTTGCTCAAGTACGAATCTGATATGATGCTGATATTACTAAAATAGATAACATTTAATTGGTCAGCTAATGTTCCTACTTTACTTTCGAAAAAGCACGTGCACCACATATAGAGAGACAGCATGGAGTTGCTTTCTTAATGCACTCTGGTTCATCATGTGTGGGCACTGCGCAACGAACATTTTATTATCCAAAATCTGCTTGCTCTTCTTTAGCATGTTCCTCTTCCGTTCTTCTTTAATAAATACTCTCTCCGTTCCTAAATACAAGTCTTTGTATAGATTCCACCGTGGACTACAGATGGAGCAAAATGAGTGAATCTACACTCTAAAATGTATCTGGATACATCTGTATGTGATCCATAGTGGAAATATATACCAAGACATATATTTTGGAATGGAGGGAGTATGATAGTAGTACAGTATGTTCCTTGTAGTGAAGATGAGCAGGGACCTTTGCAGTGTAGAGGTCTATACGGTCGGTTGGTATGGACACTTTGAACTCTTCGAGCCTCTTTGATTCGTAGGATTTTGTAAACATGGGAATAGGATTTGTAGTGGCCTGCCCACTTGAATCCTATAAGAATAGAAAGGAAATGCGGGGAGCTATGTCGCCTATGAGAGTTACACTGATATTAAAACTACCGCACCTTCAGTTGAAGAGAGCTGGTATCTGAAGCCTTTCTAGCCGTACCGGCAATACTAGCACATATATTCCAGCAAGTTCCACTTTGCTGATTTTACTCTGATGCTTGATTGATAGGCTTCCAATTACTAGCGGCAATACAACACCGTATTTTCAAGCCAGTTCCACTTTACCAATTTATATATCGTGGTTATGGTGTACCCCTTTTATGTACACTATGATCTACCTAGTTGCTGTGTGCTCTTGTTATCATGGTTTGGCAATAAACTCTCTATACAGTATATTTTGAACCTATCATCTACCAACTGTCCTTACTTCTGGAGCCTATTTTTTGTGTACTTGTGCCAGATTATATAAATGCACGCACCATATTACAGCACACATGAGCTCTCTCATCAGAATCTAGTGATAGCACACACGTGTTTACAGGGGTGCCCCTATATTAAAATATCCTCTGCATTACAAAGATAATCTCACAACTATTTATGTTTTCATGGTTCTCAGATATTATACATAATTACAGTGAATATCTGAATCCGCGCATCAGAAGAATATTATGGAACACTGCAATGACTTACAAAATTGGAACCAAGGCATTGAGTGCCATTCTGGATGCAATGAAACTCATATGCTCCCCACCTATAGATTCTTGTTTAGAATATGATCCTAATGACTATTTTTAACCTCGAGGAGTCAAAGGCAGATGGCCTGTCATGTTCACCCATCAAGGTGCCTGCTCTAATTTGGCAAGGTTTTATTGGTTACGCGTATCTTGCATATGTTGTCTTGCATTTCTTCTACTTTATTGCACCGCCATCTACTTAGTTTACTCATCATATATGTCAAGATGCCATGCCCATCCATTATCAATACATATTCCATCTGTCATCATACCATGTTTTTCTAGTCAAATGCTATTCTTGTGCATCAGACATCAAAAAGGAAGAGGGTGATTGCCGAACCTGAAGTAGCACCAGCAAAGTCATTGAAAAACGTGGTTGTGCCAGACAAATCAGACATCACCCCACTTATATTGGCTGTACAACCAGTGACACAAAACGTAGGACCGACTCCAGTAGACTGTACTCATACTTCACTGGCCACACCACTAGCCCCACCACACAGGACCTGCACTCCAGCAAAAGGTATGCCGATTTCAGTTGCCATAGCACCAGCCGTACCATACAAAAATTCCACTCCAGCAAAAAGTACAGCAAGTCCACTGGCCGAATACATATCCCAACTACAGAGACGGCCAATTCCTATAGATTGGAACCCCATTCCAGTTATTCCCAGTTGAAAAGACAATGATTTCAATGTTGTTAGGGACTACGTGCATATATTCCCATCATTGGAAGATTATAGTGAAGACAAACACCATTTTCACATCTTCATGTCCCAGTTACGTGTAAGTGCTATTATTCATGGTGATTATTTCCCTGTTTTCTACTGATTGAACACATCAATGATTTACATTACATTGTTGTAAGTAGGCTAGGGTCAATCTGATAGTCATGACGAGCAAAGCTTGCTTGTGCTTTTCAGGGAAGCATTGCAGCAGTATTGGTGTTACCTGAGGAAATCACACTTTGATGGCAAGTCTATAAATGAATTTCTGGTGAAGTCCCCTGTGCTAAATTTAGAAGACATTGAATGGAAAAACCTTGTTATGCACTGGTCTCGTTCCGAGGATGAGGTACTGTCTACGATATCGCATGACAATTTGAACTTCTACTTTTCCGCATGTGCCTTACGGATCTTTTTTGCAGGAAATCTGCTCGAAAAAGAATTCTGGTTTGAAAAGAATGATAGGATATCGCAAATATGTTGCCCGCTGCTTTGCTCCTGTTAGTACCTGTTGTCCTGTAGCACTGTACTTGCATACATACCTGGTTCATTATGTGAAAGCAGTATGCATGATAGCTTGCTTATCAATTGTTCGCTCCAAATTATCTGATCTGTATGAATGGTTACATTAGTGTAGAATATATATCCAATGCCAATGAAATTTTTTAGCTCTGCATTGTTCTTGTAAGTACCTGCTGTCCTTTATCAGTGTACTTATATTGACAGGTAGTTGTTCATGTACCATCACTTTGCAGCTTATTTTCCTTTGCCCTCCATTTTCTACACATAAGATCTATATTTACTCGTACCATAAGGTTGGATAACACCGATGGTACTAAAGAAGTTTAGCTCTGCATTGCTCTTGGCTGCACCTTTTGCTTGTATCGTTGTACTTACATTTATAGCTACTTGGTTATGTAGCATCACTCTTCATCTTATCTTAAATATTCTCCATTTTTTCTTATATTGTCACATCTATATTTACTCTTAACAAAATGTAGAATAAAGGCAATGCTTATGAAGAAGATTCTGTGGTAAACTTCTTGAATTGCCCCCCCCCATCAGCATGGCCAAGGGCTTTATAGAGCCTGCCTTCACCAATAATGTAAGTTTGTCCTTATCAAGCCTTCAAACTTTGTTGTGTATATTTGGTTAGGCATGATAGCAACAACTGTTTATTTTTGGTGTTTGCATCAAATTGCATGTTTAAAGTTTATTATGTACTCCAGTTCATAAACAAAAGTTTGTCCTTCTCAATTTAAATTTTCAGTTGTACAACCAAGTTCCTTCTTCATACCATGTAAATTAAACTATACAGAGCAAGTGATCTTATTTTGCCAATCTGAAATGGGATAAATTGACAGCACACTATCCATTGATACTTATGAGTTCTTGATCTATAATATAGTGGTGTCGTGAAGCTGCCAACTCCTTCACAATGTCATTTCCTGACTTGTCTTGACCTGAACAATACCATATTGTGTTAATGCTATTTTAAACTGTGTCACTTTATTCGTCAGTAAGAAATGTGATGAATTGTCAGCACTGATACTTATATGTGCAAAACCTATCATATGTCTGCTTGTTTATCTTTCAAAGTGAGGAGGATATCAGTGTCAAACAAGTGCAGTCTCACCAGCTTGCTCAGCTGCTTGCGCTGCAGCTCCCGAACATGGCTAACCTTTCTTGAACTCTATTGAAGTGCTGTAGGTTTTGTATATTATTTTGTCGGCGTGTTTAGTTGCACTGGTGGCGATCTTTGATGCCCAGTGTATGTAATCTGCTGTCTGCTTGTGCTTTATTATCATAGCAGCGAACTTTGATACCCAGTGGATGTAATATGTCGTAATTTCTTTATTTTATAGTCTAGGTTTTTTTTCTTATTCACGATGCTGCAGTTATTTTACTGTATATATATCCTGCCTTCGCAGTAAACCGGCCAAACGACCGTCATGCAAATCATCAGTATGATCCGCATCATGGGCCTCGTCATCTTGGTCCGTTAACGGGCCTAAATGTAAACTGGCCCACTAGTAGATTCGGGCCTTTAATAGGCTGAGTAAACCGCCGGCCCTATTTTCCCAAGAAAACTCAATGGGCCTTTAGGAGGCTGAAAAGTAGGTCGGGCCTGAAACGTGCCGAACAACTCACAAGCCGGCAGCAGGCTGAAATAGACCTCGGACCATGAATGTGCCAATCAAATCATGGGCTTATAACAGGCCAAAATTGTCTCGGTCCTTGTTTGGCCCAATCAGATTATCGGCTGCGAGCAGGCCGGTTGCAAACCGGGCCATAGTTAGGCCCAACTATATGACGGGCTTTTAACAGGCCGAAATTAATATAGGGCCGAAATGTTAAATGGGCCCTTAACAGGCCAAAACTAATACCAGGCTAAATTACTAAATGGGCCTTTAGAAAGTGGGTCCAAAAGCATAGCGTCCAGTTGACGGACCGAATCTGATATGGGCCATAATTTAGCCCAAAGCCTCTTAAAGGGCCGGACCTGATCTGGGCCGTAATTTGGCCCATAACGTGGTAGTCTTTTAACGGGTCGGATCTCATATGGGCCGTTATTAGGCCCGGAACGTGGCAGCTAGTTAATGGGCCGGCCTACTAGGGTCCTCAAAATCTTGTGGGCCTATAGCTGGGCCGACCCATTAATGTCGGTGAAATCTCGTGGGCCTTTAGCTGGGCCGGCCCATTATGGTCTGTAAAAATCTTATGGTCCTTTAACTGGGCTGGCCCATTATGGATCGCAAAATCTTGTGGGCCTTTAGCTGGGTGGCCCATTATGGTCGGCAAAATCTTATGGGCCTTTAGTTGGGCCGGCCCATTTAAACTTTATGGGCCGGTCCACGTGTTAACATATCATAGGTGCATCTCGCCCATTGGATGAGTGACACTTGTGCCAACGGGGAGCTGACACGTGTTTCCTCCGGCCAATGATGATTTTACACGTGGAAAATCCCCATTGGTCTGGGCTGTTAACGGGTTATCGGATCCAAAACCGGACCCGATAGCTTAACGACGTTCCGTTACGATGGATGCCACGTGTCGGTCACCATTGACGAAAGCACTTCTGTGACGCGCAATTTATCGTCATGGAAGTGGACACTTCCGTGATGATAATTTTGGTAATGTCATGGAACACTTCTATGGCAGCACAGGTATGACTATCTTGATTCTGTCATAAATTTGTCATGGATGTACATGCATGACAGAAAATGTGACCTACTGTGACAAACACGTATCATCACCGAAGTGTATTTTTTGTAGTGTACGTTACTAGACCGATAGCAAGTTTTATGTGGGAGAGGCCACTTCTAGCATGTCATCCCTGACTTGGAATTCTATGCACCTATGATTGGAACTATTACCAAGCATCCGCAACTACTAATGTTCATTAAGGTAAAACCTGACCATAGCATTACGATATATTTGTCCCCCTTCAATCCCGTATGCATCAATTTCTATGCTAGGTTGAAGCTTCTGTCACTCTTGCGCTCCAATACATAGTCCTATCAACATATAACTAACCCTATAGTGTGATCCACAGGCGCTCATATGATGGGCACCAAAGGACAACAACATAACCACAAGCAAATTAAACCAATCATAGCAACTCACCAATTGCCGGTAGGACAACAAAAATCTACTCAGACATCATAGGATGTCAACACATAATTGGATAATAATATGAAGCATAAAGCACCATGTTCAAGTAGAGGGTACAACGGGTTGCGGGAGAGTGGACCGCTGTAGATAGAGGGGGGAAGGTAATGAAGATGTTGGTGAAGATGATGGAGGTGTTGGTGTAGATCGCCGTCACACGATGATGTCCCCGACGGCGTTCCGGCGCCACCGGGAGAGAAGGGGAGGGAGCCCCCCTTCTTCTTCTTCCTTGAACTTCTCCCTAGTTGGGAGAAGGGTTTCCCCTCTGGTCCATGGCCTCCATGGCGGCGGAGGGGCGAGAGCCCCTCCGAGATTGGATCTGTCTCTCTGTCTCTCTCTATTTCTGCGTTCCCGATTCTGGCCTTTCACCGTTTCTTATGTTCCCGGAGATCCGTAACTCCGATTGGGATGAAATTTTAACACGATTTGTATCTGGATATTGGCTTTCTTGCGGCGAAAGAAGGGCACCAACCACCTAACGAGGTGGACACGAGGGTCAGGGCGCGCCCCCTGCTTCATGGCGCCCTCGGGCATCGTCTCGCGTTGATTCTTCTTCCCAAAAATCACATATATTCCAAAAAAATCTCCGTAAGTTTTTATCCTGTTTGGACTCCGTTCGATATGGATTTTCTGCGAAACAAAAAACATGCGACAAACGGGAACTGGCACTGGGCACTGGATCAATATGTTAGTCCCAAAAATAGTATAAAAAGTTGCCAAAAGTATATTAAAGTTGTATAATATTGGCATGGAACAATCAAAAATTATAGATATGACAGAGACGTATCAATGTCACTCTGAAGCTTATGGAGGGCATCATGCTGGAGATAGAACTTCTTACAAGGTATTGCAATATGGATTTTATTGGCCTACTCTCTTCAAGGATGCCCGTAAGTTCGTCTTATCTTGTGATGAATGTCAAAGAATAGGTAATATCGGTAAGCGTCAAGAAATGCCTATAAATTATTCACTTGCTGTTGAACCATTTGATGTTTGGGGATTGGATTACATGGGACCTTTTCCTTCCTCTAATGGGTATACACATATTTTGGTTGCTATTGATTATGTTACTAAATGGGTAGAAGCTATTCCAACCAGTAGTGCTGATCACAACACGTCTATTAAAATGCTTAAGGAAGTTATTTTCCTAAGGTTTGGAGTCCCTAGATATTTAAAGACTAATGGTGGTTCACACTTTATTCATGGTGCTTTCTGTAAATGCATGCCAAGTATGATGTTAACCATAGAATTGCATCACCTTATCATCCTCAGCCTAGTGGTCAAGCTGAACTTGGCAATAGAGAAATAAAATTAATTTTGCAAAAGACTTGGTCTAAGAAATTAGATGATGCACTTTGGGCTTATAGAACAGCATATAAAAATCCTATGGGTATGTCTCCTTATAAAATGGTTTATGGAAAATCTTGTCATTTGCCTCTTGAGTTAGAACATAAAGCATATTGGGCAATCAAAGAACTCAATTATGATTTCAAAATTGCCGGTGAAAAGAGGTTAATTGATGTTAGCTCATTAGATGATTGGAGAACCCAAGCTTATGAAAATGCAAAATTATTCAAAGAAAAAGTTAAAAGATGGCATGATAATAGAATCCAAAAGCGTGAGTTTAAAGTCAGAGAATATGTTCTTTTGTACAACTCTCGTTTCAGATTCTTTGCAGGAAAACTCCTCTTAAAATGGGAAGGCCCATATGTCATCGAGGAGGTTTATCGGTCTGGAGCCATCAAAATAAATAATTCCAAAGGTACTAAGCCGAAGGTTCTGAATGGGCAACGAATACAACATTATATCTCAGGTATGCCCATTAATGTTGAAAGTAATATTATCCAGACTTTGGCACCGGGAGAACACATAAAAGAGTCCTTCCGGAACACTCCAGAATCGTGAAAATATGGAGGTACGTGATACGATAAGTAAACGGACTCTGGAAAATCCGCAAAAATATTTTTTATTAGTTTTGGAATATTTAAACATTTAGGAAATAAAGAAACTTCCAGGAAGCGTACCCTGGTGAGCACAAGACACCAGGGCGCCTGGCGTGCCCAGATGGGTTGTGCCCACCTGGGACACCTTCTGTATTCCGTTTTTCTACCATATGCTTCTCCTCCAAGATAAAAAAATCTATATATACTTCCCGAACATGTTGATCACCGTATCGCGGAGAAATCTCCTATTCTCTTTTTTTGCTGTTTTATGTCAGATTTGTTGAGCATGTCTTCTTCTTCCTCCAACAACGTGGAAGATGATGCTTGGTTGATGAAGATCGAGCTGAAGAGAGAAGATCCCACGGAAGCCGCCGGAGGATCTGAGAGCAAGGAGGTTACCGTAGATCAGCCTCTGGTCTTCGAACAAGCACTGCCAGCTGAGGAGGAGGAAGATATCCTTAAACCTTACCATACTCATCTTACTCCTGCTGAGATTGAAGCCTTTCACATCATTGAAATAGTCCGCATACAAAATAAGTATCTCACTCGTGAGAATATTTTTCATCAAGAGCACACCACCCACCTCTGGAGCGTCATCCGTCGATTGGAGAATCTCTTGATCCTTAAGGATAGAATCGCTTCATCACCACCACCATCATCTTCACCAGCAAAGGAGAATTGAGTATCGGGTATGGGCACTCCCCTTGGCTTCCGCCAAGCTTGGGTGAGGTGCCCCGGTATCGTATCATCCCACTATCTTTTTGCTTTTACTTATTTTAGTTTGATCTTTTGCTTAGATGAATAAAAGTTAGTTCGATCCTTTCTACCTTGAGAGTTTGCTTAGTGATCTATCCTTGTAATCATGTGCAAGTTATATAATAAAGTTTAGTTTGAGTTTTTTCTTTATTTACTTTCATGTTGCAAATAAAGAAAGGAAATAAATAAAAGAAAGGAAAGAAATAATGAAAAGATCATGTACTAATCCAATGGTAGATGATGACACTACATAAGGAAAATTATAAGGTGAAAATTTTATTAGAGATTGACAAACATAGCATTAGTTAATGATGCAACTCATGAAAGAATTAATAGGGGAAGAGAAGATTCACATATAAATATACTATCCTAGAAATCTGTTGTGATTGTGAGCCCTCATCAAAATATTATATGCCAAAATTATTGACGTTGGACAAGGAAGACAACTTAATGGTTTCTGTTTGTTTATATTCACATAGAAGTCATATTGTCATAGATCCTTAAACATGTGGTGCTTGCCACTATCTTTGCTAGCCAAAAATTCTGCAGTAAGTAGAGATACTACTTGTGCATCCAAAAATCCTTAAACCCAAATATTGCCTTCAAGTGTCCACCATACCTACCTAGGGATTGAGCAGGATCCCTCAAGTAAGTTGTCATCGGTGCAAAAAGGCAATAAAAATTGCTTCTAAATGTGTGAGATCATTTAGTGTAGGAGAAAATTGAGCGTTGCATGAAATTGTGATGGTGAAGAATAAAAGCGACATACTGGATAATAAAGGTCGCTATCACAAGGGGCAATGTAATGTGACATTATTTTGCACTAGGGGGTTGAGCATACAAACAAATAAGTGCATCGCAACCTCTGCTTCCCTCTGCGAAGGGCCTATCTTTTACTTTTATGTATTTACTTTTATACAAAGAGTCAAAGTTTTCCTTCTATTCCTTTTTATTTTTCTCCTTTGGCAAGCATCATGTGGTGCGGAAAGATCTAGGCACATATGTCCAGTTCAATATAGATAGCATGAGTTATTTTTGTTGACATCACCCTTGAGGTGAGTACGTTGGGAGGCGAAACTATAAGCCCATATCTTCCTATGTGTCCGGTTGAAACGTTTTGCTTATGTGTATGTGATGAGTGTTAGCAATCATAGAAGACTATATGATGGTTGAGTATGTGGATGTGACGCCCCGAGACCATTGCGCCAGGTGTCTTCCAGTTATTCGCTGTTGTTGCCTTGTCATGTGTTTGCGTGGCATGCATTTCATATCATGTCATGATGTGCATCGCATTTGCATACATTTTCGTCTCATGCATCCGAGCATTTTCCCCGTTGTCCATTTTGCATTCCGGTACTCCTATGTTCTCCGGCGCCCTCCTTTTGCCTCTTTTCGTGTGTAGGTGTTAAACATTCTTGGATAGGACCGAGATTTGCCATGCGGCCTCGGTTCACTACCGGTAGACCGCCTGTCAAGTTTCGTGCCATTTGGACTTCGTTTGATACTCCAACGGTTAACCGAGGAACCGTAAAGGCCTCGTGTGTGTTGCAGCCCAACACCCCTCCAAAATGGCCCAAAACCCATCCAAACCCCCTACATCCTCTCGGTCGTTCAATCACGATCGCGCGGCCGAAAACCGCACCTCATTTGGACTCTCCTAGCTCCCTCTACCTATATATATGTGTCTCCCTCCGAATTTTTTGTGCAGTACAAACCCTAGCACCACTCCCCTTGCGCCGCCGGACGTTTCTTCCTCCGCCGCCGGACATGTCCGCCCTCCACGTCGCTCCAGCCAATCCCGTGGTGCCACGTCAGCCACAACCGCCTCCGCAGCCATTCCAGGAGCGCCACCTGTCCTGCCACCCGTTCCCCCTGACGCCGCAACCGCGCGGGCCCGCGAGCCCACGGCAGGCCCGCCCAGGCCCGAGCACCCGCGCCGCCGCCCCGAGCGCTCGCCTCGCTCCGCCGCCGTGCCACTACACCCTGCCGCCGCGCCCGCTGGCGGGACTTTGCCGTCCACGTTGCCGGAGCGTCCCGCCACCACGTCGCCGCCCCGGATCCGCCGCTGCCTCACCTTATTCCTCCATCCCGCCGCCCATCGCAGTGCCCTTCGACGCGCCTGTCCATTGACAGGAGACGCCACCAGCGACCTCAGGTCTGCCCCGTGCTCCTCCTCGTCATTTTCTCCTTCCTCTCTCTTCCTTTCTCCTTCCTCTCTTCACCGTCCCTCCCTCTCCCTTGCAGCAAGCCGTCGGCCGGATCTGGATCCCCCTCGCCGGATCCGTCCATTTCCGCCGTCCCGGCCTCCTTCCGGCGACCGGCGCCGCCGCCGTTCAGTCCCGGAGCGCCGACGATGCATCTCCCGGAGCACCAATTTTGAGCTCATTTCATTCATCCAATCTCTCTCACTAGTTTTCCCAAGTTTTTGTCCATAGAAGAGAATTGTGAAGGAAGTACGACTTTGGCAGGTCCAAATGGTATCAATTTTCTACAATGCGTTCCTATGCCCAAATAACCATCCTCCACAAAATTTCAGCTCACTCCATTCATTATTTTGAGCCCAGCTTCAACATTCATATTTTTGTCTAGCGTGGTACTTTACAAAGCAAGTACCACCTAGGATCCTCTTTTTGAGCTAAAAATTGGTGAAGTCATTCTCCTTAGTAGATGATCATCCTCAGCCAAAACTCACGCCCATTGGCCATGTGCATTTCCCGTACTGCTAATCAAACACTTGGCTGCTAATTCATGTTTGAGCATCGATCGGTCTCCTCGTGAGAATCTTATGTTGTAATTTTCTTCCTAGCACCAACCTGGAGAGTGCCCAACCCACTAGACATGCCTAGGCCGCCCAGAACACATGGCAACATTACGGTCAGGCGGTGACCACGCGACGGGCATGCGAGTTTACGCGCTCTAGAGTTGGGGCCCTCGGCCACCTCCCAAACCTCAACATATCGCCACCAAACCATGTATTTATAATTAAATAGGTCCTTATGTAACTAGAAATGATTTTTGGAAAAAATAAATAGCAAACTATGAGGCAGCTGCAGTTCAAATTTGACCCGCTTCCAACTGAATCGGCGGAATTTTGTCTTTTTCATGAGAGGTGGGTCAAAAAAATTTACACCCAACCATTTTGTCAATTGTGCATTAAATATAGCCTAGTATTTTATAAAAATTATTTGGTCCAATTTTGCAACAATTATTTGGTAGTTCCTTCACAAAAAAACCTCCTTTCGGGCACTCGAAAAATGGAAAATGGTTTTTTCGTCCAACGAAAATGAAAACTTCCTTAGGTAACATTGTTTGCCATTCCAATATGCACCCTTGTGCACAATATGACATCATTTGAACAAACTATGCCATGAATGTGGCCATAAGATTGATCATTTGGCTTGAAAGCCATTGATCTCCACACGTGATAGCTCGTTTCTGAGAACACTTTTTAAAAATAATTGCCATATTACAAGTTTGTCATTTTTCCTGGGAACCTGGCCAAAAATAATGACACAATGCGAAGGTTTCCCAATTTTTTGATTTTTTTGAATTTTTTATGCCCGTTTCAAAATGCGGTCAAAACGGCGAGAATGACCGTTCCTAGCTAGTGGTTGAATCTTGGGATTTTTTTGGTGTTTCTTTGATTAAATAGGTACTTATGTAACTAGAAATGATTTTTGGAAAAAATAAATAGCAAACTATGAGGCAGCTGCAGTTCAAATTTGACCCGCTTCCTACTGAATCGACGGAAATTTGTCTTTTTCACGAGAGGAGGATCAAAACTTTTTACACCCAACCATTTTTTCAATTGTGCATTAAATATGTCCTATTATTTTAGAAAATCGATTTGGTCCAATTTTGCAACAAATATATGGTAGGTCCTTCACAAAAAAAACTCATTTCGGGCAATCGGAAAATGGAAAATGTATTTTCTGTGCAAAGAAAATGAAAACTCCCTTAGGCAACATTGTTTAGAATTCCAAGATGCACCATTGTGCACAATATGAGATCATTTGAACAAACTATGCCATGAATATGGCCATAAGATTGATCATTTGGCTTGAAAGCCATGAATCTTCACACTAGATAGCTTGTTTCCGAGAACACTTTTTTAAAATAATTGCCGTATTACAAGTTTATTATTTTTCCTGGTAACTTGGTCACATATAATGACGCAATGCGAAGGTTTTCCAATTTTTTGATTTTTTTTGAATTTTTTATGCCCTTTTCAAAATGCGGTCAAGACGGCGGGCTTGACCGTTCCTAGCTAGTGGTTGAATCTTGGAATTTTTTTGGTGTTTATATGATTAAATAGATACTTATGTACCTAGAAATGATTTTCGGAAAAAATAAAGAGCAAACTACGAGGCAGCTACAGTTCAAATTTGACCCGCTTCCAGCTGAATCGGCGGAAATTTGTCATTTTCACCAGAGGTAAATCAAGGCTTTTTACACCCCACCATTGTGTCAATTGTGCATTAAACATGTCCTAGTATTTTATAAAATCGATTTGGTCCATTTTTACAAATTTGACCCACTACAGTTCAAATTTGACTCGCTTCCAGCTGAATCAGCGGGAATTTGTCTTTTTCACGAGAGGTGGATCAAAACTTTTTACACCCACCCATTTGGTCAATTGTGCATTAAATATGTCCTAGTATTTTAGAAAATTGATTTTGTCCAATTTTGCAACAAATATTTGCCAGGTCCTTCACAAAAAAGCCTCTTTTCGGGCACTCGAAAAATGAAAAATAAATTTTCCGTGCAAAGAAAATGATAACATTCTTAGGTAACATTGTTTGCCATTCCAAGATGCACCATTGTGCTCAATATAAGATCATTTCTTTGAATTTTTCATGTGAAAAAGTAGAAGAAAAACAAAAGAATGTCGAGGTACATGCTTTTTTGAAACACAATTTGTCTTTTTGATGAGAGGTGGATCGAAAGCATTTTACATCTAAAGATTTGGTCAACTGTACATAAAATGTTGTCTTATAGTTTTGGAAAATGGAGTGGTGTTGTAAACATTTTTTGCACTCCGAAAATAGAAAATGATTCCCCCCCTAAAAACTCATTTCTCATAACAATTTTTAAAAGATATTTGTCTTATTCCAATTCCAAGTTTGTTAGTTTTCATAAAAACTATGTCACATTTGGTGACACAATGAAAATGTTCCTTTTTGAATTTCTCATATCATAAAATTGTTTATATGATTCAACACCTTTTTTTGAAAAAATATGGCTCAACACCTTATTTTTAGTCGATTACGACCAATTTAGAAGGTCATAACGTCTACTGGGTTCTGATTGGTCCATGGACATGTCACGCGGATCGTGCTCAAACGTCGTCGGATGCTCTCGGATCCGACGGCAGCCCTTTCTCCCTCACCCCCTCCCCATCTTTATCTCAAAAAAAGAAAAGAGAAAACTCCCTCACCCTCTCACCCCACGAACCCTAGCGCTCCCTCTCCCCCATACCTTCCCTCGTCTCCCACATCGCCGCCGCCACCCCGCCGATCCCATCCCTCCCGATTCAGATCCGACCCCGCCACCCGCGCCCGCGCGCCACCACCCGCTCCTCGTCGACTCCCGGAGGACGTCCGCCGCTCTTCCTCCGCCTGTCCCGGAGGCCTCAGTCGGCGCCCTCCGCCGCAGGGCCGCCGCGCTCATCCCACCGTCGGCGCCGCACCTCCACCGCCATCTCCGCTGGGTCCTCGCCGATGCCTACGCCCCTTCCCCGTCCAGCGCGCCGCTCGGGAACAAGCACTGGAAGGACCTGGTGGTCACTGTCCGGGACGTCATGCTCATCCCGCGGCCCGAGACGGAGGCCGTCGTGGACATGGTCGCCACCACCGACTGCGAGTGGGGGTCCTGGTCCTCTCCCTCGTCGTCCTCGGCGGCGGCATCGCGGCTTGACGCCATCGCCGTGCCCTGCGTCGACGTCTCGATCAGCTTCACGGATCGCCGTCTTCACGGTACGCACGCACACATGTCTGAAATCCACAGTCAACAGTTTGGTGTACGCGCTGACTACTGAGTCATGAGCCATGCGTGTGGTTGTGCTTGTGTAGAGGTTGGTCGAAGAGGGCTGGAGTTCATGCCGTTCCTGCTATCCTTGTCCGTGTTCCTCTTCGGCACCTCCTGGTTCATCTTCGACCTCATCCTGGAGATATTTCCATCCAACCCTCCCCGTCCCCATGGTGCTCTTTCTAGTTAGTACTCGTCCGAGAGAGTTGTAGTACCAACCGTTAGTTCTTGGTATATCAGGTGGCCAAGATTGTAGCTGATGAGATGAATAACTACCTCTTGTTTGAGCACACTCTGCAAATTGTGCCTGTCCCACTGGAGAAAATATGGAGCTAAATTGAGCCAAGATTGTACCTCTTGTTAGTTATTGGAGCTAAATTGGTCAGGTTGAAAATACTGGAGCTAAAGAGGTTGATTATTGGGTAGTTAGTCCAGTTTTATTGAGATTAAATATGTGTGAGTCAGCTGTGATATGCACAATTTTGTATTGTGATTTCTGGAACCCTGCTGTTTAGATGCGGTTTTGTTGTCCTTTTGAACGGTTGGTACCCCAGATTTGTGCTATAGCTGTGTTTACTATAGAGTGTAGACTCGTGGCATGTACTCTGACAAAATATTTGAAGGGTTAAATAATGCTGAAATGCCCTGCTGTAGTGTAGCTCTACTGATGATGCAGATTGATAGATCTTTTATGCTTGCGTTCGATTTGATGCCATGTCGACTTGCTTGCTTAATCATGAAGTAAATTGCTCGGTGCAGTTATTTTCTCTTAAGATTTTTGCAGGCAGTGATCTTCTTGTATGAGTATATATGTCTGCATTGCATGTTGTTTTTGTGAAAATATGATGATTACTTCCTAGGTGCTGCACATTTTGTTTAGCTTGAGGTTTTGTATGCACTAGTATTACTCTGTTTAGCTTGAGGTTTGGAGCTCTAGTATGCTTAGAGTGACCGGTTTCATTACTCTCTTAATCGACAAGTTAACTAGACTATTTTATTGTATTTCCATCATACTCCTTTCATTTATTTAGTGACTACAGACTGGGAAAATGCCATGTGTACCTTAATCCTTGTGGTTCTCATTTGTTCCCGGTTTGGTGAGCTTGCCCTGAGGTATGTGGCTGCGTGCAGGGACCAGGCCCATGGTGGTGAGGGACTACTACGACATGCTTGGCGTGAAGAAGGACGCCGGCCAGGGTGAGATCAAGAAGGCGTATTATGCGGTATGGCTCGCTACAATTGGATCTGGCACTTATATTGTAATCTTTGGCTTGTCTAAGACTGAACTTGAAGGCTTCTTGTGGGTAGTGATTTTACTTGGTAGATGCTCGAGGCCAAAAACACACACATTATGTACTAAATGTGGTCGCGTATGTCAGGACTCATACATTGTTAAAATGGAGGCTTGGGAAGAACTATTTTCTTTGTAGTAATAAGTCAGGAGTTGTTTGTTGCTTCAGTAGGGTGTCATACATTATAATCATCAGCTCATGTCATCTGGGATCAAACATAGCTTTGAATTTACAAGAGTAAAGATTTATGTGAGAAGTACAAACCATGTTCAATTTTAACTAGTACAAAAATTATGCCCCTTCTATAGTGATACATTCTGTACTACACTGTTGCTTCTGTTTGCTTGCTTGATTACCTCTATAAGGCGGCTTCGTTTTGTTCTTCTTCTTCATGTGCTACTTGCAACATCAAGGGGATCTTCGACCACTACCAACAGGCCACCGGGACCAGCCTGTGGACCGAGCAGTATGAGGTTGGCTGCTGCTTCTCTATCTTGCCTCCATCCATCTTTTTCTTTAGCTGTATCACTTCCTCCTTTCTTTGATGTGGCTGATTTGATTCGGTTTGATATCATCTAGATCTGACTAGTTTGTACTTAGTCACTAGTGATGCACTGCTCTTTTTCCTTGTGATGCTCGAGTACTGAAGAAACTTGGGTAATATGCATTGGTCTTTTGCTTATGCTCTTGTGAGTTTGGCAAGTAATTGTATGGGGAGTAGATGTAGTGTGTGCTTATGCTCTTCTGATATGAGTATTACATTCTTGGGACATGTTTTAAATCAATAATGTTCCTCATTGTGTTAAATCAAGCCTTGCAGAATACAATATACACACTAGATTGTTTCTGAACGTGTTAAATCAACAATGTGTATGTGTTATTGTATCCTCGTAATTTTGCTGTGTCACTGTATCCCAGTAAGGCAAGATGCTTGTTATACTCATGTTCCTGATGATATTGGTGTAGACTCCATTTGGTTATTTCTTCTAGTTCTGCTACTAGTTGCTATGTAATCCTAGTGTTGTAGTTGTTGTGTAGTAATACAGAAATATTAATGCTCAAATATGATGATCTGGCCTGCAGCGCACCTACAGTTTTCATTTCTATGATCAATTTAGAGAGTTGCACATGTCAGTATATTGTATACTAAAAAAAATCCTAGCTAGTGAGAACATTTTAGGCACTCCATGAACGCATACTGGTTAGTGTTAGTCATACTATTTATGTACATCTCATTTGTTGTCAATTCTTGCTTATAAGTTATTGGATCCCTCATTGGCTACTGTTTGATGTTCTGTACACATTCTTATTCTTATATGTTCATTCTTGTTTTTTGCACAGGTGAAGTGTGAATCCAAGTTTGAAGCTGTGAAGCATATCAACAAAGACTAGCATATTATGTGTTGTAAATGTAGGCAGTAGTAGGCTTATCCGGGCTGTAGTATACTATAACATTTGTAATAGACTAATGCCATGTTGTTTTGGACGAATTTCATTTGCTATTTGGATTGTTTGAAATAATGATTGTGTATGTGATTTGAATACCCGTCAAATGGAAACCTGACAAGTTATAATGGTTGTTTGACAGATTTTGAAATTTTTGATGCGTGGGATCAATTTTGTGATAGGCATGACAAGTGGGACCAATCTGATTGGTGGGACCAGTGGCAAAAAAAGGACAAAAATAAAGAACCAGTGGACTGTAAAAGGCTGCATCTTAGAAAAAAAGGCTGAATTAATGGCCCAAGCCCATGTAGCTAGCGAAAATTAACAAGAAAAAATATATTAAAAAGGCCGAATTGTTGGGCTAGGCTCATGTAAAACACCGAATTGGACCGGGCTGATTCTTGTGCCACGTCAGATTGCCACACCGGATGCCTACGTGGCCTGGGGAGGTTGCTAGTGACCAAAACGCCACAGTAGACGTATTTTGGTCATAAACGTCTTCGACCATTCCAGAAGAAAGGTCGCTATAGTTAGTTTATGACGGCCAGCTTTTGACGTTATGTTTTTGGTCACAAAAAGGTCATAAATGGAAATTTGTGACAATTCAGTGACCAATAGTGGTGGTCACAAGTTGACATATTTCTTGTAGTGACTTTTTCTATAAAATGTTCCTGGCAGATTGTTTACGTGTTAAGCAATTTTGCCGAGGTTGTTGTAGTTGATCCTTGCATGTTGTGAGTTTGTTTTTGCCATGGTTAGTTGCTTGAACATGTCTTCTTGCTGGGTGTATGCTTATTTTGTCATGCAATGCCTTGTGGTGAGTGCATCGAGCTCGCAAACATGCCTACATAACTCTGTTTTGCCTTGTTCCAGTTTTCTGCTAAGTCTGAATCTGTTAACGAAACTTGCTATGTTCACATGGTTGCCATTGTATTTTCTGATCCCTTTTGGCTTATGGTCAGTAAGGGACTTTTGTTGTATGCTTTGAGTAGTTTCATGACATGCCTTTCTTTGCCATGATATGTTCCTGTAGCATGTTGTTATCTTGCTCTAAACATTGCTTCCTGATGTTAAATCCTGACATGTTATTTTCACTAAGTCTGTGAACCTGATATCTTTTGCACTTTTGCCATGCTTGTTTGAACCTGCTATTGTGTGATTTAGCCATAGCTCAGTGTTCATATTTTGTCAAGCATCTTGAGTGGATCAATGCCATGTGTTTTGTTGCTATGTTAGAGTGCAGTAGCTTATTTTTCTTGATGCATTTAGATGGCCTCGTGCTGTTAATCTCAGCTTTGTGCCATCATTGTTTTGCTTGCCATTTGCAAACCGTGCATCCGTTTCCGGTGATCTTTATATCGATTTCGACCAAAATAAACTCATCTTTCCAGCGGCACTCTTGGTTTTCCAAGTTGAAGCATGATTCAATCTTTTCCTTCCGGAGCACGCATATGCATTGCATATCACATCCCGTAGATCATGCCATGTTTGGCATCATGTTGCTTGCGCATTGCACCGTGATTGATTGTGTCTCCCTTTGCTTGTGTTCTTGCTTTGGGTAGAGCCGGGAGATGAGTACGTGATCGAGGAACCCGTTGAGTACGCTTATGAGGATCAAGCTTCAACTCGGAGAACTTTGCAGGCAAGATGACCATACCCTCGAAATCACTTCTATCTTTGCTTGCTAGTTGCTCGCTCTTTTGCTATGCCTATGTTGCGATACCTACCACTTGCTATATCATGCCTCCCATATTGCTAAGCCAAGCCTCTAACCCACCTTGTCCTAGAAAACCGTTTTTTGGCTATGTTACCGCTTTGCTCAGCCCCTCTTATAGCGTTCCTAGTTGCAGGTGAAGATTGGAGTTTGTTCCTTGTTGGAACATGGATTTTTGTTGGGATATCAGAATATATCTTATTTACTTAATGCATCTATATTCTTGGTAAAGGGTGGAAGGCTCGGCCTTATGCCTGGTGTTTTGTTCCACTCTTGCCGCCCTAGTTTCCATCATACCGGTGTTATGTTCCTTGATTTTGCGTTCCTTATGCGGTTGGGTTATAATGGGAACCCCTTGACAGTTCGCCTTGAATAAAACTCCTCCAGCAAGGCCCAACCTTGGTTTTACCATTTGCACTAACAACATATCACCTTCCCTTGGGTTCTGCAGACTCAAGGGTCATCTTTATTTTAACCCCCCCCCCCAGGCCAGTGCTTGTCTAAGTGTTGGTCCAAACCTGTCAGCCGCCGGTGGCCACTAGGGGCAACTCTGGGCTGGCCTACCGGAAGTTTGGACAATCCAGTGTTGCCCTGAGAACGAGATATGTGCAGCCCCTATCAGGATGTCGACACATCGGGCGGCTTTGCTGGTCTTGTTTTACCATTGTCGAAATGTCTTGTAACTGGGATTACGATTCTGATTGGGTCTTCCTGGGAGAAGGAATATCCTTCGTTGACCATGAGATCTTGTGATGGTCTAAGTTGGGACACCCCTGCATGATTTTTAACTTTCGAAAGCCGTGCCCACGGTTATGGTCTAAGTTGGGCAGATAGGAATTTGTTAATGTCCGGTTGTAGAGAACTTGACATTTAACTTAATTAAAATGCATCAACCGAGTGTGTAGCCGTGATGGTCTCTTGTCGGCGGGGTCTGGGAAGTGAACACGGTGTTGGAGTTATGCTTGAACGTAAGTAGTTTCAGGATCACTTTTTGATCACTTCTAGTTTACGACCGTGCTTTGCCTTCTCTCCTCGCTCTCATTTGCGTATGTTAGCCACCATATATGCTAGTGCTTGCTGCAGCTCCACCTCATACCTTTTCCCTACCCATAAGCTTAAATAGTCTTGATCGCGAGGGTGTGAGATTGCTGAGTCCCCGTGACTCACAGATTACTTCCAAAACCAGTTGCATGTGCCGATGATACCGTGCAGGTGACGCAACCGAACTCAAGGAGGAGCTCGATGAAGATCGTGTTCATTGTGTTGTTTCATTTCTAGTTGATCAGTAGTGGAGCCCAGTCGGGGCGATCGGGGATCTGTAGCATTAGGGGTGATATTCTTTTATTTTGGTTCCGTAGTCGGACCTTGATTGTATCTGGATGATGTAATGCTATATTTATGTATTGTGTGAAGTGGCGATTGTAAGCCATCTCTTTATCCCTTTCTTATTCAGTACATGGGATGTGTAAACATTACCCCTCTTGCGACATGCCTACTATGCGGTTATGCCTCTAAGTTGTGCTCCGACACGTGGGAGATATAGCCGCATCGTGGGTGTTACAGTGGACTTGCCTAAAGGCTCCGATACGTGACCCTTCCTGAAAAGATGATGAAATGTAGTTGCAAAGTTGACTAAGAACATAGTTTGTTGGTTTCTAATAGAGTTTTTGCTTTATACTTCGATTGTGTGATGAATTGTTACTTATTCATGAGAAGTATATGATAAAAGTCTTATGTTTAATTTTGTTGCTGTTATAATAATCAACATGATGCTTCTATGCCTGTATTTTGTTTTTATCGATACCGCTCTCTCTCTCAAAGCATGTGGACATGTTTTTCGATTTCAGTTTTTGCTGGAGGACAAGCAAGGTCTAATAGCTTGGGGGAGTTGATACGTCCATTTCGCATCATGTTTTCTTACTGTTATTTAAGATGCTTTTATCCATAATAATGTTTTTTGGAGTAATTCTAATGCCTTTTCTCTCATAATATGCAAGGTACACACAAAGAGGGAGAATTCCGGCACCTGGAAATCTAGACCTGAAAAAGCTACGTCAGGCCACCTATTCTGCACAACTCCAAATGAGCTGAAACTTCACGGAGAATTTTTATGGAATATATGAGGAATATTGGAGCCAATAAGTACCAGAGGGGCCCACCAGGTGGGCACAACCCATTTGGGCGTGCCAGGTAGCCCAGACGCGCCCTGGTGGGTTGTGCTCACCCAGGCCCACCTCTGGTGCCCATCTTCTAGTATATAAGTCATTTTGACCTAGAAAAAAAATAAGGATAGGACTTTCGGGATGGAGCGCTGCCACCTCGAGGCGGAACTTTGGCAGGAGCATTTTTTTCCTCCGGCGGAGTAATTCTACCGGGGGAACTTCCCTCCCGGAGGGGGAAATCATCGTCATCATCATCACCACCAACTCTCCCATCTTGGGGAGGGCAATATCCATCAACATCTTCAACAACACCATCTCCTCTCAAACCCTAGTTCATCTCTTGTATTCAATCTTGTTACCGAAACTATAGATTGGTGCTTGTGGGTGACTAGTAGTGTTGATTACTGATACGTCTCCAACGTATCTATAATTTTTTATTGCTCCATGCTATTATATTATCTGTTTTGGATGTTAATGGGCTTTATTTTACACTTTTATATCATTTTTGGGACAAACCTATTAACCAGAGGCCCAGCCCAAATTGCTGTTTTTTGCCTATTTCAGTGTTTCGCAGAAAAGGAATATCAAACGAAGTCCAAACGGAATGAAACCTTCGGGAACGTGATTTTCTCAACGAACATGATCCTGGAGTGTCGGGGGTTGGGTGCGACATATGCCAATGGATGGCTTATCATGGTGGGAGCGAGTAGAACATCACCGGTGCCTAGAAGCGGGATAAGGCAAAGACACGAACGCCGACACACTTTACCCAGGTTCAGGGCTCTCCTAGGAGATAACACCCCTACTACTGCTCTGCGGGGTCTCCGCATGATCACTAAGGCACTAGTGAGCACAATGGTGCTCCTCGAGCTGTATGCTAGAGGTAGAAGACGGCAAGGCCTGCTCTCCTCCCCCTAGGTGTGAGTCTAATTCTAACAGGTTCCAACCCTTTGCATGGGTGCCCTGGGGGGTTTATATAGGCCTAACCCCAGGGGTACAATGGTAATCTGGTCAGGTGTAGGACCCTGGCTATCAGTCTCTCTGGTCGCCGGCTTCTCCGCCGACTGCTGGGGCCCGCCGCCTGGTGGGCCCCGCCGACTGGTCTGGTACGGAGCCGACAGGCCGGCTCCGTCGCTCACGGGTCTTGCCGGCTGTGGATTACTGTAGCCGTGATGCTAATGATGCTTGCTTGGTCAGGGGAGCATGGCTACAGTCCCGCCGTCTGGCGGGAGATCACTGTAGCCACTCCGCGTCGTATCTGATTAATGGTGCGTGGGGCCCCGAGGAAGGAACGGGCCGACTATTGAGAGCCGGCCTCCCTCGGGTCCGACTGGTGAGGCCCTCGCCGTCTTCCGGGCTCTCGCTGACCGGCAGGGCCCGCCTTCTTCGGGCCGTACCGACAAGTGGTCGTGGGAACAGGGCTTCGTCTGACAGGAGTGACGTCAGGGGCGGAGTGGCAATAGTGTCGCGCCGGGAGGAGATCTCTGCCTATACGGAGCACTGTGGCCATGCCCGGCCCTAGATACAGGGGGATGGGCTATAATGTAGTCGCACCCTGTCTTGTCTTCTTAATGCGGGCACTGACTTTGAGGGCGCCATGGGCCGACTGCTAGGAGCCGGCCTTTCTGGAGGCCTCCTACTAGGAGTCGGCCCGTCTTGGAGCTGCCTTCCTGAGCATGGCTGCTTTCTTGCAGTCGGTCGTTCGGCCAGCCGGCCGCCAGAAGGCAGAGCTCTATCTTAACGTCTTGAGGGCCACAACCTGCCTGATGTCTTGGAAGGTTTTGGGGCTCGGGTAAGGCTACCCGTGGCCCATTACTCCAACAGTAGTCCCCGAAGCTGGTGAGGTATCACGTCTGAGGAGACGAGGAGCCTCAACAGTTTCCTCCTCCGGGTGCTCTGAAGGAAGCTTCATCCGACTCCTGGGAAGCCGGTTGGCAGGAGTCGAATACGTCCAGTCGGATCTTTCTGGAATTTCGAATGCAACGGCGGGAACCAGGTGGCGTGCTAGCTAAGCTTCTCGGCCCGCCGCCCATCGCGGGCGCGCCACATGGCGCCAGCCAGCCAGGCCAGCCTGCAAGCCCACGCGCGTGATGGGACGGGTCGGCAGGCTGGGCCTGCCACCACCGGGCCTCGGCATGCGAGCGGATCCGCTGCGGCCGAGGCGGGCTGTGGCATTTCCCTGCGGAGTTACTGCGTGCAGTAACTCGCGCAATAAAGGTGGGGACGTGGGGTCGTGGGCACAGTTAATCCCACGATCCCACGCCCTCCCCCTCAACTTCATAGCCCATAGGCTATAAGTAGGGGAAGGAGAGGGAGCGGCGGAGTACGCGCGCCCCTCCACCCCGTTCTTGCCTCCTTCTTCTTCCTCTCGCCGCAGCGCCCCCGAGCCACGCCGGAGCGCTGCCGTAGTTCATCTCCGTCGAGCTCGTCCGCCCAAGCCCTCTTTGCTCCGCTCCAATCTCAGCTCCCTCGCCACGCCCTTTCTTGGTCAAGCTCTCTATGGCGCGCGAGCGAGGAGGAGACTGGGACGGGTCAAACATCAATGAGGACCACATCACTTTCCTTCGCGAGACTCGGTGTCTTCCTGGCGCGGGCTACGTGAAGGCACGCGTGCCGCCGTAGGGGGAGATCTCATTGGCGCCGGGAGAGGGCGAGCGGGTCGTCTTCCGCTTGCACTTCATCCGCGGCTTCGGCCTACTGGTGAGCGGCTTCCTCCGTTCGTTTCTCGAATTCTATCACCCCCAGCTCCATCACATCACGCCCAACACCGTGATGCTCCTGGCCGCCTTCGTCACGATGTGCGAAGGCTACCTCGGCATCCTCCCCACCATCGAGTTGTGGGGAGCTTTCTTCTACACCAAGCTGGGCACCTCCGTCCGGGGGGTGGCTGCCCAGTGCGGCGCCTTCGTCGCGGTTCACCGACCGTCGCCGAAGAACGCCTTCCCCACCATCAAGCTGCCACAATCGATCAAGATGTGGCAGCAATCCTACTTCTACGTGGAGAACATGGACCCGGCCGTCGACTTCATCAATCTGTCGGCTTATGTAGCCGGCCCTCCTGCCGAGCCTCAGGCCAGCTGGGGCTACAAACCAAAGCCGGTATCAGCAGACAGCGCCGCCGCCATCCAACGGCTTCGGGAGCTGACTAAGAACGAAGGCCTCAAGGCGTCCGACTTGCTGGTGCCTTCGTCGAGCGCTGGGTTCTCCCGCTCCAAGGCCGGCCGCACCTGATCAGCCGGATGAGCGGGCATCGCGACCCGTGTCGGCTGAGCACCAAGGAGATGCCGACTGCCGAGGTCACGAACTTACTGAACGAGATCTCCGGCCTCAAGCTGGAGGGGTCTTGGAGCTTCGGCAAGCGGCCATATTCTCACGCCGATCTGCCACCTGCGGTAAGTTTTCCAATTCTTTCTTTTTGATACTTGGTTTAGTCTTGATCTTGGTCTTGATCAGCCGACCTCTCATCATCCGAAATAGATCTATATGTCGGACGCGATGGCCGCCATCGTAGGGGCGGGTGACGACTACCAACCAGACCGGGCAGTGAGCGACGTGGATGACCCGACTTGGGGGCGGCTGCCTTGGAGGACACCGCGACAGGCGGCGTCTACGAAGCAGGCGGCATCGAGACCTGGCCTGATGATGATGAAGAGGAAGAAGAGCCGCGCCCGGCGCGGGGCGCCGGCAGGGCGGACGTGGGCCCCTCCATCGAGCCGACTGCTCGAGGCGGCACGTGTAAGCGTAAGCAAGGCGCCGTCTTGTTCGGAAGCGTGCCGAAGAAGGCCAAGAATCCAACCACCGCGACCAGGCGGAAAGAGGCCGCAGCGAAGGCAGCCAAGTACCAGAAGCTCCCAAAGGCGCCTCCTATGGTGTCGGCGTAAGTATCTTTCCCTTGTGTTCTTCTTTCTTGTTGATTCTTTCTCAACTTCCTTTGTTTTATTTTCTTGATTTTAGGGCTCCGCTCTCTCTCGAGAAGTCGGCCGCCGCCTCCATCGTGGGGTCGGTGGAGACTTCCACCACCACCCGGTGAATCGATCCGACCGCCACCTCCGGGAGGCGATGGAGCGAAATGCGCGGGAGGCGCGCGAGGAGCAGGAAGCCGCCCGCCTGGAGAAGGCGGAGGCCGACGCCTTGAAGAAGCTAGCGGAGGCCGAGGCTTCCGCCGTGGCGAAAAAGCAGGCCGAGGAAGCCGCGCGCCGTCAGTCGGTGTATTCGTCACCCCCCAAAACTCCGCGCCGCCACCACCAGAGTTCGTGGCGCCGACTGGGGGAGCTGGCGACGAGCACCCGATAATGGAGAGGGACGGCGGCGACGTCGTCATGCCGGATGTAATCATGCCCCCGCCACCACTCTCTGAGGAGGCGCGAGACAAACAGCCGGCCGACCCGCCGGTGCCACCAGCCGGAGACGAGTTGATGATAGGCCCAACTCCTAAGGTTCGCACACCCTCACGCCTCCTGATGTCTACTACAAAACCTTCTTCTTGTAGACGTTGTTGGGCCTCCAAGTGCAGAGGTTTGTAGGACAGTAGCAAATTTCCCTCAAGTGGATGACCTAAGGTTTATCAATCCGTAGGAGGCGTAGGATGAAGATGGTCTCTCTCAAGCAACCCTGCAACCAAACAACAAAGAGTCTCTTGTGTCCCCAACACACACAATACAATGGTAAATTGTATAGGTGCACTAGTTCGGCGAAGAGATGGTGATACAAGTGGTATATGGACAGTAGATAAAGGTATTTGTAATCTGAAATAATAAAAACAGCAAGGTAACTAATGATAAAAGTGAGCATGAACGGTATTGCAATGCGTTGAAACAAGGCCTAGGGTTCATACTTTCGCTAGTGCAAGTTCCCTCAACAATACTAACATAATTGGATCACATAACTATCCCTCAACATGCAACAAAGAGTCACTCCAAAGTCACTAATAGAGGAGAACAAACGAAGAGATTATGGTAGGGTACGAAACCACCTCAAAGTTATTCTTTCCTATCAATCCGTTGGGCTATTCCTATAAGTGTCACAAATAGCCCTAGAGTTCGTACTAGAATAACACCTTAAGACACACATCAACCAAAACCCTAATGTCACCTAGATACTCAAATGTCACCTCAAGTATCCGTGGGTATGATTATACGATATGCATCACACAATCTCAGATTCATCTATTCAACCAACACATAGAACCTCAAAGAGTGCCCCAAAGTTTCTACCAGAGAATCACGACGAAAACGTGTGCCAACCCCTATGCATAGGTTCATGGGCGGAACCCGCAAGTTGATCACCAAAACATACATCAAGTGAATCACGTGATATCCCATTGTCACCACAGATACACACGACAAGACATACATCAAGTGTTCTCAAATCTTTAAAGACTCGATCTGATAAGATAACTTCAAAGGGGAAACTCAATTCATTACAAGATAGTAGAGGGGGGAGAAAACATCATAGGATCCAACTATAATAGCAAAGCTCGCGATACATCAAGATCGTATCACCTCAAGAACACGAGAGAGAGAGAGTAAGGATGGCAATTTTATCCATGGACATAGATATCCATGGATATCCGACCCGAATGGATAGGGTTTGGATATGCTTTTGTGTCCATGGGCGGCGCCCAAACCCGACCCGATTGTTCGTGGATAGGGCATGGATATAATCTTGTACCCATGGATATACCCAAACCCGACCCAATAGTATGACTTAATGGGGAAAAATCTGCTATCCCTACCCCACGGTCATATGTCCCACAAAAATTTTACACTTTTTTAATCTAAAACATGCATAAGAAATTACACAATCCCCATCGTAACTTTTTTTAGTTGACATTCAATTCCCTCTGTAACATAATCCAACACCCCTTCCCTTATTTTTACCTCCTCCTTAAATGACTCGTCATTCTCATCTGTTAGAAAAATACTAAATGATCTTAGGTTGTTAGTGGATGTTGATTTACCATAAGTGAAGCCTAGCCTACCACGAGGTGAAGAATGGAAGAGTTTATGTTAATATTGTGGTATGTATTATTTATATGTCTCGAGAGGACCCAATGGATATCCAATGGGTATGGATATCCATCGGATTTGGACATGGACACAATTTTTCACCCATGGATTTTTACATGGGCGGGCAAAGACTGTCTTCATGGACATGGATATGGATTTGAGATTGTTCAACCCGATCCAAACCCGACCCATTGCCATCCTTAAGAGAGAGAGAGATCAAACACATAGCTACTGGTACATACCCTCAGCCCCGAGGGAGAACTACTCCCTCCTCGTCATGGAGAGCACCAGGATGATGAAGATGGTCACCGAAGAAGGATTCCCCCTCCGGCAGGGTCCCAGAACGGGTCTAGATTGGCTTTCGGTGGCTACGGAGGCTTCTGGCGGCGGAAATCCCGATCTATTGTGCTCCCCGATGTTTTTAGGGTATATGGAGATATATAGGCAGAAGAAATACGTCAGTGGGGCCATGAGGGGCCCACGAGGGTGGAGGGCGCGCCCAGGGGGGTGGGCGAGCCCCCCTGCCTCGTGGCCTCCTCGTAGATCCCCCGACATGCACTCCAAGTCTTCTGGGCTTCTTTCCTTCCAAAAATGAGTTCCGTGAAGTTTCAGGTCAATTGGACTCCGTTTGATTTTCCTTTTCTTCGAAACCCTAAAACAGGGTAAAAACAGAAACTGGCACTGGGCTCTGGGTTAATAGGTTAGTCCCAAAAATGATATAAAAGTGTATAATAAGGCCCATAAACATTCAAAACAGTAGATAATATAACATGGAGCAATCAAAAATTATAGATACGTTGGAGACGTATCAGCATCCCCAAGCTTAATTCCTGCTCATCCTTGAGTAGGTAAATGATAAAAACAGAATTTTTGATGCGGAGTGCTACTTGGCATAATTTCAATGTGATTCTTCTTAATTGTGGTATGAATATTCAGATCCATAAGATTCAAGCCAAAAGTTCATATTGACATAGAAATAACCATACTTCAAGCATACTAACTAAGCAATTATGTCTCTTCAAAATAACATGGCCAAAGAAAGTTATCCCTACAAAATCATATAGTGTGGCTATGCTCCATCTTCACCACACAACATATTTAAATCATGCACAACCCCGATGATAAGCCAAGCAATTGTTTCATACTTTTGATGTTCTCAAACTTTTTCAATCTTCACGCAATACATGAGCGTGAGCCATGGACATAGCACTATAGGTGGAATAGAATGGTGGTTGTGGAGAAGGCAAAAAGGAGAAGATAGTCTCACATCAAGTAGGCGTATCAACGGGCTATGGAGATGCCCATCAATAGATATCAATGTGAGTGAGTAGGGATTGCCATGCAACGGATGCACTAGAGCTATAAATGTATGAAAGCTCAACAGAACAAACTAGTGAGTGTGCATCCAACTCGCTTGCTCATGAAGACCTAGGGCATTTTGAGGAACCCATAATTGGAATATACAAGCCAAGTTCTATAATGAAAGATTCCCACTAGTATATGAAAGTGACAACATAGGAGACTCTCTATCATGAAGATCATGGTGCTACTTTGAAGCACAAGTGTGGTAAAAGGATAGTAGCATTGCCCCTTCTCTCTTTTTCTCTCATTTTTTTAATTTTTTTAATTTTTATTTGGGCCTTTCTCTTTTTTTATGGCCTCTTTTTTTCTCTTTTTTTGTTTTGGCTTCTTTGGCCTCTTTTATTTATTTATTTTCGTCCGGAGTCTCATCCCGACTTGTGGGGGAATCATAGTCTCCATCATCCTTTCCTCACTGGGACAATGCTCTAATAATGATGATCATCACACTTTTATTTACTTACAACTCAAGAATTACAACTCGATACGTAGAACAAGATATGACTCTATATGAATGCCTCCGGCGGTGTATCGGGATGTGCAATGATGCATGAATGACATGTATGAAGGAATTATGAATGGTGGCTTTGCCACAAATACAATGTCAACTACATGATCATGCAAGCAATATGACAATGATGATGTGTGTCATAATAAACGGATCGGTGGAAAGTTGCATGGCAATATATCTCGGAATGGCTATGGAAATGCCATAATAGGTAGGTATGGTGGCTGTTTTGAGGAAGGTATATGGTGGGTGTATGATACCGGTGAAAAGTGCACGGTATTAGAGAGGCTAGCAATGGTGGAAGGGTGAGAGTGCATATAATCCATGGACTCAACATTAGTCATAAAGAACTCACATACTTATTGCAAAAATCTATTAGTTATAGAAACAAAGTACTATGCGCATGCTCCTAGGGGGATAGATTGGTAGGAAAAGACCATCGCTCGTCCCTGACCGCCACTCATAAGGAAGACAATCAATAAATAGATCATGCTCCGACTTCATCACATAACAGTTCACCATACGTGCATGCTACGGGAATCACAAGCTTTAACACAAGTATTTCTCAAATTCACAACTACTCAACTAGCATGACTCTAATATCACCATCTCCATATCTTAAAACAATTATCAAGTATCAAACTTCTCATAGTATTCAACACACTCGTAAGAAAGTTTTTACTAATCTTGTATACCTAGCATATTAGGATTTTAAGAAAAATACCATGCTATTTAAGGCTCTCAAAATAATATAAGTGAAGCATGAGAGTTCATCTATTTCTTCAAAATAAAACTACCACCATGCTCTAAAAGATATAAGTGAAGCACTAGAGCAAATGACAAACTACTCCAGAAGATATAAGTGAAGATCAATGAGTAGTTGAATAATTATGCAACTATGTGAAGACTCTCTAACATTTAAGAATTTCAGATCTTGGTATTTTATTCAAACAGCAAGAAAAGCAAAATAAAATGACATTCTAAGAATGGCAAACATCATGTGAAGAAGCAAAAACTTAGGATCAACCGAAACTAACCGATAGTTGTTGAAGAAAAAAGGTGGGATGCCAACCGGGGCATCCCCAAGCTTAGAAGCTTGAGACCTCTTGAAATATTATCTTGGGATGCCTTGGGCATCCCCAAGCTTGATCTTTTGTGTCTCCTTAATTCCTCTCATATCACGGTCTCCCTAAATCTCAAAAGCTTCATCCACACAAAACTCAACAAGGACTCGTGAGATAAGTTAGTATAAACCATTGCAAAAACCTTATCATACTCTACTATAGAAAATCACTAAAATTATTATTCAACATTGCATACTAAATGACTCTGCATACTTAATAGTCCTATCGTCACATAGAATCATTAAAGAAGCAAACATATGCAAACAATGCAAACATAACAGCAATCTGCCTAAACAGGACAGTATGAAAAGAATGCAGCAACATCCATACTTCCCTAGCTCCAAAAATTATGAAAGAAAATTCCCATTTTAGTAAATTTATCAGAGCTTAATATGCAAAAGGTTTCAACATTTTATCACATTCTGAATTTTCTTGGGAATTATTGCAACATCGGTAAACTTTCTGTTTTCAAACAGCAACATGTGGGCTTCTAAAATAGGCATAGTAAAGGCTATCAATGCCACTTTTATTGAAATAAAAGATGCAAAACATTGTTCTAATCCTAACAAAATAAATTTACGCTCCAAGCAAAAACGATATCATGTGGCGAATACAAATATAGCTCCAAGTAAAGTTACCGATGAACGAAGACGAAAGAGGGGATGCCTTCCGGGGCATCCCCAAGCTTAGGCTATTGGTTGTCCTTGAATACTACCTTGGGGTGCCTTGGGATTCCCCAAGCTTAGGCTCTTGCCACTCCTTATTCCATAGTCCATCGAATCTTTACCCAAAACTTGAAAACTTCACAACACAAAACTTAACAGAAAACTCGTAAGCTCCGTTAGTATAAGAAAATAAATCACCACTTCAAGGTACTGTAATGAACTCATTCTTTATTTATATTGGTGTTAAACCTACTGTATTCCAACTTATCTATGGTTTATAAACTATTTTACTAGCCATATATTCATCAAAATAAGTAAACAACACATGAAAAACAGAATCTGTCAAAAACAGAACAGTCTATAGTAATCTGGATCAAACGTATACTTCTGGAACTCATAAAATTCTCAAATAGATTTCTGGACCTGAGTAATTTATATATTAATCATCTGCAAAAATAATTAACTAAATAGCACTTTCCAAATACAAAGGGCAGCAATTCTTGTGAGCACTAAAGTTTGTGTTTTTTTACAGCATGATCAACAAGACTTTCCCCAAGTCTTCACAAAGGTTCTACTTGGCACAAAACACTAATTAAAAACATAAAACCACATATAAACAGAGGCTAGATGAATTATTTATTGATAAACAGGAGAAAAATGCAAGGAACAAAAATAAATTTGGGTTACCTCCCAACAAGCGCTATCGTTTAACGCCCCTAGCTAGGCATGATGATTTCAATGATGCTCATATAGAAGATAAGAATTGTAACATAAATAGAGCATCATGAAGAATATGACTAGCACATTTAAGCCTAACCCACTTCCTATGCATAGGGATTTTGTGAGCAAACAACTTATGGGAACAATAATCAACTTGCATAGGAAGGTAAAACAAGCATAACTTCAAGATTTTAAGCACATAGAGAGGAAACTTGATATTATTGCAATTCCTACAAGCATATGTTCCTCCCTCATAATAATTTTCAGTAGCATCATGAATGAATTCAACAATATAACCAGCACCTAAAGCATTCTTTTCATGATCTACAAGCATAGAAATTTTATTACTCTCCACATAAGCAAAATTCTTCTCTTGAATAGTAGTGGGAGAAAACTCAACAAAGTAACTATCATGGGATTGAAAATTGAAATCAAGATGACAAGTTTCATTATTATCATTATTCTTTAAAGCATACGTGTCATCATAATAATCATCATAGAGAGGAGGCATGTTTTCATCATAATAAATTTGCTCATCAAAACTTGGGGGACAAAAAATATCATCTTCATCAAACTTAGCTTCCCCAAGCTTGTGGCTTTGCATATCATTAGCGTCATAGATATTCAAAGAATTCATACTAACAACATTGCAATCATGCTCATCATTCAAATATTTAGTGCCAAACATTTTATAGATTTCTTCTTCTAGCACTTGAGCACAATTATCCTTTCCATCATACTCACGAAAGATATTAAAAAGGTGAAGCGTATGAGACAAACTCAATTCCATTTTTTTATAGTTTTCTTTTATAAACTAAACTATTGATAAAACAAGAAACTAAAAGAATCGATTGCAAGATCTAAAGATATACCTTCAAGCGCTAACCTCCCCGGCAACGGCGCCAGAAAAGAGCTTGATGTCTACTACACAACCTTCTTCTTGTAGACGTTGTTGGGCCTCCAAGTGCAGAGGTTTGTAGGACAGTAGAAAATTTCCCTCAAGTGGATGACCTAAGGTTTATCAATCCGTAGGAGGTGTAGGATGAAGATGGTCTCTCTCAAGCAACCCTGCAACCAAACAACAAAGAGTCTCTTGTGTCCCCAACACACCCAATACAATGGTAAATTGTATAGGTGCACTAGTTCGGCGAAGAGATGGTGATAGAAGTGGTATATGGATAGTAGATAAAGGTATTTTTAAACTGAAATAATAAAAACAGCAAGGTAACTAACGATAAAAGTGAGTGTAAACGGTATTGCAATGCGTTGAAACAAGGCCTAGGGTTCATACTTTCTCTAGTGCAAGTTCCCTCCACAATACTAACATAACTGGATCACATAACTATCCCTCAACATGCAACAAAGAGTCACTCCAAAGTCACTAATAGAGGAGAACAAACGACGAGATTATGGTAGGGTACGAAACCACCTCAAAGTTATTCTTTCCAATCAATCTGTTGGGCTATTCCTATAAGTGTCACAAACATCCCTAGAGTTTGTACTAGAATAACACCTTAAGACACACATCAACCAAAACCCTAATGTCACCTAGATACTCAAATGTCACCTCAAGTATCCGTGACTATGATTATACGATATGCATCACACAATCTTAGATTCATCTATTCAACCAACACATAGAACCTCAAAGAGTGCCCCAAAGTTTCTACCGGAGAATCACAACGAAAACGTGTGCCAACCCCTATGCATAGGATCATGGGTGATACCCGCAAGTTGATCACCAAAACATACATCAAGTGAATCACGTGATATCCCATTGTCACCACAGATACGCACGGCAAGACACACATCAAGTGTTCTCAAATCTTTAAAGACTCAATCCGATAAGATAACTTCAAAGGGGAAACTCAATTCATTACAAGAGAGTAGAGGGGGGAGAAAACATCATAGGATCCAACTATAATAGCAAAGCTCGCGATACATCAAGATCGTATCACCTCAAGAACACGATAGAGAGAGATCAAACACATAGCTACTGGTACATACCCTCAGCCCTGAGGGAGAACTACTCCCTCCTCGTCATGGACAGCACCGGGATGATGAAGATGGCCACCGGAGAAGGATTCCCCCTCTGGCAGGGTGCCGGAACGGGTCTAGATTGGCTTTCGGTGGCTATGGAGACTTCTGGCGGCGGAACTCCCAATCTATTGTGCTCCCCGATGTTTTTAGGGTATATGGAGATATATAGGCGGAAGAAATACGTCAGTGGGGCCACGAGGGGCCACGAGGGTGGAGGGCGCGCCCCCCTGCCTCGTGGCCTCCTCGTAGATCCCCCGATGTGCACTCCAAGTCTTTTGGGCTTCTTTCCTTCCAAAAATGAGATCCGTGAAGTTTCAGGTAAATTGGACTCCATTTGATTTTTCTTTTCTTTGAAACCCTAAAATAAGGTAAAAACAGAAACTGGCACTGGGCTCTGGGTTAATAGGTTAGTCCCAAAAGTGATATAAAAGTGTATAATAAGACCCATAAACATTCAAAACAGTAGATAATATAGCATGGAGCAATCAAAAATTATAGATACGTTGGAGACGTATCACCGTCGATTTGCAAAAGCGGCCTCGGCGCCACGCCCACTGGAGACCGGTGTGGTGAGCTCTTCGATCCCGGATGCCGAGGCGACCAGCGTCGCGCCCATTGAGTGGGCGCGGGGAGGCGGGACGGGCCCTTTGAACAAGGCAATCCTGGACGTCCAGGCCAAGCTCCGCGCTGAAGCCGACGCACTCAAACACTGCAACAATGCGTTCCTAGAGTCGTGAGCAGCCATCCAGGTATGCTTCTTGCTTCTTTGTTTTTAATTCTTGTATTGCTTCATGGGGGCGCGCCAGCGCACCCTCTGGGTATAGTCCCCGAGTTTCTGGCCGGCTACTGAGCAGGCGGCTCGGAACTTTAATTGGCAAGCTCCGAGTACTAACACTGTCTGATATCTTTGCTGCAGGATTATCATAACCTCTGTGCAGCCGCCTTCAACTCCAAAGTCCAGGAGTTGGATCAACGGGCCGTCGACTTGTCAGAGAGGCGGAGTAAGTCTTTTTCTTTCTCTGCGGGGGCGCGCTGGCGCACCCGCGGGCTGTAGTCCCTGAGATTCGGGACCGACTGCTGAGCAGTCGGGTCGGATCATCTTGGCAACTTCTCTTCTTCTCTGTTGATATTTGATAACTTCTTTCTCCACGGGGGCGCGCTGGCGCACCCGCGGGCTGTAATCCCCGAGATTCGGGCCGACTGCTGAGCAGTCGGGCCAGATCTTCCTGACAACTACATCTCTCTTTGTTGATTGTTGATATCCTTTCCTTCTTCTACTTTTGCAGAGGCCAACGCCACCCTGCAGCAGCAGCTGGGCGAAGCCAACACCGTGTTGCGTGCCAAGGAGGCGGACTGCAACAAGCTGGCCGAGGAGCATGACCGGCTAGTCACGCAACTGGCGCAGCAGGCGGAGCTTCTCAAGAAGGCCCAGAGGTAGGCGGAGGACAAGGAGGCAGGTCTCCTTGCTGAGTTCGAGACCGAGCGCTTTGCCTGGAACGACAAGGAGGCAATGCTGACTGTCGGCTTCGGCGAGATTGAAGACATGGTCGGCGGTAAGCTGCCTTCTTTACTCATTCTTCAAGCCGCCGGCTTCTGATCAAGCCGACTTCTTGTTTCCGATCTAACTCTTTGCTTTTTTGTCTGAGCAGACTTCTTCCCAGGTCACTCTGGTGCTGCCAACCAGGCTATTGAGGCCGATCGTGAAGGACGGAGGGCAGAAGGTGAGCAGATCGCTGATGACGCCCCCCGCACTCTTAGTGAGCAACTTCTTAGCATCCAGGCTTGTCTTCGGTAGGCTCATCGGATGCTGCGCCGCCTTCAGCGTGTCGGCGCCCAGGCGATCGCCGCCCTGTGGCCAGACATGCCAGCTCCGTGCACACCCAGTCGGACTATTGACTGGCTGGAGGTGGCGGCCGGCCACCTTGAGGCGTGGAAGGGCTCCTTGGCCCGGGCCGGAGCACGCCGGGCCTTGGAGTTCGTCAAGCGTGGTACCCTAGGCTAAATCTAGCCTAGTTGACCATGTTTCAACAGGAAGCCTAGGAGGAGCTGGTGGCGGTGGAGGGTGATCTTGTCAAGCGGGCTGCGGCAATCGCCGAGTACACCAACACCAGCATCTTCATCCCGGAGCTGGCCGAGAACGGTGTCGAGGCGCCACCAGAATGGTTTGGGAGGATGGCGAGGACTCGGCTGAGGTGATCGACTCCAGCGATGAAGGAGAAGACAAAGAGGAGGCGCCAGAGGTCGGAGCGGACGGCCAGCCTCAACTCGACCGCGCCTCCAGCAACCAGCCACGCCCGAGCGAGCCGGCTGCTGTTGAAGGCGACCAAGCGGAGAATGACCAGCCGGCCGCTCAACCAATCAGCACCACCGACTCCACTATTCCGCCGAACCCATCTGCTGCTTCCTAGGCTGGCATTTTACCTTTCTTTCTTCCTGCTTATCAGTCTCGACAAACTTCGTTAATTTCGCACAATTCCACCTGCGGGGTTCAAACTCTTGTTGGATGTCGGCCAAGGGCCTATCGATGTGTAAATATTTTTTCTGAGTTCTATCTTTCCTTGCTTTTTGCTCTTTGGCTTTTTTCCTTGGTCGCCTTCCCTCGGTTGTCGTCTTGCCAGCCGAACAGCAGCTCTACGAACTGTGGCTGGGTCAAGTACTTAGCCACTTTCGAGGAGGCAAGTACTTAGCCGATTAGAGTTTTCTAGCAAGTTAAGTAGAAGCCGGCTGGCTGGCTGCTTGACAGCCAGTCGGTGAGGCAGGAAGCTGGCTTGGACTATGTGTATGCTTTGTGTCCTTAGCCATTTTTCATGCAGACACCCTTTCTGCCTTAACTCCTGCCGACCGAACAGTCGCTCTGCAAGCTGCGACTTCTGGCAGGAGAAAGCTTAGGTGCCAACACATTACTTGTTCGACTGCAGGAAGCATTTCATAGTACAAGGCGGCAAGTCCCCGGGTCGACTAGTCGAACCCGGTGCCAGACGGACTAATGAAATAACACAAATGACAGGCGTAATACGTATCATATAGATTAAAGAGGGCAGTCCCCAAGCTCTTCTCGGGGGACCCGGAGTCTTCGTACTTAATACAAAAGTTGGCGTGGTACATACTGCATCAACTGTAAAACCTTCGAAGGAGGTTTGCATTCCATGGTCGCTCCGTCTCCTTGCCGGAGTCATCTCTTTTGCGTGCTCGAGGCTTCTGAGCGTCGATGAGGTAGTAGGAGTCGTTACCCAACACCTTGCTGATGATGAAGGGGCCTTCCCAAGGTGCCGAGAGCTTGTGTTGGCCGGCTTTTTGCTGGATCAGCTGGAGCACAAGGTCTCCTTCTTGGAAGGATCTTGGCTTAACCTTTCGGTTGTAGTATCGGTGCAGGCTCTAATGGTAGATGGTGGACCGGCTAAGTGCCAACAGCCGGCCCTCTTCTAGCGGATCGATGCCGTCTTGTCGTGTTTCTTCTGCCTCCTCTTCAGTGTACATGGTGACTCGATGGGAGTCAAATTCTATGTCCATCGGTATGACGGCTTCGGCACCGTAGACGAGGAAGAAAGGCGTAAAGCCGATTGACTTGTTCGGAGTTGTGTGCAAGCTCTAGAGGACGCCCAGAAGCTCATCGAGCCAACAGCCGGCCGACCGCTCTAGAGGCTCGACCAGTCGTGGCTTGATGCCGGATAAAATGAGGCCATTTGCTTGCTCCACCTGGACGTTTGACTGTGGATGGGCAATGGACGCTAGGTCCAGTCGGATGCCCTGCGTCGCGCAGAAACGGGCCAAGGCGCCTTTGGCAAAGTTTGTGCCATTGTCAGTGATGATGTTGTGTGGTATGCCATACCGGATGGTGATGTCGGAGATGAAAGTCACAGCAGTCGAACCATTCAACTTCTTAATTGGCTTTGCTTCTATCCACTTGGTGAACTTGTCCACTGCGACAAGCAGATGAGTCATGCCGCTGCATGTCGTCTTGAATGGTCCCACCATGTCCAGGCCCCAGACGGCAAATGGCCAGGCAATGGGAATAGTCTTGAGTGCAGAAGCAGGCTGATGTGGCTTTGAACGAAACTTCTGGCACCCTTTGCATTTCTGGACCAAGTCCTTGGCGTCTTCTAGAGCAGTCAGCCAGAAAAAACCGTGGCGGAAAGCTTTGGCCACGAGTGCTCTTGAAGCTGCGTGGTGACCACACTCGCCTTGATGGATATCTTTGAGGATTGCTTGGCCTTGCTCTGGCTCTATGCAGCGCTGATAGACACCAGTGACACTGCGCCTCACAAGCTCTCTGTTGACTATGGTGTACGTTGCTGCCCAGCGTTGCACTTGCTGGGCCGAGATCTCATCAGTCGGCAACTCTTTGTTCACCAGAAAGTTGAGGATGGGCTGGGCCCATGAAGGTGCTGCAATTTCTTCAGCTGCTAGGACTGCTACTTGCACAAGGGTGGTTGGGCCGGGAGGCGGCGGGTTGGAGTCGGCTGCCGCTTGCTGAGTCGATGAAGTCCCCAGGCCGACTGCTGCAGTCCCCGGGTAGCTTGCCGAATTCCCCGTGCCGGCTGCTGGGGTCCTCAAGTCAGATCCGACTGCTTCAGGAGGAGATGGCACAAAGATGGAATCCGACTCTGGCGATGGTTTGACAGACGGCTTGAGGAGGCGTTGCAGGGTGACGCCGACTGGTATTGCTTGCCGGGTGGAGCCGATTCGTGCCAAGGCGTCAGCTTTCTCAATGTCATTTCTTGGCACATGGAGGAACTCGCACCCTTCGAAGTATCCGCTGAGTTGCTGGACGAGGAAACGGTAGCTTGCCATGTTTGCATCATTGGCGTCCCAGTCACCAGACGACTGCTGGACCAGCAGGTCGGAATCTCCATAACACAGGATCCGGCGAATGCCGAGTTCCTTGGCAAGCCGGAGCCCATGAATGAGTGCTTCATATCCAGCAACATTGTTGGAGGCAGCAAAGCGAATTTGCAGCACATATCTGATCGTGTCGCCTTTGGAGAGGTGAGGATGATGCCGGCTCCCAAACTGGTGCGCATCTTGGAACCATCAAAGTGCATTCGTCAATGAGTGGAATCTAGCGCTGGCGGCAGGTACTGGGTCTCGGCCCAGTCGACGAGGAAGTTGGCCAGTGCTTGTGACTTGATGGCGGTGCGAGGCTGGTAGTAGATGGTGTAGGGGGGAAAATCTATGGCCCATTTGGCCACTCGGCCTGAGGCATCTCGGCTTCCAATGATCTCAGCAAGTGGAGCTGTGCAGACCACAGTGATTGGGTGCTCTTGGAAGTATGGCTTCAGTTTCTTGGCAGCAAAGTGCACGCCATAGCACATCTTCTGGTAGTGGGGGTAGTTCTGCTTGGAAGCGGATAGTAATTCACTCAGGTAATACACCGGCCTCTGGACTGGTAGAGCTCTGCCTTCTTCCTTGCGTTCCACCACTATGACTGTGCTGACCACCCGGCTGGTGGTGGCAATGTAGAGGAGCATGGGCTCCTTAGGAGTCGGGGCCGCCAGGACAGGCGGAGTGGTCAACATCTTCTTGAGCTGGAGAAAAGCGTCGTCCTCCTTGTCTTTCCACTCGAAAAAAGTGGTCTTCTTCATGAGCTGGTACAGGGGAAGAGCATTCTTGCCTAGCCGACTGATGAAACGGCTGATGGATGCCAAGCAGCCGGTAAATTTTTGCACGTCCAGCAGTCGCGTGGACACCTCCATCCTCTCGATGGCCTTGATCTTCACAGGGTTGCACTCTATGCCGCGCTCTGAGACCAGAAAACCAAGTAGTTAGCCGGCTGGCACTCCAAAGACGCATTTCTCCGGCTTGAGCTTGATCTGAAATCGGCGCAAGTTCTCAAATGTCTCCTTGAGGTCTTCTAGTAGCGTTCCTCACTTTTCCGTCTTCACCACCACATCATCCACATACACGTGGACGTTTCTGCCGAGTTGCTTGAGGAGACATTTCTGCATGCAACGCTGAAATGTGGCGCTGGTATTTCTCAAGTTGAACGTCATGGTCAGGTAACAGAAGGCTCCGAATGGCGTGATGAAGGCGGTCTTCAGCCTGTCGGCCGGGTTCAGCTTGATCTGGTGATACCTTAAGTATGCATCCAAAAAGCTCAACAGCTCACATCCGGCTGTCGAGTCAATCACTTGGTCGATTCTTGGCAGAGCAAATGGGTCTTTGGGGGATGCTTTGTTGAGGCTGGTATAATTAATACACATGCGCCACTGCTTGTTCTTCTTCAGCACTAGGACCGGGTTGGCTAACCACTCTGGAAAGAATACTTCCATGATGAAGCCGACTGCTAGAAGCCGGGCTATCTCTTCTCCAACAACTCTTCTCTTCTCCTCCGACAGGCGGCGCAAGGGCTGCCTGACTGGCTTGGCATCAGACCGGACGTGTAGCTTGTGCTCGGCGAATTCCGTCGGAACACCCGGATTGTCCTTGGAGACCATGCAAAAATGTCCCGATTCTCACGGAGGAAATCGACGAGCTCGCCTTCCTATTTGCTGTCAAGGTTTGCACCTATGACAGCATGCCTCTCCGGGTGCTCCGGGTCCAAGGGTATCTTCTTCGTCTCCTTCGCCGGCTTGAACGAGCCCTCGACTTCCGACTCCTTGGGGTTGGGTGACATTTCCGGCTGCTTGCGGGCCATCGTCACAATCCGGTCAAGGAGCCGCTTCTCAGCCGCGATCACGAGGGACTCGGCTAACCGGCTGCTCTCTGTTGCACAGGCGGATGACTTCTTGTAGTTCCCTGCTATGGTCAGAATTCCCATGGAGCTCGGCATCTTCATCTTCAGGTAAGCATAGTGGGTGACCGCCATGAACTTGGCCAGGGAAGGCCGGCCAAGTAATGCATGATAAGGGCTCTCAAGGTCCACCACCTCAAACCAGACTGGCTCTCGACGGAAATGATTTTTGTCTCCGAAGAGGACATCTATTAGAGTCTTGCCGATTGGCGAGCAGGAAAGGCCAGGAACTATGCCATGGAAAACAGTCCGACTGGGCTGAAGATGTCTCTGTTTGATTCCCAACTTCTCCATGGTATCTTTGTATAGAATGTTGGTGCTGCTGCCGCCATCTATCAGAACTCAGGAGAAGCGAGCAGCTCGCCTCTCTGTGGCAAACGTGGCATCCAACACCAGAGCATAAGAGCCGGGATTGGGCATCACCTCTGGGTGGTCGGCTTTGCTCCAGCTGATGGGCTCCTCAGACCAATCCATGAACTCGGGGGGTCTCTGTTGCTACTACATTTACTTCTTTTTGTTGCTGCCGTTTGTTGCGCCTGTCGTCGGCCATGCTGGTGAACACGACATAAGCTCCATGCTCCTCAGGATAATCATCTTGTATGGCGCCGACTGGTCGAGCCGCCGGCTGCTGAGGAGGACACGGCGGGGCCGCAGGCGGAGGAGGCTGGAGTCCGTCACCCTTGGAGATCCTCGTGAGCCAGTGGCACTTTCAAGTGGTGTGATTGGACAGCTTTGTGCCGCTGTGGAACTTGCAGGGTGCATCGAGAGTCTGCTCGTACGAGAAGGCGGGCAGCCAGTTGGGCTTGCCGCCCTTCTGGCGTTTGGGAGGAGGCTGCCCTTCTGGCTGCTGATCTTCGACTGTTGCCACCTACCGGCTCGTGGAAGCCGGCTGCATGGCCTTGCGCTTGTTGTCGTTTGGTTGCTGTCGTCGACTAGTGTCACCAGCCGGGGTCTGAGGAGCTTGAGGGGCCACCTTGCCCGACACATTAACTTGGATCTCTGCCTTCATGGAGGAGTCGGCCGTGGCGTACTTGTCCGCTATGATCAGTAATTCGTCGAGGGTCGCCGACTCGTCGCAAAGAAGCTTGTGCTTGAGGAGGGTGCCCTCTCGGCACCCGGTAGTGAAGTACTCGATGGCCTGCACCTTGTGCACGCCCTCGCAATAGTTGCGCAGCTTGGCCCAGCGCGTGAGGTAGTCGTGAGTCGACTCGTTGGGGCCTTGGACGCACAAGGAGAGCTGGCGAGGCTTTGCCGACCGCTTATACGTGCTGGTGAAGTTGAGAATGAATGCTTCAGTGAAATCAACCTAGGTATTGATGCGGCGGGGCTTCAGGCTGTTCAGCCAGGTCCAGGCCGTGCCCTGGAGCATGAGCGGAACGTACTTCACGGCAACACGCTTGTTGCCGTTGGCGATGCTGACGGCTGTGGAGTAGTCGAGCCAGTCCTTCGGCTTCACCGAGCCAGTGTACTTGGGTGAATCTCTCGGGAGAGTGAACCCTTTGGGGAAGGGCTCATCTCGGGTGCGGGGGCCAAAACAAGTCGGACCCAACTCATCTTCTTCTTCTAGCGCCAGGGATCGATTGAGGCGATCGATCCGATGGCAGCCATCGTTTTCTCCGATTTCTTCTCGACGGCCAAGGCAGTCGCCGAGTGATGGGTGATCAACAGGCGGCGGGGAAATGCGCCTATCCCAGCGGGTAGGGGGAGGCGGACAGTCGTCTCGCTGTCGTACTGCTCTTGGGCAGCCGCCTTGGTCACGCTCGATAGTGATGTGAGTCCGGCTGCGGCTAGCAGCTAGCTACTTGTCTCTTTGATCGTGGACGCTGCCAGTCGGCGTCCGGGATGTTGCGCCTTGGTCTCGGCGAGGAGGTGGGTCGTCGTTACACCGGTTGGACGCTTCAGCGCAGCACCCGGCATCTTGCTTCCCAGCAGCCGCGTCGAGGAGCTGCTGGACTCGCTTTGTCATGTGGCGACGTTCGTCGCCCTCGAGCTTGTCTAGCTCGTCTGCTGCCACCTGGGCAGCCTGTATGTTCTCTGCAGGCGTGGCGTAGACGGGACGATCTATCCTGAACATGCTGGCGATGGTCACGCCACGCTGCCGGACCAAGCCAATGTGGCTAGGCCCACTAGGAGTCGGCGTGCCGCCGACAGCATGATCCATCTCCCGCTGGTAGGCCTCCGAGAGGCATATCATGCTGGCCAGCCGGTTGGCGCTTCCGACGAGCTTGATATGGCGTGCCTCCAGCGTCTCGGCGTCGGTGTCTTCCGGGATAGGCGCAGCCAGGTCTTGCATTGCCGCCTGCAATGGGTCTTGGCCCCCTCCGCCAGAATGCTCGTCGTGGCTGATGACAAGCACCTCCGTGACGGTGTCGCCGGCGCTGTCTGTGCGAGGAAACGGCTCGACGTAGACCACCACATTGGAGGGGAACGCACCAAGCGACGCTGTGTCGGAGTCAACCAACATCGGGTCGGTGGAGCCAACCGACTCCAAGTCAGCAGCAGGCTCGCTGGCAACGTGGAGCTGATCGAGGAGGCTCACAGGGCCATCGGTGCCCGCATAAGCCGCGGGCTCGTCGGAGAGGCGAATCTCACCAACAAGATCAGCAAGGAAGCTCGCCGCGCAGGCAACCTCCGCGCCGTGCAGTGCGTCGGTGCAGACGCCGTCTGGCGTGCTGGGCTGGCTGCGCTTGCCAGGAAGGAACAAGGTTCCCGTCCAGAACAAGTCTCCGGGAGACAGTGCACCTCGCCCCATGGTGGGCGCCAAATGTCGGGGGTTGGGTGCAACATATGCCAATGGATGGCTTATCATGGTGGGAGTGAGTAGAACGTCACCGGTGCCTGGAAGCGGGATAAGGCGTAGACACGAACGCCGGCACACTTTACCCAGGTTCGGGGCTCTCCTAGGAGATAACACCCCTAGTCCTGCTCTGCGGGGTCTCCGCATGATCACTAAGGCACTAGTGAGTACAATGGTGCTCCTCGAGCTGTATGCTAGAGGTAGAAGAAGGCAAGGTCTAATCTCCTCTCCCCCTAGGTGGGAGTCTAATTCTAACAGGTTCCAACCCTTTGCATGGGTGCCCTGGGGGGTTTATATAGGCCTACCCCCTAGGGGTACAATGGTAATCTAGCTGGGTGTAGGACCCCGGCTGTCAGTCTCTCTGGTCGCCGGCTTCTTCGCCGACTGCTGGGGCCGGCTGCCTGGTGGGCTCCACCGGCTGGTCTGGTACGGAGGCGACAGGCCGCCTCTGCCGCTCACGGGTCTTGTCGGTTGTGGATTACTGTAGCGGTGATGCTAATGATGCTTGCTTAGTCGAGGAAGCATGGCTACAGTCCCGCCGCCTGGCGGGAGATCACTGTAGCCACTCCGCGTCTTATCTGGTTAATGGTGCGTGGGGCCCCAAGGAAGGAACGGGACAACTACTGAGAGCCGGCCTCCCTCGGGTCCGACTAGTGAGGCCCTCGCCGTCTTCCGGGCTCTCGCTGACCGGCACAGGGACCGCCGTCTTCGGGCCGTACCGACAAGCGGTCATGGGAACAGGGCTTCGCCTGCCATGAGTGACGTCAGGGGCGGAGTGGCAACAGTGCCGCGCCGGGAGGAGATCTCCGCCTGTACGGAGCACTGTGGCCACGCCCGGCCCTGGATACAGGGGGATGGGCTATACTGCAGCCGCACCATGTCTTGTCTTCTTAATGGGGGCGCAGACTTTGTGGGCGCCATGGGCCGACTGCTAGGAGCCGGCCTTTTTGGAGGCCTCCTGCTAGGAGTTGGCCCGTCTTGGAGCCGCCTTCCTGAGCATGGCTGCCTCCTGGCAGTCGGCCATTCGGCCAGCCGGCCGCCAGAAGGTGGAGCTCTATCTTGACGTCTTGAGGGGCACAGCCGGCCCCGATGTCTAGGAAGGTTCTGGGGCTCGGGTTAGGCTACCCATGGCCCATTACCCCGACAAGGAGACTTGGAGTGGGCGTCAAGAAACAATCGAGGAGGCCACGAGGCAGGGGGCGCGCCTACCCCTTGGGCGCGCCCTCCACCCTCGTGGGCCCCTCATTGCTCCACCGATCTACTTCTTCCTCCTATATAAGTCCACGTACCCCGCAAACATCCAGGAGCACCACGAAAACCTAATTCCACCTTCGCAGCCTTCTGTACCCGAGAGATCCCATCTTGGGGCCTTTTTCGGAGCTCTGCCGGAGGGGGCATTGATCACGGAGGGCATCTACATTTACTCCATGGCCTCTCCGGTGATGTGTGAGTAGTTTACTTCAGACCTTCGAGTCCATAGCTAGTAGCTAGATGGCTTCTTCTCTCTCTCTTTGGATCTCAATACGAAGTTCTCCTCGATTCTCTTGGAGATCTATTCGATGTAATCTTCTTTTGCGGTGTGTTTGTCGAAATCCAATGAATTGTGGGTTTATGATCCAGATTATCTATGAACAATATTTTATTCTTCTCTGAATTATTTTATGTATGATTGGTTTATCTTTGCAAGTCTATTCAAATTATCAGTTTGGTTTGGCCTACTAGATTGATCTTTCTTGCAATGGGAGAAGTGCTTAGCTTTGGGTTCAATCTTACGGTGCTCGATCCCAGTGACAGTAGGGGAAATGACACGTATTGTATTGTTGCCATTGAGGATAAAAAGATGGGGTTTATATCATATTGCATGAGTTTATCCCTCTACATCATGTCATCTTACTTAAGGCATTACTCTGTTCTTATGAACTTAATACTCTAGATGCATGCTGGATAGCGGTCGATGTGTGGAGTAATAGTAGTAGATGCAGAATCATTTCAGACTACTTGTCGCGGACGTGATGCCTATATACATGATCATGCCTAGATATTCTCATAATTATTCTCTTTTCTATCAATTGCTCGATAGTAATTTGTTTACCCATCGTAATACTTATGCTATCTTGAGAGAAGCCACTACTGAAACCTATGGTCCTGGGGTCTATTTTCCATCATACAAGTTTCCAATCTATTTTATTTTGCAATCTTTACTTTCAATCTATATCATAAAAATACCAAAAATATTTATCTTATTATTATTATCTCTATCAGATCTCACTCTTGCAAGTGGCCGTGAAGGGATTGACAACCCCTTTATCACGTTGGTTGCGAGGTTCTTATTTGTTTATGTAGGTACGAGGTGACTCGCGCGTGGTCTCCTACTGTATTGATACCTTGGTTCTCAAAAACTGAGGGAAATACTTAGGCTGCTTTACTGCATCACCCTTTCCTCTTCAAGGGAAAACCAACGCAGTGATCAAGAGGTAGCAAGAATGATTTCTGGCACCGTTGCCGGGGAGATCTATGCCAAGTCAAGACATACCAAGTACCCATCACAACTCTTATCCTCCGCATTACATTATCTGCCATTTGCCTCTCATTTTCCTCTCCCACACTTCACCCTTGCCGATTTATTCGTCTCTTTCCCGTTTGTTTTCTTGTACCATGGCCGATTCAAAAAGGGCTAAGGGTTCTCTCCCGGGTTTTACCGTGGATAGTCCCTTTGTCCTCTCTAAGCTCATAAATAATGATGCCATGGAGAGACCTACCGGGGCTATCAATGAGAGTTTGAATAATTTTGATGAAGGTGATCCTGGATTTTTCGTTATTTACTTGATGAATCTTTGAAACACGCTTGGGATAGGCTATTAAGGATCCGAGCTAGCTATGTGCCACAATATCAAATTGAGGTTTACCTAAAAAGCTTTTATATTGGTCTACCCTCCCCATTCAAGCAAGTTCGGGATTCTATCTTTGGAGAAGGTTTTCTTGAGGGGGATCCCATTGATACTTATGAAAAGATGAAAACTATATTTGGGCACCCCATGAGTGAGAAGGTTGATTCTACCTCTCTTTTGTGCTTTTTATCAAAATGAAATTATCAAAGAAATGAAGGCTAGCTTAGATGCCAATTTTCGTAATGTGCTTAATATTTCTTCCACCATTAATGGCCACGTGCTATCTCAAAATATAAATATAAATGCTATAGAAAAGAAATTTTCTCTTTTCTTTCCTAACACCAAAGATGGCAATACCTAGATCTATCCTTGCTTTTATGCCAAGCTAGGGGCGTTAAACGATAGCGCTTGTTGGGAGGCAACCCAATTTTATTTTTATTCCTTGCTTTTTGTTCCTGTTTAGTAATAAATAATTTATCTAGCCTCTGTTTTGGTCATGTTTTTTTGTGTTTAATTAGTGTTTGTGCCAAGTAGAACCGTTGGGAAGACTTGGGGAAAGTCTTTTTGATCTTGCTGTAAAAAGCAGAAACTTTAGCGCTCACGAGAATTGCTGCCACTTTTATTTGGAAAGTTATATTTAGTTAATTATTTTTGAAGATGATTAATAGATAAATTCCGCACGTCCATAAAGTTATTTCAGAATTTTTGGGGTTCCAGAAGTTTGTGTTATATACATATTACTACAGACTATTCTGTTTTTGACAGATTCTGTTTTTCGTGTGTTGTTTGCTTATTTTGATGAATCTATGGCTGGTAAAAGATTTTATAAACCATAGAGAAGTTTGAATACAGTAGGTTTAACACCAATATAAATCAAGAATGAGTTCATTACAGTACCTTGAAGTGGTGTTTTGTTTTCTTTCGCTAACGGAGCTCACAAGATTTTCTATTTTGAGTTTTGTGTTGTGAAGTTTTCAAGTTTTGGGTAAAGATTTGATGGATTATGGAACAAGGAGTGGCAAGAGCCTAAGCTTGGGGATTCCCATGGCACCCCAAGGTAAAATTCAAGGACACCAAAAAGCCTAAGCTTGGGGATGCCCCGGAAGGCATCCCCTCTTTCGTCTTCGTCTATCGGTAACTTTACTTGGAGCTATATTTTTATTCACCACATGATATGTGTTTTGCTTGGAGCGTATTGTATGATTTGAGTCTTTTCTTTTTAGTTTACCAGAATCATCCTTGATGTACACACCCTTTGAGAGAGACTCGCATGATTTGAAATTTATTAGATACTCTATGTGCTTCACTTATATCTTTTGAGCCATATAGTTTTTGCTCTAGTGCTTCACTTATATCTTTTAGAACACGGTGGTGGTTTTATTTTATAGAAATAATTGATCCCTCATGCTTCACTATATTATTTTGAGAGTCCTTTTAGAACAACATGGAAATTTGCTTTTAGGAATAATATAAAAACTTTGATAGAAGTGCATTGAATACTATGAGAAGTTTGATACTTGATAATTGTTTTGAGATATGGAGATGGTGATATTAGAGTCATGCTAGTTGAGTAGTTGTGAATTTGAGAAATACTTGTGTTGAAGTTTGTGATTCTCGTAGCATGCACGTATGGTGAACCGTTATGTGATGAAGTCGGAGCATGGTTTATGTATTGATTGTCTTCCTTATGAGTGGCGGTCGGGGACGAGCGATGGTCTTTTCCTACCAATCTATCCCCCTAGGAGCAAGCGCATAATACTTTGTTTCGATAACTAATAGATTTTTGCAATAAGTATGTGAGTTCTTTATGACTAATGTTGAGTCCATGGATTATACGCACTCTCACCCTTCCACCATTGCTAGCCTCTCTAGTATTGCACAACTTTTGCCGGTACCATAAACCCACCACATACCTTCCTCAAAATAGCCACCATACCTACCTATTATGGCATTTCGATAGCCATTCTGAGATATATTGCCATGCAACTTTCCAACATTCCGTTATTATGACATGCTTCATCATTGTCATATTTCTTGCATGATCATGTAGTTGACATCGTATTTGTGGCAAAGCCACCATTCATAATTCTTCATACATGTCACTCATGCATCATTTCACATCCCGGTATACCGCCGGAGGCATTCACATAGAGTCATATTTTGTTCTAAGTATTGAGTTGTAATTCTTGAGTTGTAAGTAAATTAAAGTGTGATGATCATCATTATTAGAGCATTGTACCAATGAGGAAAGGATGATGGAGACTATGATTCCCCCACAAGTCGGGATGAGACTCCGGACAAAATATAAAAAAAATAAAAAAAATAAAAGAGGAAAAAAGAAAAGAAAAAAAGGAAAGAAGGCCCAAATAAATAAATAAAATGAGAGAAAAAGAGAGAAGGGACACTGTTACTATCCTTTTTCCACACTTGTGCTTCAAAGTAGCACCATGATATTCATGATAGAGAGTCTCCTATGTTATCACTTTTATATACTAGTGGGAATTTTACATTATAGAACTTGGCTTGTATATTCCAATGATGGGCTTCCTCAAAATTACCTTAGGTCTTTATGAGAAAGTAAGTTGGATGCACACCCACTTAGTTCTTTTGTTGAGCTTTCATACACTTATAGCTCTAGTGCATCTGTTGCACGGAAATCCCTACTCACTCACATTGATATCTATTGATGGGCATCTCCATTGCCCGTTGATACGCCTAGTTGATGTGAGACTATCTTCTCCTTTTTGTCTTCTCCACAACCACCATTCTATTCCACATATAGTGCTATATCCATGGCTCACGCTCATATATTGCGTGAAGATTGAAAAAGTTTGAGAAATCAAAAGTATGAAACAATTGCTTGGCTTGTCATCGGAGTTGTGCATGATTTAAATATTTTGTGTGGTGAATAGAGCATAGCCAGACTATATGATTTTGTAGGGATAACTTTCTTTGGCCATGTTATTTTGAGAAGACATGATTGCTTAGTTAGTATACTTGAAGTATTATTATTTTTATGTCAATATTAAACTTTTATCTTGAATCTTTCGGATCTAAACATTCATGCCACAATAAAGAAAAATTACATTGAGAAATATGTTAGAAAGCATTCCACATCAAAAATTCTTTTTTATCATTTACCTACTCGAGGACGAGCAGGAATTAAGCTTGGGGATGCTTGATACGTCTCCAACGTATCTATAATTTTTTTTATTGCTCCATGCTATTATATTATCTATTTTGGATGTTAATGGGCTTTATTTTACACTTTTAAATCATTTTGGGACTAACCTATTAACCGGAGACCCGGCCCAAATTGCTGTTTTTTGCCTATTTCAGTGTTTCGCAGAAAAGGAATATCAAACGAAGTACAAATGGAATGAAACCTTCGGGAACGTGATTTTCTCAACAAACGTCATCCAGGAGACTTGGAGTGGACGTCAAGAAACAATCGAGAAGGACACGGGGTAGGGGGGCGCGCCTACCCCCTGGGCGCGCCCTCCACCCTCGTGGGCCCCTCGTTGCTCCACCGACCTACTTCTTCCTCCTATATAAGTCCACCTACCCTGCAAACATCCAGGAGCACCACGAAAACCTAATTCCACTGCCGCAACCTTCCGTACCCGAGAGATCCCATCTTGGGGCCTTTTCCGAAGCTCCACCGAAGGGGGCATTGATCACGGAGGGCCTCTACATCAACTCCATGGCCTCTCCGGTGATGTGTGAGTAGTTTAATTCAGACCTTCGGGTCCATAGCTAGTAGCCAGATGGCTTCTTCTCTCTCTTTGGATCTCAATACAAAGTTCTCCTCGATTCTCTTGGAGATCTATTCGATGTAATCTTGTTTTGCTGTGTGTTTGTCGAGATCCGATGAATTGTGGGTTTATGATCCAGATTATCTATGAACAATATTTGATTCTTCTCTAAATTCTTTTATGTATGATTGGTTTATCTTTGCAAGTCTCTTCGAATTATCAGTTTGGTTTGGCCTACTAGATGGCTTCTTCTCTCTTTTTGGATCTCAATACAAAGTTCTCCCCCTCTCTTGTGGAGATCTATTCGATGTAATCTTCTTTTATGGTGTGTTTGTGGAGACCGATGAATTGTGGGTTTATGATCAGTTTTATCTATGAACAATATTTGAATCTTCTCTGAATTCTTTTATGTATGATTGGTTATCTTTGCAAGTCTGTTTGAATTATCAGTTTGGTTTGGCCTACTAGATTGATCTTTCTTGCAATGGGAGAAGTGCTTAGCTTTGAGTTCAATCTTACGGTGCTCGATCCCAGTGACAGTAGGGGAAACAACACGTATTGTATTGTTGCCATCGAGGATAAAAAGATGGGGTTTGTATCATATTGCATGAGTTTATCCCTCTACATCATGTCATCTTGCTTAAGGCGTTACTCTGTTCTTATGAACTTAATACTCTAGATCCATGTTGGATAGCGGTCGATGTGTGGAGTAATAGTAGTAGATGCAGAATCGTTTCGGTCTACTTGTAGCGGACGCGATGCCTATATACATGATCATGCCTAGATATTCTCATAATTATTCGCTTTTCTATCAATTGCTCGACAGTAATTTGTGTACCCACCGTAATACTTATGCTATCTTGAGAGAAGCCACTACTAAAACCTATGGCCCTCGGGTCTATTTTCCATCATAAGTTTCCAATCTATTTTATTTTGCAATCTTTACTTTCAATCTATATCAAAATACCAAAAATATTTATCTTATTATTATTATCTCTATCAGATCTCACTCTTGCAAGTGGTCGTGAAGGGATTGACAACCCCTTTATCGCGTTGGTTGCGAGGTTCTTATTTGTTTGTGTAGGTATGAGGTAACTCACGTGTGGTCTCCTATTGGATTGATACCTTGGTTCTCAAAAACTAAGGGAAATACTTACACTGCTTTACTGCATCACCCTTTCCTCTTCAAGGGAAAACCAACGCAGTGCTCAAGAGGTAGCAATTACATCTTGTAGTTTATTACTATATGGTTTATTTGGTCGAACATTATATGCTCAGATCCAATATGCTATTTAATACCCCTCTGATCTTGAGCATGATTATCGTTTGTGAGTAGTTACTTTTGTTCTCGAGGTCACGGGAGAAATCATGTTGCAAGTAATCATGTGAACTTGATATGTGTTCGATATTTTGATAGTATGTGTGTTGTGATTCCCTTAGTGGTGTCATGTGAATGTCGACTACATGACACTTCACCATATTTGAGCCTAAGGGAATGCATTGTGGAGTAGCAATTAGATGCTGGGTTACGAGAGTGACATAAGCTTAAACCCCAGTTTATGCGCTATTCCTTAAGGGACTGATTGGATCCAAAAGTTTAATGCTATGGTTAGAATGTATTCTGAATACTTTTCTCTTAGTTGCGGATGCTTGCGGGAGGGTTAATCATAAGTAGGAGGTTTCTTCAAGTAAGAACAGCACCTAAGCACCGGTCCACCCACATATCAAATTATCAAAGTACCGAACAAGAATTAAGCCAACATGATGAAAGTGACTAGTTGGAATTCCCGTGTACCCTCAAGAACGCTTTGCTTATCATAAGAGACCGTTTTGGCATGTCCTTTGCCTCAAAAGGATTGGGCTACCTTGCTGCACTTTTGTTACTACTATCCTTACTTGCTCGTTACAAATTATCTTGCTATCAAACTAGTCTGCTACATACAATTTCAGCACTTGCAGACATTGTCTTGCTGAAAACCACTTGTCATTTCCTTGTGCTCCTCGTTGGGTTCGACACTCTTACTTATCGAAAAGAGCTACAATTGATCCCCTATACTTGTGGGTCATCAGCCACCGAGGTGGGCACAACCCACCAGGGCGCGCCTGGGCCCCCAGGCGTGCCCAGGTGGGTTGTGCCCCCTTGGGGCACCCCTCTGGTACCTTTTTGTCCCATCGTGTGTCTTCTTGCCTAGAAAAATTCTCCAAAAAGTTTCGCCGCATCTGGACTCCGTTTGGTATTGATTTTCTGTGAAGTAAAAAACAAGCAAAAAACAGCAACTGGCACTGGGCAGTATGTCAATAGGTTAGCCCCAAAAATGATATGAAGTTGCTATAAAATGATTGTAAAACATCCAAGAACGATAATATAACAGCATGGGACAATCAAAAATTATAGATACGTTGGAGACGTATCAAGGACCGTTCCCCTGGTCTGCTTGACCCGTTGGAGAGAGGTGGTTGGCTCCTCGTGTGGGCCTCGACCTGCGGTGTGTCATCAAGGCATGGCAGACTCTGCGGACTGGCTAGACCAGCTAATTTTGATTGGCTCAATGGTGGTGGAAGCAGAGGGGCCCCACATGCTTTCAATTGGCAGTGGAAGGGCGCGCGATAGAGCATTCTTTAGCCTGCCAAGCCTGGGGGACAGCGACATCTCTGGTGGTTTCCTCACCCCACCCCCACCCCCCCCATGCACTTGGACGGACTGGTGGGTCAGGTTACCTCAGATATAGATTGGCTCCGGGTCAGCATCTCGCAGGCCTCATACGAGCCATGCCATCTCGCTGGCTTGGGGCCACAGGATCATGGCAGCCCCCCTCTAATCCTGCATGCATGTCCAGAGCCCCATGCCCTCCCTTTGGCTGGACGAAGTGGGACCCAAGTGGTATACGACAATCAAGCACCCGTTGTCTATACGCCGGGATCAGGAGACCAGGCAGACCAGGACCCAGACGACGACGCCCACTCACTGGCCATGCAGGCCATGCCCATGACCGCCTCTCCCAGGACGCTGGTGCGCGCCTTCTGCAGGGAGATCCAGAGATCCATCAGTCCCATCCTGGCTGCACCTGAGGTTACTGTGCACCGTAGGCTGAGGAAGCGCTACCAGCCAGCTGGCTCACCCAAGAGGAGCATTCGACTCGCCAAAAATAGGAGGCCCACGACGGTGATACATCTCCAACGTATCTATAATTTTTGATTGTTCCATGCTATTAGATTATCATTCTTGGATTTTCTATAATCATTTTATACCATTTTTGGTACTAACCTATTGACATAGTGCCAAGTGCCAGTTGCTATTTTTTGCACATTTTTTACATCGCAGGTAATCAATATGCCGGTGTACTAGAGTAGGGGTACCCTAGTACCCCGATCTCGTGCACGCGCAGTCGCAGCACCCCCGCGGCAAGGCTTGCCGGGTGACCGCCAGGACCCTCCACAGCTACTTTAAAGACCATTCAAGAACAAAGTACTCAAACCAAGGCCCCGGCAAGAGGAGCTTGCCGGGAAGGAAACAAGACCCCGGCAAGAGGAGCTTGCCGGGAAGGCCACTCAAGGCATTTTCAGGGGACTTGCCGCGACGCACCACGCGTCCCGGCAAGGCCCCCACTCAAAGCATTCCCAGAAGACCTGCCGCGGCGCGCCTCGCGCCCCGGCAAGACCCGGTGAGCGGCAAGCTCCCGGACACGACAAGACGACGACCGCGGCGAGGAGTTTGCCGCGGGAACCGCCTCTCCGAGCCCGCGCCCCAGCACAACCATCACGTGTCGCTCTGGGGGCCTCCCCCAAGCACGCATGGCAGGAGGTCGCGCAGCTAGGGGTGCGAGGTGGCGAGCAGGCGCTGACAAGATAACCACCGTGGCTAACGGTGGCTTCTCTAGCAAGCCTCTTTCGGTACTGTTCAGGCGACATAGACGGGCATTTAATGCCCTTGTCCCCTGCCGTCAGAGTTAGGTATGATAGCACTATAGCAGGTAGTTGTGCCTGCTACAGCACCTAGCTGCCCCTACTGCAGCGCCTTTCCCATTTTTACCCTTAACTCCCGTTGCCCCATGTCGGTAACCCCTTGAGCATATAAAAGGAGGCCCGAGTGCAACGGAGAGGGGGGTCGGCCATTCTGAGAGCCACGCTCGGTCTCGCTAGCTGCTGGAGTACACTGTAGCACTCCGTGCTCCCGAGCTAGAAATCAATACACACCACAAAGCAGGAGTAGGGTTTTACGCATCCGTGCGGCCCGAACCTGGGTAAATCGCCCGTGTGCTTCGTCTCGATCAGTTCTCTGCTCGCGTGCTTCGCCTCAATCTGCTCTTTGCGCGACCTACGCCCCCCGCCGAACCAAAAGGGACCCGGTCCGCCGGTCCCATAGGTGCCCGTGGATCAGAAACCCCGGCATCTCTGGCGCGCCAGGTAGGGGGCGTCGAAGTTGTGTGAATCAGATCCGACGTTCTTGCGAGCTAGATCTTTTTCATCTTCATCAACGTCAGATCCGCCGTTCTCACGGGCTAGATCTTCATCTTCTTCATCGATCTTCGTCTTCTTCATCAACATGCCGCCAAAGAAGAAAGTTTCGGAGGCAGCTGCTCCGTCCGCGCCGAGCCATCCACCGCCAGAGCAAACGGCCGGTGGGGCAGGCGCCGGCGGAGGAACATGCGTTGACGAGGGAACTCGCGGTGCCGCCAGGTCCCAGGGCAAGGCCGCGCTGCCTATCGGCGGCGCAACCGGCTCCCACAACGACCGGGCGCACTCCAAGACCTCGGTGTCCGTGCATGCACCGCGCCCATCTCAGGAGGTGCGTGACCGGCAGCGTCATGGTACTCACGGTACCATGCGCTCGCTGGATCCGGACCGGGCTGGTGGATCTCAGGGCGCTCCAGACCACCATGCACGTCAACACGCCTAGAACAGATAAGTTGCTAAAACCTGAGCAAGCAGACCTCTAACTTTTAAGCTATCCCCCGTGGATCGGCTCACTTTGTATGAGAAGCCTGTGCGCGGAGGAGCCAACTCGTAGCTCGCTGCGCCCTTGCGTTGTTTCGAGCTCGCTCAGCAACATTAGGTGAGCTGCGGCTAGTTGCTACACTAGCCGCACCCTAGCATTGTTTTGAGCCTGCTCAACAACGTAAGTTAGCTGCGACTAGTTGCTAGACTAGCCGCGCCCTTACTTTGCTTCAAGCCCCGCTCAGCAACTTAAGTGAGCTGCAGCTACCTGCGACAAGGTTTCTTGCCGGTAGCGGCACCACCAGCTCCGCGCTCAGCGCTCGCGGCTCAGGTGCTCGCGCCGGCAAGTTCCCTAAAAGCGTAGGGTAAAAACATACAAAAGTAGACGCCGAGATGGGAAGGCCCTTACCAGGTGAAACGAGTCATAGGGCCCGGCGCTGTCCGCCTTGGGACCGAAGATGGCATCCCAGTGAGTACTTCCTGGAACATTAAGCCTCTTCGTAAGTTTTACCCGTAAGGCGCGGTTGTCGGACCCTGTTCGGCAACCACCTCTTTTACAAAGTCTTGCCTCTGTTGCATGTAATCCTTTGTACGAGGCCGGGCGCAGATCCCGTGCACTAGCAGAGCTTGCGTGCTCCGCGCATTTTGTCGATTTTATGCTCTCTACTTTCTGGCATATATGATCTGACATTTGTGCAGCACCTGCTCCACGGCAAGCAGTAACGAGCCATAAGGCTCCATATCTGTATTTTCTCTTCTTTCTTTTTCGCAAGGAAAGGAAAGCTCCCCCGCGCACAAGTTTGCCGGGGAGGGAAGGAGAAGGTGGTGGTATGGACCATGCGTCGTTCAGAAGTTTTGCCTTGCCGGGAAGCAAACGACAGAAAAGATAAGTTGCCGAAGTTCGAGCAGCCGAATTTTTTAAATTTCAAGTTATCTCCCTTGAACGATCGCACTTTGTATGGGAAACCTGTGCGCGGAGGAGCCAACTCGTAGCTAGCTGCGCCCTTGCGTTGTTTCGAGCTCACTCAACAACATTAGGTGAGCTGCGGCTAGTTGCTACACTAGCCGCGCCCTAGCATTGTTTTGAGCCTGCTCAACAACGTAAGTTAGCTGCGGCTAGTTGCTACACTAGCCGCGCCCTTACTTTGCTTCGAGCCCCACTCAGCAACTTAAGTGAGCTGCAGCTAGCTGCGACAAGGTTTCTTGCCGGTAGCGGCACCGCCAGTTCCGCGCTCAGCGCTCGCGGTCCGGATGCCTGCACCGGCAAGTTCCCTAAAAGCGTAGGGCAAAAACATACAAAGGGAGGGGTCAAGTAAAGGGAATAACATTGCAATGGCTACCCAGAAGAAAGTTATATTACAAAACAGCTTGTTGCAGCTCTAATAAATGTTTTCTATGACATAGCTAGCAGCGACAAGGAAAGAAGGAAGCCGGCGGCCTAGTCGACGCGGTCGCCCTCGACCCTCTTGATCCCGCTCACCTTGTCCACAATGGGTGCGACAAGGGCCTTGAGCTCTTCCTGATCGATATCAGGCGGCAAGGATCTGAGGACGTTGTGGAGGCGGAGGCCTGGATTTCGGAAGGCCACCTTCATCAACACCTTCTGAAGGGCTCCCGCACAGATCTCGCGCGACTCGTCGGCCAGCCGCTTCGGGATCTCATCCCGGAGCCGCTGGAGCGCCGTCGCCACGCCTTGGAAGTACATAGTGAGCTTGGCGCTAGGTTGGAGGTTCTCGTCGGAGGAGTACCCGAAGTCCTCCACCCCCAGCTGAGCCAGCTCCTTATCGATGTCCCCGGCGGCGTTCACGAGGCTCTCCGTCCAGTGCTCCACCGTATCCCTAAAGGCGTTTTGGGTGGTGGCAGCACTCTCCAGCAACGCCTTGTCGGCATCGATCTCCTTCTTCAGGGCCGCCTCCCGCTCCTTGGCGCCATCCAGTGCCTTGGTCAAAGTGACCAGCCTCGACTCGAGGGCGGCATTGGAATCCTTGGCGGCGCTGAGCTCTTCGCCATATGCTTTGCGGTCAGCCTCCACCTGCACCACCTTCATCTCCAGCACCTTTTTGGCGGCCTCGGCAGCGGCGGCGGCGTCCTCCGCTTGCTTGAGGGCTCCGCCAAGCTTCTCCTCGCGCGCGGCAAGCTCCTCCTCGTGAGCGTCGAGGTTGACCTTCCGCTGCGCCAGCTCGCCCTCTTCCGCGGCTAGCTTCATGGCGGCCAGTCGCTGCAGCTCTTCGGCTTCGGCTTTCTCGAGGAGAAGGGCCTTCTTCGCTTCAGCGAGCTGCTCCCGCTCCTCCGCCAGGGATCGGAGAGCTTCCCGGTGGAAACCCCCGAGCTCGTCTGCGCGCTTCTCAATGTCTGCTCCCGCCTTCGCGACAAGCGCCTCGTGGGACTCCAGCTTGGCTTGTCGCGCGCGGTAGAGCGACATCAGCCTGCGCAGCAGCCGCTCCTCTTCGGGCTCGTTGCTGCTGCGGCTTGGCGCGTCGACCAACTTCAGCCCCGCGGAGGCGAGCACTTCTCCGTCGAAGACCTCCCCCTCGACCGGCGCCCTGGAACTTGACGCCCAGGGGAGGTTGATGAAGACGCCTTCACCGGCCTTCAAGTAAGCGCCCGGCTGGGGCTCCTCGGTGCTTGGCGCAGCGGCCTCGGCGGACGGGTCGGCGGTCGGTGTAGCGTCCGGCGCTCCTGTGGCCCCCGGGCCGTCAGTACGATCGCCAGATCCCTTGCCAGCCGCCGCGGCGCCAGCCTTGGCGGCTTCGGCGCCGGCGGCGCCTTCAGTACCAGCGGCTTCGTCGGCGGCGACCTCTGTCTCCATCCGCTCCGTAGCGGATGGATCTGACGGCCGGTAAAGGGGAAAAGGGTCAAGCAAAATCCAGCAAGAACTCAAGAACAGAAGAACCCAAGGGAAGTTTTGAAGAAAGAAGGTTACCCGCGCTGGGCTCGGTGGCCATGGTCTCCGCCGCTGGGGGAACGCTGGAGCCGTCCCTTGGCGGAGAGCTTCCCCTTGCCGGAGAACCGCCTCTTGCCGGAGAGTCCCTCGCCGGAGAATCTCTTGCTGGAGAAATTTCCCTTAGCGGCGTAGTTGCAGCAGATGGCGTGCCAGGGGCTGTCTCAGGACGCTCCTGGTGGGGCTGCTCTGCTCCTACATAAGTCAACAAGCAGATATCAGGAAGGACCAGTACCCATGCGCGCCTCGCCGTGGAAAATAATTTACACACTTACGCTGGGGGCTGCCATGGAGGAAAGTCGCCAGATCCGGCAAGGTCGTCTCGGGCGCGCCACCTGTTGTCGCAGTGGGCTCGTCCTCGACGATGACTGCCGGGGCCTTAGCTCTCTTTGCCGCTCTCTGGGCCAGAGTCCTAAAAAAAGGAGCAGGTTCAGGGAAAAGCAATTGAGAAACAAGAACAACAGCAAAAACCGAACAAATGCAAGTATAACAAGAGAAGCTTACTCTCCCTCTTCTTCCTCGTCGGAGCTCAGCGCGGAGAAGTCGAACCCGGGCGCGCTCCCAGGGCGAGGAGGCGGAGGAGAAGCTTCCCTTGGCCGCTTAGCGGGAGCAGTGGCGGTGGTCTGGGAAGGCCCCGCTCCGGCTAACGGCGCGGCGCGAGAGGCGGCAGGGACCGAAGCGGTGGTCCGGCTGGACCCCGCCCCAGTTGCCGTCGTAGCATGAGGCGCTCCCGCGGCAACGGTGTTTGCCGTGGTCGAGCGCGTCACGCGGCGTGGCGACTGTTGGCCCGCTTGCCGCTCCGCCGCATCACCAACCTTGCGGAGGCGCCTCCTTGGTGGGGATGGAGACCCTGCTACTGGCGGGCTGTCCGGAGGCAGGGAGGAAGAGGAGTCGATTTGCCGCGAGCTGCCCGTATCTTTGGTAGGCTCGCTCGGCTCAGCATCTTGCCCGGCAAGCCCCTCCTTGCGGCAGGCTCCCCTTGCTCACCACAGCTCGCCACTTCTGTCGCGTCTGCTTCCGCGGTGGTGAACCCAAACTCACCCGCGGCTGCGGCTTCCGCCGCCTCCTCCAGCCTGGTGGCGATGCGCGCCATCTCCGCGTCGGTGGTATCGCGGGTAAGGCCGTCCTTCTCGTCGGCACGAACCGCCACTTCCACCAAGTTGTCGAAAAAGTGCTGCACGACCTCGTCGGCAGGCTCCTGCCAAGTTGGCACAATCCCGTGCGAGTCGCATCCCGGCATCATTGCACGGATGCGATCGAGCGCGGAGTTGTTGCACAAAGGCACGACGCCCCCCGGCAACCTGAACGCCTCGGGATGCTGGGGGTCATACCTGAACAGCTCCTGCAGCATCGCATGGAGCTCCAGAACTGTGAAGTTGAAGTTGAGGCCCGGCCGCAGCCTCATAATGTCTGCCGCGTTCTTGAACTCCCAAGTTGGCCTCCCCCGCTCTTGCAGGGGGGCGATGCGGCGGCGGAGGAAGTCTGTGCCAACCGCGCCGACAGTAAGCCCGGCATTCCGGAGGCGCAGGATCCTGGTGACGGCGATTCCCAACCTGTCGTCCTCCGGGGCCAGGTCGCTCCAGTCGTCGCCGCGCGCCACCGGGGTTTGGCGCCGGGCGGTGAAAGGCTGCGGACTCTCCTCGACAATCCAGCACCAATCAGCCCTCCACTCCTCCCACTTGCCACGGAACTCTCCCTCCAGATTGGTCTCCTTCTTGCCAGTCCTCGAGACCCATGCGATTCCGCCGGATAGAGGCTCTCCTCTCTCTACTCGAGGAGTGAAGAAATGGCGAAAGAGGGCTACGTTGGGGAGAACTCCGACAAAGTTTTCGCAGAGATGCGCGAAAACTACCATCGTCAGAACGGCGTTGGGGGTGAAGTCGAGGAGGTGGAATCCATAGGTGTTCATGACGTCGCAGAAGAAATCAGAGAAGGGCGGGCAGAGCCCGCAATGGAAGAATAATGCGAAGAAGGCGTATCCAGTCGGAGCCTCCTTGCAAGCGGTGGCGGGGAGTACCTTGGTGCGCGGATGCGCGCGCGTCTCCGCCGACCAGAACAGAAAGTAGTCCTCCCGCAGCTCCTTCGCGCCGAGCCTGGGGGGGAAAACGGACCGCTTCTTCCGCAGCGCCGCAAGCCGCTGCGCCTCGGTCGTCTTCACGGTCTTCCCCTTGTCGGCTTTTGGGGCCATGGCGGAAGCAGTGGAGAAGGTCGACGGCGCTGGCGGTGCTAGTAGCGGTGGGGGACGGAGTGCTGCTCTCTCTCTCTCTCTCAGCTTTGGGAGGGCGAGGGAGCGGCGGAAATTTCTGAGATTAGGAACGGCAACGGGCGAATGGGCCAACTGCCCCTGTTTCCCCTGCTTTTAAAGGAGGGAGGGGGGCGGACGTTCCACATTTCGAGAAAAGGAACCCCCACGACTTCTCCCATGACGCCGCATTCAACGCATGCCGTTCGAGGGGAGGGCGCGGTGGATACGGAGGAAGATTCGGCGTAACCTAGGCCACGCGTGCCCATGCACTGTTTTGGGCCTGGCCCAACAGCGCTCGGCACCGTGTCTGGCCCAGGCCCGGGGGCTCCTGTCGGTGTACTAGAGTAGGGGTACCCTAGTACCCCGAACTCGTGCACGGGCAGTCGCAGCACCCCTGCGGCAAGGCTTGCCGGGTGACCGCCAGGACCCTCCACAGCTACTTTAAAGACCATTCAAGAACAAAGTACTCAAACCAAGGCCCCGGCAAGAGGAGCTTGCCGGGAAGGAAACAAGACCCCGGCAAGAGGAGCTTGCCGGGAAGGCCACTCAAGGCATTTTCAGGGGACTTGCCGCGACGCACCACGCGTCCCGGCAAGGCCCCCACTCAAAGCATTCCCAGAAGACCTGCCGCGGCGCGCCTCGCGCCCCGGCAAGACCCGGTGAGCGGCAAGCTCCCGGACACGACAAGACGACAACTGCGGCGAGGAGTTTGCCGCGGGAACCGCCTCTCCGAGCCCACGCCCCAGCACAACCATCACGTGTCGCTCTGGGGGCCTCCCCCAAGCACGCGTGGCAGGAGGTCGCGCAACTAGGGGTGCGAGGTGGTGAGCAGGCGCTGACAAGATAACCACCGTGGCTAACGGTGGCTTCTCTAGCAAGCCTCTTTCGGTACTGTTCAGGCGACATAGACAGGCATTTAATGCCCTTGTCCCCTGCCGTCAGAGTTAGGTATGATAGCACTGTAGCAGGTAGCTGTGCCTGCTACAGCACCTAGCTGCCCCTACTGCAGCGCCTTTCCCATTTTTACCCTTAACTCCCGTTGCCCCATGTCGGTAACCCCTTGAGCATATAAAAGGAGGCCCGAGTGCAACGGAGAGGGGGTTGGCCATTCTGAGAGCCACACTCGGTATCGCTAGCTGCTGGAGTACACTATAGCACTCCGCGCTCCCGAGCTAGAAATCAATACACACCACAAAGTAGGAGTAGGGTTTTACGCATCCGTGCGGCCCGAACCTGGGTAAATCGCCCGTGTGCTTCGTCTCGATCAGTTCTCCGCTCGCGTGCTTCGCCTCGATCTGCTCTTTGCGCGACCTCCGCCCCCCGCCGAACCAAAAGGGACTCGGTCCGCCGGTCCCATAGGTGCCCGTGGATCAGAAACCCCGGCACAATATCAAACGGAGTCCAAACACAGCGAAACTTTTTGTGGATTTGTTTGGACCAGAAGACATCCAATGGGTTAGAGAAGCGCCTGGGGGTGCTCCGAGGGGAGCACAACCCACCAGGGCGCGCTTGGAGGCCCAGGTGTGCCCTGGTGGGTTGTGCCCACCTCGGGTGCCCCCTCGGACCACCTCTTTGGTCTATAAATACCCCAATATTCTATAAACCCTAGTGGAGTCAACGAAAATCAATTCCAGCCGCCACAGAATCCAGAACCACCAGATCCAATCTAGACACCATCACCGACGGGTTCACCAGTTCCATTGGTGCCTCTCCGATGATGCGTGAGTAGTTCTTTGTAGACCTTTGGGTCCATAGTTAGTAGCTAGATGGCTTCCTCTCTCTCGTTTGATTCTCAATACAATGGTCTCTTGGAGATCCATATGATGTAACTCTTTTTGCGGTGTGTTTGTTGGGATCCAATGAACTTTGATTTTATGATTAGATCTATCTCTTTTCATCCATGAAAGTTATTTGAGTTTCTTTGATCTCTTATATGCATGATTGCTTATAGCCTCGTATTTCTTCTCCGATATTTGGGTTTTGTTTGGCCAACTTGATCTATTTATCTTCCAATGGGAAGAGGTGCTTTGTAGTGGGTTCGATCTTACGGTGCTTGATCCCAGTGACAGAAGGGGAACCGGCACGTATGTATCGTTGCTACTAAGGATAAAACGATGGGGGTCTATTTCTACATAAATAGATCTTGTCTACATCATGTCATCTTTCTTATTGCATTACTCCATTTCTCCATGAACTTAATAAACTAGATGCATGTTGGATAGCGGTCGATGTGTGGAGTAATAGTAGTAGATGCGGGCAGGAGTCGGTCTAGTAATCTTGGACGTCATGCCTATATAATGATCATTCCCTGGATATCGTCATGATTATTTGAAGTTCTATCAATTACCCAACAGTAATTCGTTTACCCACCATTTGCTATTTTTCTTGAGAGAAGCCACTAGTGAAACCTACAACCCCCGGGTCTCTTTCTCATATTATTTGCCTTTGCGATCTATTTTATTTGCCTTTTATTTTCAGATCTATTAAACCCAAAAATACAAGAATACCTTGCTGCAATTTATTTTATCTAGCGTTTGATCTATCAATATTTACAACTCTCTCACGCCCGTTTGCCAATTTCTGGCGCCGCTACCTGAAAGAGATTGACAGCCCCTTTAATACGTTGGGTTGCGAGTATTTGTTATTTGTGTGCAGGTGATGTTTACGTAGTGTTGCTTGGTTCTCCTACTGGTTCAATAACCTTGGTCTCATCACTGAGGGAAATACCTACTGTCGCTGTGCCGCATCATCCCTTCCTCTTTGGGGAAATACCGACGTAGTTCGAGCAGACATTAGATGGCCACGAAGGAACAATAGATCATCATTCGCGGGCTTTTCCTGGCGAATGAAGGAGAGGCCATCGGAGATGATGCACTCAAAATGTACGTTGAGCTCTTCACCAAGCCGCTCTCGGATGCTCACATCGCATTCGTCATCGCCCTGTTCGGATGGGAGCCTTCGGCGATGCCAATGGTGGAGCTGCCAGGCGATTCCATGCCGACGGCCTAGGGTGTGGTGTTTCGAGCATTTCTGTGGGGCTTCCTCCATGGCTGCACACCCCATGAAGGTACTGGTGTGGAATGTACATAGTCTAAATGACCCTGCACGTAGAAGCGCGGTCTACCAAGTGGTTTCAGCAGCAAATCCTAGTATAGTTTGTGTTCAGGAGACTAAGATGGAAGTTGTTTCTACAGCTGTTGTTGCGCACTGCCTTGGGAATAAATTTGTGCACTTTTACTATCTTCCAACGTCGAGCACACGTGGAGGGATCCTCCTAGCTTGGGATCCGGTAGTGTTCTAGCTTTCGAACCCGCACTACACGGACTATGCAATCACCACTCTAGTCAAGCCGGCCGGCAAGTCGGCTCACTGGTGGATGACTAGGGTTTACGGGCCCAGCTCCGATGCCCTTAAAGTAGGTTTCATGCAGGAGCTCATTGACATCTGTGAGCTTTTACCAGGACCGTGGGCTGTCATTGGCGATTTCAACCTCCTAGTCAACACGGAGGATAAGAATAACGCCGTTGTTAACCGGCGCTTGATGGCAGGCTTCCGTAGTAGGCTCAATCTGCTTCAGCTCAAGGAGGTGTACCTCAACAGGAGAAGATACACTTGGTCCATCGAGAGAGGACGCACCACTCTCAAGAAACTCGATCACGTCTTCTCGACAATGGACTGGGAGGAGCTATATGCTACTTCTTGAGCTTGCGTTGGTTTTTCCCTTGAAGAGGAAAGGGTGATGCAGCAAAGTAGACTAAGTATTTTCCTCAGTTTTGAGAACCAAGGTATCAATCCGGTAGGATACAACACACAAGTCACCGAATACCTGCACAAACAAACACCGACTTGCACCCAACGCGATAAAGGGTTGTCAATCCCTTCACGATTATTTGCAAAGTGAGATCTAATAGAGATGGATAATCGGTAAAGTAATATTTTTGGTCTATGGAATGGAAAGTAAAAGGTTGCAAAGGAAGTAAATAGGAAACTAAAATTATAGATCGGAAACTTATATGATGGAAAGTAGACCTAGGAGACATAGGTTTCACTAGAGGCTTCTCTTAAGATATAAATTATTACGGTGGGTAAACAAATTACTACCGAGCAATTGATAGAAAAACGCAAAGTCATGACAATATCTAAGGCAATGATCATGACCATAGGCACCACGTTTGTATCAAGTAGACCGACTCCTGCCTGCCTCTACTACTATTACTCCACACACTGACCGTCTCCTGCCTGCATCTAGAGTATTAAGTTCATAAGTACAGGGTAACGCATTAAGTAAGATGACATGATGTAGCGGGATAAACTCAAGCAATATGGTGAAAACCCCATCTTGTTATCCTCGATGGCAACAATACAATACGTGTTGGTTCCCCTTCTATCACTGAGATCGAGCACAGCAAGATTGAACCCAAAGCTAAGCACTTCTCCCATTGCAAGAAACACCAATCTAGTTCGCTAAACCAAATCGATAGTTCGAAGAGACTTGCAAAGATATCAAATCATGCATATAAGAATTTAGAGGAGATTCAAATAATATTCATAGGTAAGCTGATCATAAATCCACAATTCATCAGATTTCTCAAACAAAATGCAAAAGAGTATTACGTTGAATAGATCTCCAAGAACATCGAGGAGAACATGGTATTGATCAAAAGAGAGAAAAGAAGCCATCTAGCTACTAGCTATGGACCCGTAGGTCTGAGGTAAACTACTCACGCTTCATCGGATAGGAAATGGTGTTGATGTAGAACCCCTCTATGATCGAATCCCCCTCCGGCAGGACACCGGAAAAGGCCCCTAGATGGGATCTCATGGGTACAGAAGGTTGCGGCGGTGGAAAACTGTTTTTGTGGATCTCATGGTAGGTTTTGGAATATTTGAGAATATATAGGTGGAAGAAATAGGTCAGTGGAGTCAAGAGGGGCCCACAAGGGTGGGGGCCGCGCCCTACCCTCCATCCTCGTGGCGGCCTCGTGGCTTTCCTGGCATGCACTCCAAGTCCTCTGGGTGTCTTCTGGTCCAAGAAAAATCATCGTGAAAGTTTCATTCCGTTTGGACTCCGTTTGGTATTCCATTTCCGCAAAACTCTAAAACAAGGAAAAAACAGGAACTGGCACTAGGCTCTATGTTAATAGGTTAGTCCAAGAAATCATATAAAATAGCATATAAATGCATATAAAACATCCAAAACAGATAATATAATAGCATGGAACAATCAAAAATTATAGATACGCTGGAGACGTATCACTATACCCCTCGTGCTTTCTTTCAGCCTTGAGCACCACCGTATCAGACCACTGCCCCCTCCTGCTGGACCTCAACGCTGATTTTCGCGTGGCTAAACGGTTCCGCTTTGAAACTTTCTGGGCAATGGCCGACGGATTTCGAGAGGTGGTGGCGAATGCATGGGCATCTGTTTCCTCGACCAGGAACCCTTTCGTCATGCTAGAAAACAAACTGCGGGCCATGATAACCCACAAGTATAGGGGATCACAACAGTTTTCGAGGGTAGAGTATTCAACCCAAATTTATTGATTCGACACAAGGGGAGCCAAAGAATATTCTCAAGTATTAGCAGCTGAGTTGTCAATTCAACCACACCTAGATAACTTATTATCTGCAGTAAAGTATTTAGTAGCAAAGTAATATGATAGTACTGGTAACGGTGGCAAAAGTAATATTTTTGGTTTTATAGTGATTGTAACAGTAAAAACGGAAAAGTAAATAAGAGAAGAACAATATATGAAAAGCTCATAGGCAATGGATCAGTGATGGATAATTATGTCGGATGCGATCAATCATGCAACAGTTATAACATAGGGTGACACTGAACTAGCTCCAGTTCATCAATGTAATGTAGGCATGTATTCCGAATATAGTCATACGTGCTTATGGAAAAGAACTTGCATGACATCTTTTGTCCTACCCTCTCATGCCAGCAGGGTCCTATTGGAAACTAACGGATATTAAGGCCTCCTTTTAATAGAGTACCGGACCAAAGCATTAACACATAGTGAATACATGAACTCCTCAAACTACGGTCATCACCAGTAAGTATCCCGATTATTGTCACTTCGGGGTTAACGGATCATAACACATAATAGGTGACTATAGACTTGCAATATAGGATCAAGAACTCACATATATTCATGAAAACATAATAGGTTCAGATCTGAAATCATGACACTCGGGCCCTAGTGACAAGCATTAAGCATAGCAAAGTCATAGCAACATCAATCTCAGAACATAGTGGATACTAGGGATAAAACCCTAACAAAACTAACTTGATTACATGATAAATCTCATCCAACCCATCACCATCCAGCAAGCCTACGATGGAATTACTCACGCACGGCGGTGAGCATCATGAAATTGGTGATGGAGGAAGGTTGATGCTGACGATGGCGACGGATTCCCCTCTCCGGAGCCCCGAACGGACTCCAGATCAGCCCTCCCGAGAGAGTTTAGGGCTCGGCGGCGGCTCCATATTGTAAAACGTGATGAATCCTTCTTCCTGGTTTATTTCTCCCCGAACACGAATATATGGAGTCAAGATGGACGTCGGTGGAGCATCAGGGGGCCCACGAGGCAAGGGGCGCGCCCCCACCTGGACGGGGTGTGGGCCCCCTGATGTTGATTCTTTCGCCAGTATTTTTTATATATTCCAAAAATAATCTCCGTTGATTTTCAGGTCATTCCGAGAACTTTTATTTCTGCACAAAAATAACACCATGGCAATTCTGCTGAAAGCAGCGCCAGTCCGGGTTAGTTCCATTCAAATCATGCAAGTTAGAGTCCAAAACAAGGGCAAAAGTTTTTGGAAAAGTAGATATGACGGAGACGTATCAACTCCCCCAAGCTTAAACCTTTGCTTGTCCTCAAGCAATTCAGTTGATAAACTGAAATGTGATAAAGAAAAACATTTACAAACTCTGTTTGCTCTTGTTGTTGTAAATATGTAAAGCCAGCATTCAAGTTTTCAGCAAAGATTATGAACTAACCATATTCACAATAACATCTGGGTCTCATGTTTACTAATATCAATGACATAATCAACTAGCGAGCCATAATAATAAATCTCGGATGACAACCCTTTCTCAAAACAATCATAATATGATATAACAAGATGGTATCTCGCTAGCCCTTTCTGAGACCGCAAAACATAAATGCAGAGCACCTTTAAAGATCAAGGACTGACTAGACATTGTAATTCATGGTAAAAGAGATCCAGTCAAGTCATACTCAATGTAAACTAACGGTAATACATGCAAATTACAGCGGTGCTCTCCAACTGGTGCTTTTTAATAAGAGGATGATGACTCAGCATAAAAGTAAATAGATAGGCCCTTCGCAGAGGGAAGCAGGGATTTGTAGAGGTGCCAGAGCTTAGTTTTGAAATAGAGATGAATAATATATTGAGCGGTTTACTTTCATTGTCAACATAACAACCGAGAGATCTCAATATCTTGCATGCTACACACATTATAGGCGGTTCCCAAGCAGAATGGTAAAGTTTATACTCCCCCACCACCAACAAGCATCAATCCATGGCTTGCCCGAAACAACGGGTGCCTCCAACTAACAACAATCCTCCGGGAGTTTTGTTTGCAATTACTCCCTCCATTTCTTTTTAGTCTGCATATAAGGTTTGGTCAAAGTCAACCTTTGTAGAGTTTGACTAAATTTATATTAAAAATATAAAAATTCACAATATGAAATCAATATTATGAGATGCACCATGAAACGTATGTTCATACTATATAGTTTTAGTATTGTAGATATTCATATTTTTTATATAAATTTGGTCAAACTTTATGCAGTTTGACTTTGACCAAATCTTATATGCGGAGTGGAAAGAAACGGAGGGAGTATTTTGATTTGATTTGAGCATGGGACTGGGAATCCCGGTGACCAGCCATTTTCTCGTGAGTGAGGAGCGGAGTCCACTCCTCTTGAGAATAACCCGCCTAGCATGGAGGATACAGACAAACCTAGTTGATACATGAGCTATTCGAGCATGCAAAACAGAATGTTTATTTGATGGTTTAGAGTTTGGCAGATACAAATTTACTTGGAACGGTAGGTAGATACCATATATAGGAAGGTATGGTGGACTCATATCGAATAACTTTGGGGTTTATGGAATTGGATGCACAAGCAGTATTCCCGCTTAGTACAAGTGAAGGCTAGAAAGAGACTGGGAAGCGACCAGCTAGAGAGCGACAACAGTCATGAACATGCATTAAAATTAATCAACACCGAATGCAAGCATGAGTAGGATATAATTCACCATGAACATAAATATCTTGGAGGCTATGTTGATTTTATTTCAACTACATGCATGAACATGTGCCAAGTCAAGCCACTCGAATCGTTCAAAGGAGGATACCGCCCCATCATACCACATCACAACCATTTTAATAGCATGTTGGCATGCAAGGTAAACCATTATAAACTCCTAGCAAATTAAGCATGGCATAAGCAACTATAATATCTAATTTTCATTGCAAATATGTTTCATTCATAATAGGCTGAATCAGGAACGATGAACTAATCATATTTACAAAAACAAGAGAGGTCAAGTTCATACCAGCTTTTCTCATCTCAACCAGTTCATCATATATCGTCATTATTGCCTTTCACTTGCACAACCGAATAGTATGGATAATAATAATAGTGCATGTGCATTGGACTAAGCTGGAATCTGCAAGCATTCAATTCAAGGGAGAAGACAAGGTAATATGGGCTCTTTGTTAGATCAACAATAATGCATATGAGAGCTACTTCAACGTTTTCATCATGGTCTTCTCCTCTCGACCCCCAAAGAAAAGAAAGGAAATAAAACTATTTACACGGGAAAGCTCCCAACAAGAAAAAGAAGAACGAGAAATCTTTTTAGGTTCTCTTTTTAATTATTACTACTACAAGCATGGAAAGTAAACTAGCTAAAAGTTACAGCTAATTTTTTTTGGTTTTTCTTAAGGTTTTTCAAACACACAAGAAGAAAGCTTAAAAAGAAATTAAACTAGCATGGATGATACAATGAAAAAGTATAAGCACCGACAACTGGCATGAGTGTGTGAACATGAATGTAATGTCGGTGAGAGATACGTACTCCCCCAAGCTTAGGCTTTTGGCCTAAGTTGGATCAAAGATGCTCTCTCCGGTGTACTGAGGAGGATCCTCAGGCTCCCCCCGGTTGGTGATGTCCTATGGATTCCACTGATAAACAGACTGACGGTGAGGATCAAGTGGTGGCTTAAGCTCGGGCTCTAGAGCTGACGTCGGGCTCTGGTAGGCATGAATGGCCTCCGGAAAAACAAGGTACATGCCTGAAAATATGTTGAACAAAGAGGGCGCATGCAAGGTAATAAACTCATAATATTTTTTGTTGAATATCAATTTATATTTGAGTATCTTCTTCTTATCCTTAACAATAAACTCATGTGCTACCATACTCTTATAATCTAGAACAATAGGAGGCAGCAAATTTTCCTCTTTCTCATAATGCCTGATAGGTATGTTAAAGTGTGCAGCAAGGCGCGAGGCAAAGATGCCTCCGAGGACGGGGCCCTTAGTACGGTTCAGATTTAACCGTTTAGCAACAATAGCGCCTAAACTGAAAGTAGTATCATGAAACAAGGCATGGCACAAAATAACAATATCAGGAGCACTAAGGTTTCCACAGTTCCCGCGACCAATTAAGCATCTACTAGCAAATATTGCAAAGTAACGTAGAACAGGAAAATGTATGCTAGTGATTCTTGCATTGGAAACTTTCCTCGTTTCCCCTACAGCAATTGTATCAATAAATCCCTCCACATCATTACGATGTGGTTCCTCTATGCTTCCCTCAAAGGGTATCTTACAGACCCGGCAAAAATTAAATAGTGACATCTCCTTATGCTCATCATATAAATAAAATTCCACCGACGGTGGTGATCTCCTAGCATGGAAATGAAAATTTTGCACAAAAATATTGGTGAGTAGGAGATACTGTTCACGCTGGTCGTGGAGGAAGGCAGTGAGGCCTGCATTCTCATCCAAATAATAAAAATCTTCATGAATCATGGCTTCTCTCAAGAACTCATCACAAGGCCATTCACATGGCCGAACCTCCGCAGTACGAGGGAGATTATACTTGGGCTTCTTGTTCTCTTCACTTTGCTTATCCTTCGAGCTTCGGCTCGATGAGCCTCTCAAAAGTCTCTCCATCTTTTTCTGAAAATTCCTAAAATTTTTAGTAACTTAAAATAAAAGTGAACCAAACTCAACAAGATTGATAGCAACTACCCCTACAAGTGCCTAAAGGCTATATCATGTATTAAAACTACTTTTGACCACATAAATTTGACATGCAAGCTCAAGAACAGGGTCACCTAAGCAGCAAAAATTTGCAATAAATAAAGCACTAGAACAAAAACTAATTGGACCATTGGAGGAGTCACATACCAAAGAACAATCCCCCAAAGCAGTTTTGTGAATGGAGCTTTGAGAAAGGAGATCAAAAATGGTAGCAAGATGAGCTAGAACATGGGTTTGAGCTGGTGGGTGATTTTTCCTGGAGCAAGACGAAGTGTGTGGGTGCAAGGATAAGTGGAGGGGACCCACGTGGGGTCCATGAGGCAGGGGCGCGCCCAGGGGGTGGGTGCGCCCTCCACCCTCGTGGGCACGTGGTGAGCCCCCCTAGTGTCTTCTCAGTGCCTAAAATCCTCAAATATTCTAGAAAAAAATCATATTACATTTTCAGGGCATTTGGAGAACTTTTATGTTCGGGGTATTTTTTTTATTGCATGGATAATTCAGAAAACAGATAGAAAATATTAATTTTGCTTTATTTAATATAAATAACAAAAATTAAAAAGAGGGTACAAAAGGTTGTGTTTTCTAAATTCATCCATCTCATGCTCATCAAAAGGAATCCACTAACAAGGTTGATCAAGTCTTGTTAACAAACTCTTTTTGAATAACATGAAACCGGAGAATTTTCGAATAACACTAGGTTTCCTCAACGGGGATATGCCCATCCCCAACAATAAGAATATCGTATTTCTTCTTGACAGTAGGAAGAGGAAATTCAAAACCTCCAATAGTAATTGTTGAAAATTTTCCAATAGAATAGATATTGTGGACTTGAGGTTGTTTCCTCGGGAAGTGTACCGTATGCTCATTACCATTAACATGAAAAGTGACATTACCTTTGTTGCAATCAATAACAGCCCCTGCAGTATTCAAAAAGGGTCTACCCAGGATAATCGACATACTATCGTCCTCGGGAGTATCAAGAATAATAAAGTCCATTAAAATAATAACGTTTGCAACCACAACAGGCACATCCTCACAAATACCGACAGGTATAGCAGTTGATTTATCAGCCATTTGCAAAGATATTTCAGTAGGTTTGAACTTATTCAAATCAAGTCTACGATATAAAGAGAGAGGCATAACACTAACACCTGCTCCAAGATCACATAAAGCAGTTTTAACATAGTTTCTTTTAATGGAGCATGGTATAGTTGGTACTCCTAGATCTCCAAGTTTCTTTGGTATTCCACCCTTAAAAGTATAATTGGCAAGCATGGTGGAAATTTCAGCTTCCGGTATCTTTCTTTTATTAGTAAAAATATCCTTCACGTATTTAGCATAAGGGTTCATTTTAAGCATATCAATCAAACGCATACGCAAAAAGATAGGTCTAATCATTTCAGCAAAGCGCTCAAAATCCTCATCATCCTTTTTCTTGGATGGTTTAGGAGGTCTCCAATTATTTTCATTAGTCAACATATTATTCAATAACAATTCAGCTTGATCAACAGTTCTTTTCCTGAAAACACAACCAGCACAACTATCTAGGTAATCTCTGGAAGCATCAGTTAATCCATTATAAAAGATATCAAGTATTTCATTTTTCCTGAGACTATGATCAGCCAAAGCATTAAGTAATTGGAGAAGCCTCCCCAAAGCTTGTGGAGACTCTCTTCTTCAATTTGCACAAAATTATATATTTCCCTTAAAGCAGCTTGTTTCTTATGACCGGGAAATATTTAGGAGAGAAGTAATAAATCATATCCTGGGGACTACGCACACAACCAGGATCAAGATAATTAAACCATGTTTTAGCATCACCCTTTAATGAGAACGAAAATAGCTTAAGGATAAAGTAGTAGCGAGTTTTCTCATCATGAGTAAACAGGGTGGCTATATCATTTAATTTAGTAAGATGTGCCACAACAGTTTCAGATTCATAACCATAAAAGGATCAGATTCAACCAAAGTAATTAACTCAGGATTGACACAGAAATCATAATCCTTATCAATAATAAAGATATGTGAAGTAGCAAAAGCAGGGTCATATTTCATTCTAGAATTCAAAGACTTTTCTTTAAGCTTAGCTAATGATTTCTTAAGATCAGATCTATCATTGCAAGCTAATAAGTCTCTAGCAGTTTCTTCATCCATAACATAACCCTCAGGCACAACAGGCAATTCATATCTAGGAGGAGAATCTTCATCATCACTTTCATCAATATTATTAGATTCAATAATTTCATTCTCTCTAGCCCTAGCAAGTTGTACATCAAGAAATTCACCTAATGGCACAGTAGTATCAAGCATAGAAGTAGTTTCATCATAAGTATCATGCAAAGCAGAAGTGGCATCATCAATAACATGCGACATATCAGAATGAATAGCAGGAGTAGGTGTCGCAAGTTCACTCAAATCAGAAGGTGAATCAAGTGTAGAGCTAGATGGTAGTTCCTTACCTCCCCTCGTAGTTGAGGGAAAAATCTTGGTTCTATGATCTTTGTTCTTCATAGTGATAAGCAGATATAATCCCAAGTGACTCAAAGAATAGAGCTATGCTCCCCGGCAACGGCGCCAGAAAATAGACTTGATAATCCACAAGTATAGGGGATCGCAACAGTTTTCGAGGGTAGAGTATTCAACCCAAATGTATTGATTCGACACAAGGGGAGCCAAAGAATATTCTCAAGTATTAGCAGCTGAGTTGTCAATTCAACCACACCTGGATAATTTAATATCTGCAGTAAAGTATTTAGTAGCAAAGTAATATGATAGTAGTGGTAACGGTGGCAAAAGTAATATTTTTGGTTCTATAGTGATTGTAACAGTAACAACGGAAAAGTAAATAAGCGAGGAACAATATATGAAAATCTCGTAGGCAATGGATCAGTGATGGATAATTGTGTCGGATGCGATCAATCATGCAACAGTTATAACATAGGGTGACACATAACTAGCTCCAGTTCATCAATGTAATGTAGGCATGTATTCCAAATATAGTCATACGTGCTTATGGAAAAGAACTTGCATGACATCTTTTGTCCTACCCTCCCATGGCAGCAGGGTACTAAGGCCTCCTTTTAATAGAGGACCGGACCAAAGCATTAACACATAGTGAATACAAGAACTCCTCAAACTACGGTCATCACCGGTAAGTATCCCGATTATTGTCACTTCGGGGTTAACGGATCATAACACATAATAGGTGACTATAGACTTGCAAGATAGGATCAAGAACTCACATATATTCATGAAAACATAATAGGTTCATATCTGAAATCATGGCACTCGGGCCCTAGTGACAAGCATTAAGCATAGCAAAGTCATAGCAACATCAATCTCAGAACAAAGTGGATACTAGGGATCAAACCCTAACAAAACTTACTCGATTACATGATAAATCTCATCCAACCCATCACCGTCCAGCAAGCCTACAATGGAATTACTCACGCACGGCGGTGAGCATCATGAAATTGGTGATGGAGGAAGGTTGATGATGACAATGGCGATGAATTCCCCTCTCCAGAGCCCTGAACGGACTCCAGATCAGCCCTCCCGAGAGAGTTTAGGGCTTGGCGGCGGCTCCATATCGTAAAATGCGATGAATCCTTCTCCCTAATTTATTTCTCCCTGAAAACGAATATATGGAGTCAAGATGGAAGTCGGTGGAGCATCAGGGGGCCCACGAGGCAGGGGCATGCCCAGGGGGTAGGCGCGCCCCCACCCTTGTGGACAGGGTGTGGGCCCCTGACATTGATTCTTTCGCCAGTATTTTTATATATTCCAAAAATAATCTCCTTTGATTTTCAGGTCATTCCGAGAACTTTTATTTCTGCACAAAAATAACACCATGGCAATTCTGCTGAAGACAGCGTCAGTCCGGGTTAGTTCCATTCAAATCATGCAAGTTAGAGTCCAAAACAAGGGAAAAAGTGTTTGGAAAAGTAGATACGACGGAGACGTATCAGGCCACGGCCAAGGATTTACAAAGTTGGAGTGAGAAGTGGATTGGGAACGTCAAGATTCAAATCGCTATTGCCCTAGAGCTGATCCTACGTCTGGATGAGGCAATGGAACTGCGACCGCTTTCGGAAAACGAGTTGGCACTACGGAGAACTCTCAAACAAAAGCTACTTGGCCTCTGCTCGCTGGAACGAACCATAGCCCGTCAGCACTCCAGGATATCATGGTTGCAGGACAGCGACGCGTCCGCGCAAGTCTTTAGGAAACATGCTGGACACAGGAGGCGGTGCAACGCTATCATGAGCCTACAGACTGATACCACCATCATCACCGGCCACGAAGAGACCGCAGATGCCGTAGACCACTATTATGAGGGAATCCTTGGCTTGGCGCCTTAGCGGGCTACAAGTCTCAACCTGGATGCCCTTGGCCTGCCAAGGCTTGACATGCACTAGTAGAAAAACGACTTTTAGTACCGGTTTGTAAGGACCTTTAGTACCGGTTCTGGAACCGACACTAAAGAGTGGGGACTAAAGGTCCCCCCTTTAGTCCCAGTTCAACAAGAACCGGGACCAAAAGCCCACCACGTGGCACGAGGCACGCCATGGCCTGGGGGATCTTTAGTCCCGGTTCTTTTTGATTTTTTTTGAAATGAAGCAAAAACAGCCCGCCTACTGGGCCGGCACGGCCTGCATACGACTAGAAACCCAACCTCTAGTTGAGCTAGGATGTAGGCCCAGTAGGCCCCACGGGGCAGAAGACTTGCATTAGGCCCACAAAGGCCTGCTTAGAGAGGAGCTCGACACGGTAGCCGCGGCGGGGCTTATAAACCGGTGCGAGCTCCTCTCAACTAGCGAGGTGGGACTAAACATTGTGCACTCTGGGTGGCAGCGCACCACCTTTTAATACCGGTTGGTGGCTCCAACCGGTACTAAAGGGGGGGTCTTTAGTACCGGTTGAAGCCACCCACCCATACTAAAGGCCACCACCTTTAGTACCAGTTGGTGGCTCTAACCGGTACTAAAGGGGGGGACTTTAGTACCGGTTGGAGCCACCACCTCTTTAGTACCGGTTCGTGGCACGAACTGGTACTAAAGGTTCGCCACGAACCGGTACTAATGAGCGCCGCCCGCCTATCCATTGGAACTGGCACTATTGGTCACATTAGTGCCGGCTTAAATACAAACCGGGACTAATGAGCTAAACATTTGACCCTTTTTCTACTAGTGATGGCACACCTGGAGGTGCTTTTCTCGACAAAGGAGGTGGAAAAGGTGGTGAAAGCTATGCACGGCGACAAGGCCCCGGGTCCGGACGGTTTCTCTGGTTGATTCTACGCAGCTTGTTGGGACATCATTCAGGTAGATTTCATGAGGGCCCTGGACTGCTTCTTTAGGGGAGACATGTGAGGGCTGCATGCCATCAACAAGGCACTTGTCACTCTCATCCCAAAGTGTGATGGTGCCGAGGAAATATCACTGGTAGAAAAAGGGCCTATAGTCCCGGTTCGTAAGGGCCTTTAGTCCCGGTTCCGGAATCGGGACTAAAGTGTCGGTACTAATACCTCCCCCCTTTAGTCCCGGTTCAATCCAGAACCGGGACTAAAGGCCCTCCACGTGGGCAGTGCGCAGAGCCCAGTCAGGAGACCCTTTGGTCCCGGTTGGTGGCACCAACCGGGACCAATAGGCATCCACGCGTCAGCATTTCTGTGGCTGGGGTTTTTGTTTTTTTTGAAAGGGGGGGGGGGTTGGGGGGTTTTGGGGGGTTAATTTAGGTGTTTCATATATTGTGTTAGCTAGCTATAATTAATAGAGAGAAGTGTCCTCTCTTATGTCCGTGCTTGATCAATGCTACGTACTATACATACGTATAGAGAGGACTAGACATGCTGGCTAGCTAGTAAGCAAACGAAGGAAATAGAAGATCTTCATGAACATATATGCATACAGAGAGAAGTGATATCGACCACCTCTCCTTCTCCGAGAGATTGGTCGAACAACAAGTTCTCGTATATCTATCTGACACTACCGGCTACATATATACAATAATTATCTCTTACAAATATAATCATACGGACTCAGGGTCCACATAGAATTCTCCGTCTTCAGGGATCACGTGGTCAAGAAAGAATGCCGCCAATTCCTCTTGAATTGCTCGCATGCGAGCTGGTGCTAGGAGTTCATCCCGCTTCCGAAACATCTAATTTGAAGAAGGGGGTCAATACATATATATATATATATATATATGAATGAATGAAACTCAACACAAATGATGTTAATAAAATAAAATTGTGAATGTTGTTATTTACGTACTTCATATTGTTCGTTAGAGTACCCGCCCCGCTCACAGGTCGTGTGGCGTATGGACTCGCAGATGTAGTATCCACAGAAATCATTCCCTTGTTCCTGCCACAACCACTTTACAAGAAATAGAGGTCAATCAAACTGATAAGCAAGAATGCTAAATGGTATTGATGAAACTAGCGCTTGAATCACTAGGAGATGAGCGGAACATGCTACTATAGTACTTACTTTCGGGTGTCTAAATTCCAGCTCCTTCGGCAGTCCCGGAACAGTTTTGGTGAATTTTCTCCAAACCCTGCCGGACAAAGAAAACAATTACTTGATATCAGGAAATGAACAAAGTTGCTGATATGGTGGATAATGATCGATTTAACTTACTTCTGGAGTATTTGAGTCATGTCTGCATAGTCCTGGGGATCTTTTCGTTTAGAGTCTAAGACGGTTACTACTCCCTGCTCAAGCTTAATCTCTAGGAGAATATAGTGGAAACTGCACACACATGCATAACTCATCAATTACATTACTATAACCTTGACTAATATATAAGGGAAACCGAATACGCACAAGATAGTAACACTCACCTGAAGTTTAAGGAAAGAGTATTATATCTTTGTTTTGATTTATTACGAGCGATCGTAGCAAGTTGGCCTCGGTAGCTGCGGCATGAAGTTTAACCTGAGTTGCATCTATGAGATATGTGTTAATGAACCCAATATCACCGACTTGTCTTTTCTTCAATTCGGTGATCTTCAATCTGCATAATATAGTGAGGATGATTATAAATACATGCAATGAAAGAGCTAAGCTATATAGAGAAACTTAATGACAGAAGTAGTACTACTTACAGACAGTAGCAGACGACCGTTGTTTTATCGAGGGCCAATTGATTGAAAAACTGATAGAACTCCTCAAATGGAACAGGCAACAGATCAATTCCAACGAGGTCATGCTCCTTTTTAACTTTCACATACAAAGTACTCCTCCCCCCAGAGTCTCTGCAGATTTTCAAGTACCAATCATGCAATCTTCGCATCATCGTTGATAGAGATCTTTCATCTTTGACGAGAGGCTTCCCGTACTCGTATCTTTGTATCTGCACATCCATGGGTTCATAATGTACTTCGTCGGGCAGGTAATCTGCAAGATTGCTATAACCGGGCACCATCCTCGGATCATTAGCGACGTTGTGGCTAGGCACCTTGAGCGGGGGGCACGATTGCTTCGCTTGTTCGCCGAGCTGGGCAATTTGTTTCCCAGCTCGTCATTCTTTCAGCCTTTGATCACTGATAGTACTTCCTGACCGCTCCGCTTCGGCAAATTCCTTTCCAATAATGCGGTCATAGTTTCCTTTCGGCGGATCAGACTTCGGTGGTTTTGTCAGGGCAGCCAGAGTGCGCTTCACTTTCACCCGATCTACCTTCTCCTCCGGAGGTGGATGTTTCTTTGCTTTCACCCCTTCAAAGAAGTTCCTCACTTCTTCTCGCGCGATCTCGGCGTTCTCCTCCAGGGTCCTCTCATATGGTAACTTCTCTGGAGTCTTCAGAGAAGGACCGAATCTGTATGTCCTCCCGCCTCTGGTTGTACTGCTAGACGCCGACCGAGCAGACGTAGCGGTTGTCTTCTTTACTTGCTTAAGAGGCGGAGGAGAAGGACTACGACGCGCCGGAGCAGCTGGAGCGGCGGCAGGTCTCTTCCGCCCTTGCTGACGAGGCGGAGAAGGAGGAGGCTGGCTGCTCGGGCGCATCGGCGCAGGCGGAGAAGGAGGCGGAGTGCCGCCACGCGCCAGAGAAGGAGCCGGTCGAGGGCCCTGATCGTCACTTGCCGGAGGAGGAGGCGGTGGAGGCGGAGTGCCTTGACTCGCCGGAGGAGGAGGAGGAGGCGGTGGCGTCCAGTTCGGAAGATTGATGAGCTCCTTCCGCCATAGGCATGGAGTCTTCAGAGTAGACCCCAGCCGAGTCTCCCCTTCACCGGTAGGGTGGTCAAGCCGGAGGTCCTCAAATCCCTCCGTTATCTCATCCACCATCACCCTAGCATATCCTTCTGGAATCATCCGGCAGTGAAAAGTTGCGCCGGGTTCAGTAGGATAAACAGAGCCAACAGCCGCCTTGACCTTCAAATTCATCCATTGCGTCATAAGCTGGCAATTTTGAGACTCCGTTATAGCATCCACGGGATAGCTGGCAGGAGCCGTCAAGGCATGCTCCGGCTGAAGTAGCTCGGTGGAAGCCACGCTGCTTCTGCGCTGAGATGGCGGGGTAGCTTCGGGGGAGGCTTCGGCAGTATGTTTGCTGCGATTTGCTTCTCGTTCCTCTATCGCGTCTACCCTTACTTGCAGCGCCTGCATTTGGGTCTGCTGCACTTTTTTCCTCCTCTCATGGGATTTGTAACCGCCTGCGTCCGGAAACCCAACCTTCCACGGAATGGAGCCTGGCGTGCCTCGTGTCCGTCCAGGGTGCTCAGGATTCCCGAGGGCCATTGTGAGCTCGTCGTTCTCTCTGTCTAGAAAGAACGTCCCTTCCTGCGCTGCTTCGATATACTGCTTAAGCTTACTAACTGTTATGTCCATTTGATCGTTCGTCCAAATGCACTTCCCTGTTACAGGGTCCAGGGTTCCGCCAGCCCCGAAGAACCAAGTCTGGCAACGGTCTGGCCAGTTAATTGTCTCTGGTTCGATCCCTTTATGAACCAGATCATTCTTAGTCTTGGACCACTTAGGCCGGGCTACGAGGTAGCCACCTGACCCTGTGCGATGGTGAAGCTTCTTCTTCGCAGCATTTTGCTTGTTTGTCGCCGACATCTTCTGACTCTTTTCCGATGTCTTGTGGGCCACAAATGCGGGCCAGTGATCTCTGATCTTCTCATATCTGCCCTTGAATTCTGGTGTCTCATTATTTTCGACAAACTTATTCAGCTCTTTCTTCCACCTCCTGAATAGTTCTGCCATCCTCTTCAGAGCAAAAGACTTGATTAATTTCTCTTTAACTGGGTTCTCTGGATTATCCTCAGGCGGTAGGGTGAAATTTGACTTCAGCTCAGTCCAAAGATCATTTTTCTCCATATCATTGACATAAGAGACCTCAAGGTCTTCTGTAACTGGCTTAAACCATTGCTGGATGCTTATCGGGATCTTGTCCCTAACCAGAACCCCGCACTGAGCAACAAATGTGCTCTTTGTCCGGAGGGGTTCAATAGGTTGGCCGTGGGGCGCGATTGCTATGATCTCAAACTTTTCATCTGAGCTCAACTTTTTCTTCGGGCCTCGTCTCTTTACCGAAGTTGTGCTCGATCCGGAGGGCTAGAAAAAGAACAAAGACTTAACTAATATGTGTACATACCAAAACAATGAATGCATCAATCAGCTAGTCAGCATAGGCTTAACTAATATATATACCTGGCCGTACTCGGTTCGGTCACCGGAGCCGTCCTCATGTTCTTCTTCTTGCACCGGCATTAGGTCACCGTAGCCAGCTTGTTCACCCTCTCCTTCCAGACCATCGGTTTCGTTGAGAAACAACGAGATGGCATCACTTCCTTCTGCGATTATGTCCCTCAACAACGCTTCTTTTGTTGCTTCGTCTAGGGCGGTGTCCATAGTTTCTACAAATATTTACAACATGGCAATTATTATTCAAACATGACAGATGGATATATTAGTGCCAAACGTAGAACTAGCTACCTAATCATAGTAAGCTATCGGGAGGGGGTATATATCAACAACGATGACACTACATCTATGTCCCTCGACGACCCTCGTTCCCGATAAAAAAAGAGGAAGAAGAAGAAGAAAAAAAGAGGAGAAGAAATAATAGAGGAGAAGAACCCTCGAACCCTCGACCCCTAGACGACCCTCTTCTTCCTCTCATGTTGGAGAGGATCGCCGAGGGGTCGGGAGGTTGCCTAGTGTCAAAGGATTCAACAAAACCATGTCTTCATCATTAGGCACAAAGTTCAGATAGGATAATTCGCTTTTTGGTACAAAGTTCAGCAAGAGCCTTCTGAATATCGCTATTTGGAAGGCCTTTGCTGAATTCGTACCAAAAGGTGGATTATTCTATCCGGGACTCCATTCCAGAACAACTTTGCAGAACTTCGTACCAACATGCCCTGGTTACTTCCGGCTAATGATGAAGGCATGGATTTCTTCAATACTTTGACACTAGGAAACCTCTCTCGACCCCTCGGCGATCCTCGACCCCTCGAACCCTAGACGACCCTGGAACCCTCGACCCCTAGACGACCCTCTTCTTCCTCTCATGTTCGAGAGGATCGCCGAGGGGTCGGGAGGTTGCCTAGTGTCAAAGGATTCAACAAAACCATGTCTTCATCATTAGGCGAAAGTAACATGTGCATGATGGTACGAAGCTCTTCAAAGTTGTTCTGGAACGGAGTCCCAGATAGGATAATTCGCTTTTTGGTACAAAGTTCAGCAAGAGCCTTCCGAATATCGCTATTTGGAAGGCCTTTGCTGAATTCGTACCAAAAGGCGGATTATTCTATCCGGGACTCCATTCCAGAACAACTTTGCAGAACTTCGTACCAACACGCCCTGGTTACTTCCGGCTAATGATGAAGGCATGGATTTCTTCAATACTTTGACACTAGGAAACCTCTCTCCACCCCTCGGCGATCCTCGACCCCTCGACCCCTAGACGACCCTACTGGAACCCTCGACCCTCTACCCTAGTTCCCGACCCTCGCCCCACTATTCCTTTCTTCCTTCTCCTCTTCTTTTTCTTCTTTTTTCTTCTTCTTATTTATTTCACCTCTTCTTTTCCTCTCCTCTTCTTCTTTCTTACCTCTTCTTATTTTCTTCTTTCCTATCCTTCTTTTTCTAAAATTGTAATTTTTGCATATATAAAACTTTCCTATCGGGAGGGGGAGAAGATCAAAGAAAAAAAGAAGAAAAAAAAAGACGAGAAGAAGAAAGGAATAGAGGAGAAGAAGAAAAAATAGAAAAAAATTTCTATTTTTTCTTCTTCTCCTCTATTCCTTTCTTCTTCTCCTCTTCCTTTTCTTCCTCTCCTCATCTTCTCCTTCTTCTCTCCTTCTTTCTCTACTTATTTTCCTTTTCCTTATTTTACTATTTCCTCTCCACTAACATAAAATGCACTAACCTAAAATGCAACAAACATAAAATGCACTAAAGAGGCTCAACTAACCTAAAATCAGTGATAAAATGCACTAACCTAAAATCGATATCTACTAACAACTTAAAAATTAATACATATATGAAAAAATGCATATATGAAAAAAAACATCATCATATCATCAACAGAAAAAAAAACATCATCATATCATCAACAGAAAAAAAACATCATCATATCATCATATCATCAACATCATCAACCTAAAGGGCCGGCGCCGGCGCGGGGCGACGACGGGGCGGGGCGGCCACGGGCTCGGGGCGGCGACGGGATCGGGGCGGCGACGGGATCGGGGCGGCGACGGGGCGGGGCGACGGCGGCGGGCTCGGGGCGGCGACGGGGCGGGGCGGGGCGACGGCGGGCGGGGCGGGGCGACGGCGGGGCGGGGCGACGACGGGATCGGGGCGGCGACGACGACGACGAACGGCCTGGGGGGTGTCGGGGCGAATGGGAGGCGGTTGGCCAAAATTTCACAAGTGTTGGCTTATATAGCCAGAGCAATGGTCCCGGTTCATGCTATGACCCGGGACTAATGCTCCTTTTAGTCCCGGTTGGTGAGACGAACCGGGACCAAAGGCCAATTTTCAGCAGCCGAAAGGGCGGGAAGCGAAGGCCATTGGTCCCGGTTGGTGGCATCAACCGGGACTAAAGGGGGGCAATGGTCACGGTTCGTGCTATGACCCGGGACTAATGCTCCTTTTAGTCCCGGTTGGTGACACGAACCGGGACCAATGGCGTTGTGCTGCCCCGCGCCCAAAAGTTTAGTCCCACATCGCTAGCTGAAGGGCGCCGGCACTGGTTTATAAGCGCTGGTGTGCACCCCCATTCGAGCTCCTCTCTAATGTAGGCTTTCGGGCCTAAACTTGCTACTGCCTTTGGGCCTATTGGGCCTTCTACGGGCCTGAATCCTGGCCCATGTAGGGTTTCTAGTCGTATTCAGGCCGTGGAGGCCCAGTAGGAGGCATTTTTTTTGGTTTTTTCTTTTTTATTTCTACATTTTTTTATTTTTTTATTTTTTTATTTCTACTTACAACTAAATACATACAGTTTTTTAGTGATTTCTTTTTGCTTTTAGGTCACAAAAATTATAAACTTTCTGTTAGTGCCATTAGTTTTAAATTTTGAATAGTTTAAATTTGAATTTTTAAAAATTTGTGTGAATCACTAGTTTATGAATAACTTTACTATAAAAATAGATTTTTTTTCTATTTATTTTTTATTTCTACTTACAACTAAATTCTTACAGTTTTTTAGTGATTTCTTTTTGCTTTTAGGTCACAAAAATTATAAACTTTCTGTTAGTGCCGTTAGTTTTAAATTTTGAATAGTTTAAATTTGAATTTTTAAAAATTTGTGTGAATCACTAGTTTATGAATAACTTTACTATAAAAATAGAATTTTTTTTCTTCTTTGCTATTTATTTTTTATTTATACTTACAATTAAATACTTATAGTTTGATTTTAGATCACAAAAATTATATTCTTTTTGCTATTGAAGAATATTATAGTTTTATTTTAGTTGATCATAACATAATATTTTAATTGATTGTTTTTATTTTCATAAAAGTTTTGTAGTTCATTCTGTTTGCTATTAATTCATTATTTGAGCTAAATGACTCTGAAATTGGAAAGCATTTCAAAATGAACTCTGAAAAGGTTGAAAGTTGGCATGGTATCATCATTTCACTCACATAGCATGTTCCAAAAAGTAGAAAGGGTTACGACAAAAACTTGATGCACTTCGTGTACAAAATGGACAATCACTTTCGAAGTATCAAAGTTTCGAACCATAAGACATGAAAGCATTTCAAATGAACTCTGAAAAAGTTGAAAGTTGGGATGGTATCATAATTTCACCCACATAGCATGTGCATGTACAAAACGGACAATAGTAGCATGTTCGTCTGTTACAAATTTGGCATGGTATCATCATAATAGTTGCGGGAGAAAGTCTTCACTTTTTCTTCCCTTGTGTCATTTGCTTATTGCACCGTAACCATGGATAATCTTTATTGTTTATCGGGATGCTTGGGTCAGCCTTGACATTGAAGGGAGGAATTTCATGAAACTTTTCATAATCTTTAGACATGTCTGTCTTGCCGTCCACTCCCAGGATGTCCCTTTTTCCTGAAAGAACTATGTGGCGCTTTGGCTCATCGTATGATGTATTCGCTTCCTTATCTTTTCTTTTTCTCGATTTGGTAGACATGTCCTTCATATAGATAACCTGTGCCACATCATTGGCTAGGATGAATGGTTCGTCAGTGTACCCAAGATTTTTCAGATCCACTGTTGTCATTCCGTACTGTGGGTCTACCTGTACCCCGCCGCCTAACAGATTGACCCATTTGCACTTAAATAAAGGGACCTTAAAATCAGGTCCGTAGTCAAGTTCCCATATGTCCACTATGTAACCATAATATGTGTCCTTTCCGCTCTCGGTTGCTGCATCAAAGCGGACACCGCTATTTTGGTTGGTGCTCTTTTGATCTTGGGCGATCGTGTAAAATGTATTTCCATTTATCTCGTATCCTTTGTAAGTCAATACAGTCAAAGATGGTCCCCTTGACAACAAGTACAACTCATCACAAACAGTGTTGTCACCTCTAAGACGTGTTTCCAACCAACTGCTGAAAGTCCTGATGTGTTCACATGTAATCCAGTCGTCGCACTGCTCCGGGTGTTTGGAGCGCAGACTGTTCTTGTGTTCATCGACATACGGGGTCACCAAGGTAGAGTTTTGTAGAACTGTGTAGTGTGCTTGAGACCAAGAATATCCGTCCCTGCATATTATTGAGTCTCTTCCAAGAGTGCCTTTTCCAGTCAGTCTCCCCTCATACCGCGATTTAGGGAGACCTATCTTGTTAAGGCCAGGAATGAAGTCAACACAAAACCCGATAACATCCTCTGTTTGATGGCCCATGGAGATGCTTCCTTCTGGCCTAGCGCGGTTACGGACATATTTCTTTAGGACTCCCATGAACCTCTCAAAGGGGAACATATTGTGTAGAAATACGGGCCCCAGGATGACAATCTCGTCGACTAGATGAACTAGGACGTGCGTCATGATATTGAAGAAGGATGGTGGGAACACCAGCTCGAAACTGACAAGACATTGCGCCACACCACTCCTTAGCCTTGGTACGATTTCTGGATCGATCACCTTCTGAGAGATTGCATTGAGGAATGCACATAGCTTCACAATGGCTAATCGGACGTTTTCCGGTAGAAGCCCCCTCAATGCAACCGGAAGCAGTTGCGTCATAATCACGTGGCAGTCATGAGACTTTAGGTTCTGAAACTTTTTCTCTGGCATATTTATTATTCCCTTTATATTCGACGAGAAGCCAGTCGTGACCTTCATACTGAGCAGGCATTCAAAGAAGATTTCTTTCTCTTCTTTTGTAAGAGCGTAGCTGGCAGGACCTTTATACTGCTTCGGAGGCATGCCGTCTTTTTCGTGCAAATGTTGCAGGTCCTCTCGTGCCTCAGGTGTATCTTTTGTCTTCCCATACACGCCCAAGAAGCCTAGCAGGTTCACGCAAAGGTTCTTTGTCACGTGCATCACGTCGATTGAGGAGCGGACCTCTAGGTCTTTCCAGTAGGGTAGGTCCCAAAATATAGATTTCTTCTTCCACATGGGTGTGTGTCCCTCAGCGTCATTCGGAACAGCTAGTCCACTGGGACCCTTTCCAAAGATTACGTAGTGTAAATCATTGACCATAGCAAGCCCGTGATCACCGGTGCGCATGGCGGGCTTCTTCCGGTGATCTGCCTCGCCTTTGAAATGCTTGCCTTTCTTTCGACATTGATGGTTGGTCGGAAGAAATCGATGATGGCTCAGGTACACATTCTTCCTGCATTTGTCCAGGTATATACTTTCAGTGTCATCTAAACAGTGCGTGCATGCGTGGTATCCTTTGTTTGTCTGTCCTGAAAGGTTACTGAGAGCGGGCCAATCGTTGATGGTCACGAACAGCAACGCCTTAAGGTTAAATTCCTCCTGTCTGTGCTCATCCCACGTACGTACACCGTTTCCATTCCACAGCTATAAAAGTTCTTCAACTAATGGCCTTAGGTACACATCAATTTCGTTGCCGGGTTGCTTAGGGCCTTGGATGAGAACTGGCATCATAATGAACTTCCGCTTCATGCACATCCAAGGAGGAAGGTTATACATACATAGAGTCACGGGCCAGGTGCTGTGATTGCTGCTCTGCTCCCCGAAAGGATTAATGCCATCCGCGCTTAAAGCAAACCATACATTCCTTGGGTCCTTTGCAAACTCATCCCAGTACTTCCTCTCGATTTTTCTCCACTGCGACCCGTCAGCGGGTGCTCTCAACTTCCCATCTTTCTTTCGGTTCTCACTGTGCCATCGCATCAACTTGGCATGCTCTTCGTTTCTGAACAGACGTTTCAACCGTGGTATTATAGGAGCATACCACATCACCTTCGCAGGAACCCTCTTCCTGAGGGGCTCGCCGTCAACATCACCAGGGTCATCTCGTCTGATCTTATACCGCAACGCACCGCATACCGGGCATGCGTTCAGATCCTTGTATGCACCGCGGTAGAGGATGCAGTCATTAGGGCATGCATGTATCTTCTCCACCTCCAATCCTAGAGGGCATACGACCTTCTTTGCTGCGTATGTACTGTCGGGCAATTCGTTATCCTTTGGAAGCTTCTTCTTCAATATTTTCAGTAGCTTTTCAAATCCTTTGTCAGCCACAGCATTCTCTGCCTTCCACTGCAGCAATTCCAGTACGGTACCGAGCTTTGTGTTGCCATCTTCGCAATTGGAGTATAACCCTTTTTTGTGATCCTCTAACATGCCATCGAACTTCAGCTTCTCCTTTTGACTAATGCATTGCGTCCTTGCATCGACAATGACCCGGCGGAGATCATCATCATCGGGCACATCGTCTGGTTCCTCTTGATCTTCAGTAGCTTCACCCGTGGCAGCATCATTGGGCACATCGTCTGGTTCCTCTTGATCTTCACCAGCTCCCCCCGTTGCAGCATCACCGTATTCAGGGGGCACATAGTTGTCATCGTACTCTTCTTCTTCGCCGTCTTCCATCATAACCCCTATTTCTCCGTGCCTCGTCCAAACATTATAGTGTGGCATGAAACCCTTGTAAAGCAGGTGGGAGTGAAGGATTTTCCGGTTAGAGTAAGACCTCGTATTCCCACATTCAGTGCATGGACAACACATAAAACCATTCTGCTTGTTTGCCTCAGCCGCATCGAGAAACTCATGCACGCCCTTAATGTACTCGCGGGTGTGTCTGTCACCGTACATCCATTGCCGGTTCATCTGCGTGCATTATATATAATTAAGTGTCCAAATTAATAGAAGTTCATCATCATCGGGAGGAGAAAGCTTAAGTAGTGTGGCTCGGGCATTCCATCGAACACCTCATGTGCATAGGAGGTGAGCTAGAGCACCACAAAGCCCTCTCCCCCTCGGCCAGAAAAAACAGAGCACTGTGCTCTGCTCTTGCGCGAGGGGGTATATATAGGCACCTCATTGGTTCCGGTTGATGACATGAACCGGGACTAAAGGGAAGTCTTTGGTCCCGGTTCAAGCCACCAACCGGGACCAATGGTGGTGGGCCAGGAGCGAGGCCCATTGGTCCCGGTTCGTCCCACCAACCGAGACCAAAAGGTCCAGACGAACCGGGACCAATGGCCCACGTGGCCCGGCCGGCCCCCTGGGCTCACGAACCGGGACCAATGCCCACATTGGTCCCGGTTCTAGACTGAACCGGGACTAATGGGCTGAGCCGGCCTGGACCATAGCCCTGTTTTCTACTAGTGTATGCGATTTCCGTCCGGTGAGCTTGGTCCTTGGAGCCGTCAAAATCTTTAACAAGGTCCTCTCGGTGAGGCTATCTGGGGACTTGACGTGGCTTGTAGGGATCCACCAGAGCGCGTTTGTGCGTGGACGATCGATACATGATAATTTCATGCTTGTGCAGTGTATGGCTAAGAAGCTACATGCCCTCAGGAATGCTTCTGTCATGATCAAGCTTGACAACTCAAAGGCTTTCGACACAGTCCAATGGCCGTTCACAGTTGAGGTTCTTATGAGCATGGGCTTTGGGCCATGTTGGATCTCTTGGATCGTGGGCCTATTATCTACTTCCTCAACTAGGGTTCTTTTCAATGGGGTGCCGGGATCACCAATCTTGAACCGCATGGGATTCAGACAGGGCAGAGCCTCTACATCGACTGTTCACGGTGGCATCCGAGGGGCCTCTTCGCCCCCCTAGCACACACTGGCCTACATCAGCGGATGTCCATCTTCGCTTATGAAGTTATGATTTTCCTCAAACCGGAGGAAGGTGAGCTGCAACTATGCCTGGATATTCTAAGCACCTTCGTACAGGCGTCAGGGCTACGAGTAAACCTGGCCAAGACCATGGCCGTGCCAATTAGATGCTCTGATGACCAGACCATGACAATCTCGACGGTCCTGGGCTGCCCGATCGGATCCTTTCCCTGTAAGTACCTCGGCCTGCCATTGTGTGTTCGCAAACTAACGGCGGCCTAGCTGCATGATCTGGTGCAACAGGTAGCCAGTAGGCTGCCGCACTAGAAGGGGGAAACCCTGCGCAAAAGCAGTCGATTGCTGCTCATCAAGACGGTCCTTCGCGCCATACCTTTGCATGCAATGCTCGCGCTCAACATACCGCCCAAGACGCTCAAGGCCATAGCTAAGATCCGCAGGGAATTTCTATGGTGTGGAAAGGACGAGGCAAATGGTGGGCTGTGTGCAGTAGCCTGGAGATCGATATGCACACCAACATGGGCAGGAGGTTTAGGCATCCCCGATCTACCATGGCTGAACCTTGCTCTTCAGGCCCGATGGCCGTGGCTACAACGCATGGACACCACTAGGCCTTGGGCTGGTTTTGACAAACAGATCCCCAGCGAGGCTCGACACATCTTCCAGGTAGCAACGGTGACACAACTGGGCAATGGCCGTTCAACGTTGTTCTGGGAGGATCGATGGATGCAGGGACTCCGGGTACAAGATATAGCCCCCGGCCTATACCATCGGGTACACAAAGGAACATGCAACAGACGCGCTGCACAATGGGACCTGGACCAACGGCGTGGGCCCTAACATCGATCAGACACTGCTCCTGGAGGTCTTTGATCTCTGGGAAAGAACGGAGGCCATCGATCTCGATTCCACTGTGGAGGATTCGACAAGGTGGGCCTGGGAGGAAAACGGCGCCTACTCAACGCGCTCAGCCTACGCGGCCAAATTTTGGGGCATGGAGGTCGCCCCATACGCGGACATGGCATGGAAATCTAGAGCACCGCGGTAGTGCCGCTTCTTTGCTTGGCTTGCAGGTCGAAACAGACGCTGGATCTCGGACCGCCTAGCTCGGCACGGGCTCCCCCACCAGGCTTCTTGCCCGCTATGCGATCAAGGGGCGAAGACGTTAAATCACATCCTCATCGAGTGTGTCCTCGCGCGTACGGTTTGGCATAGAGTTCTTTCGGCCTTGGGCATGCTTGGCGCCGCTCCAACGGCCGACCGAACCTTGGTGGACTAGTGCAACTCATGCACCACGACATGCCACGGAGGGAGGGATACACGAACAATTCTCTCGCTCGTGATGCGGGAGTTGTGGAAGCATCGGAACGCGGTGGTTTTCGATGGTGTGGCGCCTTCGGCCAATGACGTGCTTGGCAGGGTGATGAGCGAGGGACGGGCATGGAAGGCGGCGGTACGGAACAAGCGGGATCTTGGAACCTTTTTTTGTTGCTTGACTAGGTGGGTAGTCGGAGATAGGTAATTAGCTAGTTAGCGTTTACCGTGGTTGGAGTGCCTTGTGTAACCCATGTAATCACATACTCCCTCCGTTTTTTTAGTTCGCATATTAGCTTTGGTCAAAGTCAAACTTTACAAACTTTAACCAAGTTTATATATAAAAATATTAAGATATACAATAACAAATCAATAACATTAGATTTATTATTAAATGTACTTTCACATCATATAGATTTATTATGATAAATGTCTATATTGTTTTTTATAAACTTGATCAAATTTTACAAAGTTTGACTTTAGTCAACTCTAATATGCAGAGTAAATAAAAACGGAAGGAGTACAAGACACTCGTGGACGAGGCTCTTTACCCCATCTTGCTTCTTTAATGTATGATACACACACTCGTGCGTATTTCAAAAAAATATGTACACGTCTTTAGTTCTCTACGCTCACTTAATCTCGTTCACAACCGTCACTCATACGAATACGGTCATACCATCTGCATTTCGGCCGGCAACGGCGCGAAGATGTTGCACCGGCACACCGGGCATGTCGAGTGCTCGTGCAACCACGGATCGACGCATTGCTGGTGGAACATGTGCAGGCACACCGGCATCCGCTTCACCGCGTCCCCCTTCTCCACCTCCCCGAGGCAAATCGTGCACTCGGACCCGCCGCCGCCCTCCGGCTGCTCGTAAGCCGGGATGTCATTCGCCGTCACCGCTCGCGCGCCGCCATGCACCGGCGGCTCCCGGGCCAGCACGGGCATGTGGCTCGGTGTCTGATCCAGATACTGCGGCAGAGCACCGCCGCCGCCGCTTCGGCGGGCGCGCGCGCACCGCCACGGCAGGCAGAGAAGCCGGCCCGCGCCACGGATTGCCCCGGGGATGCAGGCCAGGCACCGACTCAGCGCCGACAGCTGGAAGAGGTCGGCGCAGAAGGCCGTGTACACGCCGGCCGTGACGCTAACCCAGCAGAGGAGGAAGACGGAGGCCTCGACGATGGACACCTTGCTGTGGGGCTTCCGCGCCAGGTTGACGAACGCGTAGACGATCATGACCGTGCCGCCGATGCAGACGGCGTTGGCGATGGCCAGCATGTACGCGCGGAAGAAGCAACCCATGGCCACGACCTCTCGTGTCTTGATTTGACCGTAGAACTGGCTAAGCTAGCTGCAAAGAGTTCCAATGCGTACAGACGAAGCAAGCAACGAGCTCACCATAGGAGGAACCGAGGAAGAGACAACTAACCAAGCGGTTGTTGTTGTTGTATAGTACGATGAAATGTTGTGTACATATCTTAATATGGCCGGCAGTATTTCTACGGCGACCTTTTACATTTAGAATGGTGCATAGGCTGTTTTGTTACCTAATGGTGCAGAGTAACATACACATAGGCGACCTTTTACATTTAGAATGACGCAGAGACCTTTTACATTTGGAGGCCGTTCGAAATCTCTCCGCTATGTAACTCCGCTGAGGAGCGGAGCGGTATTCAGCGGAATTTTGACAAGCCACCAAATGGGTGGTCCTCCCGCTCCGCTCCTTGGCAGAGGAGCGGAGTATTGCCGAACATAGTCTTAATATATAATATTGGGGCCTTTAAAGTTACCTCGTCGGTTTTTATTTTTATACAAAATCTCATTGAAATCACCGAAAACAATCCACACGGTGGATCAGCCCGTCCATAGAGGGAGTGAAGATATATGCCGGTGATACGCCATGCCCTTTACATGGATTCGTTGTACGGACGCCAATGAAGTTTTTTTTTACGGGCAATGGCAGGAGCTCTGCCTTTTCATTTAGTAGAGAGAAAGCTGTACAGAATGGCAACGAAATAGCCAGGGGGTAGGAAGAAAGAAAAGCCAGGTTACCAAGCGGCAACCAGGCCTGGAGAGAAAAAACAACTAAAACTCCCAAGGCCCAACAAAGAGGCCTATCTCATCTCTAATCATCGTATGAACTCCAGGTGCGGTTGTCGTCTTCTGTTGGAAAATCCTCCTATTTCGCTCGTTCCAAATATTCCAAGCAATGTATGCTGCCACCGTAGGTGCATGAAGATTGTTATGCAAGATCTTGCATCTGGTTGAAGTCGTCCAGCAGGGCTGAATAGAGGTGGCAGAAAGGGTAGCAGAAATGACTTCAAGGTGTGAAGACTGAAAGGAATGCCAAATCTCCTTGGCAAAATGATAGTCAAGCAAGAGGTGCTGCACAGACTCCGGAAGTTGATCACAGGTGCTGCAGCGATCATTGTGAGGCCATCCTCGAACCGCAAGGCGATCCGCAGTCCACAACCTGTTCTGGAGCAAGGTCCAAATGAAGAATCTGACCATAGGCTCAGCCTTGATTTTCCATGCATGTTAAAGTTGCGGCATTGCAATTCGAGTGATGAACTGAATGTTGTATGCAGACTTGGAGCTGTTATTGTGCAATTTTCTAGAAGTGTCGTTTTCAGTTCCCTATGCCAAAACACCTGCAAGCCTCTGCTTCTACCATCGCTTCCCACCACTCCCATCTCGTCAACTGCTTCTGGAGCTTCGGAAGCGTTCAAGTTGTCATAGATTTTCAGCCCCTCGCTACAATATGATTGAGAAAAAGAGGCATTTTGGCCAAGGCGTTTTTATAAACGCCTCAAAATCGTGCTTAAGGAGGCATGTTTATAAACTACCTTAGTTGTATGCACCTTTGAAGGCATTTTTCAAAACCGCCTCAGGTTCTATGTAGCTTTGCAGACGTTTTTCAAATCGCCTCAAATCTAGTTAGCTTAGAAGGCGTTTTTCAGAATAGCATGGGAATCTTAAATATCGCCCTCAATCGCGCGCTGCGCTGTTTAAGATTCTTGGGCATCCATTTATACATATGTAATTGACTAAAGGCTAATTCTTTTGGCGACTTAAAAAATAAACCATCTCTTTTCCAAAAAAATTCATAAGCCGCCTCACTTGATTACTGGGGCTTCTGAGCTAGTTACAGGATAACTAGTATAGAAGGCTCACTCATTTTTAAGAGCGGCTAATTTTTTAAGTCAGGAAGAGACATCTTGCTTTTTAAGCCGCCCAAAAGAACTGGTTCAATAAGGCATGTTTTGGTACATAATCACAATTGATATGGTGGCGTAAATATTTTTCGTGAGCTACACGTGTATTTTTTTGAAGCTTACACGTGTACATACGCGTCAAAAATTGCCCCACGTTCAGTTGACCCGAGTCTTCTACACTCACCTGCTGGCTGCTGCCAGTTTCCTCACCACTCCCGCGCCACACGTGTACTCACCTGCTGCCACCATTCCCGCGCCTTCCTTCCCCGAACCCTAACCCTCAGTCCTCACACCCACAGCGCGCGATGCCCTCATCCTCCTCGTCCCGCCGTCGTCGAGGCAGGAGCGGCGGACGGCACGCCGCGGATGAGACGGAGACGAGGAACTGGGCGGAGCTGCCGCTGGACGCGATCTTGACCATCCTCCACAAGCTCGACCACGTCGACATCCTTATGGGGCCCGGCCAGGTGTGCCGCTCCTGGCGCGGCGCCGCCCGCGATGAGCCGGAGCTGTGGCGCCGCATCAACATGCTGGGCCACGCCGACCTCGAGAACGAGCTCAACCTCCACGGGATGGCCCAGGCCGCCGTCCGCCGCAGCGCGGGGAGGTGCGAGGCGTTCTGGGGCGAGTACGCCCGTGACCACGACTTCCTCTTCTATCTCGCCGACCAGTGAGATTCTGAATCCCCCCATCCCCTCCCCTGATTTCAGGGGCTTCCGTTTTGATTTGATTTGATTTGTTTCGCATTGGCTACGCGCTCTGTTTCCATTGATATTCCCTGCAATGTATGTGCTTTGGGTCTCGTTTACTGTCCGCGGAAAAAATCGCTAGAAATTTTGCGTCCGTGCTCCGTAGGAATCATGCAATTTTATCGTGCTCCTTAGAAAGAGAGTTTCCTCTCCGATTTCTAACATTACAAACCATAGGTTCTTCGGAGTACATAGAGTTTAGCAAAGGGTAAAATGCAGACATGAACATGAACCTGTTCCTCTGTACCAGCTCTCAGTCCATGATTCAGTTGGATGCTGAGTTTTCATCCAACCAAAAATTGATGTTATGTTGGCAGCCTATGCATTGATCCTATACAATGGGGAAGGCTTTTTTGGTTTGGTTTGAAACAGAATACAGTTGCGAGTTAACTTTTCAGGGCTTTTGAGCATTTTCTGGGGAAGCAGTCAAATTGGCAATAATTTGAGTTATGTTAATTCTTAAACAGAACGAACTCAGCTGAGTTCATACGCTAGGGTGCAGAATTTAACCTAATATGCAACCTGCTATTACAGGCATCGACAAGTTAGCATGCCTGAAATGTTCACTGTCAAATCTAACAATTGATTCTGAAAGTTTCCAACCATAGGATGATTCTGACACTGCCTCAAATTCTATTCCGCTGAATTTCTCATATCCCAACATTTAGCCACCGCCAAGTGATCGATGTACCCCGCAACACACACATGAACCTTTTCCTCTGTGCCCACCTCTTATTTATAAGAAATGTTCAGTTTACATCCAACCAGATATTGATGTTGTGTCGTCAGCCTATGCATGGTCTGGCATTGAACTCAGTCAGGTACTTCACGTATTCGTTTCTTTCTCTTATCCCAACATTTAGCCACCCTCAGGTGATCGATGTACCCCGCAACATGCACATGAACCTATTCCTCTGTGCCCACTGTTAGAGTTAACCTTGTTGTTTTGTTTTTCATCATATTTATTTAGTAGTCATGCACGTAGTCATGTCAAGTTGTAAGCGCCGCCTGACCCGTGTGTGGCACTAAATTGTGGATGTGCCGTTCCATTAGTAGCATGCATGCATGGATGGATTAGTTAGCTAGCTATGGAGCCGGAGCATCCGAGTCGCGAGGCAGTTCTGCGTGGAGGAAGAATAGGAAGCAATTAGTTGAGGCTTGGTCCTATACGTGTGTATCCAAAGATTCTGCAGACTTGGCTGTTACCCAAGCGTGTGTGTAGCTAGCCCGTGGAGTACTAATCAGATCAAGCAACCGTGGGCTTGACCTGACCATGCATGCGTGTGTGCGTGGGGTTAGTGGGTGCGTGTGTGAGTCCTGTACTTGGCTATTTAAGTTGAACAAGTGAATGTAAAAGGTGTGGCCGTGAGGGCTGGGCAAAACAATGTAGTGTATGTGTGTCTCACCGGGAGTAGAAAGCAAAGCTAGTCTCTCTCCACGGTGAGGTGTGTGTGTATGTGTGGGTCTCTGAGTTTTTCCCACCATGTGCATTCGTGTGTTCTTGAGAGAAGAACAAAGCAACAGAGAAGAGAGAGTTGAGTTGTGTGAGATAGAGGAAGAAGAAGAGCGGCGCTGCACTGCGAGGAGGCGGCGCCAACACCCACCTCTCATTTATAATGAATATTCAGTTTACATCCAACCAGACATTGATGTTGCGTCTTCAGCCTATGCATGGTCTGGCATTGAACTCAGTCAGGTACTTCACGTATTCGTTTCATAATGCAATGTGGGCGGCTTCTTTGGATTGGTTCGAGGAAAACTACATTTGGAAGTTAGCTTTTCAGGCTTCTGACCATTTCCTGGTGAAACTGTCGAATTCGCAATAATTTGAGTTAAATGTTATGGTTACACAGAACGAACTCAGCTGAGTACATATGTCAGAGTGCAACTTATATGCAATCTGCAATTGCAGACATCGACAAGTTAGCATCCCTGAAATATTCTCTGTTCAACCTAACAATTAATCATTAAGTTAATTCTAAAACCCTCTAAATTGTGTACCTGTGATGCTATGCAATGATCTGAATTTATGAAATGTTCTATGCGTGGACTGTGATTGGAGCTATGCAAGTCTTTCAAAACATACACTCTAGCTGCCTGTTTTATACACACAGCATATTTATTGGTTATTGAGATCCAAGTGTTAATTTGCAGGGCACCATCTCTTAAGAGTCTTCGCCTCATTTCTTGCTATGATAGACTTACAGAGGCGATAATGAAGTTCCATTTGCTTGAGGAGCTCGAGCTTTCACTCTGTCCAAATTTGAATGACAGTGGTGTCTTTGGGGTTATCGGCAAAGCATGCCCACAACTGAAGCGCTTCAGACCGAGCAAGGATGTGTTCTGTGATTTTGAAGCTAGTGTCTATGGAAAGGACGAGGAAGCCTTGGGGATTGCGACTATGCACGAGCTACGCTCTTTGCAGCTGTTTGGCAATATCCTCACCAACAAAGGACTGACAGCCATCCTGGACAATTGCCGCCATCTGGAGTCCCTTGACATCCGCCACTGTTTCAACGTCACCATGGATGACGCCCTGCGTGCAAAGTGTGCCAGGATAAGCACACTGATGCTTCCGAATGACTCAACCGATGACTATGACTTGGTTGTTAAGAGCCCTATTCGTGCGGATTCAGAGTCCTTTCTGCATGATTATATGGGATCCTGTTCTGACTACGAGCTTGGCTCGGAAGATTACGGCGACTACTGCGATCTTTCCCGCTACCTTGATGGTGTGTACGAGGATGAGTACGAGCTTGACGAAGAAGGTAAGATGATTCTCGGTGGCATGCGCATGTTTATGAAGTAAACTCCATGGCGATGTTGGATCGAAGTGACTGGATGTTCCACCTTTCTTTTGCCGAAGCATCTGGACTAAACCAGGCATGGTCTGTACTTTGCCGCTTCTGCCAGTGGCATGGATCCGCTTCTGCGTCGACTTCCCCTAGAATATCGTAGACCCTGTTTCGTGCTCTGTAGTGTAGTGTAAAAAACTGCTCTTATATTATGAGACAGGGAGTAGTTACTAGTGAAGCGTGTGGTGTGTTAGTAGTCCTTTACCTTTGCAGTTTAGTTAGACGTCGCTGTGAAATATGCTCTGCGGTAAGTACTGGTTTGCTTAGTTGTTGTAATGAAGAACTCAGCCTGTTTTATCGGTGCCTGTGGCTGTGATTCCGGCACCCATTCGCTGACGCTGGCGCCAAGAGCTGGGAAGCTCCAACCTCCGGCGCCAAGAGCTGCAGCAAAACGACGCCGGCACATCGCCTGACAGAGTACAGTATATATTATTCTTATTGCATAACTGTATTTCCACACATCCTCACATCAGGCATTACTAATTATTATAAGAAACAGTAAAATGGGGCTAGTTACGAGCTCTCTCAGCTACCTGAACTCGTGAGCCATCCGATTAATCTCACCAACGGAGTGGGTGTTTCCTTGGAAAAAAAACCCCAACGGAGTGGATGTTTCCTTGGAAAAAAACCCTAAGGGAGTGGATGTTTCCCTGAAAAGAGAAACCAAAGGAACGGAGTGGTTGTTTCCCTGAAAAAAAAACCCCAACGGAGTGGATGTTGCTAACGTCCCGCTATGTCCTCTTGGGCCTACCGCGCCACTTCTCCAGGCCAAGACAAAGTAAAATGGGCCGCTGCTCCGCATTTACCCCTCGATCAGCACATCCTAGTGTTGATGCAGGGGTGACATCTGTTCTACCCGTGAACTTACGCACCACCGCCTGCCCCTCCTCTTCCGGCATCCGTCCACGGCACCACCTCCTTACCTTAGCCACATTTTTTAAAATGTCATTAATTGCTTATGAGTTTTCTTCCTTCCTGCTATCAAGAGGACAACTGCGACTCCATGAGACTGTCCCTGTTTGTTGCCATGGATCACCTCCGCGAGCACCTCCATGGGTATGCTAACCTCATCCACATCCTTCCACACCCTTGTAACCACCACCATCCCCATAGTACACCACGGATTGTGCTAGGGTTTCGACACGAAATGTTAGTGCGTGTGTTGAAAGGTCGATGTAGGGACTGTCTCCAGGCTTATTGCTCATCGCATCATGTTTTCTGTTGTTAAATTTAGATGATTTTGGTTCTTATACAGTTTACATTTCAAGCAATTACCAACTTTCACAATTTTTCTTTGATTGGCAGGGGTTAGTTGCATTTTTATTGTTTTTTCTTCCCTGAATTTATCTGTCTCCCGTTCTGATCAGTTGAGATGGCATATAGAAGGTAAATCCTGGGTTTCATGTATAGGATTGAAGTTTTTAGATGCATATTAGTTATTTACGTTGTACTATAAATCTGGAGGTTAGAATCACAGTTGATGAAATCATACTTGCGGAAAGTATTGGCTTCTTGGGTTGTTGATAAACATGAATGAACGATCTTCTTTAGGAGATTAAGTAAGTTTGTCTATAAGGTACTCCCTCCGTCCCATAATATAAGAACATTTTTATTGAAGGAAATATGCCCTAGAGGCAATAATAAAGTTGTTATTTATATTTCCTTATATCATGATAAATGTTTATTATTCATGTTAGAATTGTATTAACCGGAAACTTAGTACATGTGTGAATACATAGACAAACAGAGTGTCCCTAGTATGCCTCTACTTGACTAGCTCGTTAATCAAAGATGGTTAAGTTTCCTAGTCATGGACATGTGTTGTCATTTGATGAACGGGATCACATCATTAGAGAATGATGTGATGGACTAGACCCATCCATTAGATTAGCACTATGATCGTTTAGTTTATTGCTATTGCTTTCTTCATAGCTTATACATGTTCCTATGACTATGAGATTATGCAACTCCCGAATACCGGAGGAACACCTTGTGTGCTATCAAACGTCACAACGTAACTGGGTAATTATAAAGATGCTCTACAGGTGTCTCCGACGGTATTTGTTGAGTTGGCATAGATTGAGATTAGGATTTGTCACTCCGTGTATCGGAGAGGTATCTCTGGGCCCTCTCGGTAATACACACCACTATGAGCCTTGCAAGCAATGTGACTAAAGAGTTAGTCACGGGATGATGCATTACGGAACGAGTAAGGAGACTTGCCAGTGACGAGATTGAACTAGGTATGATGATACCGATGATGGAATCTCGGGCAAGTAACATACCGATGACAAAGGGAACAACGTATGTTGTTGTGCGGTTTGACCGATAAAGATCTTCGTAGAATATGTAGGAACCAATATGAGCATCCAGGTTCCGCTATTGGTTATTGACCGGAGATGAGTCTCGGTCATGTCTACATAGTTCTCGAACCCGTAGGGTCCGCACGCTTAACGTTCGATGATGATATGTGTTATGAGCTGTGTGATTTGATGTACCGAAGGTTGTTCGGAGTCCCGGATGTGATCACAGACATGACGAGGAGTCTCGAAATAGTCGAGACATAAAGATTCATATATTGGAAGGCTACAGTCGGACAACGGAATGGTTCGGGTCGTTTCGAAGTACCAGGGGTTACCGGACTCCCCCCCTCGCGGGAAGTTATTGGTCCTCATGGGCCTAGTGGTGGTAGAGAGAAGGAAGGCCAAGAGGTGGCGCGTGCCCCCCTAGCCCAAACCGAATTGGACTAGGGCTAGGGGGGCGGCCCCCCTTTCCTTCTCTTCTTCCTCTCCTTCTTCTCCTACTTGGACTAGGAAAGGGGGAAACCTACTCCTACTAGGAGTAGGATTCCCCCCTTGGGCGCGCCCCTTGTGGCCGACCCTCCTCCGCCTCCCCTCCTTTATATATAGGGGAGGGGGCACCCCATAGACACACAAGTTGATCTTTAGCCGTGTGCGGTGCCCCCTCCACAATATTATACCTCGGTCATATTGTTGTAGTACTTAGGCGAAGCCCTGCGTCGGTAACTTCATCATCACCGTCAACATGCCATTGTGCTGACGGAACTCACCCTCGGCCTCAGCTGGATCAACAGTACGAGGGACGTCACCGAGCTGAATGTGTGCAGATCACGAAGGTGCCGTGCGTTCGGTACTTGATCGGTTGGATCGCGAAGACGTTCGACTACATCAACTGCGTTACTAAACGCTTAGCTTTCGGTCTACGAGGGTACGTAGACACACTCTCCCCTCTCGTTGCTATGCATCTCCTAGATAGATCTTGCGTGATCATCGGATTTTTTTTGAAATACCACATTCCCCAACCGTGGCATCCGAGCCAGGTCTATGCGTAGATGTTATATGCACAAGTAGAACACAAAGAGTTGTGGGCGATAATAGTCATACTGCTTACCAGCATGTCATAGTTTGATTCGGCGGTATTGTTGGATGAAGCGGCTCAGACCAACATTACATGACCGCGTTCATGAGACTGGTTCTACCGACGTGCTTCGCACACAGGTGGCTAGTGGGTGTCTGTTTCTCCAACTTTAGTTGAATCGGGTGTGACTACGCCCGGTCCTTGTTTAAGGTTAAAACAGAACACTTGATGAAAAATCATTGTGGTTTTTGATGCGTAGGTAAGAATGGTTCTTGCTAAATCCGTAGCAGCCACGTAAAACTTGCAATAACAAAGTAGAGGACGTCTAACTTGTTTTCGCAGGGCATGTTGTGATGTGATATGGTCAATACGTGATTATATAATTTGTTGTATGAGATGATCATGTTTTGTAACAAAGTTATCGGAAACTGGCAGGAGCCATATGGTTGTCGCTTTATTGTATGAAATGCAATCGCCATGTAATTGCATTACTTTATCACTAAGCAATAGAGATAGTCGTGGAAGCAATAGTTGGCGAGACGACAACGATGCTACGATGGAGATCAAGGTGTCAAGCCGGTGATGATGGTGATCATGACGGTGCTTTGGAGATGGAGATCAAAGTCACAAGATGATGATGGCCATATCATATCACTTATATTGATTGCATGTGATGTTTATCTTTTATGCATCTTATTTTTCTTAGTACGACGGTAGTGAGGGAGTCCTGGACTAAGGGGTCCTCGGGTATCCGACCTATTGGATATGGGCCGGAATGTTGGGACGTGAAGATACAAAGACCGAAGACTCTACCTCTATCCGGATGGGACTCGCCTAGGCGTGGAGGGCAAGCTTGGCGACCGACTATGAAGATTCCTTTCTTTGTAACCGACCTTGTGTAAACCTAGATCCCTCCTGTGTCTATATAAACCAGAGGGCTAGGTCTGTAGATATGCCCGGAATAATCATAGCCAGGTTAGACTTTTAGGGTTTAGCCATTACGATCTCGTGGTAGATCAGCTCTTGTAATACTCATATTCATCAAGATCAATCAAGCATTAAGTAGGGTATTACCTCCATAGAGAGGGCCCGAACCTGGGTAAACATTGTGTCCCGGGCTCCTGTTACCATCGATCCTAGACGCACAGTTCGGGACCCCCTATCCGAGATCCGCCGGTTTTGACACCGACATTGGTGCTTTCATTGAGAGTTCCACTGTGCCGTCCTCAAAAGGTTTGATGGCTCCTTCAATCATCTACAACGATGCTGTCCAAGGAGAAGTCTTCCTCCCCGGACAGATCCTCGTGTTCGGCGGCTTGGCACTGCGGGCCAACTCACTTGGCCATCTGGAGCAGATCGAAAGCTACGCCCCTAGCCACCAGGTCAGATTTGGAAACTTGAACTATGTCGCAGATACCCGTGGAGACTTGATCTTCGACGGACTCGAGACCACGGTAGCCGCTCTCTGCCACCACGATGAACATGACCTAAATCTGTCATCAGCCCACACACAGGAGTTAGTACCTATAGTCGCTCCAGCCATAGAACCGGAGCAGATCGCTCCATCCGAAGAAGGGAAGCTCAACCCCGCTGCGGAATCCGCGGTCTCAGCGGCGTTGGACCCGCACACAGACTTAACTTCAAGAGACATCTATGTCACCGGAACTACGAACCCGTCTCCGGCTACAGGTTCCGAACTATGCATGTCCGCGCACATCAAGCACGATCGGTCATCGATCACCGAATTCAGCGCCGTGGACATCTTCCGGCTCGTTAAGAGCACTATCCTTAGCGGGGGGCTCACAGCCGAACTCTATCCAGTTCAAGCTGGAGATTGATAACGGAGAATTTTGCTTCCCACCCACCGCCCACTTCATACACACTGTCAAAGACTTAACCGACTCGCTCGACTACGGCTCTGAAGACATCGACGGTATGGACGACGATGCCAATGAGGAACTGGGCTAGGACCCGCTGTTTACCGAACGCGGGATAGCCACCTCTTCCTATGACGTATACATGGTGGATACACCTAAGAGGACTAACGACAATGAGAAAGCAGACCCAGTCGAGGACAAACCTCCTGTGATACAACCAAAACGCCAGCGTCAGCGGCGCCGCTCTAAGTCGCGTCTTGGAATAAACGACGATACAAACACAGGAGAGGACAACACTCCGGACGGTGCCGAAAATAGAGAAGATCCCGATGAACGAACTGCTGAACATGACGATCGGGAAAACTGGCAAGTTAGCCCTGACGAACAGGCCATAAACGACGACTCGGAGGACAGTAATTATCTTCCACTCTCCAAGGATGAGGTGAGTCTTGGCAGCGAGGATTTTATCGTGCCCGAGGAACCTCAGGAGCAGGAGCGCTTTAAGCGCCGGCTAATAGCCACTGCAAGGAGCCTGAAAAGGAAGCAGCAGCAGCTTCAAGCTGACCAAGATTTGCTCAACGATAGATGGATTGACGTCCTAGCAGCCGAAGAATATGGCCTCAAGCGCCCAGTCAAAAGTTACCTTAAGCGCAAATTGCTACCTCAGTTTGATGACGAGGCACCGGAGCCCATACCATCACCGCACAATGCGGCTAACCGACCACCACGTGGTCGGGACAAAGCGGTAACTCAAGCCGAACACCATCCCGACCCTCCTCACCGAAAAGGCAGAGACACCACAGCTCGTGGTCACTCATATGACCTTCGGCAGGACTTGGACAATAGAGCAGGACATACCAGATCGGTCTATGGATCGCGAGGACGTGCCTCGACACGTGACAACGGCTATCTATTCGGACATGACAAGCCTAGTCACACCCAGGCCGAAAACCGCAGACGGACTCCATCGGAGCTACATCGCAATGTGGCCCAACATAGAGGCGCCGCACACCCCCTTTGCTCCACAAACGAAGTAATGGAGCACGAATTCCCAAAAGGATTTAAACCCGTAAATATCGAATCATATGATGGAACAACTAATCCCATGGTGTGGATCGAGGATTTCCTCCTCCATATCCACATGGCCCGTGGAGATGACCTTCATGCCATCAAATACTTCCCGTTAAAACTCAAAGGTCTAGCTCGGCACTGGTTGAACAGTCTGCCAGAAGACTCTATTGGCATCTGGGAGGATTTGGAAGACGCCTTCCACGACAACTTCCAAGGCACATATGTCTGGCCTCCAAACGCCAAACACCGATGACTTAATCCATAAAGTTCAACAGCCTGGAGAGTCAGTGAGGAAGCTCTGGACTAGGTTCTTAGTTAAAAAGAACCAAATCGTCGATTGTCCGGATGCGGAAGCCCTAGCGGCGTTCAAACACAGCGTCTGGGACGAGTGGCTCGCCCGCCACATCGGTAAAGAAAAATCAAAATCCATGTCAGCCCTTACCACTCTGATGACCCGCTTTTGTGCAGGAGAAGACAACTCGCTTGCTGATACGTCTCCAACGTATCTATAATTTTTGATTGCTCCATGCTATATTATCTACTATTTTGAATGTTTATGGGCTTTATTATACACCTTTATATCATTTTTGGGACTAACCTATTAACCCAGAGCCCAGTGCCAGTTTCTGTTTTTACCCTGTTTTAGGGTTTCGAAGAAAAGGAAAATCAAACGGAGTCCAATTGACCAGAAACTTCACGAAACTCATTTTTGGAAGGAAAGAAGCCCAGAAGACTTGGAGTGCACGTTGGGGGCTCTACGAGGAGGCCACGAGGCAGGGGGCGCGCCCTCCACCCTCGTGAGCCCCTCGTGGCCCCCCTGACGTACTTCTTCCGCCTATATATCTCCATATACCCTAAAAACATCGGAGAGCACAATAGATCGGGAGTTCCGCCGCCAGAAGCCTCCGTAGCCACCAAAAACCAATCTAGACCCGTTCCGGCACCCTGCCGGAGGGGGCAATCCTTCTCCAGTGGCCATCTTCATCATCCCGGTGCTCTCCATGACGAGGAGGGAGTAGTTCTCCCTCGGGGCTGAGGGTATGTACAAGTAGCTATGTGTTTGATCTCTCTCTCTCTCTCGTGTTCTTGATTTGGCACGATCTTGATGTATCGCGAGCTTTGCTATTATAGTTGGATCTTATGTTTCTCCTCCCCCTCTACTCTCTTGTAATGAATTGAGTTTCCCCTTTGGAGTTATCTTATCAGATTGAGTCTTTAAAGATTTGAGAACACTTGATGTATGTCTTGCCTGGGATACCCGTGGTGACAATGGGGTATTCTATTGATCCACTTGATGTATGTTGGGAGATCAACTTGCGGGTTCCGCCCATGAACCTATGCATAGGGGTTGGCACACGTTTTCGTCGTTATTCTCCGGTAGAAACTTTGGGGCACTCTTTGAGGTTCTATGTGTTGGTTCAATAGATGAATCTGAGATTGTGTGACGCATATCATATAATCCTACCCACGGATACTTGAGGTGACATTTGAGTATCTAGGTGACATTAGGGTTTTGGTTGATTTGTGTCTTAAGGTGTTATTCTAGTACGAACTCTAGGGCTGTTTGTGACACTTATAGGAATAGCCCAACGGATTGATTAGAAAGAATAACTTTGAGGTGGTTTCATACCCTACCATAATCTCTTCGTTTGTTCTCCGATATTAGTGACTTGGGAGTGACTCTTTGTTGCATGTTGAGGGATAGTTATGTGATCCAATTATGCTATTATTGTTGAGAGGACTTGCACTAGTGAAAGTATGAACCCTAGGCCTTATTTCCTAGCATTGCAATACCGTTTATGCTCACTTTTACCATTAGTTACCTTGCTTTTTTATATTTTCAGATTACAAAAACTATTATCTACCATCCATATACCACTTGTATCACCATCTCTTTGCCGAACTAGTGCACCTATACAATTTACCATTGTATTGGGTGTGTTGGGGACACAAGAGACTCTTTGTTATTTGGTTGCAGGGTTGCTTGAGAGAGACCATCTTCATCCTACGCCTCCTACAGATTGATAAACCTTAGGTCATCCACTTGAGGGAATTTGCTACTGTCCTACAAACCTCTGCCATTGTATTGGGTGTGTTGGGGACACAAGTATGTTAGGAAGTATGTTAGGAATTTGCTACTGTCCTACAAACCTTCATCCCACAAGTTGTTTGCTCACAAAATCCCTATGCATAGGAAGTATGTTAGACTTAAATGTGCTAGTAATATTCTTCATGATTCTCTCTTTATGTTTCAATTCTTATCCTTTATGTGAGCATCAATGAAATCATCATGCCTAGCTAGGGGCATTAAATGATAGCGCTTGTTGGGAGGAAACCCAATTTTATTTTTATTCCTTGCCTTTTGTTCCTGTTTAGTAATAAATAATTCATATAGCCTCTGTTTAGATGTGGTTTTATGCTTTTAATTAGTGTTTGTGCCAAGTAGAACCTTTGGGAAGACTTGGGGAAAGTCTTTGCGATCATGCTGTAAAAAACAGAAACTTTAGCGCTCACGAGAATTGCTGCTATATTTTATTGGAGAGTTCTATTTATTTAATTATTTTTTCAGATGATTAATAGATAAATTCCTCAGGTCCAGAAATTTATTTTAGAATTTTATGAGTTCCAGAAGTACACGTTTGATCCAGATTACTACACACTGTTCTGTTTTTGACAGATTCTGTTTTTTGTGTGTTGTTTACTTATTTTGATGAATCTATGGCTAGTAAAATAGTTTATAAACAGTAGAGAAGTTAGAATACAGTAGGTTTAACACAAATATAAACAAAGAATGGGTTCATTACAGTACCTTGGAGTGGTGATTTATTTTCTTATACTAACGGAGCTTACGAGTTTTCTATTAAGTTTTGTGTTGTGAAGTTTTCAAGTTTTGGGTAAGGATTCGATGGAGTATGGAATATGGAGTGGCAAGAGCCTAAGCTTGGGGATGACCAAGTCACCCCAAGGTAATATTCAAGGATAGCCAAGAGCCTAAGCTTGGGGATGCCCCGGAAGGCATCCCCTCTTTCGTCTTCGTTCATCGGTAACTTTACTTGGAGCTATATTTTTATTCACCACATGATATGTGTTTTGCTTGGAGTGTCAATTTATTTTGTTAGGATTTGCTTGCTGTTATTTATAACCATATTTTTCATCTTTTATTTCAATAAAAGTGGCATTGATAGCCTTTACTATGCCTATTTTAGAAGTCCACATGTTGTTGTTTGAAAACAGAAAGTTTACCGCTGTTGCAATAATTCCCTAGAAAATTCAGAATGTGATAAAATGTTTAAACCTTTTGCATATTAAGATCTGATAAATTTACTACAGTGGGAATTTTATTTCATAATTTTTGGAGCTAGGGAAGTATGGATGTTGCTGCATTATTTACAGACTGTCATGTTTAGGCAGATTGCTGTTATGTTTGCTTTGTTTGCATATGTTTGCTTCTTTAATGATTCTATTTGAGGATAGGACTATTAAATATGCAGAGTAATTTAGTATGCAATGTTGAATAACAATTTTAGTGATTTGCTACAGTAGAGTATGATAAGGTTTTGGCAATGGTTTATACTAACTTATCTCACGAGTCCTTGTTGAGTTTTGTGTGGATGAAGCTTTCGAGATTTAGGGAGACCGTGATATGAGAGGAATTAAGGAGACACAAAAGCTCAATATTGGGGATGCCCAAGGCACCCCAAGATAATATTTTAAGAAGTCTCAAGCATCTAAGCTTGGGGATGCCCCGGTTGGCATCCCACCTTTCTTCTTCAACAACTATCGGTTAGTATTGGTTGATCCTAAGTTTTTGCTTCTTCACATGATGTTTGCTATTCTTAGATGTCATTTTATTTTGCTTTGCTTGCTGTTTGAATAGAATACCAAGATCTTAAATTATTAAATGTTAGAGAGTCTTCACATAGTTGCATAATTATTCGACTACTCATTGATCTTCACTTATATCTTTCGGAGTAGTTTGTCGTTTGCTCTAGTGCTTCACTTATATCTTTTAGAGCATGGTGGTAGTTTTATTTTGAAGAAATAGATGAACTCTCATGCTTCACTTAGATTCTTTTGAGAGTCTTAATAGCATGGTAATTTTCTTAAAATCCTAATATGCTAGGTATTCAAGAATAATAAAATTCTCTTATGAGTGTGTTGAATACTAAGAGAAGTTTGATACTTGATGATTGTTTTGAGATATGAGGATAATAATATCAAAGTTGTGCTAGTTGAGTAGTTGTGAAATTGAGAAATACTTGTGTTGAGGTTTGCAAGTCCCGTAGCATGCACGTATGGTAAACGTTGTGTAACAAATTTGAAACATGAGGTGTTATTTGATTGTCTTCCTTATGAGTGGCGGTCGGGGACGAGCGATGGTCTTTTCCTACCAATCTATCCCCCTAGGAGCATGCGCGTAGTACCGAGGTTTTTGATGACTTGTAGATTTTTGCAATAAGTATGTGAGTCCTTTATGTCTAATGTTGAGTCCATGGATTATACGCACTCTCACCCTTCCATCCTTGCTAGCCTCTTCGGTACCGTGCATTGCCCTTTCTCACATTGAGAGTTGGCGCAAACTTCGCCGGTGCATCCAAACCCTGTGATATGATACGCTCTTTCACACATAAACCTCCTTATATCTTCCTCAAAACAGCCACCATACCTACCTATTATGGCATTTCCATAGCCATTCCGAGATATATTGCCATGCAACTTTCCATCATTCCGTTCATCATGACACATTCATCATTGTCATATTGCTTAGCATGATCATGTAGTTGACATAGTATTTGTGGCAAAGCCACCATTCATAATTCTTTCATACATGTCACTCTTGGTTCATTGCATATCCCGGTACACCGCCAGAGGCATTCATATAGAGTCATCTTTGTTCTAGTATCGAGTTGTAATCATTGAGTTGTAAATAAATAGAAGTGTGATGATCATCATTATTAGAGCAATGTCCCAAGTGAGGAACAAAAAAATGCCATAAAAAAGAAAGGCCAAATAAAAAAATGAGAGAAAAAGAGAGACGGGACAATGCTACTATACTTTTCCACACTTGTGCTTCAAAGTAGCACCATGATCTTTATGATAGAGAGTCTCTTGTTTTGTCACTTTCATATACTAGTGGGAATTTTTCATTATAGAACTTGGCTTGTATATTCCAACAATGGGCCGCCTCAAGTGCCCTAGGTCTTCGTGAGCAAGCAAGTTGGATGCACACCCACTTAGTTTCTTTTGTTGAGCTTTCACACATTTATAGCTCTAGTGCATCCGTTGCATGGCAATCCCTACTCCTTGCATTAACATCAATCGGTGGGCATCTCCATAGCCCATTGATTAGCCTCGTTGATGTGAGAGTTTCTCCTTTTTGTCTTCTCCACATAACCCCCATAATTATATTCTATTCCACCCATAGTGCTATATCCATGGCTCGCGCTCATGTATTGCGTGAAGGTTTATGAGTTTGAGATTACTAAAGTATGAAACAATTGCTTGGCTTTTCATCGGGGTTGTGCATGATGAGAGCATTCTTGTGTGACGAAAATGAAACATGACTAAACTATATGATTTTGTAGGGATGAACTTTCTTTGGCCATGTTATTTTGAGAAGACATAATTGCTTAGTTAGTATGCTTGAAGTATTATTATTTTTATGTCAATGTTAAACTTTTGTCTTGAATCTTTCGGATCTGAATATTCATACCACAATTAAGAAGAATTACATTGAAATTATGCCAAGTAGCACTTCACATCAAAAATTCTATTTTTATCATTTACCTACTCGAGGACGAGCAGGAATTAAGCTCGGGGATGCTTGATACGTCTCCAACGTATCTATAATTTTTGATTGCTCCATGCTATATTATCTACTATTTTGAATGTTTACGGGCTTTATTATACACTTTTATACCATTTTTGGGACTAACCTATTAACCCAGAGCCCAGTGCCAGTTTTTGTTTTTACCCTGTTTTATGGTTTCAAAGAAAAGGAAAATCAAACGGAGTCCAATTGACCTGAAACTTCACGGAACTCATTTTTGGAAGGAAAGAAGCCCAGAAGACATGGAGTGCATGTCGGGGGCTCTACGAGGAGGCCACGAGGTAGGGGGCGCGCCCACCCCCTGGGTGCGCCCTCCACCCTCGTGAGCCCCTCGTGGCCCCCCTGACGTACTTCTTCCGCCTATATATCTCTATATACCCTAAAAACATCAGAGAGCACAATAGATTGGGAGTTCCGCCGCCAGAAGCCTCCGTAGCCACCAAAACCAATCTAGACCCATTTCGGTACCCTGCCAGAGGGGGCAATCCTTCTCCGGTGGCCATCTTCATCATCCCGGTGCTCTCCATGACGAGGAGGGAGTAGTTCTCCCTCGGGGCTGAGGGTATGTACCAGTAGCTATGTGTTTGATCTCTCTCTCTCTCTCGTGTTCTTGATTTGGCACGATCTTGATGTATCGCGAGCTTTGCTATTATAGTTGGATCTTATGTTTCTCCTCCCCCTCTACTCTTTTGTAATGAATTGAGTTTCCCCTTTGGAGTTATCTTATCGGATTGAGTCTTTAAAGATTTGAGAACACTTGATGTATGTCTTGCATGGGATACCCGTGGTGACAATGGGGTATTCTATTGATCCACTTGATGTATGTTTTGGTGATCAACTTGCGGGTTCCGCCCATGAACCTATGTATAGGGGTTGGCACACGTTTTCGTCGTGATTCTCCAGTAGAAACTTTGGGGCACTCTTTGAGGTTCTATGTGTTGGTTGAATAGATGAATCTGAGATTGTGTGACGCATATCATATAATCATACCCACGGATACTTGAGGTGACATTGGAGTATCTAGGTGACATTAGGGTTTTGGTTGATTTGTGTCTTAAGGTGTTATTCTAGTACGAACTCTAGGGCTGTTTGTGACACTTATAGGAATAGCCCAATGGATTGATTGGAAAGAATAACTTTGAGGTGGTTTCGTACCCTACCATAATCTCTTCGTTTGTTCTCCGCTATTAGTGACTTGGGAGTGACTCTTTGTTGCATGTTGAGGGATAGTTTTGTGATCCAATTATGCTATTACTGTTGAGAGGACTTGCACTAGTGAAAGTATGAACCCTAGGCCTTATTTCCTAGCATTGCAATACCGTTTACGCTCACTTTTACCATTAGTTACCTTGCTGTTTTTATATTTTCAGATTACAAAAACTATTATCTACCATCCATATACCACTTGTATCCGCCGGTCTCCATTCAACAGGACCAACCAATCATGGAGCTGGACTAGCAGTTCGGCCTCCACCGTCCACCTCACACACCTGCGAAATCTATACCGCGCATACATAACTATGCACTTAAAATACCATGGGCATCGGTGGAGGCATAATACGGAAGGGCTTACAAGTACTTCTATCACTCCCTTCTTTTCAATTCTTTTCTGATGACTTTTCCTTTTTATTATTATTATTGTTTTATCATAGGTGACTCGTAGGCTGGTCATCTCACCGACTCCATCGGAGTTCCGGTTTGTACATTCATCCAAAACTTACTCCCTTTAAGGAGCCCCTAGCTACATTGAGGAAAGGCGGCGCAGACGTGTGACAGGAGGCCCAAAAAAACTTTTTTAGACCGTACTCTCTATTTTGCATGCCTGTAAAGTGCCTTCTACCTCAGCCATCGACCCTTGGCATATCAAATAGCCAGGGTCGTGGCGTTATTGTATACAAAACAATGATTGGCATGTCACTCATGTTTTAGTGAATGTATTTATATCTTGTATTCATTTGTCTCTAAAAAACTGTACTTTGATCCTGGTGATTTTCACGCGCCCCGCCAGGGGCTCGGTATGGGAATAAACTAAAATTGCCAATAAGTCCGAACAACTTTATAGCATACTTCGGCGTCGCGAGTTTGGCCTTATATGCATCAGCACCGAATCATGTCTTGGGTCAATAGTTGGGTTGCCCGGCTCTTGTGCTTGCTACCTTACGTTCCGCTCTATTGGCTAAGGTAGTAAAGGGAGAACTACTGCGATTGTGCCCTGGTTCGCCCAGGTGAGCACCTCAGTAGAGAAAGCCGAAAACTGATTGTCATGATGCGGAGAGAGCTGTTCAACCACTCGATGACTTATCAGAATATTTCGCGATTCCCTCCGTATTATACGAAGGACCTTTCTTTAGGTCATGCATGTGAATGCACCACATTGAGATAACAGCGTACATAGCAGGGTTTATATCGTAAACCCATCATAAAACTCCTATGGCTAAGTGAAAGTGTTAATGCCCTATAGTCCAGTTGCCTCGTTCAACGCATTGACACCTCCATTTTTGGACCAAGACGTTGGGTTAAGAGTGAGCATATGATTTTCCGAACACCCCCGTATTTTCTATGTGGGGGCTGAAGCCGATGACGGGAAAACTTTCAAATTATGCAAACAACGGCCGCATAGGAGGAACCAAAAACTTTTAAGCAAATATCATAATATTAGCTTAGGCAGATGCCCCATTGTTCATGATGTTGCAATGAATCCAGTGGATCATCCTCATGGAGGAGGTGAGGGGCGCACGAAAGGAGGTAGACCGTGAGGGAAAGGTGAAAAGAACCCCCAGTGGGTAGTGAAATAGAACGTGAAACCGTGATGAGCTCCCAAGCAGCGGGTGGGGAAAGTGATCTCTGACTTCTCCATTCTCTGCTCAGATGATTGCCGCTTGTCTGAATTTCATTGCTGTGGGTCCGAATTTATGCGAAGTAAAAATTTATCGAATTCGATCAGCATTATAAAAAAACCTAAGTATTTTATTGATCAGGCGGCACCCAGATTTGAACTGGGGATAAAGGATTTGCAGCGAGGCTTATAGGCGGCTAGTTATTAAAGAAATCTGTCAGGTATAACCTAGCCTATTGAATCTGGTATGCCCGAAGCACGAAACTAGATAGGTAGCCCTACCTACGACTAGAAAAGTATCGTATATTATCATACTGTCTTTTACAATTTAATACATTTCATTAAAATATCATATCTTTCGAGCACTGACCCTCTATCAAGCGGGCACCCTCTAAGACGTCCTCGAAATAGTCTTCGGGTGCGTGATGGTCCTTGCCCTTGGGGGACTCCTTGCGGCAATGTCAGTGGCCTTCATCTTGGCCCAGTATGTTTTGACACGGGCAAAGGCCATCCGTGCACCTTCAATACACGTTGAACGCTTAACGGCATCGATACGCGACACCGCATCCACAAGCCTTTGCACCAAACCGAAGTAACTATTCGGAATGGGCTCCGTAGGCCACAGCCAGACTATGATGTCCCTCATGACGGAACCAGATATCCTGTGGAGCTCGGCCCACTGGGCCATCTGTTCATTTAATAACAACTGTCGCTTTGGCGCGCCGAACCGTGACCAAAAAAGCTTCTCCGTGGCAAACCCTTCCTACACTTGATAAAATTGCAATGCATCCGAGGCGCTCTTCGGCAGGTCTAAAAAAGGGTTCGGAGAACTCCACATTTGGTTAAGCGGGGAATACTTCGTATTGCCGAACTTCGTCTGTAACAAGAAGGGCTTACCGACCGCTATCTCCCCAGCTTGCCAAATCTCTTCTCGAGTCGCTCTAGACTCAGACCGTGCTTCTTTCGCTTCTTGTAAGACCTTGTCGAGATCGGCCGTTCTGGTCTTGTTATCCTTCTCAAGGAATTCGCACCGGACGGTGGTCTCCTCCATCTTGCGCCCCATGGTAGTAATTCTTTCCTCACATTGGCGCCGAATAGCCTGTTCGGTTTTTAATTCTTCAGCCGCCTTATGGGCAGTCAGATTACTCATCCGGGTTTGTTCCTTGGCAAGGACAAGCTCACCCCGAAGGGCCTCCACCATAGCAGCACCATCTGTAGGTACACATGTCTCAGTGTACAATTCCAGCTTCATGCTCATGTTATCATGCGTAAATATACTGGCTAACCCAAAAACATACCTTGCGCCTCGTCAAGACGCTTGTTGATCAGCGTGATGTCATCATCCGCCTCTTCAATCTTCCGCTGCAGATCGGCAACCTCCGTAGATTGGGCAGTTGCGGGGGAAGTAAAAGCCTATGTTCAAAGTAGTCATATTATTTCTTGGATAAATATTTTTGATCCTCTGATTGCCTCCCTTGGGGAGCCTATCAGAGTCTCAGGGGCTACTACCTATACATAGGAGTATTTTGTGAATAAAGCACAATTGAAAGCATGATAGCACAAACCTCGAAACCTCTTAGTAGGCTCGTAAAGGCTTCATTCAATCCACTTTTCACTGTCAGGACCTTTTTAACCACCGCGCCCATCAAGGTACGATGGTCTTTGGAGATGGACGCCTGTCGCAGCATCTCCGTCAATATATCCAGCGTTTTTGGATCTCCGGAAGCAGCCGTGGCAGCACGGCCTCCCTTCAAAGGGATCCATTCGTTCGCCCCTAGAGTTATCTCTGGCTGAAAGCTGGACAGTTCGGGGCCTTGATTGTTGGCCCCCGGACCCTGGGCTACCGAAGTGTCATCTTTAGTTCGTGTTTTCATTACCCCTTGCATCACTTGCAGATCAGGAGAGATCCTACGGGACGACACCTCGAAGTCATCCACCTTATTAGGCGAGGAGACTGGTGGAGGCGTCTCGCTTTCCATCATCTCTGGGAGAAGGTCTCCGGAGGAAGATGATTGTTGAGAAAGATTGTGCGCCAAGCTGCAAAAAACATACATTTTAGATGTTACCCTGGTCACAGGGGAGGAACGGGGTATGTGTAAAACACCCTTGTTTTCTTACAATTTAGGCTTGGCCTCGTTGGAGGACTGCGCAATAATGTTGTCCTTCAAACCCGAGCCGCCTGACAGAGGCATCTTGCCTCGCTTGGGAACCTTTTCTTCTCAGTCTTCGGAGGCGGTCCTTTTCTTACCATAGTGGGAATGAACTTTGACTTCCCCTTTACTTTTGCCTTCGGGCGATGAGATTTTCATCTCCCCGGACACAATGTCTAAAATATCTTCGAGATGGAGGCCCTCTTTGGTCCTCCCGCTCCCCGTCTTGTCCTCCTTCACAGACATCTGGTAGGGTGCCGGGTGTCGGTGTCAAAACCGGTGGATCTTGGGTAGGGGCTCCCGAACTGTGCGTCTAAGGTCGATGGTAACAGGAGGCAGGGGACACGATGTTTACCCAGGTTCGGGCCCTCTCTATGGAGGTAATGCCCTACTTCTTGCTTGATTGATCTTGATGAATATGAGTATTACAAGAGTTGATCTACCACGAGATCGAGATGGCTAAACCCTAAAAGCCTAACTGCGATCATGAGACTGGTTCTACCGATGTGCTTTGCACACAGGTGGCTGGCGGGTGTCTGTTTCTCCAACTTTAACAACAAAGTAGAGGACGTCTAACTTGTTTTTGCAGGGCATGTTGTGATGTGATATGGTCAAGACATGACAAGATATAAATTCTTGTATGAGATGATCATGTTTTGTTAAATTTATCAGCAACTGGCAGGAGCCTTATGGTTGTCTCTTTATTGCATAAGATGCAAGCGCCATACAATTGCTTTACTTTATCGCTATGCGATAGCAATAGTTGCAAAAGCAATAGTTGGTGAGACGACCATGTAACGACACGTTGATAGAGATCAAGATGATGGAGATCATGGTGTCATGCCGGTGACGATGGAGATCATGACGGTACTTTGGAGATGGAGATCAAAGGCACAAGATGATGATGGCCATATCATGTCACATATTTTGATTTCATGTGATATTTATCTTTTATGCATCTTATTTTTCTTAGTATGACGGTAGCATTATGAGATGACCCCTTACTAAAATTTCAAGGTATAAGTGTTCTCCCTGAGTATGCACCGTTGCGACAGTTCTTCGTGCTGAGACACCACGTGATGATCGGGTGTGATAAGCTCTACGTTCACATACAATGGGTGCAAGCCAGTTTTGCACATGTAGAATACTTGGGTTAAACTTGACGAGCCTAGCATATGCATATATGGCCTCGCAACACTGAGACCGAAAGGTCGAGCGTGAATCATATAGTAGATATGATCAACATAGTGATGTTCACCATTGAAAACTACTCCATCTCAGGTGATGATCAGACATGGTTTAGTTGATATGGATCACGTGATCACTTAGATGATTAGAGGGATGTCTATCTAAGTGGGAGTTCTTAAGTAATATGATTAATTGAACTTTAATTTATCATGAACTTAGTCCTGATAGTATTTGCATAACTATGTTGTAGATCAATAGCTCGCGTATAGCTCCCTGTTTTATTTTTTGATATGTTCCTAGAGAAAAACTATGTTGAAAGATGATAGTAGCAATGATGCGGACTAGGTCCGTGATCTGAGGATTATCGTCACTGCTGCACAGAAGAATTATGTCCTTGATGCACCGCTAGGTGACAGACCTATTGTAGGAACAGATACAAACGCTATGAATGTTTGGCAAGCTCGGTATGATAACTACTTGATAGTTTAGTGCGCCATGCTTTACAGCTTAGAACCGGGACTTCAAAAATGTTTTGAACGCCCTGGAGCATATAAGATGTTCCAAGAGCTGAAATTGGTATTTCAGACTTCTGCCGAAGTTGAGAGGTATGAGACCTCTGTCAAGTACATTGCCTACAAGATGGAGGAGAATAGCTGAACCAGTGAGCATGTGCTGATATTGTCTGAGTACTACAATCACTTGAATCAAGTGGGAGTTAATCTTCCAGATAAGAGAGTGATTGATAGAGTTCTCTAGTCACTATCACCAAGTTACTGGAACTTCGTGATGAATAATAATATGCAAGGGATGACATAAACGATTCCCGAGCTCTTCGCGATACTAAAATCGGCGAAGGTAGAAATCAAGAAAGAGCATCAAGTGTTGATGGCTAACAAGACCACTAGTTTCAAGAAAAGGGACAAAGGAAAAGAAAGGGAACTTCAAGAAGAATGGCAAGCAAGTTGCCACTCCTGTGAAGAAACCCAAAGCTAGACCTAAGCCTGAAACTGAGTGCTTCTACTACAAAGGGAATGGTCACTGGAAGCGGAACTACCCCAAATACTTGGCAGATAAGAAGGATGGGAAAGTGAACAAAGGTATATTTGATATACAGATTATTGATGTGTACTTTACTAGTGTTCATAATAACCCCTGGGTATACGATACTGGTCCAGTTGCTATGATTAGTAACTTGAAACAGGAGTTACAAAATGAATAGAAACTAGTTGAGGGCAAGGTGACGATGTGTGTTGGAAGTGATTCCAAGGTTGATAAGATCACCATCGCACACTCCTTTTACCTTCAGGATTAGTGTTGAACCTAAAATAAATGTTATTTGGTGTTTCCATTGAGCATGAATATGATTGGATCATGTTTATTGCAATACAGTTATTGATTTAAGTCAAAGAATAATTGTTGTTCTGTTTACATGAATAAAACCTTCTATGATCATACACTTAATATAAATGGTTTTTTGAATCTCGATTGTAGTGATACACATATTCATAATATTGATAGTGCAACATAGTTGTGGCACTGCCGTTTAGGTCATATTGGTGTAAAGCGCATGAAGAAACTCCATGCAGATGGACTTTTGGAATCACTTGATTATGAATCATTTGATGCTTGCGAACCATGCCTCATGGGCAAGATGACTAAGACTCCGTTCTCCGGAAGAATGGAGCGAGCAACTGACTTATTGGAAATAATACATACCGATGTATGCGGTCCGATGAGTGTTGAGGCTCACGGCGGGTGTCGGTGTCAAAACCGGCGGATTTCGGGTAGGGGGTCCCGAACTGTGCGTCTAGGATCGATGGTAACAGGAGACGAGGAACACAATGTTTACCCAGGTTCGGGCCCTCTCTATGGAGGTAAACCCTACGTCCTGCTTGATTGATATTGATGAATATGAGTGTTACAAGAGTGGATCTACCACGGCTAAACCCTAGAAGTCTAGCCTATGTGGGTATGGTAATGAGTATATGCGTTGTCCTTTCCGTACTATCCCCTTCGGTTTATATAGACACCGAGAGGATCTAGGGATTACATGGAGCCGGTTACATAATAAGGAATCTTTGGTCGCCAAGCTTGCCTTCCACGCCAAGTAGAGTCCAATCCGGACACGGTGCAGTCTTCGGCCTTCATGTCTTCACAGCCCATTAGTCCGGCCCATAGATAACAGGCCGGACGCCCGAGGACCCCTTAGTCTAGGACTCCCTCAGTAGCCCCTGAACCTGGCTTCAATGACGAGGAGTCCGGCGCGCAGATTCGTCTTCGGCATTGCAAGGAGGGTTCCCTCCTTCCGAACTCCAGAATAGTCTTCGAACAAAGTAGGTATATCCGGACCTGTGTATATAATGGCAGAGAATATAATACTCCACGAGCCCAACTTGTTGATAACTGTTCATGACATCATATCATGCTTGCCCGGTTGCTATTTCCAACTGTCGGCTAGCAAGCCGCCCCACGTCTGGGGGTGCGGTTTTACTGGCACGCCTTGTCAAGGCAGAGATTGTGTTCCTTTATTCGTGGGATTTTCATTAACACAGGCGTGGGTAACCTAACCGTCCCCTGGGTACAACTCCTTGGTAATAGGTAAGCTTAGAGACCCTGGGGGAGATGGCCAATACTTGGGTCCTTTATATAGAGACGCAATCTCATTTTCTTCCTTTGCGCTTGCTTCTTCCTCAACCCCAGCCACCCCAAGTTCCAACCCTTAGGTTCCAATTGCCACCAGCCCTAGTCATGTCCGGATCCAACCATCAGGGCCAGTGGGTGGCTTCTTCTGTCACAGAGGAGGATATTGCGAAGCTCCACATAGCGAGGTATCTGACCTCGGAAATCTTTCATCGGTTCCCGGCACAAGGACAAGTCATACCGACCCCCAGATCTGGCGAGAGGGTAGTATTTGTATCCCACTTCCTTCATGGGCTAGGGTTCGCGCTTAACCCCTTCGTCCAGGGGCTCATGTTCTACTATGGACTAGATTTTCATGATCTGGCCCCGGACTCTATTCTCCTCATCTCGACATTTATCGTCACATGTGAGGCCTTACTCCGGACACCTCCGCACTTTGGTTTGTGGCTCAAGACCTTTGGTGTGAGGCCGCAGGTGACATAGGAGGAGCCGGTAGAGTGAGGCAGCGTCATAATAGGCAAGCTGGCCGGCGTGGATTGGCCCGAAGGATCTTTCGCTAAATCTCCCGACCTATGGCAGCAGGGGTGGTTTTATATCAACGAGCCGCGGAGCTCCAAGTGTGCGGCTACACCTGCGTTCCGCCTCGGTCCTCCAATTTAGCTTGCTTCATGGGTCAATAAAGGATTGGACTAGGGATCCATCAACGAAGTGCAGACTCTGCAAAGCTGCATCCAATGCCTTACCGAGAAGGGCATCGATCTTGTGAGCGTCGTTCAAATAATGCTAGTCCGCCGGATCCTGCCATGTCAGCGGCGGCCTCTTCGTATGTGGGAGTTTAACCCAGAAGGGCGGCGGACTTTACAGCACTTCTTCCGCGCGACGCACGAACGAATGTGGAAATTATATTTCGGGGAACGAGAGCAATGGCCGGACACCACCGAAGATGTGGGCCTTGACTGTAATCATCCGGACACTTTGGTACGTACTCTATATCCGAGCACTTCCCTTCAGGCATCCCTTAACAAGATACTGAACAATCCGTCCCTGCACAGGACTCATTCTTTCCTTATGTAGTGAAGCAATCATCCAATATGTGTGCGTCCATGCAGGTTAATGCCTGGTGCTTCTCAATCGTCCTCCTCCTTGGGAGATCTTATTCCAGAGATGATGGAGAGTGACATGCCTCCTCCGGCCCCATCGCCCAATAGGGGGGATGATACCGAGGTATTGTCCCGAAGGGCTCCTTTCGAACACCAAGTAGTACAGGAAACAACGAAGGCGTCACCCGAAGGCGGTGCCTCTGTCACTAGGGGTTCCGGGATCAAGACTGGTGTCCCCGAACCATCCGATTTACAGCCAGAGACGATTCTGGAGGCAAGTAAGTGGGTTCCTTCACATGAATGCCGTACTCCGGTGGTGGCTTCCGAAGACCCAGGAGCGCCAGAAATGCTAACGAGCTTGCTATGACGAACCTCCATTTCAGAGGAGCACCGTACCTTGATGGCTATGGTGGTCAAAAGGGTTCTATCCGCAAAGAGCGGATTGGATGAGGCCTTTGTGAGCCTTCTAAGAGGTTTTGAGGTTTGTAATGTAGCTTTGTCAATTGAATTTTATTGAGAGAATGCACCTGATGTATATGCAGTAGCCCCTGAGACTCGGATTATCTTCCGAAGGAAGTGATCGAAGGATCAAATAGATATGCTCAGATATTAACCTTGGGTTAATTTTGAAATACAGGCTACTTCCCCTCCTGTGGCTGTCCGGAATACGGAAGTGGCCGAACTGCAGCGAAAGCTGGATATTGCAGAGGATGACGTTACATTGATCAACAGGCGTCCTGACGACTCGCAAGGTATGTATTTCGAGCATTCTTTACACCCATGTGCTTAACGCGGGAAAAATCTTTATATGAGATGTGCGTGAAATGCAGATGGTGCTGCCGCCGTGGAGGCTCTTCGGGCGGAGCTAATCCGGGCCAAGGAGCGGGCCCGGTTTAGTGATGCTACTGCTGAAGGAGCATCGGTTGGACTGAAGGCCGAACAAGCTGCGCGATGCCAGGGTGAGGAGAAAGTATCCACGATGACACTCGCTTTGGAGAATTCCACTGGTCGCTGCGAAGTTCTTGAGAGGGAGAATAAAACCTTAACGGCGGAACTGGACAAGGCCGGATAAGAGGCAAGAGAAGCGCGATCCAAGTCCAGAGCACTCCGTGAGGAGGTTCGGCAGGCAAAAGAGATAGTGGCTGGAAGGCCTTTTCTGCTGCAGACTAAGTTGGGCGACCCAGACTATGCTCAGCTGAACCAAGTGTGGAGTTCTCCGGACGAGTATTTGGACTTGCCAAAGAGTTCTTCCGATGCAGCGCGATATTACCAAACGCGAGCTGGATATGCAACGGAGAAGCTTTTTTGGTCACAGTTCAGTGCGTCAATGCACCCGCTGCTCCTCAATGAACAGATGTCCCAATGGGCCGAACTTCATAGGGTATCTAGCGCTGCCATGAAGGATGTTATATTCCGGCTGTGGCCAACCGAGCCTGCACCGAGTAGCTATTTCGGCTTGGTGCAGAAGCTTGTCAATGTGGTGTTGCGAATCGATGCTGCGAAGCGATCAACGTGCATTGAAGGTGCACGAATGGCCCTTGCCCAAGTCAAGACATTCTGGGGAAAAATGAAGGCCATCGAGGTCACCACGAAGGGTCCGCCTAAAGGCAGGGGCCGTCCGAAGCCGGAGATCTATTTTGAAGACGTCCTGGAGGCCGCCCGCTTGATAGAGGGTCAATGCTCAAAAAACATAATGTTCGAGTGAGTTGTATGATGATTGTAAAAGACAACTTTATAGTCAATCTATTTATGTTTTGCTCAAAAAGCTTGAATTCCTCCTATGCGGTCATTTTAATATAATCTGAAAGTTTTCCAGTCGTCGGCTTCAGCCCCCTCGTAGGAAGTACGGGGGTGTTTGTAGAAGCATTTAATCACTCTTTATCCAACGTCTTGGTCCATGAAGGAGGTGATAATGCGGCGAACCAGGCAATCGGACTATAAGGCGTTAACACTTTCACTTAACCATAGGAGTTTTATGGTGGGGCTACGACATAGCCCATAGTGTGTATGCGGCGTGTGCTGCCTTACATATCTGATCTGCAAAAGATCCCTCGTATTACAGGGAGAATCGCTAAAGATTCCAATAAGTCGTCAAGTGGTTGACCAGCTCTCGCCACATCATGACAGTCAGTTTTCGGCTTTCTCTACTGAGGTGCTCATCCGGTCTAGGCCAGGGCACAATCGCAGTAGTTCTCCCTTTACTACCCTAGCCGATAGAGCGGAACGTAGGGTAGCAAACACAGGAGCCGGGCAACCCAACTATTGACCCAAGGCAATGATTCGGAGCTGATGCATATAAGGCCAAACTTGCGACGCTGAAGTACGCTATAGAGCTCTTCGGACTTTCATTGGCGACTCATTAGTTCCCATACCGAGCTCCGGGCAGGGTGTGCCGAGGTGCATCTGCAAAGCAGTCGTTGAGGTCGTACCTTATTGTTGAAAGGGTATGAGAGTTTGGCTCTGTAAGTGCATCTAGTGCCACCCCTAGTTGGTTTTGGAGTATTGACGACAAACCTAGTTGAGGGACTAATGTGTTTGTGAGAATTGCAGGATAACACAGGTAGAAGTCCCTCATTGATTTGGTTTTCCTACCAGAGATGACCCCTAAAAATGTATGAAGACATTGAAGTCAAAGGTGTTATGTGAAGACATTCACATTGAACACTATGACAAGAGAAGACATCGCGTAAAGACTATGGAGCGCGAAGACTTAGCAGTTTCGTCGTTCTGTGTTTTTCTTTGTTGAGTCATAGGAACCACCGTACTGAGAACCAGTCAGAATGACTGAAGTGATGCTTAACCAAAATCCTATGTCTTCGAGTGAAGACTATGAGAGCAAATCTTGTCCAGAGTTGGATAAGTCAGCTTTGCGTGTAGCCCAAGTAAAGTTGCCGTGTGTGTTTGAAATCTGACCATTGGAACACGTGTCAGTTCCTTAGTGACCTAGGGTCATTTCGGACAAATCAGGTCGGGTTGCCTAGTGGCTATAAATAGCCCACCCCCTACAACCATAAACGGTTGGCTGCTCAGAGTTAAAGCACGGCTTTTGTCGTTTGAGAGCAACCCACCTCGAAGCCTTTGAGAGAGAATTCCTTGAGAGGTTAAAGCCCTAACCACCCAGAGCCAAAGAGTGTTAGGCATCACTTAAATCTTCCTGTCTGTGTGATCTGAAGACTTCTTACACTTGAGGACTGTGAATCCTCCAGCCGGTTAGGCGTCGCGTTCTGAGCATCCAAGAGTCATTGTGGATCGCCGGTGAATGAAGTCTGTGAAGGTTTGGAAGTCTACCTTGAAGACTTACCAGAGTGATTGGGCGAGGACTGGGTGTCCTTAGCTCAAGGGGAATAAGGTGAAGACGAGGTCTTCTGAGTTGAATCTCAGCCTCCCTAACCAGATGTACAGTTGTCACAGCAACTGGAACTGGTCCAACAAATCATTGTCTTCAACGAGTCACTGGTTTCATCCTTCCCTTCCCTTTACTTACTGTTGGTCCTTGTGAAGTCATTGTACGATTGCATCACCATTTGGCTTCACTGAGTGATTACTTGTTCTGATTGGCTTCACAATATCTTCCTACCTGATCCTTACTGCATAGCTGCTATTAGTCATTGTGCTTTCACTTCATTGAATACTTGACTATGGTTTGCCTAGTGTAGTCTACCTTCCGCTGCATGGTAATAGGTTTATTTCTATCGTTTGTCTTTGAAACTTACATGTTTTGAAGACTTTCATAAAAATTGCCTATTCACCCCCCTCTAGTCGATCACTAGCACTTTCAATTGGTATCAGAGCAAGGTACTCCCTTGTTCTCTGTGATTCGGTTTAACCACCTGGAGTTTTAGCTATGTCGACTGCAGGGATAATTAAAGTCTCTGCTGCGTGCCCCGTCTTTGATGGAACTGAATATCCCTACTGGAAGAATAAGATGCGCATGCATCTTGAAGCCATTGATGTCGACCTATGGTATGTCGTCAAGAACGGCGTTCCCAAGGCTGGAGAAGGTGTCACTGCTGCTGATGTCAAGAAGTTCGTTCAACTGGACTCTACTGCCAAGAATATCATCCATGGTCATCTGACCAAAGGACAGTATGGCCGCGTGAGTGCTTTGGAAACATCTAAGCTAGTGTGGGACTGGCTCTGCAAGGTCAACGGAGGCATCTCAACCCAGAGAGATCAGAGAATCAGTGTCCTTCACAACCTCTTCAACCGCTTCAAGAGAAATGACAATGAGAATGTCCAGCTCACGTTTGATCGACTCACTGACATCACAAATGAGCTTCAAGCCCTCGGCGCTACTGAGATCACCAAGCATGAAGTCGTCAAGACACTCCTGAGATCACTTGACAGTTCGTTTGACACCCTAGCCCTGATGATTCAAGAACGTCCTGATTTCAAGACACTCGATCCGTCTGACATACTTGAGAGGCTCAACACACACGAGTTTCAGCTTTCTGAGAAAAGAGACATCTACGGTCCCAACTATGGGAGAACTCGTGCCTTGAAGGCAAAGGTTGTCTCCTCATCTGAAGAAGAATCTAATAGTAGTTCTGATGATCCTGAAGACATTGGAAAGGAGCATGCTATGCTTGTGAAGAAGTTCCAAAAATTCACCAAGAAGAAAGGCTTCAGAAAGTCTTCACGATCAAGCTCAAGGAATGATGAAGCTTCTGCTCATGACTACAAGAAGAGAACATGTCACAAGTGCAAGAAACCTGGCCACTACATCTCTGAGTGTCCACAATGGGACACTGAGAACAACAAGAAGAAGAAGAGCAAGGAGTATGACTCTGACGACAAGAAGAAGAAGAAGGAATACTCAAAGTCTTCTTCCAAGTCTTCCTCCAAGTCTTCATCACACAAGAAGAGCCCATCTGGCAAGGCACGTGCGTTTGTTGGCAAGGAAATGGATTCTGAGGAGGAGTCCGCTTCTGAGGAGGCAGAGGTGGAGTCTGAGGAGGAGTCCGATTCTGGCGTTGCGAGTCTGGCTACAGCATACGTTGCCAAGTCCATCTTCAACACTGAAGACAATGACTTCATCACCGACACCGATGCAAATGACAAGGACTACTCCGCTCCTTCCTACTGCTTCAGGGCACACGGTGCCAAGGTAAACACACACACTACTCACTATCAAACATCTAGTGACGATGACTCTGATTATGGTTCCAAACCCAGCTACAAAACACTTGCTAAAATTGCAACTGAACAACAGAAAGCTATGGAACACATTCAAAAACTGTTAGACAAAAGCGATGATATGTTAGACACTAAAATGACTCGATCTCAGTCCTTAATTGAAGACATAAAAAAATCTTCACGTTAAGTATGAGGAACTTGAAAGTCGTCATGAAACGCTCTCAACAACTCATGAAAGGCTTTCCTATGATTATCTTCAAAGGAAGCAAGATCTTGAGAAATTGAGAGCGGCTCATGAAGATCTTCAAAAGGAAAACAAGTCACTTCGCACCGAACAGATCAGTTCAGCTTAGGAAGGATTTGAACCACCATGTCTTAAATGCATTGAGCGTGATAACGCTACTTCTGTTGCTGAATGTTCTACTCCTGCTACTATTGCAATATCTTCAACTGTTGATGTGGTAACTAACCCCTCTGCTGAGGATACCACTGCTATTGCTGATGAGAATGCTAGGTCGAAGACACTGCTTGAAACAGGGATGTACAAAAGTCTCAAAGGGCATCAGACACTATGTGATGTCCTCAAAAGGCAGATTCTGAACCAAAACCCTAGGAAAGAGGGTGTTGGATTCAAAAGGAAAATGAATGCTGATGGCTCTTACTGGAAACCTGAGCAGTACCCCAAAACCACATGGGTAGCTGCAAAGGAACCTTCAGCGGATCCATCCACCCTATCTGGCTTCACTTGTGCTAATCCCATTGTTATTGATGAATCCTTTGATGCAAACTATAAACTGTTTAAGAATCAGAATGGTGAAGTGTTTGCCAGGTATATTGGTACTAACTGCAGGAATGGACCGCCTATGAAGAAGATCTGGGTGCTGAAAAGGTGTTTGGAGAATCTTCCTGTGAATGTTATCATGACACCACATGTGAAGAAGACAAACCCCAGACCACAGCCTTCATACGGTCCAAAGGCTTCATACAGACAGAGGACTCACCTGGGTCGCACTAATGCAAATGTTTTGCAGGGAAACCATACTCAGGCCTGTGAATATGAGCGCGTTTCATCAAACCGCCATGTTCATAAGACCAAGAACTATTCTGCTTATTCTTATGAGTACTATTGTCCACCTGCAAGACTTTTTTCTAGGGCTCCAAAGCCAAAGTTCTCAGATGCTGCACTTAGACTCATTGCTTCGAAGCCACCCTTGAAGATGTGGGTGGCTAAGAAAGCTTAACTCTCTTTTGCAGGGAAAGGTCTCCAGCCGAAAACCAAAATCGTCTGACACTATTGCTGGGGACCTTAAACATCTTGTAGGGCGCAAGATCAAATGCCCAAATGGTCTTATGATGTACTTTGTTCCTGAATCGCTTGCTACTTGCCCTATCAGTCCTAATCTCGATCTAAGCTTTAATAATCCACTGGTTCGTCAAATTTTTTTGCTTCATAATTCTCTTCATGAAGCCTATCCCCCTAACTGCACTGTAGGGTACGACACCAGCTGCTTCAGAATGTATTATTGATAGTGGGTGTACAAATCACATGACTGGGAAGCGAAGCCTTCTCATGGACTCAACTTTACATCCATCTGACAAAAGTCACATCACATTTGCTGACACTGGTAAAAGCAAGGTATTGGGTCTAGGTAGAGTTGCAATCTCAAAGGATCAACACATGGATAAAGTCATGCTTGTTGAATCCCTTGGTTTCAACTTAATGTCTGTCTCAATGCTTTGCGATTTAAACATGATTGTGATGTTTGGAAAATATCTTGTCTTGTACTAATGGAATCTGACAAGTCTCTAGTGTTTGAAGGGTATCGAAAAGATGATTTGTACGTGGTAGATTTCTCAGCAGGACCACAACTTGCAGTATGTCTTCTAGCAAAAGCTTCTGAATGCTGGCTCTGGCATCGAAGGCTAGGGCATGCTGGCATGAGGAACCTCCACACCCTTGCAAGAAAGAAGCATGTCATAGGCATCGAGGGCGTCAAGTTCAAGAAGGATCACTTATGCGGTGCCTGTGAAGCAGGAAAGATGACGAGGGCCAAGCATCCCTCGAAGACAATCATGACAACGACTCAACCCTTCGAACTGCTCCACATGGATCTTTTCGGTCCCACTCATTACTCAACTCTTACTACTACTGCTTGTCTCTATGGCTTTGTCATTGTTGATGATTATTCAAGATATACTTGGGTGCATATAATCCTCTACAAGACTGAAGTGCAGGATGTCTTCAGACGCTTCGCCAGTCGAGCAATGAACAACTATGGCACCAAGATAAAGCACATCAGAAGTGACAATGGCACTGAATTCAAGAACACTGGCGTAGATACATATCTTGATACCTTAGGCATCACACATGAATTCTCAGCTCCGTACACGCCACAGCAGAATGGCGTCGTCGAACACAAGAACAGAACACTTATTGAGATGGCCCGGACGATGCTTGATGAATACAAGATTCCAAGAAAATTCTGGCCGGAAGCCATTGATACTGCATGCCATATCATCAACCGTGTTTATCTTCACAAGCTTCTGAACAAGACATCCTATGAGCTCCTTACTGGCAAGAAGCCAAATGTCAGTTACTTTAGAGTATTTGGCGCCAGGTGCTGGATCAAGGATCCACATCACACTTCAAAATTTGCACCAAAAGCACATGAGGGTTTTATGCTTGGATATGGAAAGTGTTGGGGATACTACTACTGGGCGTAAACCGGCCAGGACAGGCCGGGTTAACTTCATCAGTAGTTGAGTATGATAAAAGCCCATGAGGGCAGATGAGGGCTAAAGGCCCATAATCATTTTAAGGCCTATAGCTATAAACCGGCGTCGGTATGTAACTTGTGTTATAAGTTAGGAATAGTGGAGACTGAACCGGACGCATCTATGAGCCGGTATCGGGACTCTGTAAACCGACGGGCGTCACCCATGTATATAAGGGGACGACCCGGTGGCGGTTCAACGACAGACAACGACTCGAGACATAGGCGAAGCTTATTCGCTCCCTAGTCATCGAAACACCCATCAATCCCATCACAACTAGAAGTAGGCTTTTACCTTCATTGAAGGGGACGAACTAGTATAAACTCTCTTGCATCCTTGTGTCCGCTTTAACCCCTTCAAGCTAACCCGTAGCGATGGCTCCATGACTAAGTCCTTTCTCTAGGACATTTGCCGTGACAAAACCACGACAGTTGGCGCCCACCGTGGGGCTATCGCACGATGGTTTCCGGTTCTTGGAGGGCCGCTTTGAAGGACTCAAGGGCTAGCTGTAGGCCGGATGACTAAGAGTCGTCGCGGCAAACTCTACATCGACGACGCAGGCTGGGGCCCCGAGGCCGGCTCAATTGAGTACGGGTACCGGGTCCCCTTTGGTAGCATTCATGTTTTCATTGGCAAGATCGGTGAACCGGGCCCTGAGCCGGACATCTGCACCGACCTCGTCTAGACGGCTCAGCGTGCGCAATTCGCCCGGGTTAAACCGGCCATGAAGCGTGCCTTCGTGGGAGTCATCCATGGAGGAGGTCATGAGGACGGATCGGGATTTCGCGGGGCGACTGTCATTTGTTCCGGTGACGAATCTTCGACCGGAGAAACCGAATCTCTTTATCAACTACAAGATGGCCAGATTGGGAGCTGTTCCGATGGCGACAGTATTCTGGACCCCTCTGTTTTGCCCAACCGGGTTGGAATATTCATGGCCGGAACACAAGCAGCGCTTCATTCTTCGACAGCTGCAGCAACGGTTTCCGGTTCAGCAGTAGCAACGACTGCCGGGGCAGGAGGCCCTGTGCGCCCGCCGGCTCAGGTTCTATCAGAGCTATTTGATGCGTGGGCTGTGCTTATGGCAGATGTTAATCCGCCAGATCGGGACGTTCACAACACGGAGATTGCAAGGGTAAAGGAACAGATCACCCAGGCCAAGGCGGATCTGGCGGCTGAGGACACCAGGATGGCCGTAGAGCGGGCCGCTTTAGACGCACAGGCCTACAGGCTTATGTTGGATCAGAGCGCGTCGCATGAAGTCATGAGGAGGAAGCACCGGTCCCGCTTGCCTCCGGTTTTCGAGGCCAGAGACCTTTTCAACACTCCAGGACCAAGAGCCGGTAATCCGCCGGAGGGGAACTGGGAAGAAGCCCCTGGGACCGGTGCACCGGTTCAGCCCCGTCAGATGGACCCGCCTCGTCAAAACACCGTTATACCTCGGGATGCTTTAACACCTCCGGGTCACTACTCCAACCCAATGGACAATCTTGTTGCCGCTGCTGCATGACTGGAGGCCATTCCAGTTGACGGTGACTCGCCGCAAGCAGTAGAGACGCGACGGGTCAAGGAACTTCTGAGGACAGCTTTGGCCCAACAGGAGGCGTACTCGTACAGCCGCGACCAAATCCACTCGACCCCCCGTCCAAGCCGGAGCTATAGCAGACATATGGATGAGCCTGTAGTGTCGAGTAATGAACGACGTGGAGCACCCCGTGGTAACAACCTGACGGGTAATGCTGATGACGCTCAGGAAGTGGTGAACCGGGCCCGAGCGCGTAGGGAGGCCGAGTTAGCCGCACAACATCAGGCTCGGCAGCTCACGCCGGTTCGTCCAACCATTTCAATCAAGCCTGGTGTTACTTCTAGTTCTTTGGGGGTGCCTTGCCTCGTCCCCGCTTTACGCAACGTGCGTTTGCCCAAGGATTTCAAAGGCCCACGCAAGGTACCAAATTATACGGCGGATCAACCACCAGAGACATGGGTAGAGAGCTATGAGATGGCCATGGAGATGCTTGATGTGGATGACGCGGCGTGTGCAAAATACTTCACCATGATGCTTGAAGGAATGGCCCGTACTTGGCTAAAAAGCTTGCCCGCTAATTCTATCAGCTCGTGGGCCCAATTACGAGCCTGGTTTATCAACAATTTCAAGGATACCTGTAAACAGCCTATGTCGATAGTGGACTTAGCTGCATGCGTCCAGGAGGAAGGAGAGTCAACGACTCATTGGGTGCGCTGGGTTTCGCAAGTGTTGCACTCCTCAGACTGCATCGACGCTAACGCCGCAGTATTAACCCTAGAAGGCAACTACCAGTTTTGGGCCCCTAAAGTTAAAATTGGGGCGGATGAAGTGTCATTGCACCGACATGGGAACCCTCATGGCCGCTTTGGTAAAATATGCTGATTCTGATAGTACCAAGGATCCCGAGTCTGATAATGACAAGACAGGGAAGGGGAAGAAGAACAGCAGCTCCAAAGGTCAGCAACATCACTGGGTAGGCCATGGCGGAGGAGGCAAGCGTAAAGCGGATGGCAACATGGATTTTGTGGCTAATACCAACGTACAGGACAATGGCCAGCGGCGCAAGGGCAGGCCGAAAAATCGTAGTGGAGCGCCCAACCCCAACCCAAACCGCCTGAACTATTTGCTAAACTAGCCCTGTCCAAAACATGGGACGAAGGAGGAGCCAGCAAACCACCTTTGGAAGGATTGTTTTATTATGCAGGAGTTCAAGAATTCTAATAATTTCCGGTATGATCACGGATCTAGCGGCGGTTTAGGATCCGAGCCGGGTTACGGTGGAGGAAGTTCCGGTTCAGGATTTAATGGTAATCCGGGCGGGCATAATGGTCAAAATAGTCAGAACAACCAGGGTGGTTACAACCAACAGCAGCAACAGTCAGGTTACCAAAGCAACCCAAAGCAATTGAGTAGTGGGCAGTACCATGTCTTTACCACTAGCTTGGATAAGCGAGACCGGAAGGTTCAGAGGCGGGCAGTCAACTCTGTTGAACCGGCCACACCCTGTTATCTACGTTGGTCTGAACAACCAATCATATGGAGCAGAGAGGATCACCCACTCCAGGTCGATAATCCGGGTCAGTTGGCTCTGGTAGTGGCGCCTCAGGTGGGAGGTTATAAGTTCACCAAGGTGCTCATGGATGGAGGGAGCAGCATTAACATCCTATACTATGAGACCTTCCGTCGTATGGGACTTACAGACAAGAATCTCAAACCGTCCAATACAGTATTCCACGGTGTAGTGCCTGGCAGGTCAGCCTATCCCGTTGGTAAGATAGCTCTTGAAGTGGCCTTTGGGGATGATCATGATTCCAGGTCGGAGACATTAACGTTTGAAGTGGTGAAAATCCAAAGTCTATATCATGCCCTTTTTGGGCGTCCGGCATACGCCAAGTTTATGGCTTGGCCCTGTTATGTGTATTTGCAGCTCAAGATGCCGGGTCACAAGGGGACAATAACGGTTCACGGAAGCCGCAAAATCGCTTTGGAATGCAAGGAAGGAGATGCGGCTTATGCAGAGTCGGTTTGTGCCACCGAGGAGTTGAAGTACTATAAAGACAATGTTGATCCGGCGGACATGACTCCGTTGAAGAAGCCAACTACGGAGCATGATCCGGCCCTGAAGTTCAAATCGGCAGCAGAAACTAAGCTTGTTGACTTCGTACCTGGCATTTCGTCCAAGCAGTTCAGCATTAGTGCCAACTTGGATCCGAAATAGGAAAACGCGCTCATCGAGTTCATCCGTGAGAATCGGGACATTTTTGCATGGAATCCCTCTGACATGCCAGGTGTACCGAGGCAACTCGCTGAGCATACACTTAATGTGGATCCTAAATACAAATCGGTGAAACAGTTCCTCCGCCGGTTTAACAAAGAAAGACGCAAGGCGATTGGAGAAGAGGTAGCCAGGCTCTTAGCAGCTGGTTTTATTGTTGAAGTTTTTCACCCTGAGTGGCTTGCCAATCCGGTGCTAGTCCTTAAGAAAAACGGCACCTGGCGTATGTGTGTGGATTACACAGATCTTAATAAGGCTTGTCCAGCAGATCCTTTTGCCCTCCCCTGTATTGATCAAATCATTGATTCTACGGCGGGTTGTGAGCATTTAAGTTTTTTGGATGCATATTCTGGCTATCATTAGATCAAAATGGCAGTTAAGGACCAGGAGAAGACGGCATTCATAACTCCCTTTGGAGCCTTCTGCTATTTGTCTATGCCCTTTGTGCTCAAAAGTGCCCAGGCAACTTATCAACGGTGTGTACAAAATTGTCTTCACAAGCAGATTGGTCGTAATGTACGTGCTTACATGGATGATATCATGGTTAAATCCAGGGAGAAGGAGACTCTGGTTGATGATTTGAAGGAAACCTTTGATAACCTAAGGACGTACAAGATGATGCTTAATCCGGACAAGTGTGTCTTTGGTGTACCGGTGGGCAAGTTATTGGGTTTTCTGGTGTCCAACAGGGGAATTGAGGCTAATCCGGAGAAGATCACAGCCATCACCTCCCTGGCTAAACCGAAGTGTATCAATGATGTTCAATGCCTGGCAGGCCGGATTGCCGCGTTAAGCCGGTTTATCAGCCGCCTTGGTGAGAAGGCGATCCCTTTGTATCAGATGTTGAAGAAGACGGATCAGTTCACCTGGAGTTCTGCTGCTGATGAAGCGTTTGAGGACTTAAAGCGGCAATTGGCCAATCCTCCTGTGCTCGCTGCTCCCATTGACAAGGAGCCGTTACTGCTATATGTTGCTGCTAATGCTCATGCGGTCAGCGTGGCTATTGTGGTGGAACGAAAGGAGGCAGGTAAGGAGCATCCGGTTCAACGTCCGGTCTATTATATCAGCGAGGTACTCATTGAGTCCAAGCAAAGGTATCCGCACTGGCAGAAACTGGTGTACGGAGTTTTTATGGCGATCCGGAAGCTTAAGCAATACTTCCAAGGGCACCCCATTACGGTGGTCAGTTCTGCTCCTTTGGGAGATATCATCCAGAACTGGGAAGCAACTGGCCGGATTGCAAACTGGGCTATAGAGCTGGGGCCGTACGGTTTGAAATATGTGCCTCGGACAGCGATTAAGTCTCAAGCACTTGTTGATTTCATCAATGATTGCACGGAAATGCAAGCACCTGAAGAAAAGCCGGATCACACGTATTGGACCATCCATTTTGACGGATCCAGACAGTTGGAAGGCTCGGGGGCTGGAGTCGTATTAACTTCCCCACGAGGTGATAAGTTTTGTTATGTTCTTTGTTTAATGTTACCTTGTACTAACAATGCAGCTGAGTATGAAGCCTTGCTCCATGGTCTTCGGATGGCTAAGGAGATGAATCTAAGTCGAGTTAAGTGCTTCGGTGATTCGGACCTTGTGGCTCAGCAAGTGTCTGGCCCTTGGGACTCCAAGGACCCACTCATGGCAGCATATCGTCATGAGGTGGATATTGTTGCAGGTTATTTCAGAGGCTATCAGGTGGACCACGTGGACCGGCGGAAAAATGAAGCGGCAGACGCTTTAAGCCGGCTGGGCTCTCAGCGCAAACCGGTCCCACCCAATGTTTTTTTGGATGTGCTGCACAACCCGTCGGTGAAGATCCCTGGTGAAGAGGATTTGGCCATTCCTGATCCGGAGGCTCAATTGGTGGCAGTTCTTCATGTTATTCCAGATTGGACGCTTCCTTACCTGGCGTACAAGAACCGGGGCGAGTTGCCAGAAGATGAGATTCTGGCCCGGCAGATAATCCGGCGATCCAAGTCCATGGCTGTCATCAACGGTGAGTTGCATCATTGCAGTGTATCAGGAGATTTTCAACGTTGCGTGTCTCCTGAAGAAGGCCGTGAAATTTTGCGTGAGATCCACGAAGGAGATTGTGGTCACCATGCCGGTTCAAACTCTCTGGTGGCTAAAGCGTTTCGCCATGGTTTCTATTGGTTAACTGCTCATGCTGATGCAAAGGATCTGGTCAGACGATGTGATGGTTGCCAAAGGTTTTCAAGACGTGCTCATGTACCGGCTCAAGAATTAAGGATGATTCCAATTACTTGGCCGTTTGTGACTTGGGGACTGGATATGGTTGGGCCTTTCAAAAGGTCCAAAGATAAGAAGACCCACCTCCTGGTGGCGGTGGACAAGTTTACAAAGTGGGTGGAGGCAGAACCTGTTAGCAAATGTGATGCGGCCACGGCGGTTCAGTTCATCAAAAAGGTGATTTTCCGGTTTGGCTTTCCGCACAGTATTATCACAGATAATGGTACCAATTTGTCCAAAGGTGCTATGAAGGAGTTCTGCGAATGGGAGCACATCCGGCTCGACATTTCATCAGTAGCACATCCACAGTCCAATGGTCAAGAAGAAAGAGCTAATCAAGAGATCTTGAGAGGCATCAAGCCCCGGCTCATGGTTCCTTTGCAGAGAACGCCGGGTTGTTGGGTAGAAGAATTACCATCTGTGTTATGGAGCATCAATACAACACCCAACAGATCAACAGGATACACACCGTTCTTCATGGTTTATGGAGCGGAGGCGGTTCTCCCCAGCGATATCCGTCATGACTCACCTCGTGTCATGGCTTATGTTGAAGCGGACAACGAGACAGCACGGCAAGATGCTTTGGACCGGTTGGATGAAGAGCGTGACATCGCAGCCGCCCGGTCAGCGATTTACCAGTAGGATCTTCGTCATTATCACAGTCGCCGAGTCAAAATCAGAGCCTTCCAGGAAGGAGATTTGGTGCTTCGGCTCATCCAAGATCAGACTGATATGCATAAGCTATCCCCACCTTGGGAGGGGCCTTTCGTGGTCAGCAAGAATCTGCACAACGGGTCGTACTATCTGATCGATATTCGAGAGCATAAGGACTCACGTACATCAGAGGAGGAGACTAACAGGCCGTGGAATATAGCTCATCTTCGGCCTTACTATACCTGAGCCATTGGCTATACTTATGTACATACAATGTATATATTATGATTAAGTATAATAAACTGGAACCTCAGCTAAAGCGGGGTATCTGTTCTTTTACATCATGTGAGGTTACACGGAGTTGCTCTAAAACGGCCTCCGGTTTACCCCTTGAGTTGGCGTTGCTAAAATCATCGTGTTATATCACTTGGAGGATTGGTCGTGTCCGAACCAATACCATGCCTCTTGATAGGCGAAAGCCACCAGATCACTTGGGGACTTGGTCATGTCTGAACTAGTCATGCCTCTTGATCGGCCTAAGGCCACAGAATCACTTGGGGGCTTGGTCGAACCCGAACCATGACCACGCCATTTGGTCGGCATAAATGCCACAAGAATCACTTGGGGACCTGGCTAACTAGAACCATAGTTACACTTAACGGGAGCTTGGTCGTGTTTAGCCATGGTTACGCCATTTGATCAGCTTAAATAAATCTTTTTGGCAAATGTTTTTGTCGTTGCTTTTGCTTCATACTTTTCTTTGAAGGGGTTTTTTTGCTTTTTATTGTGTTCTTTAAACCAACAAAGTTTTTTAACCAATCAATTGACGGAACACAGTTCACGTCAATCCGGAGACTATTTGTCCGGTTTGATCCTTGTTGTTAAACATCCTCTTATGGAGTAACACGGTGTGTATCATAACCCAGGACGGTTTACATGGTAAACCAGCATCATATATATATATATATATATACAGGAGCTGTTATCTCCTCCAATAGTATGGGTTTGCAAAACCCCGCTTCGAGATTGGCCAAGCCAACTTCACGCTCAATGACGGCAGGTATTATGTATCTCGAAATTTGATCATACTTAATTTTTTTTTTATTTCATATATGAAGACATCGTATTCCGCCTGACGGTACAACCGCGGTGGCACTTGACGAATTTTTCATTTCAGAAAAGTATTTTGGAAAGTTCATTACCACAGGAAGAACAAATTATGCACGAAGGCATATCAATATCAAAGGTATCAGCTAGCCTATTACAAGGCAACATGGTGCCCATAATAATATAATTGTTTTTTGCGAAGAAGAGGCAGTTTTAAACCGGCGTCCAGTTCAAGCTTGGTCACCAGCCTGGCCTGATGGTTGTGGGTCGTCCTGCGCTGCTTCAGCCTCCGTATCTCTACCCAGTGGCTGGAAATCCACAGTTGTCCAGTCGATTCCCATTAGTGCTTGAAAAACAGCTTCATCATGGATCAGCAAGGACGGGTCAATATCGGGAGCGTAAGTATGCTTACGGATTGGAGGAATCAGATTTTCCGATTCATCGATTGGCGCAGCTATTTGCTTGTTCTGACTGTCATATTGCGCTTGATAACGAGACAAGTCTGCTTCCTCAGCCAACTGACAAGCTAGTGGACGCACCTCACGGTTTATCGCCCGCAGATCCACTTCACCGAATTCTGATCCGTCTTCCTTCAAGCTGGGATAGCCCTGAGCCGCTTCAACAGGATCAAAATCCGGCACCCAGGATTTTGCCCGGATTAAAGCATTGATTGCACCGGTTCGAGCAGAAGATTTCTTTAGCTCTTCAATCCGGGCAGGAAGCACTGATAGTTTCATCAGAGTATCTTGAATCAAAGTAGGCGCCGGTTTGTTATGAGAGGCGGTACAGATGATCCGCTGGGCACCAGTATACAATTGTTCAACCAATGTATAGGCGGCTTTTAGCTTCTTCCATACATCTGACCCCAAGTGACCAATTCGTGTCCCTGAAATATCATAAAGGGTTAATAAACCGGCGACTTTGTCAGAAGGCAGAGCCAATTCAGTAGGAAAACTGACTTACCAAAGATAGCAGTAGTCATGGCATGCACGTGCCGCTTTATGCTGGTCAGTTCATCTGCCACTAGTTTTAGTGCAGCCTCAGCATCCTCTGCTCGTTTGATCAAAGCGGATTTCTCAGTGGCCCAGTCCGCCCTTTTCTTTTTGAAGTTTTCCTTAAGTTGTTCCATGGCTCTTAAAGCACTGGCCAATTCCTCTTTTGCTTTGGAGGTTTCAGCTTGTTGGGTTTTCAGGGCTTCTTGAAGATCGATGACTTGGTTCTCTTTTGTCATCAGCTCCGCCTGCATGCATACAGATATATGCTTCAGCAAACTGGTAGAAGGATTCATGTACCAACCACATAACAAGTTATGCGCTTAGTACTTGGGGGCTAATGCATATTTGATCTAAAGCGGCCCCCGATTTACCCTTTCATCTTTCGATTGTTTACAAAGTCCCAAGATCAATACAAGTATTCAACTTGGCACTTGGGGGCTAATGGCTATTTGATCATATATATTCTGATACGGCAGTTTCAGTTACTTAAAGTACCGGTTTAACTACGCTAAAGTTAAACCGGCCCTTGGGGGCTACATCAGCAAATTTCAAAGCAACAAGATTTATATTATTTAAGTCCCGGTTTGAAAGAATATTCCAAACCGGCCCTTGGGGGCTAGGAGAGTCAGGAATGGAATCATACAAGCAAGAAGGAGCATATGGAAATTACCTCATATTTGTCTTTCATCATGTTGACCAGACCGGCTTCATAGTCACGGCTGGTATACAGCCGGTTCAGATAGCCGGAATGGATATCTTGGGCGCTCAGAGCAGCGTAAGTCGTCAAATCAGCGTTCCACTTGCCTTTACCAAAGGCAGCAAGTTCTTCCTTGGCAGAATGTTTGGATAAAACGACAGGATTGCTTGGCTCAGTATGGCCAGTGCCAGTAATGACAACTTCATCATCATTGGTACCGCCGGTTTGCACTGGAGCTGTTGGCTTGTCAGTAGGTTTTGCGGGACCGGTGGAGCTTTCAACCTGGAGGGAACCTGTGGGCTGATGGATAGGATCTGAAGTATCAGTAGGTCTTTCCTCAGCAGTAAGATCATCATCTGGCTGCGGTGGATCATTGGGAATATCCTCAGGAATAGCCGCTTCAAGATTGGGTGTGGTGCCTGGTTCAAGAATGACATCTTCTTCGGCCGCTTTATCCAGGCGGGCCTTCTTGCTTGGCCTAGGTTTGGCCCTGAGAAGAATAACAAAATTAAATACAGCATATGTTCTAAGGCAATATACTGCAAACATCACAATAAATATAGCTTACCCAAGCACCGTTTTGAGCGGTGGGAGCTGAGTAGCCGACGACTCGCCAGAAGATGAGTGGGAAATAACCCAATAATCAGAGTCAGATGGATTAAGAGGTTGACGAAAGCAGCCCGGTTTAGGACAAGCACTGACAAGCGAATTAGAGACCTCGAAATGACGTTTCCGAACCGGACTGTTCGGTAAACGGCGGAGGTAACTACCTGGCCGCTGTGCTGGGTGGTGCGGCGAGCTTCGTGTTGTTGAGTCTTCATAAGAAGTTTAGGATCCAAATAAGCAAGAGGATGAGAAAATTTAACTTTCCGGTTTGCCTGACGGATTTTTTGTGAAGGCAAGGTTTCTGAATCGGAAGACAGAATAATTACCTCTGCAACATCCGCATGGCTGGCTTCGGCATCATCCTGACAAATATCATCATCAATAAGATGCATGAAAAATAAACCAAGTGAGTCAAGCTCTACCTCAAGGTCCGGATTATCCACCTCGTCATCAGGGGCCGGATTAGAAGATGCAGTGGTTTTTTTCCGGTGGGCAGTCTTCTTCACGGCTTTAGTTTTTTGCCGGGTTGCTCTTTCCGGTTTATCTGCTTTCTCTGGTTTCTCCTGCGGCAGCTTTTTGCTCCAAAACGGATCGTCGCCCTGATTATGCAGACACTGATATTAAAAACAATGACCAGACATATCAATAACAGATTCAGCAAAGAGGAAAATAAAAGTCTTACAGCTGGCGGTTTGTTGGTGGCACAGAAGGGAAGCAAGCCGGTTCTAGCGCAGATGTGCTCCGGTTCATTCAGTATCTTACGCACAGCTTCTGTGATCTCTTCACCGGAAAGCTGGAGTCTTGAATGTCGCAGTGGGTCATCCACACTATCAGTATATCCGCACATCAAACCGGAGTGCTGACTAAGGGGCAGTATGCTCCATGATATCCAACAACGAGCAAGGTCAACCCCTGTTAAACTGTTGGCCATAAAGGCTCTGAGCTTTGACAGCTGAGGAGCATATTTTCTTCTCTCCTGGGCACTCAATCGTTGAGGAAAAGGATGGGTATTGCTGAGCCGCTCCGGACGAAAGCCAGGCAAGGGATTCTCGCCAGCAGGGGAGGTGTCTTTGCAGTAGAACCATGTCTGATTCCACTCCTTGGGGTGACTGTGCAGCTTGGCGTGAGGGTATGTGACCTCTTTCCTTTTTTGAATCGCCATGCCACCCAACTCCATATTAGAGCCATCAGTAAACTCAGTACGGCGGTTTAGATGGAAAAGATCTCTGAATAATTCCACTGTGGGCTCCTCTTGAAAGAACACCTCACAGAGCACTTGGAAGTGGCACATATTTGTAACCGAGTTGGGGCCAGTGTCTTGCGGATGGAGTTGGAAATCAGCTAGAACATCCCGGTAGAATTTAGAACTGGGCGGTTTAAAACCCCGGGCTAAGTGGTCTACAAAAACAACAACCTCTCCTTCTCGAGGTGTGGGGGGGCATTCTTTGCCAGGAGCCCTCCAATGGACGGTGTCTTTGCTGCCCAAGGCGCCAATCAGGACTAAATCATCCAGTTGATCCTCTGTGACGCGAGAAGGGACCCAATTGCACTCATACACTTGCTTGGCCATGATGAAATCTGCAAAGTACATTGTTATGTGCAATGTTAAACCGGAAGCAGATCTATCTAAACCGGAGTTTATGAAGCAACAGCATCACGGCGGTTCAACAAGGGGACTAATGATATATGATAAGATTGCTTTTTCAAAGGTGAACCGCCTATGTGGTAAAGAGGATACAGATCTAAGGCAAGAATGACTAAGGAAGGTAAAAACAGATTTCATAAGGTCGCAGTGAAATTTTGGATCTACCGTAAGACAGGATTTAGACCTAAAAGGTTGATCTCAAAGCAATTCACAAGGGACCAGATCAATGTTTTATGCGCATAAAGGTTTGCTTTGGTAGCAGAAGATAAGCCGTTACGGGGAATACATCAGGTTTGAAGATTTATTCATGGGCTAAAGAAGAAACAAAGGAAGAACAGCGCCAGAGTCTCAATGAACTTCGACGAACGAGGAAACCCTAGAACAGATCTACGGGGGAAAGGAAAAAAGATTTACCGGCCAGGACAGGCCAGGTTAACTTCATCAGTAGTTGAGTATGATAAAAGCCCATGAGGGTAGATGAGGGCTAAAGGCCCATAATCGGTTTAAGGCCTATAGCTATAAACCGGCGTCGGTATGTAACTTGTGTTATAAGTTAGGAATAGTGGAGACTGAACCGGACGCATCTATGAGCCGGTATCGGGACTCTGTAAACCGACGGGCGTCACCCATGTATATAAGGGGACGACCCGGCGGCGGTTCAACGACAGACAATGACTCGAGACATAGGCGAAGCTTATTCGCTCCCTAGTCATCGAAACACCCATCAATCCCATCACAACTAGAAGTAGGCTTTTACCTTCATTGAAGGGGCCGAACTAGTATAAACTCTCTTGCGTCCTTGTGTCCGCTTTAACCCCTTCAAGCTAACCCGTAGCGATGGCTCCACGACTAAGTCCTTTCTCTAGGACATCTGCCGTGACAAAACCACAACAGAAAGGATTCGCACTCCTACAGAGTCTTCAACCTTTTTCACTATAAAGTGGTTGAAACAGTGGATGTGCAGTTTGATGAGACGAACGGCTTACAAAGAGAGCACCTGCCAAATGTGCTAGATGAAGTTCCATCCAGTGAATCAATCAAACTTATGGGAACTGGAGAAATCATACCGTCTGAAGCTCAACCTGAAGAGGAACTTATCATCTCCGCACGTGATCAACCTGAAGACAATGCTCAGCCTGAAGACAATCCCTCTAACGATGACAATGATCAGCAAGAGCAAAATCTTCGTCCTGTACATCCTCGTGTTGCAAATGAAGTACAGATTGAGAGAATAATTGATAGCATCAATGCACCAGGTCCACTCACTCGTTCAAGGGCAACACATCTAGCAAATTTCTATGGGCACTTCTCATTCGTCTCAATATCTGAACCCAAGAAAGTTGATGAAGCCTTCATGGAACCTGAATGGATTCAAGCTATGCAAGAAGAGCTTCAACAGTTTGAGCTGAATAATGTATGGGAACTGGTTAAGCATCCTGATCCTCGCAAGCACAATATAATAGGCACCAAATGGATATATTGCAACAAGCAAGATGAGCATGGTCAAGTTGTTAGAAACAAAGCTCATCTCGTTGCTCAAGGGTACACTCAAGTTGAAGGGATTGACTTCGATGAAACATTTGCTCCTGTGGCTAGACTTGAAGCCATACGCATACTGCTGGCCTATGAAAATCATCATAACATACTTCTATATCAAATGGATGTGAAGAGCGCTTTTCTCAATGGCAAGATTGAAGAAGAAGTGTATGTTGCACAACCGCCTGGCTTTGAAGATCCAAAACATCCTGACATGGTGTACAAGCTCAACAAGGCACTGTATGGCCTCAAACAAGCCCCTCGGTCTTGGTATGACACACTCAAAGACTTCCTGAAGAGCAAAGGCTTCAAATATGGCTCCCTCGACCCCACTCTCTTCACGAAGACATATGATGGTGAACTGTTTGTGTGCCAAATATATGTGGATGACATTATCTTCGGCTGCACCAATCAGAAATACAGTGAAGAGTTTGGATATATGATGCAAGAGCAATATCAGATGTCCATGATGGGTGAGCTGAAGTTCTTCCTTGGTCTTCAAATACGTCAGCAACACAATGACATCTTCATATCTCAAGAGAAGTACCTCAAAGATTGCCTGAAGAAATTTGGTATGCAAGACTGCAAAGGCTTCACGACGCCAATGCCGGCCAAACATCATCTTGGTCCCGACGACAATGGTAAGGAGTTCGATCAAAAGGTATACCGCTCCATGATTGGTTCTTTACTTTATCTATGTGCATCTAGGCCAGATATTGTGCTTAGTGTTTGCATGTGTGCTCGATTCCAAGTGGCACCAAAGGAATCGCATCACTTAGCTGTGAAGCGAATTCTTCGATATTTGGCTTACACCCCAACACTAGGATTATGGTATCCAAAGGGCTCACAGTTTGATCTAGTTGGATTCTCGGATGCTGATTATGCTGGTGACAAGGTGGATCGCAAGTCTACATCAGGCACATGTCATTTTCTAGGATGATCACTTGTATGTTGGTCTTCAAATAAGCAGAACTGTGTATCTCTCTCCGCTCAGCTTCTGTGGATGAAGCAAACACTCAAAGACTATGGCATTCATCTGAAGCAAGTGCCACTCTACTGCGACAACAAAAGCGCCATCAAGATTGCCAACAACCCAGTTCAGCACTCAAAGACAAAGCACATTGAAATTCGTCATCACTTTCTCAGAGATCATGTTGTGAAGGAAGATATTGATATCATACACGTCAACACTGAAGAGCAATTGGCAGATATCTTCACCAAGCCTTTGGATGAGAAGAGATTTTGCAAGTTACGGTGTGAGCTAAATATCTTGGAATCCTCAAATGTCCTGTGATCAGGCACACATCCTAACACTTATGCATATTGATGACTTAGATGTGCAACACACGAAGTAAAGTATATCTTCAATCAATGAACACATACATTCTAAGTGTGAATACATTAATGTGGAATTTGACTTTGGAGCGCCATGATAATTGTGTGCCGTGTCTGGGTCTAATACTTCCTATACGATGGGTAATGCCACCACCAAATTCTTTTGTTTGAAGTGTTTCACCCATGCGTTGCATTTGCTATGTCTTCACATTTGGTTTGGCTTCAATCTCAACCTGTCTTCATGATTATCTTCACTATGTTGATTATATATATATACTAGTGTTCTGTCCTCTACAGCATTCACTTATAGCTATGTCTTCTTGCTGAATCTTTTGAACTAAGTGGATGTGATTGGACCCTAACCTCTCTATGCTTTCTATCTCAAACTCTATCTCTCCAAATCATATGCATTCTCTTGAAACTATCGAATGTCTTCTCTGCGTCCTTGTCAGCAGAAGATACAGAGACAAACATTAAGTCCGCTTTCAATGCTAATTCCTTCACCTGAAACCCGGAGAAGTGGGAACGACCACCCAACATTCCAGGCGTGCGTGGGAACGTGGAACAACCTCCGATATGTTGCATGATGGCCACGTGTTCTTCAGATGTGAATCGCTAGGGGCACCTGTGTAATAACACTGTGCCGTCCCTGTCCCTATAAATACACGTCTCACCACAGTCATTATCCTTTCTTCCACTCTCGCACAAACCCTAGCACCACCGCCAGCCCTCGACAACGCCGGCGACAAAGCTCTTAGCTGCTGCAACCTCTCTGACGCCGTCTTCACGCCGGTTGCGGACATCGTCTTCTCCGCCGTCGCCATAGGTGTCCTCCGTCACCAAGTTAAGGCATGGACGATCGAATTGCTCGGCCTCCTCTTCCACTCCGTCTAGCAGTTCTTCGTGTGGTAAATAAAACTTCCTTTTTACGGCCCCTTTGATCCTATAGATTCATCACTTTCTACGACAAGCAGTTTCTGTTCACACAAGTTGGATCTATTTCATACTGCATCTCATAATATGCCTAGTATGTTCACTTATGCTTCACAAAGTAGTTAGATTCCTCACTTGCACTGATCCGTGGATTCGTACAAATCTGGAACCAGCTCCTTATCTATGAGTGAATGTCTTCGCACGATGAGGTCAATGTCTTCTAAACTGATTTATCTTCAAAATCTTCTGAGAATGCATATAACCTCTTCCCCTTCCCTCGCACCTTAATGCTGTCACAGGTACATGTCCGTGGGAGAATCCCTTGGTTCTCATAGTCTGCATTCATTTGCAGAATTCTTATAGCATCATATAAATTCTCCCGAAGCCAGTTCCTGTTTGTCCAGCAAGCGAAAGCCTTTGAAACCTTTGAACGTGTTGAAGCCATTTAGTTTGAAGTTCATGGCTGCAGAGAAATCAGTAAGGAAGGGTGGCAGACAGCGTCGTGGGGGAACGTCAAGAGATTTTCCTGATGACCCCTCAAAGCTTTACAAGACAGATCCTGAAGAGGATTACAATCAGCGCAAGACCCGAATCCAATGGATTCAAAGATATTGGGCAGAACAATGGTTCAAGTACCGGTTTGTGACCCAGGAATATGCTGAGAAAAATGCCATCAAGCGACCTTGGGGAGAAATCCTATACAGAAATCTTCAACCCAGGTCCAGAGATGAAGCCATTGAACAAGGCTTCTATCCCTGCATGGTCCGTGGACCACAGCCTGCGGATGCTCACCCATCGTCATTGCTATGGTGTCGTGACAACAATCTGTTCAAACGCAACTTCCAATTTGCCAAGAATTCGTCTAAGAAAAACAAGAAGTCATTGGGACTAGACTTGAACCCTCGCCCTTCTGCTCCCCGTGCCGATGGCACCCGCGAAGCTGAACCCAATCTTGTTGGGCCCTTCTACAACCTGGAAGGTCTCATCACTCATATCAAGGTTCAAGGGACAGCCGTGGATGAGCTTGCAGATGACGCTGAATCTGATGAAGCGCCTGCACCGCCGAAGCCACAGAAACTGAAGAGGCCTAAAGCTTCAATGCCTACCTCAGCACCAAAAATCTCACGGGCGAAGCCACTGGCTACTGCACCTCCTGAAGACAGTGTGCAGTCTGAAGATTTGTCACGCATCTCCAAGCCCTCGAGAGTCAAGATGCCTTTGCAACACACCAGCCAAGAACTGTCTGCTGCTGCTATTCTGCGCAACGACGCTATTGATCTGTCTAGCGATGAAGATCTTGCAGATGACGCTCTTGAGCAACTGATCAAGAGCAAAGAAGAAGGAGAAATCTTCAATTATTTGCCTCTCTTTGACGTGGCAATCATCCACAACTTCATTGATGAGTGGTTTGACACGCCCAACCTCATCTTTGAAGATCTGCAACTTCCAATTGGCCTCAGTGTCGCCTTCCATGGCGCCATTGCTTCAGAGCTAGCTCTAGCTCAGCGCATCGTTGAACTGAAGCAAAAGATCGACTTTGAGAAAGCTCAGTTCAAGAAGCACATGGCCAAGCTCAGCATGCAAGAGGTCAAAAATTTCAAGATCATGCTGCACGAGCTCAAAGAAGCCTTTCTCAAGAAGCGTGAAGAAGCTCAAGGTTCCCGTGAGTGCATGAAGAGCCTGGCTGACAAGTGTGTGCAAGCCTACAATGAGGCTGAGAAGCGCAAGGACCTTGGTCGTCCTGGCATCGATCCCAGGATGGCTGCAACGAAGAAGAAGAAGGCAGCTGTGGCCGAACCCTAAGCACCAAGGCAGGAAGCACATCCCATTGTCTTCCCAGCCAGCATGACTGGCTCGAAGCCAAAGGTCAGGTCAACCGCTTCAGAACTGAAGAAGACGAGGACTGCTGAGGCTGAAGCGAGAAAGAGGAAACATCCTGAAGCCTCTGATGCTGCTCCCTCCAAGAAGAAGCACAAGACCAAGAAGGATCGGGTTGCTCCCATAGAGCCCTTAGTTGTTGAACCTATCTCCATGGTTCGCCCTGTAGCTGAACATCAAGAGCGCCAACTGACTGTCCATGAGCCTGCTTCCACATAGGCTCATGAAGCTGAAGACATTCCAGCAGCTGATCCCACCGCTGCTGAAGACATTGGTCACCATGACAATGTTGAAGATGATGTAGTTCTTCCTCAGATCGAGCACAACTTGGTATCATCGCCTGTGCTTACGCACACCAAACTCATCAGCATTGGTCGTCCTCTGACGCCAATTGCTCAGGATGCATCATGGGCTGATCACCCACAACAACAAGTCACACCACCCCGGCAAGAAGAAGAAGATGACTTTGAGGCCCAGCCAACTCCGTCTCTAGAGGTGTCGCCAGCGTTACGCGGGCTTTGCAAAGGACCAAGGTCTCAAGTCCCTCTTTCGAGCGTTCCAGAAGGAGAAGTGCCCCACCAATCTGTTGCACGTCAAGTGTTTCCAGATGCCACTCCTACTGTGAATGTCTCCGAGTCTAAGGCTAAAGCTGCTAAAGACATTCCGGCTGCATCATTCGACGACACACGAGAAGAAGAACGTGTCCCTACTCCCCCCATTACTGAAGAAGCTGTTCTCGAGGAGAACGTGTCTGTGCCCGACCCTCTAGCTCATCAAGTGGAGGTTGAGAATCTTGAGGCTACCACCACCAACACAAATGAAGCCAATGACGTTGTCATGGCTGAAGCAAATGTGGAGCCTGCACCAACCCATGTGCTAGAAGTCAGTGAAGCCAATGATGCTACTGCTCCTGTTCCTGCGCCTGCTGCTGGTCCTCAGTTTGACTATCACGTTGAGCACAGGCCTCAGGTACAGAAGCCAATGCCAAGGTTGCCCAGGTTTCCAGGTCCTGCAACAGCACCCGGATCCTTTAATGTCAATGGCTTCAAAGCAGATAACACCTTCTTCAATAGCGCCAAGAACCCCTACTCAAGGGAAAGAATATCTTCTGATCGGTTTTGGAGCTATCCGCAGCGAAGTTATTACTCATGCATTTTGTACAATCAAGGTCGCATTTTCCCTCATATGCGTCTTGACACTGAAGCCATAACTGGTCTGCCTTGCTTGGAAGAAGCTCTGGATTGCTTCAAAGAGTCTGGATTGTTGCCTTTCGTCACCGACCAAGAGCACTGGAACGAAGAGTTTCTGCTCGAATTCTATGCCACTCTTCACATTCGTGGCTACAACAGAGATCCGAAGACTTGGGTCCTTGAGTGGATGACCGGTAATCTTCATCACGAAGCCAAAGACTTTGATATCATTGAGCTCATTGGTCTGCCCACTCCTGGAGATCTTTATGAACCTGGTTGTCAGCTTCACAGTGCAGCTATGGAGAGCATCTTTCAGAAGCCTGAACCGAACATGAGTCATATGCTTAGCACGATGAAGCCTTTGCCTCCAGATGCTGCATATCCTAAGGAGTTCTTTGTTGAAGACCTTGAGTATCTGCCACGCACTATCTATCACATTATCAGGCGAACTCTCTGGCCCATCAAAGGACATTCTCCACATGCAAAGCTGGAAGGTGCAATGAAGACTTTGGTCTTTTATATTCTTCACGGAAAATGCTTCAATGCACAAGACTTCTTCATCCGCCAACCTGCTGCATCAGGATCTGATCTTTTTGGCTTCAAGTTTTACACTCCATGGATAATGCGGCTGATCAAACTACACTCAGCTGTCTCATATCAGCCCTCTGCTCGCAATCATCGGATCTTTCTGCCTGACGTTGATATGTTCATTGAAGCCATCTATCCAGAGCCTGCTAAGGAGCCTCTTAGTCTTCAGAATGCTGAGCATCAAAGTTTCTCTCAAAACATTGAAGGAGTTGAAGCAGTCACTCGTGTTTATCCTCTGGCTAGTACTACACATGCACCTCATCGTGCCCTCACTGAAGCCACTGAAAGCACTATTGCCCAACGGCCCAAGAAGCGATCTCGTGTTCTCAATGATCGAGAGCTTCTGGTTGCCCTTCATCAGAAACAGGATAGGCATCATGACTGGCTGAAGCGCCAAATGCAAAGCATCTTGGTGGATGTCAACCGCATTAGCAATCTTGCCACCAAGAATGCCTTTGTTGCCCATGAAACCTGTCGGCGTACATGGAAAGGGCTGACGCTTATGTGTTCTGAAGATGATCTTCAAGAGGATGGCTTCTCTGAACGTTTCAAGTTTGACTCCACACCTCCAAGAAGGACTATGCTGCGACGAACTCCGTCTCTTGAAGACTCTGAGTTCTCTTCCTCCGCGGCAATTGTGAATGCCAGAGTGATCAAGGACGAAGACGATGCCACTTCACCGCTCCCTACTTCTGCACGCATCGACACTACCCCGAGTTCGTCTGCACCGCCGAACAACACTGACGACCTTGCTGCTTCACCTACTCCTCATGGGAACGAGTAGATGCTCTATGTCTTCAAACCTTTTTGGTCCTTACTGACAAAAGGGGGAGAAGCATATGAGTTTGATAGTCTTCAAGCGGGTCCATATGGGCGGTTGCTTTATGTTTTTCCTAGTGTTTACAACTCTCGTTTTGATACATTTGGTTCTTTGAGTTGTAAAACTTAAACTCGATGGTCGTCTGCTACTTATTTGCTATTCTGTGATGCGATGATAAATTCTGCATGTGCGACGATAAATTCCGCACTTAGATCATTTTGCAGACGTCCATTTTTCATTATTCATGTCATTATCTTCACATACTTTTCATGCATGATGAATTGTCATCATAAGTTGAAGAGGATATCCACAAGTACAACTTGCCATGTGCATTTGCATTCCAAAAGCAAATTACTTATATGCACATCTTCAGGGGGAGCCCTTGCAACTTATGAAGACAATTCCCTATCCTTTACAATTTCACATATTATATTCCCCATTGAAAACTTCAACTAGTTTGTCACCAATCACCAAAAAGGGGGAGATTGTAAGTGCATCTAGCGCCACCCCTAGTTGGTTTTGGAGTATTGACGACAAACCTAGTTGAGGGACTAATGTGTTTGTGAGAATTGCAGGATAACACATGTAGAAGTCCCTCATTGATTCGGTTTTCCTACCAGAGATGACCCCTAAAAATGTATGAAGACATTGAAGTCAAAGGTGTTATGTGAAGACATTCACATTGAAGACTATGACAAGAGAAGACATCGCGTGAAGACTATGGAGCGCGAAGACTTAGCAGTTTCGTCATTCTGTGTTTTTCTTTGTTGAGTCATAGGAACCACCGTACTGTTAAGTGGGGTCCAAGAGAACCAGTCAGAATGACTGAAGTGATGCTTAACCAAAATCCTATGTCTTCGAGTGAAGACTATGAGAGCAAATCTTGTCGAGAGTTGGATAAGTTAGCTTTGCGTGTTGCCCAAGTAAAGTTGCCGTGTGTGTTTGAAATCTGACCGTTAGAACACATGTCAGTTACTTAGTGACCCAGGGTCATTTCAGACAAATTAGGTCGGGTTGCCTAGTGGCTATAAATAGCCCACCCCCTACAACCATAAACGGTTGGCTGCTCAGAGTTAAAGCACGGCTTTTGTCGTTTGAGAGCAACCCACCTCGAAGCCTTTGAGAGAGAATTCCTTGAGAGGATAAAGCCCTAACCACCCAGAGCCAAAGAGTGTTAGGCATCACTTAAGTCTTCCTGTCTGTGTGATCTGAAGACTTATTACACTTGAGGACTATGAATCCTCCATCCGGTTAGGCGTCGCGTTCTGAGCATCCAAGAGTCATTGTGGATCGCTAGTGAACAAAGTGTGTGAAGGTTTGGAAGTCTACCTTGAAGACTTACCAGAGTGATTGGGCGAGGACTGGGTGTCCTTAGCTCAAGGGGAATAAGGTGAAGACAAGGTCTTCTGAGTTGAATCTCAGCCTCCCTAACCATACGTACAGTTGTCACAGCAACTGGAACTGGTCCAACAAATCATTGTCTTCAACGAGTCACTGGTTTCATCCTTCCCTTCCCTTTACTTACTGTTGGTCCTTGTGAAGTCATTGTACGATTGCATCACCATTTGGCTTCACTAAGTGATTACTTGTTCTGATTGGCTTCACAATATCTTCCTACCCGATCCTTACTACCTAGCTGCTATTAGTCATTGTGCTTTCACTTCATTGAATACTTGACTATGGTTTGCCTAGTGTAGTCTACCTTCTGCTGCATGGTAATAGGTTTATTTCTATCGTTTGTCTTCGAAACTTACATGTTTTGAAGACTTTCATAAAAATCGCCTATTCACCCCCCATCTAGTCGATCACTAGCACTTTCAGGCTCGGGTGAGGCTTACTGAGAACGGAGCGATGTGCCAATGATAAATTTATGTGTATATATAAAAAAAAGAAACTGCAGACCCATCCATTTGACATGCTCGTGGTCGGGATCAGAGGAAAAGGGGCATAGTACAGGCTCGGAGTAAAGAGTGCGGTCTACCAAAGGTAATTTTGGACCTCCTGTCGCACGTCTGCATAGCCCATCCTCGGGGAGTGGGATCCTTAACGGAAGTAACCCCTTAGGTGAGTGCATGGATCCAAACTCCGATAGAGTCCGTTGTAGATGCTTTCCAGTTTGTCACCTGTTCTTTAAACATGATACAGAAAAAATGAGCAAAACATATAAAAACGTTACGGGAATGCTTGTAGGGTTGTCCCAATTGTGCTTCCGCTGATGCCCATGGTATCTTGAGTGCATAGTGATGTGCGCGTGGTGCAAATTTCGCCAGTACAGTAGGTGGGTGGTGGAAGCCGAACTGCTATTTGCGTTCCGGGAATGGTCGAACGTCGGAGGGGAACTTTTTCTGGCCCCTGGTGTTCTGCTGGCGAGCCGATCCGTCGTCTTTGTCACCTGGTGGCCTCCTCCCCTTGTGATCAGCGTTAAGCTTGCCAGCCTGCTTGAAGACCCAACATTTACGGTTGGTATGATTAGCTGGCCTATCAGGGAGACCGTGAATCTGACAAGGTCGGTCCAATATCCTGTCAAGGGTGGATGGTCCATCCTAGTTTGCCTTTAGTGGCTTCTTCTGTTGACCGGGCTTCGGATTGTGAAATCCAACATTCACCGTTTTGTTGCGTATGTTGTTATGTTCGGTTCGTCGTGGCTTGCCATTGCCATCTCGGATTTTGGAAGTGCCCGGGCTGCTGGCGTCGTTGCTTTTACGAGCAAGCCAGTTGCCTTCTCCCGCACAGAAGCGGTTCATTAGAGCGGTGAGGGCGGTCATGGATTTGGGTCCTGCCTGGACGAGGTGACGCGTGAGCCATTCATCCCGGACGCTATGTTTGAAGGCCGCGAGGGCTTCTGCATCCGGAAAGTCGATAATTTGGTTCTTTTTGACTAAGAACCTGGTCCAGAGCTCCCTAGCTGACTCGCCGGGCTCCTGGACAATGTGACTTAAGTCATCGGCGCGTAATGGCCGGACATATGTTCCCTGGAAGTTGTCTCGAAAGGCGTCTTCCAAATCTTCCCAATTGCCAATAGAATTTTCTGGCAAACTGTTTAGCCAGTATCGAGCTGGCCCTTTAAGCTTGAGAGGTAGGTATTTAATGGCGTGGAGGTCGTCTCCGCGGGCCATGTGAATATGGAGGAGGTAATCCTTGATCCATACCGCAGGGTCTGTTGTCCCATCGTATGATTCGATGTTAATGGGTTTAAACCCGTCTAGAAATTCGTGTTCCATTACTTCGTCCGTGAAGCAGAGGGTGTGTGCGGCTCCTCTATGTTGGACCACACTATGAAGTACCTTCGGCGGGCTCCGTTTACGGTTCTCGGACCGGGCATGGTCAGCTTTGTAGTGTCAGGATAGGCGACCATCATCGTCGGTCGGGGTATATCTTCATGATCCGTACATCAATCTTGTGCGTCTTTCTCTTCCCTCCGTGTTTTGGTTGATATCGTTTGTGTTCCCCAGAGCTGTTTTGTTTTGACGGGCGAATGGGTTGGTGTGGTGCTCTGCCTGGGCTACTGCTTTGTTTGGACCAGATTGTGGTCGGCCTGCCGCATTGTTCGATGGTGGTATGGGTTCCATCATTCTGCCCTCGTGTTGAGGGAGCCACCTATTCTTGGGGTCGCTTTTGAGTAGGCTGCTAAGGCCGTATTCTTCGGCGGCCAAGACCTCGGTCCATCTGTCATTGAGATAATCTTGGCTTGCTTGAAGCTGCAGCTGCTTCTTTAGTAGGCCCCTTGCAGTGGCTATAAGCCGGCGTTTAAAGCGCTCCTGCTCGAGAGGTTCTTGGGCATGGTAAAATCCTCATTGCCGAAGATCTCCTCTTACTCGGAGGGTGGGAGATAATTGCTGTCCTCCGAGTCCCCGTATGTGGTCTGTTCATCAGAGCTATCTTGCCCGCCTTCCTGTCCATCCTGCTCGGATTCTATCTCAACAGAGTCTTTGTTGTCCGTAGTGCCGTCTTCTCTGGTGCTGGCAGTGTTTTCTGTTGGGCGATGTGACCTAGGGTGCCAGTGTCCGGGCTGTGTACCAGGCGGTTTATTCTCGACTGGATCCTCCTTATCATCGTCGAGAGTGCCGTAAGGTGTGTCTAACATACACACGTCATACCAGGAAGTAGCCGTCCTGTGTCGAGCGAGTAGTAAGCTCTGATCCTGTCCCTCATCGTCGTCCACACCATCGATGTCTTAGGAGCGGGGGTCGGGTGTGTTGGTTGGGTTTTCAACAGTGGCTACGAAGTGGGTGGCGGTGGGAAACAAAATTCTCTATCGTCCACCAAAATTTCGAACCGAACATAGTTCGGTGATGGGTCGTTTGCCAGGGATAGGGTTTTTAGCAAGTTTAGCATGTCACCCATGGACGAGTGTTGGAAGACATCTGCGGCGCTGAACTGGAAGATCGACAACCGATCGAGTTCGGTATACGCGGGCTCGCAGGGTTTGGAATTCAGCATCGGAGGCGAGTCCGAGGTTCCATTTATGTCGATACCATATGAAGTGGGATCTGCGTGTGGCTCCAGTGCCGCTGAATTGGTAGCCCCCGTGATGGGGTCGAGCTTCCCATCTTTGGGTGACTTGATCTACTCCGGATTTATGGCCAGAGCTTCTACAGGAGCTATCTCCTGGATGCGGCCCGATGACAGGTTTAGGCCATGTTCATCGAGGTAATGGGGAGTGGTTGCCGCGGTCTCGAATCCGTCGAAGATCAAATCTCCCCAGATGTCCGCGACGTAATTCAAGCTTCCAAATCTGACCTGATGGCCAGGGGCGTAGCTTTCGATCTGCTCCAGATGGCCAAACAAGTTGGCCCGTAGTACGAAACCGCCAAATACGAGGATCTGTCCGGGAGGAAGGTTTCTCCTTGGACAACGTCGTTACTGATGATCGAAGGGGCCATCGAGCCTTCTGTCGATGGCACACTGGAATTCTCAATGAAAGCACAAATGTCAGTGTCAAAACCGGCGGATCTCGGGTAGGGGGTCCCGAAATGTGCGTCTAGGATCGATGGTAACAGGAGACGGGGAACACAATGTTTACCCAGGTTCGGGCCCTCTCTGTGGAGGTAAAACCCTACGTCCTACTTGATTGATATTGATGAATATGAGTGTTACAAGAGTGGATCTACCACGAGATCGTAATGGCTAAACCATAGAAGTCTAGCCTATGTGGGTATGGTAATGAGTATATGCGTTGTCCTTTCTGGACTATCCCCTTCGGTTTATATAGACACCGAGAGGATCTAGGGTTTACATGGAGTCGGTTACATAAGAAGGAATCTTCGGTCGCCAAGCTTGCCTTCCACGCCAAGTAGAATCCAATCCGGACATGGTGCAGTCTTCGGCCTTCATGTCTTCACAACCCATCAGTCCGTCCCATAGATAACAGGACGGACACCTGAGGACCCCTTAGTCCAGGATTCCCTCAGCGGGTATCGTTATTTTCTGATGTTCACAGATGATTTGAGCATATATGAGTATATCTACTTAATGAAACACAAGTCTGAAACATTTGAAAAGTTCAAAGAATTTCAGAGTGAAGTGGAGAATCATTGTAACAAGAAAATAAAGTTTCTACAATCAGATCGCAGAGACGAAATATTTGAGTTACGAGTTTGGTCTTCAGTTGAAACAATCTCGAATACTTTCGCAACTCACGCCACCTGGAACACCACAGCGTAATGGTGTGTCTGAACGTCGTAATCGTACTTTATTAGATATGGTGCGATCAATGATGTCTCTTACCGATTTACCAGTATCGTTTAGATAGGGTACCTTCTAAAAATCCGTTGAGATGACACCGTATGAATTGTGGTTTAGAAAGAAACCTAAGATATCATTTCTTAAAGTTTGGGGTTGCGATTCTTATGTGAAAAAGTTTCAGCCTAATAAGCTCAAACCAAATCGAAGAAGTGCATCTTCCTAGGATACCCAAAAGAAACTGATGGGTACACCTTCTATCACTGATCCGGAGGCAAGATCTTTGTTGCTAAGAGTGGATCTTTTCTAGAGAAGGAGTTTCTCTCGAAAGAAGTGAGTGGGAGGAAAGTAGAACTTGATGAGGTAATTGTACCTTCTCCCGAATTGGAAAGTAGTTCATCACAAAAATCAATTCCAGTGATGCCTACAACAATTAGTGAGGAAGTTAATGGTGATGATCATGAAACTTAAGATCAAGTTACTACCGAACCTCGTAGGTCAACCAGAGTAAGTTCTGCACCAGAGTGGTATGGTAGTCCTTTCTAGAAGTCATTTTACTAGACCATGATGAACCTATGAACTATGAGGAACTATGAGGAAGTGATGATGAGCCCAGATTCCGCGAAATGGCTTAAGGCCATGAAATCTAAGATGGGATCCATGTATGAGAACAAAGTTTGGACTTTGATTGACTTGCCCGATGATCGGTGAGCCAGTCAGAATAAATGGATCTTCAAGAGGAAGACAGACGCTGATAGTAGTATCTACAAAGCTCGAATTGTCGCAAAAGGTTTTTGACAAGTTCAAGGTGTTGACTACGATGAGATTTTCTCACTCATATCGATGCTTAAAAGTCTGTCTGAATCATGTTAGCAGTTGCCGCATTTTATGAAATCTGGAAAATGGATATCAAAACTACATTCCTTAATGTATTTATTAAAGAAGAGTTGTATATGATGCAACAAGAAGGTTTTGTCAATCCTAAAGGTGCTAACAAAATGTGCAAGCTCCAGCGATCCATCTATGGACTGGTGCAAGCATCTCGGAGTTGGAATATACGCTTTGATAAGTTGATGAAAGCATATAGTTTTATACAGACTTGCGGTGAAGCCTGTATTTACTAGAAAGTGAGTGGGAGCACTATAGCATTTCTGATAAGTATATGTGAATGACATATTGTTGATCAGAAACATTGTAGAATTTTCTGGAAAGCATAAATGAGTGTTATAAAGGAGTTTTTCAAAGAAAGACCTCGGTGAAGCTACTTACATATTGAGCATCAAAATCTATAGAGATAGATCAAGACGCTTGATATATTTTCAATGAGTACATACCTTGACAAGATTTTGAAGTAGTTCAAAATGGAACAGTCAAAGAAGGAGTTCTTGCTTGTGTTACAAGGTGTGAAGTTGAGCAAAGACTCAAAACCCAACCACGGTAGAAAATAGAAAGAGAATGAAAAGTCATTCCTTATGCCTTAGTCATAGGTTCTATAAAGTATGCTATGTTGTGTACCAGACCTATTGTGTAACTTGCCATAAGTTTGTCAAGAGGGTACAATAGTGATCCAGGAGTGGATCACTGGACAGCGGCCAAAAATATTCTTAGTAGAATAAGGAAATGTTTCTCGGTTATGGAGGTGACAAAAAGTTAGTCGTAAAGAGTTACGTCGATGCAAGCTTTGACATCGATCTGGATGACTCTAAGTCTTGATCTAGATACATATTGAAAGTGGGAGTAATTAGCTAGAGTAGCTCCGTGCAAAGCATTGTAGAGATAGAAAATTTGCAAAAATATGCAAGGCTTTGAATGTGGCAGACCCATTGACTAAATTTCCCTCACAAGCAAAACATGATCACTCTTTGGGTGTTAATCACATAGCGATGTGAATTAGATTATTGACTCTAGTAAACCCTTTGGGTGTTAGTCACATGGAGATTTGAACTAATCACATAAAGATGTGAACTATTGGTGTTAAATCACATGACGATGTGAACTAGATTATTGACTCTAGTGCAAGTGGGAGACTGAATGAACTATGCCCTAGAGGCAATAATAAAGTTGTTATTTATATTTCCTTATATCATGATAAATGTTTATTATTCGTGGTAGAATTTTATTAACTAGAAACTTAGTACATGTGTGAATATATAGACAAACAGAGTGTCACTAGTATGCCTCTACTTGACTAGCTCATTAATCAAAGATGGTTAAGTTTCCTAACCATAGACATGAGTTGTCATTTCATTAACGGGATCACATCATTAGAGAATGATGTGATTGACTTGACCCATCCGTTAGCTTAGCACGATGATCGTTTAGTTTGTTGCTATTGCTTTCTTCATGACTTATACATGTTCCTATGACTATGAGATTATGTAACTCCCGAATACCGGAGGAACACTTAGTGTGCTATCAAACGTCAAAACCTAACTGGGTGACTATAAAGATGCTCTACAAGTGTCTCCGATGGTGTTTGTTGAGTTGGCATAGATCAAGATTAGGATTTGTCACTCCGTGTATCGGAGAGGTATCTCTGGGCCCTCTCGGAATGCACATCACAATAAGCCTTGCAAGCAATGTGACTAATGCGTTAGTTACGGGATGTTGCATTACGGAACGAGTAAAGAGACTTGCTAGTAACGAGATTGAAGGAAATATGCCCTAGAGGCAATAATAAAGTTATTATTTATTTCCTTATATCATGATAAATGTTTATTATTCATGCTAGAATTTTATTAACCGCAAATATAATACATGTGTGAATACATAGATAAATAGAGTGTCACTAATATGCCTCTACTTGACTAGCTCGTTGATCAAAGATGGTTATTTTTCCTAACCATAGACATGAGTTGTCATTTGATTAACGGGATCACATCATTAGGAGAATGATGTGATTGACTTGACCCATTCCGTTAGCTTAGCACTTGATCGTTTAGTTTGTTGCTATTGCTTTCTTCATGACTTATACATGTTCCTATGACTATGAGATTATGCAACTCCCGTTTACCGGAGGAACGCTTTGTGTGCTACCAAACGTCACAACGTAACTGGGTGATCATAAAGGTGCTCTATAGGTGTCTCCAAAGGTACTTGTTGGGTTGGCGTATTTCAAGATTAGGATTTGTCACTCCGATTGTCGGAGAGGTATCTCTAGGACCACTCGGTAATGCACATCACTATAAGCCTTGCAAGCATTGCAACTAATGAGTTAGTTGCGGGATGATGTATTACGGAACGAGTAAAGAGACTTGCCGGTAACGAGATTGAACTAGGTATTGAGATACCGACGATCGAATCTCGGGCAAGTAACATACCGATGACAAAGGGAACAACGTATGTTGTTATGCGGTCTGACCGATAAAGACCTTTGTAGAATATGTAGGAGCCAATATGGGCATCCAGGTCCCGCTATTGGTTATTGACCAGAGAGGTGTCTCGGTCATGTCTACATAGTTCTCGAACCCGTAGGGTCCGCACGCTTAACGTTCGTTGACGATATAGTACTATGAGTTATGTATGTTGGTGACCGAATGTTGTTAGAAGTTTTGGATGAGATCACAGATATGACGAGGAACTCCGGAATGGTCCAGAAGTAAAGATTGATATGTGGATAGTAGTGTTTGATCTCCGGAAGGGTTTCAGAATTCACCGGAAGGGGTTCCGGATGTTTCCCGAAATGTTTGGGCACGAGAACACTTTATCTGGGCCAAAGGAGAAAGCCCACGAGGCTTTTGGAAAGTGCAAAAGGAAGTTTTGCGAAGACCAGAGGCTAGACGCCAGGAACCCTGGCATCTAGGGGGTAGACGCCGAGAACCCTGGTGTCTAGCCCTGGAGTCCGAGAAGGACTCTTGCCTTTCGGGTGAAACCGACTTTGAGGAGGCTTTTACTCCAAGTTTCGACCCCAGGGCTCAACATATAAATAGAGGGGTAGGGCTAGCACCAAAGACACATCAAGAAACACCAAGCCATGTGCCGGCAACCCCTTCCCCTCTAGTTTATCCTCCATCATAGTTTTCTTAGTGCTTAGGCGAAGCCCTGCGGAGATTGTTCTTCACCAACACCGTCACCACGCCGTCGTGCTGCCGAAACTCATCTACTACTTCGCCCTTCTTGCTGGATCGAGAAGGCGAGGACGTCACCGAGCCGAACGTGTGCAGAACTCAGAGGTGTCGTGCTTTCGGTACTTGGATCGGTCAGACGTGAAGATGTACGACTACATCAACCGCGTTGATATAACACTTCCGCGAATGGTCTACGAGGGTACGTAGACAACACTCTCCCCTCTCGTTGCTATGCATCACCATGATCTTGCGTGTGCGTAGGAAAATTTTGAAATTACTACGTTCCCCAACAGTGGCATCCGAGCCTAGGTTTTATGCGTTGATGTTGTGCACGAGTACAACACAAGTGAGTTGTGGGCGATATAAGTCATACTGCTTACCAGCATGTCATACTTTGGTTCGGCGGTATTGTTGGATGAAGCGGCCCGGACCGACATTACGCGTACACTTACGCGAGACTAGTTATACTGACGTGCTTTGCACACAGGTGGCTGGCGGGTGTCAGTTTCTCCAACTTTAGTTGAACCAAGTATGGCTACGCCCGGTCCTTGCGAAGGTTAAAATATCACCAACTTGACAAACTATCGTTGTGGTTTTGATGTGTAGGTAAGAACGGTTCTTGCTAAGCCCGTAGCAGCCACGTAAAACATGCAACAACAAAGTAGAGGACGTCTAACTTGTTTTTGCAGGGCATGTTGTGATGTGATATGGTCAAGACGTGATGAGATATAAGTTGTTGTATAAGATGATCATGTTTTGTTGAAGTTATCGCCAACTGGCAGAAGCCTTATGGTTGTCTCTTTATTGCATAAGATGCAATCACCAAATAATTGCTTTACTTTATCGCTATGCGATAGCAATAGTTGCAAGAGCAATAGTTGGCGAGACGACCATGTGATGACACATTGATATAGATCACGATGATGAAGATCATGGTGTCATGCCGGTGATGATGGAGATCATGACAGTACTTTGGAGATGGAGATCAAAGGCGCAAGATGATCATGGCCATATCATGTCACATATTATGATTGCATATGATGTTTATCTTGTATGCATCTTATTTTGCTTAGTTCGACGGTAGCATTATAAGATGATCTCTCACTAAATTTCAAGATAAAAGTGTTCTCCCTGAGTATGCACCGTTGCCAAAGTTCTACGTGCCTAGACACCACGTGATGATCGGGTGTGATAAGCTCTAAGTCCATCTACAACGGGTGCAAGCCAGTTTTTGCACACGCAGAATACTCAGGTTAAACTTGACGAGCCTAGCATATGCAGATATGGCCTCGGAACACTGAGACCGAAAGGTCGAGCGTGAATTATATATTAGATATGATCAACATATTGATGTTCACCATTAAAGCTACTCCATTTCACGTGATGATCGATTATGGTTTAGTTGATTTGGATCATGTGATCACTTAGAAGATTAGAGGGATGTCTTTCTAAGTGGGAGTTCTTAAGTAATATGATTAATTGAACTTTAATTTATCATGAACTTAGTCCTGGTAGTATTAGCATATCTATGTTGTAGATTAATAGCTCGCGTTTAGCTCCCCTGTTTTATTTTTGATATGTTCCTAGAGAAAACTAAGTTGAAAGATGTTAGTAGCAATGATGGGGATTGGATCCGTGATCTGAGGTTTATCCTCATTGCTGCACAGAAGAAATATGTATTTGATGCACCGCTAGGTGACAAACCTATTACAGGAGCAGATGCAGATGTTATGAACATTTGGCTAGCTCAATATGATGACTACTTGATAGTTTAGTGCACCATGCTTAAACGGCTTAGAATCGGGACTTCAAAGACGTTTTGAACATCATGGATCATATGAGATGTTCCAGGAGTTGAAGTTAATATTTCAAGCAAATACCCGAGTTGAGAGATATGAAGTCTCCAACAAGTTCTATAGCTAAAAGATGGAGGAGAATAGCTCAAGCAGTGAGCATGTGCTCACATTGTCTGGGTACTACAATCGCTTGAATCAAGTGGGAGTTAATCTTCCAGATAAAATAGTGATTGACAGAATTCTCTAGTCACCATCACCAAGTTAGTAGAACTTCGTGATGAACTATGATATGCAAGGGATAACAGAAACGATTCCCAAGCTCTTCGTAATGCTGAAATCGACGAAGGTAGAAATCAAGAAAAGTATCAAGTGTTGATGGTAGACAAGACCACTAGTTTCAAGAAAAGGGCAAATGGAAGAAGGGGAACTTCAAGAAGAACGACAAGCAAGTTGCTGCTCAAGTGAAGAAGCCCATGTATGGACCTAAGCCTGAGACTGAGTGCTTCTACTGCAAAGGGACTGGTCACTGGAAGCGGAACTACCCCAAATAATTGGCGGATAAGAAAGATGGCAAAGTGAACATATGTATATTTGATATACATGTTATTGATGTGTACTTTACTAGTGTTTATAGCAACCCCTTAGTATTTGATACTAATTCAGTTGCTAAGAATAGTAACTCGAAATGGGAGTTGCAGAATGAACAGAGACTAGTTAAGGGTGAAGTGACGATGTGTATTGGAAATGGTTCCAAGATTGATATGATCATCATCGCACACTCCCTATACTTTCGGGATTAGTGTTAAACCTAAAATAAATGTTATTTAGTGTTTGCGTTGAGCATAAATATGATTGGATCATGTTTATTGCAATACGGTTATTCATGTAAGTTAGAGAATAATTGTTGTTCTGTTTACATGAATAAAACCTTCTATGGTCATACACCCAATGAAAATGGTTTGTTGGATCTCGATCGTAGTGATACACATTTTCATAATATTGAAGCCAAAATATGCAAAGTTAATAATGATAGTGCAACTTATTTATGGCACTGCCGTTTAGGTCATATTGGTGTAAAGCACATGAAGAAAATCCATGCTGATGGGCTTTTGGAATCACTTGATTATGAATCAGTTGATGCTTGCGAACCATGCCTCATGGGAAAGATGACTAAGACTTTGTTCTCCGGAACAATGGAGCGAGCAACAGATTTGTTGGAAATCATACATACTGATGTATGTCGACTAATGAATATTGAGGCTCACGACAGGTATCATTATTTTCTAATCTTCACAGATGATTTGAGCAAATATGAGTATATCTACTTGATGAAACACAAGTCTGAAACATTTGAAAAGTTCAAAGAATTTCAGAGTGAAGTGGAGAATCATCGTAACAAAAATAAAAGTTTCTACGATATGATCGCAGAAGTAAAATATTTGAGTTACGAGTTTGGACTTCAGTTAAAACAATGTGAAATAGTTTCACTACTCACGCCACCTGGAACACCACAGCATAAGGGTGTGTCCGAACATCATAACCGTACTTTATTTGATATAGTGCAATCTATGATGTGTCTTACCGATTTACCACTATCGTTTTGGGGTTATGCATTAAAGATAGCTGCATTCACATTAAAAAGGGAACCATCTAAATCCGTTGAGACGACACCGTATGAACTATGGTTTAGCGAGAAACCTAAGCTATCGTTTCTTAAAGTTTGGGGTTGCAATGCTTATGTGAAAAAGTTTCATCTTGATAAGCTCAAACCAAAGTCGGAGAAGTGCATCTTCATAGGATAGCCAAAAGTAACTGTTGGGCTCTGTTGGAAAAGGCAGTGCCTAGGAGCTGCTTAGGCATGCCTAGGCGCTAGGCAATGGCCAAACGCCTCGCCTAGGGCATAAATGGAGGTCTAGGCAGGGCAAGCAAGGAATTACCTACCCAAGCAAGAAATCAATCCACATACAGCATTGATATGCCAAACGGGTTATATTCCAATGGCAATTGACGGTAATTAAATTATTTATATGCCCTAAACTAATATCAACACTGATATAATAATCACAAATACACTACGAGTACAAACTATATTACCACCTAGGCCGCGCCTAGGGCGCTTAGGCACTGCCTAGGCACTAGGCGAAGGCCAACCGCCTCGCTTACGCCTACCGCTTTTCCCAACCTTGCTGTTGGGTACACCTTCTATCATAGATCCAAAGGCAAGATATTTGTTGCTGAGAATGGATCCTTTCTAGAGAAGGAGTTTCTCTTGAAAGAAGTGAGTGGGAGGAAGGTAGAACTTGATGAGGTAACTGTACCTGCTCCCTTATTGGAAAGTAGTTCATCACAGAAATATGTTCCTATGACTACTACACCAATTAGTGAGGAAGCTAATGATGACGATCATGTAACTTCAGATCAAGTTGCTACCGAACCTCATAGGTAAAACAGAGTGAGATCCGCACCAGAGTGGTACGGTAATCCTGTTCTGGAGGTCATGTTACTTGACCATGACGAGCCTACAAACTATGAGGAAGCGATGATGAGCCCAGATTCCGCGAAATGGCTTGAGGCCATGAAATCTGAGATGAGATCCATGTATGAGAACAAAGTATGGACTATGATTGACTTGCCCATTGATCGGCGAGCCATTGAGATTAAATGGATCTTCAAGAGGAAGACAGACACTGATAGTAGTGTTACTATATACAAAGCTAGAATTGCCGCAAAAAGGTTTTCGACAAGTTCAAGGTGTTGACTACGATGAGAGTTTCTCACTCGTATCTATGCTTAAGTCTGTCCGAATCATGTTAGCAATTGCCGCATTTTATGAAATCTAGCAAATGGATAAAAAAACTGCATTCTTTAATGGATTTATTAAAGAAGAGTTGTATATAATGCAACCAGAAGCTTTTGTCAATCCTAAAGGTACTAACAAAATATGCAAGCTCCAGCGATCCATCTATGGATTGGTGCAAGCATCTCGGAGTTGGAATATACGCTTTGATAAGTTGATCAAAGCATATAGTTTTATACAGACTTGCGGTGAAGCCTGTATTTACAAGAAAGTGAGTGGGAGAACTACAACATTTCTGATAAGTATATGTGAATGACATATTGTTGATCGGAAATAATGTAGAATTATTCTGCAAAGCATAAAGGAGTGTTTGAAAGGAGTTTTTTCAAAGAAAGACCTCAGTGAAGCTGCTTACATATTAAGCATCAAGATCTATAGAGATAGATCAAGACGCTTGATAAGTTTTTTCAATGAGTACATACCTTGACAAGATTTTGAAATAGTTCAAAATGGAACAGTTAAAGAAAGAGTTCTTGCCTGTGTTACAAGGTGTGAAATTGAGTTAGACTCAAAGCCCGACCACGGCAGAAGATAGAAAGAGAATGAAAGTCATTCCCTATGCCTCAGCCATAGGTTCTATAAAGTATGCCATGCTGTGTACCAGACCTATTGTATACCCTGCCCTGAGTTTGGCAAGGGAGTACAATAGTGATCTAGGAGTAGATCACTGGAGATTGGTCAAAATTATCCTTACTGGAGTAAAGATATGTTTCTCGATTATGGAGGTGACAAAAGGTTCGTCGTAAAGGGTTACGTCGATGCAAGTTTTGACACTGATCCAGATGACTCTAAGTCTCAATGTGGATACATATTGAAAGTGGGAGCAATTAGCTAGAGTAGCTCCGTGCAGAGCATTGTTGACATAGAAATTTGCAAAATACTTACGGATCTGAATGTGACAGACCCGTTGACTAAACTTCTCTCACAAGCAAAACATGATCACACCTTAGTACTCTTTGGGTGTTAATCACATAGCAATGTGAACTAGATTATTGACTCTAGTAAAGCCTTGGGGTATTGGTCACATGTCGATGTGAACTATGGGTGTTAATCACATGGTGATGTGAACTATTGGTATTAAATCACATGGCGATGTGAACTAGATTATTGACTCTAGTGCAAGTGGGAGACTGAAGGAAATATGCCCTAGAGGCAATAATAAAGTTATTATTTATTTCTTTATATCACGATAAATGTTTATTATTCATTCTAGAATTGTATTAACCGGAAACATAATACATGTGTGAATACATAGACAAACATAGTGTCACTAGTATGCCTCTACTTGACTAGCTCGTTGATCAAAGATGGTTATGTTTCCTAACCATACACATGAGTTGTCATTTGATTAACGGGATCACATCATTAGGAGAATGATGTGATTGACTTTACCCATTCCGTTAGCTTAGCACTTGATCGTTTAGTTCGTTGCTATTGCTTTCTTCATGACTTATACATGTTCCTATGACTATGAGATTATGCAACTCCCGTTTACCGGAGGAACACTTTGTGTGCTACCAAACATCACAACATAATTGGGTGATCATAAAGGTGCTCTACAGGTGTCTCCGAAGGTACTTGTTGGGTTGGCGTATTTAGAGATTAGGATTTGTCACTCCGATTGTCGGAGAGGTATCTCTGGGCCCACTCGGTAATGCACATCACTATAAGCCTTGCAAGCATTGCAACTAATGAGTTAGTTGTGGGATGATTTATTACGGAACGAATAAAGAGACTTGCCGGTAACGAGATTGAACTAGGTATTGAGATACCGATGATCGAATCTCGGGCAAGTAACATACCGATGACAAAGGGAACAACGTATGTTGTTATGCGGTCTGACCGGTAAAGATCTTCGTAGAATATGTAGGAGCCAATATGCATCCAGGTCCCTCTATTGGTTATTGACCAGAGAGGTGTCTCGGTCATGTCTACATAGTTCTCGAACCCGTAGGGTCTGCACGCTTAACGTTCGTTGACGATATAGTACTATGAGTTATGTATGTTGGTGACTGAATGTTGTTCGGAGTTTTGGATGAGATCACAGATATGACGAGGAACTCCGGAATGGTCCGGAAGTAAAGATTGATATGTGGATAGTAGTGTTTGATCTCCAGAAGGGTTCCGGAATTCACCGGAAGGGGTTCTGGATGTTTCTCGAAATGTTTGGGCACGAGAACACTTTTTCTGGGCCAAAGGGGAAAGCCCACAAGGCTTTTGGAAAGCGCAAAAGGAAGTTTTGCGGAGACCAGAGGCTAGACGCCAGGAACCCTGGTGTCTAGCCCTGGAGTCCGAGAAGGACTCTTGCCTTTCGGGTGAAACCGACTTTGAGGAGGCTTTTACTCCAAGTTTCGACCCCAGAGCTCAACATACAAATAGAGGGGTAGGGCTAGCACCAAAGACACATCAAGAAACACCAAGCCGTGTGCCAGCAACCCCGTCCCCTCTAGTTTATCCTCCATCATAGTTTTCGTAGTGCTTAGGCAAAGCCCTGCAGAGATTGTTCTTCACCAACACCGTCACCACGCTGTCGTGCTGCCGAAACTCATCTACTACTTCGCCCCTCTTGCTGGATCGAGAAGGCGAGGACGTCACCGAGCCGAACGTGTGCAGAACTCAGAGGTGCTGTGCTTTCGGTACTTGGATCGGTCGGACTTGAAGACGTACGACTACATCAACCGCGTTGATATAACGCTTCCGCGAACGGTCTACGAGGGTAAGTAGACAACACTCTCCCCTCTCGTTGCTATGCATCACCATGATCTTTCGTGTGCGTAGAATTTTTTTTGAAATTACTACGTTCCCCAACAGAGATAGAACTAGGTATTAAGATACCGACGATCGAATATCGGGCAAGTAACATACCGATGACAAAGGGAACAATGTATGTTGTTATGCGGTTTGACCGATAAAGATCTTCGTAGAATATGTAGGAACCAATATGAGCATCCAGGTTCCGCCCTTGGTTATTGACCGAAGATGAGTCTCGGTCATGTCTACATAGTTCTCGAACCCGTAGGGTCCACACGCTTAACGTTCGGTGATGATCGATATTATGAGTTTATGTGTTTTGATGTACCGAAGGTAGTTCGGAGTCCCAGATATGACCACGGACATGGCGAGGAGTCTCAGAATGGTCGAGACATAAAGATCGATATATTGGAAGCCTATGTTTGGACAACGGAATGGTTCCGGGTGAGTTCGGGCATATACCGGAGTACTGGGAGGTTACCGAAACCCCTCGGGAGGTATATGGGCCTTAGTGGGCCATAGTGGGAGAGAGGAGAAGGGAGCGTAGGAGGGGGCGCCCCCCAAGCCCAATCCAAATTGGGTGGGGGGCGGGCCCCCTTTCCTTCCCCCTCTCTTCCCCTTCCTTCCTCTCCTAATCCAACTAGGGAAGGGGGGATCCTACTCCCGGTGGGAGTAGGACTCCCCTTGGGCACGCCATAGAGGGGCCGGCCCTCCCCCTCCTCCACTCCTTTATATATGAGGGAGGGGGCACCCCATAGACACACAAGTTGATCTCTTAGCCGTGTGCGGTGCCCCCTGCACAGATTTCCACCTCGGTCATACCATTGCAGTGCTTAGGCGAAGCCATGCGCCGGTAGCTACATCATCACCATCATCACGCCGTCGTGCTGACGAAACTCTCCCTCGACATTCAGTTGGATCTAGAGTTCGTGGGACGTCACCAAGCTGAACGTGTGTAGATCGCGGAGATGCCGTACCTTTGGTGCTAGGATCGGTCGGATCGTGAAGATATACGACTACATCAACTGCGTTTTCATAACGCTTCCGCTTACGATCCACGAGGGTACGTGGACAACACTCTTCCCCTCTCGTTGCTATGCATCACCTAGATGCTTCTTGCGTGTGCGTAGGAATTGTATTAAATTACTGCGTTCCCCAACAGAATGGTGGAGCTGTCAGTTCATGCAGTTCTAAGTAGAGCGTTGTGGCAGGATCTACGTGTGAAACGGAATACATAGCTGCTTCGGAAGCAACGAATGAAGGAGTCTGGATGAAGGAGTTCATATCTGATCTAGGTGTAATACCTAGTGCATCGGGTCCAATGAAAATCTTTTGTGACAATACTGGTGCAATTGCTTTGGCAAAGGAATCTAGATTTCACAAGAGAACCAAGCACATCCAGAGATGCTTCAATTCCATCCGTGATCAAGTCAAGGAGGGAGACATAGAGATTTGCAAGATACATACGGATCTGAATGTTGCAGAGCCGTTGACTAAGGCTTTCTCATGAGAAAAACATGATCAGCACCAAGACTCCATGGGTGTTTGAATTATTACTGTGTAATCTAGATTATTGACTCTAGTGCAAGTGGGAGACTGAAGGAAATATGCCCTAGAAGAAATAATAAAGTTGTTATCTATATTTCCTTATATCATGATAAATGTTTATTATTCATGCTAGAATTGTATTAACCAGAAACTTAGTACATGTGTGAATACATAGACAAACAGAGTGTTCCTAGTATGCCTCTACTTGAATAGCTCGTTAATCAAAGATGGTTAAGTTTCCTAGCCATGGACATGCGTTGTCATTTGATGAACGGGGTCACATCATTAGAGAATGATGTGATGGACTAGACCCATCTGTTAGCTTAGCACTATGATCGTTTAGTTTATTGCTATTGCTTTCTTCATAAGTTATACATGTTCCTATAACTATGAAATTATGCAACTCCTGAATACCGGAGGAACAACTTGTGTGCTATCAAACATCACAACGTAACTGGGTGATTATAAAGATGCTCTACACCGTCTCCGATGGTATTTGTTAAGTTGGCATAAATCGAGATTAGGATTTGTCACTCCGTGTATCGGAGAGGTACATCTGGGCCCTCTCGGTAATACACATCAATATGAGCCTTGCAAGCAATGTGAATAAAGAGTTAGTCACGGGATGATGCATTACGAAATGAGTAAAGAGATTTGCTGGTCACGAGATTGAACAATGCATGATGATACCGATGATCGAATCTCGGGCAAGTAACATACCGATGACAAAGGGAACAACGTATGTTGTTATGCGGTTTGACCGATAAAGATCTTTGTAGAATATGTAGGAACGAATATGAGCATCCAGGTTCCGCTATTGGTTATTGACCGGAGATGAGTCTCCGTCATGTCTACATAGTTCTCGAACCCACAGGGTCCGCACGCTTAATGTTCGATGACGATATGTATTATGAGTGATGTGATTTGATGAACCAAAGGTTGTTCGGAGTCCCGGATGTGTTCACAGACATGACGAGGAGTCTCGAAATGGTTGTGACGAGGAAGGCTACATTCGGACACCAGAATGGTTCGGGTCGTTTCAGATAAGTTTTGGAGTACCGAGGGTTACCGGAACCCCCCGGGAAGTTATTAGGCCTCATGGGCCTAGTGGTGGAAGAGAGGAGGTGGACCAAGAGGTGGCGTCCCCCTAGCCCAAACCGAATTGGACTAGGGCTAGGGGGGTCGGCCCCCTATTCCTTCTCTTCTTCCTCTCCTTCCTTCTTCTCCTACTTGGATTAGGAAAGGGGAAACATACTCCTACTAGGAGTAGGATTCCCTCCCTTGTGCGCGCCCCTTGTGGTCGGCCCTCCTCCTCCTCCTCCCCTCCTTTATATACTAGGGAGGGGGGCACCCCATAGACACACAAGTTGATCTTTAGCCATGTCTGGTGCCTCCCTCCATAGTATCACACATCTGTCATATTGTCGTAGTGCTGAGGCGAAGCCATGCGTTGGTAACTTCATCATCACCGTCAACACGTCGTCGTGCTGACGGGACTCACCCTCGGCCTCAGCTGGATCAAGAGTACGAGGAACGTCACCGAGCTGAACGTGCGCAGATCACGGACGTGCCGTGCGTTCGGTACTTGATCGGTTGGATCGTGAAGACGTTCGACTACATCAACCACGTTACTAAACTCTTCTGCTTTCGATCTACGAGGGTACGTAGACACACTCTCCCCTCTCGTTGCTATGCATCTCCTAGATAGATCTTGCGTGATCGTAAGATTTTTTTTGAAATACTGCATTCCCAACATTTTTTACTACACTAGTGTAAAAAACGCTCTTATATTATGGGACGGAGGGAGTACCTTTTTATCAAGTTAATGTTAATTATAGTTGATGCCATATATACTAATGTGTAGTTCAGCTACAGTGGGTCTTGCTTTTGGTCTATTGACCCCTGCCATGCTACAAAGGTAAGCAGGGTATTACTGTTTGTGAAGATTGAATCCTGAAATTACCATGCAATAATAGTTAAGATGTTTAAGTAGATTAGTCTCCCACCCATTTTGTCCTTTAATATTGAATAAGATTTTTGTTTGGTATTGCACTACCTTCATTTCAGTATGAATAGTTTCATTCAAGAAAATTTGGACAGAAGCTATGCTTTCGCTATCTCTGATTTTTTATTTCAACTTGGACTTTTTGTTTAGTGCTTGATTCAAGGCCTCATAGATTTTGGTGAGTAGGGCCTCATAATATTTACTAGATTTTCCAATGTTTATGTAGCATCAAGTGCTTGGAACCCAAGTTATTCTGATGATTAACATCAGTAGCAGCTTGGAAGAATTATATTCTCCTAAAGTTTACTTTTTGTTACTTCGCATCCCTCCATATTCCATGTAATTTCATTACTACACTTCCATGCATGCCGCATATGATTTGATTACTTCACTTCCCTACATTATCCATATAAATAATATTCTCTCTAAAGGAATGCCAATGTTCAGGTTTGCATTATTCAATAAATGCACAACCTTCAAATACATTTTTTCTGATAAAGGGTGGATTTTATTAGCTCAAATTGGAGCATAAATTGATACAAACATAGTGAGTACACACCCGGCGTCTACATAGCTAGGATGCACACAGCCAACACAAACATAAACACAAAAATCACACCTGCAAGTTGCAAAGTCAAACATGACCGAAGTTGTGCCTTAATGCAGCAAAAAGGAAAATCTCGAAAGCAATCAAAATAATGATCAACAATCTATAACAACAACCATATTCGCACCAACCATCACTTGACATCAGTTGTGATGTCGCCACCACTTTCCACGACCCAAGCAACTACATGCATAGCACAGTCTTGACATCAGGTGCTACGCAAGTGAAAACTATGCCCACACAAGTAGACAGTCAAGCCGTGACAAGAGCCACTCCCCCAAAAAACACCAAACTACGAAGGTCGCCGTCGCACTTTACGACGAAGATCAATGGAGGATAGTCACCGACACTGTCAAATCCCAAATGGAGATGCTCTAACAGTCTCACACCGTCCTCATGCTTCATCGTCCTTGTCCATGGCGGCAGAACCATGCAGCAAAACATAATTCTCATTTCTGTCGGATTTAAAGATCCAAGATTCCGGCCTCGTCTCGGCAATCACCAAGCAGCGCAGAACCACGCCTTCGCCTATGTGCCCGAGCGGAGAACCACCATACCATGATGCAGCCGACAGACGTTGTCGCCTACAGATGGGATCATGGCCATCGATGTCTCACAACCAGAGATTGCCGGCCTAGCCATAAATCCACCATCACAATTGCACATCCATGTCCTCTGCATCAAGACGCCGTCCATAGATCTCACTCTAGAGCAGCGCTGAACAAGCTTCCTCGGGCCCTGGCGATCAAGTCAGCTCATAGACAATGCCTCCAAGAAGGTCAACAACGAAGAAATCGCCGCCATCGTCCGTCCCACGAGGGGAGCAAGGATTTCCCCGGAGTAAAGACCACGAGGGATGGAAGGGAGCAATGTAGAGATGCCTTCAACAAGGATTACGACACCCTGAAGCGTCGTCGTCACGAACTCCTGGCACCAAGCCGAGATAGGGCTTCCCCAACTCCCCTCACTGAAGGAAATATGCCCTAGAGGCAATAATAAAGTTGTTATTTATATTTCCTTATATCATGATAAATGTTTATTATTCATGCTAGAATTGTATTAACCGGAAACTTAGTACATGTGTGAATACATAGACAAACAGGGTGTCACTAGTATGCCTCTACTTGACTAGCTCGCTGAATCAATGATGGTTATGTTTCCTAACCATAGACATGAGTTGTCATTTGATTAATGGGATCACATCATTTTATTATGATGTGATTTACTTGACCCATCAGTTAGCTTAGCGCGATGATCCTTTAGTTTGTTCCTATTGCTTTCTCCATAACTTGTACATGTTCCTATGACTATGAGATCATGCAACTCCCGAATACCGGAGGAACACTTAGTGTGCTATCAAATGTCACAACGTAACTGGGTGACTATAAAGATGCTCTACAGGTGTCTCCGATGGTGTTTGTTGAGTTGGCATAGATCGAGATTAGGATTTTTCACTTTGAGTATCGGATCACTATAAGCCTTGCAAGCAATGTGACTAATGAGTTAGTTACATGATGATGCATTACGGAACGAGTAAAGAGACTTGCCGGTAAAAAGATTGAACTAGGTATTGAGATACCGACGATCGAATCTCGGGCAAGTAACATACCGATGACAAAGGGAACAACGTATATCGTTATGCGGTTTGACCAATAAAGATCTTCGTAGAATATGTGGGAGCCAATATGAACATCTAGGTTCCTGTCGGGGGTTGGGTGCGACATATGCCAAAGGATGGCTTATCATGGTGGTGGCGAGTAGAACGTCGCTGGTGCCTGGAAACGGGATGAGGCGAAGACATGCACGCCGACGAATCTTACCCAGATTCAGGGCTCTCCAGGGAGATAATACCCCTACTGCTGCTCTACGTGGTCTCCGCATGATCTCTATGGCAAAGTGTTTACACGATTGCTCCTAGAGCTGTTTCCTGAAGGTAGGAGAAGGCAAGGCTAGCTCTCTCCTTCCTGTATGGTCTGGTCTAGTGCTAATGGATTCCAAACCTTTGCATGGGTGCCCTGGGGGGTTTATATAGGCCTACCCCCGAGGGGTACAATGGTAATCTGGCTGGGCGTGGGCCCAGTCGTCAGTGCCTCCGGCCTCCGTCTTCTCCGCCGACTGCTGGGACCCGCCGACTGGTGGGCCCCGCCGACTGGCCCGGTACGGAGCCGACAGGCCGCGTCCGCCGTGGGTGGGTCTTGCCGGCTGCTGATTACTGTAGCCGTGCTTCTAATGACGCGGGCTTCGTCATGGAGTCGTGGCAACAGCCCCGCCGCCTGGCGGGCGATCACTATTGCCACTTTCCATCACATCTGGTTAATGGTGCGTGGGCTCCGGGGGAGGAGCCGGCCGACTCTCGGGGGCCGACTCCCGACGGGTCCGACTTGTGGCGCACTTGCCGTCTTCTGGGATCCCGCTGGCTGGTAGGACCCGTCGCCCGAAGGTCGTACAGACAAGCCGTCGTGGGCGCAGGATTCGGTCCACCGGTGCTGATGTCAGGGCCAGCATGGCAACAGTGCCACGCCGCACGGAGATCTCCTTGGGTACGGCGTACTGTGACCATGCCTGCCTTTGGAAAGGGGTGGGAGCAGTCTTCACTGTAGCCACTCCCCTGTCCTGTCCCTCTTGATGAGGACGTGGGGTTTTGCTGGGTCGCGGGCCGACTCCCCAAGGCCGGCTTATCTGGAAGTCGCCAGTCAGGAGTCGGCTTATCCTGAAGTCATCCCCGGGACTCGGCCGCGAGTGGGCAGTCGGTCGCCTTGCCGTCGACTTCTCAGAAGGCGGCTCTTCGTCCTGGGGTCTTGAGGGGTTCAGCCTGCCCGGATGTCTTGAAAGGTTCTGGGGCTCGGGTTAGCCTACATGTGGCCCATTACTCCGACAGTAGTCCCCGAAGCTGGTGAGGCGCCACGGATGATCAGCCGAGAAGCCTCAGCAGTTTCTCTTTCCGGGCGCTCGATACATGGTTCTCGCTTGACTTTTGCCGGGCCGGCTAGAAGGAGTCGGACTCGCCCAACTCTGACTCGCACAATATTTTGAACGTTGCGGTGGGATCCAAGTAGCGTGCTGGCTAAGCGTCCAGGCCGCCGCCCGTTCCGGGCCTGTCTCGTGATGACACGCGGCCGGGCCAGTCTGCCAGCCTACGCGCGTGACGGGAGAGGCCCGTAGGCGGGGCCCACCACTACCGTGCCTCGGCGCCCGAGCGGATCCGCTGTGGCCCAGGTGGACGGTTGGGATTCCTGTGGAGTTACTGCGCGCAGTAACTTTGTCGTGGAAACGTGGGGGTCGTGGGGCCGTGGGCGCAGTAAATCCCACGACCGCCCCCTCGGCTTCACAGCCCATGAGGCTACAAGTAGGGGGAGGAGGGGGGCACGACAGAGCACGCACGCCCCTCCTTCCCACTACTCCTTGCTCTTCTCCTTCTTCTTATTCTTCTTCTTCTTCTTCTTCTTCGCTCCGCCATGCGCCCAAGCTTTGTCGAATGCCGCGGCGACCAGCTCACGATGAGTTCTTCTGCTGCCGCCGTGCCTCCCTCGGTGCATTCTGGCACCTGGGACGGCTCTGAAGTTCACGACGACCACATCGAGTTCCTCCGCAAGACTCGTCGGCTCCCCGGCGAAGATTACGTGCGGGTGTGTCTTGCGCCGAGGGGGGAGATTTCCCCAGCACCGGAGGAGGGCGAGCGGGTCATCTTCCACTCGCACTCCCTGCGTGGATTGGGGCTGCCGGCGAGTAGCTTCTTCCGCTCTTTTCTGGAGTTCTACGGCCTCCAGCCGCACCACCTCACGCCCAATACGGTGGTGCTACTGTCCGCCTTCGTGGCTTTGTGTGAAGGCTTCCTCGGAGTCCTCCCCACCCTCGAGCTCTGGGGGAGTTCTTCTTCTGCAAGCTCGGCACCCAGGCTGCAGGCGTGCCGGCTCAGTGTGGCGCATTCATCGCCGTGCGGAGGTTGGGGGCCGACAACCCGTTCCCCGCCATCAGGCTGATAAAGTCGGTGAAGATGTGGCAACGATCGTACTTCTACGTGAAGAGCATCTTCGCGAGGGGTGATTGGGTCAACCTGTCGGCCTTCAAAACCGGCCCGCCAGCTGGGAGACTGCCCAACTGGTCGTACCGGGCCAAGTCGCTGACGCTTGCGGGAGCCGGCGCCGTCACACGACTCCGAGTGCTGACACAGTTGGAGGGCCTGACTGGTCCGGACCTGCTGGCTGCCTTCGTGGCGCGCCGAGTTCTCCCGCTCCAAGGCCGCCCCCACATGATATGCCAAATGAGCGGGTGCCGTGACCCAAGTCGGATGTGCACCAAGGACATGCCTCACAAGGAGGTGGCCTACATGGTGAACTACCTCTCAGACAGCAAGCTGCTGGAGGACTGGCGGTTCGGCAAGGAGCCGTACTCCCGCGCCAACCCCCCACCTACAGTGAGTTGCCCTTTCTTTCTTTCTTCGAGTTGTCTTCTTTCTTGCCGAGTCTGTTTTGTGCGACCTGACCAGTCGGCTTTGGTCAGAATCCCCTCCTCCATCCACCAGCCGGCACCTCAGGGCCGGCTCGCGAGTGCCTTGCCGACCGGCAGAGAGCGACGTCGACGACCCCGATCTGGGGGCGGCAGCTTTGGAAGACGACAACGAGGGAGGAGGCGGCCCGCGGCTTGGGGCCAGTCTAGAAGACTGGCCTGACGTTGATGAGGAGGTCGCCCCCCGCCCCGGCCAGGAGCCAGCCATCCCGGCGCGGGCTCTTCTGCCGCGCTGGGCGCTCCAGGCGGCGGGAAGAAGCGCAGGGTCGTGCCGACTTTGTTCGGTAGTCGGCCGAAGAAGCCCAAGAGTTCGGCTGCGGCGACCAAGCGGGACGAGGCGGCCGCGAAGGCCATCCGCTTCCGCAAGGAAGTAAAGAAGCCGCCACTGGTCTCCGCGTGAGTATTCCATCTTGATGCTTTATTCTTTCTTGTAGCTTTTGTCTGAGTCTTTTACTTGCTTCCCTTGCTTCAGGGCTCCCCTCACTCTTGAGAGGGTTGTCGCCGCCTCCGTCATGGGGTCAGCGGAGACGTCCGCCACCACTCGGCGGATTTACCCCGCTGCTGACCTCCGGGAGGCGATGGAGCGGAATGCGCAGGAGAAGCGCAACGAGGACGAGGCCGCCCGCCTGGAGAAGGCGGAGGCCGATAAGGCGGAGGCCTCCTCCAAGAAGAAACTAGCGGAGGCCGAAGCCGTCGCCGCCACAAAGCGGCAGGCTGAGGAGGCCGCGCACCGCCAATCGGCAGTGTTCGTCACCCTGCTGAACTCTGCGCCGCCGCCTCCGGAGTTCACGGGGCAGACTGAGGAAGCCAGCGGCGAGGACCCCATCATGGAGAGGGAAGGCAGCGGCTCCTCCATGCCGGACGTGATCGTCATGCCGCCACCTCCGCCGCCGTCTGGGAGCGCGCCAGGCGAACAGCCGGCGGATCTGCCGGTGCCGCCAACTGAAGATGAGGCCGTGGCGAGGCTACTTCTTCAAGTCGGCTCGCCAACGCGCCGCCGTCTTGAGAAGGCGACTTCGGCACCACGCCCCCTGGAGACCGGCACCGCCAGCTCGGTGATCCCAGACGCCGAAGCAACGAGCACCGCGCCCATTGGGTGGGTGCGAGGAGGCGGCACAGGGCCGCTGAACCAGGTGCTTCTGGACGTCTAAACGAAGCTTCGAGCTGAGGGCGATGCCATCCAGAACTGCACCAAGGCGTACCTGGCATCGTGGGCAGCCGTCCGGGTATGTTTTCTCTTTGGTCCTTGTTTTCTTGTTTTTGTTCCTCTCTGTGGGGGTGTGCCAGCGCACCGACTGGGTGTTGTCCCCGAGTTTCGGGCCGACTGCTGAGCAGGCGGCCCGAAACTCCAATTGGTGAGCTCCGGGTACTAACTTTTGTCTGAAATATTTGTCGCAGGACTACGACAACCTCCGCGTTACTGCCTTCAACCTTAACGTTGAAGAGCTGGGCAAGCGGACCGCCGACTTGTTGGAGAGCCGGAGTAAGTCCTTTTTCTTCTTTGCGGGGGCGCGCTGGCACACCCGCGGGCTGTAGTCCCCGAGAGCAGTGCGTATTTGAGCTTGTCGCCTTTAGGAGAAGTGAGGACAACGCCGGATCCCAAGCCGGTGCCCATCTTGGAGCCGTCGAAATGCATCCACCAATGGGTGGAGTCGGGCGCTGGAGGCAGGTACTGGGTCTCGGCCTAGTCGACGAGGAAGTCGGCCAGTGCTTGCGACTTGATGGCGGTGTGAGGCTGGTAGTAGATGGTGTAGGGAGCCAGCTCTATGGCGCATTTGGCCACTCGGCCAGAGGCATCTCGGCTTCCAATGATCTCGGCAAGTGGGGCCATGCAGACCATGGTGATTGGATGCTCTTGAAAGTAAGGCTTCAATATCTTGGCGGTAAAGTGTACACCATAGCACATCTTCTGGTAGTGGGGGTAGTTCTGCTTGGAGGCCGACAGTACTTCGCTCAGGTAATATACCGGTCTTTGGACAGGTAGTGCCTTGCCTTCCTCCTTGCGTTCCACTACAATGACCGTGCTGACTACCCGGCTGGTGGCGGCGATGTACAGGAGCATAGGTTTCTTAGGAGTCGGAGCCGCCAGAACGGGTGGAGTAGTCAGCATCTTCTTTAGCTGGAGAAAAGCTTTGTCCGCCTTGTGGTTCCACTCGAAAAAGTGGTCTTCTTCATGAGTTGGTATAAGGGGAGAGCTTTCTCGCCCAGCCGACTGATGAACCGGCTGATGGACGGCAAGCAGCCGATGAACTTTTGCACGTCCAGCAGTCGGCTGGGTACCTCCATCCTCTCGATAGCCTTGATCTTTACAGGGTTGCACTCTATGGCGCGTTCAGAGACCAGGAAGCCAAGGAGTTGGCCGGCTAGTACTCCGAAAACGCACTTCTCGGGGTTGAGCTTGATCTGGAATCGGCGCAGGTTCTCAAAGGTCTCCTTGAGGTCTTCCAGCAGTGTTCCACGCTTTTCCGTCTTCACCACCACATCATCCACGTAGACGTGGGCGTTCCTGCCGAGCTGCTTGAGGAGGCACTTCTGCATGCAACGTTGGAAGGTGGCGCTGGCATTCCTCAAGCCGAACGTCATGGTGAGGTAGCAGAAGGCTCCAAACGGCGTGATGAAGGCGGTCTTCAGTCTGTCAGCTGGGTTCAGCTTGATCTAGTGATATCCTGAATATGCATCCAAAAAACTCAACAGCTCGCATCCGGCGGTGGAGTCTATCACCTGATCAATTCTTGGCAGAGCAAACGGGTCCTTGGGGCAGGCCTTGTTGAGGCTCGTGTAGTCAATACACATTCTCCACTGCTTGTTCTTCTTCAGTACCAGGACCGGATTTGCTAGCCACTTTGGAAAGAATACTTCCATAATGAAGCCGGCTGCTAGGAGTCGGGCTATTTCTTCTCCGACAACTCTTCTCTTCTCTTCTGATAGGCGGCGCAGGGGCTGCCTGACCGGCTTTGCATCAGATCGGACATGTAACTTGTGCTCGGCGAATTCCGTCGGTACACCTGACATGTCTTTGGGGGACCATGCGAAGATGTCCCGATTCTCACGGAGGAAATCGGCGAGCTCGCCTTCCTATTTGCTGTCGAGGTTTGCGCCTACAACTGCGTACCTCTTTGGGTGCTCCGGATCCAAGGGTATCTTCTTTGTCTCTTTGGCCGGCTTGAACGAACCCTCAACCTCCGATTCCTTTGGGTTGGGTGACACCTCTGGCTGCTTGCCGGCCATCGCCACAACCCGTTCCAGGAGCCGCTTCTCGGCTGCGATCACCAGGGACTCGGCTAGCCGACTGCTCTCAGTCGCATAGGCAGACTACTTCCGGTAGACGCCGGCTACGTTCAAAATTCCCCTGGAACTGGGCATCTTCATTTTGAGGTAGGTGTAGTGGGGGACCGCCATGAACTTGGCCAAGGCGGGTCGGCCAAGTAGTGCATGGTATGGGCTCTCAAGTTCCACCACCTCAAACCAAACTGACTCTCGGCGGAAGTGATATTTGTCTCCAAAGAGGACGTCCATCAGGATCTTGCCGATTGGTGAGCAGGAAAGCCCAGGAAAAATGCTGTGGAACACAGTCCGGCTGTTCTGAAGCTGTCTTTGCTTGATTCCTAATTTCTCCATGGTGTCTTTGTACAGGATGTTGATGTTGCTGCCTCCGTCTATCAGAACTCGCGAGAAACGCGCGGCTCGTCTATCCGTGGCAAAGGTGGCATCCAAGACCAAGGCATAGGAGCCCGGACTCGGCATCACCTCTGGGTGATCAGCCCTGCTCCAGCTGATAGGCTTATCGGACCAGTGCATGAACTCTGGCGTCTTTGATGCTACTGCGTTCACTTCTTGTCGCTGCTGCTGCCTGCTGCATCGATCATCAACCATACTGGTAAACACCACGTAGGCTCCGTGTTCTTCGGGGTATTCGTCGTGTACTACGCCGACTGGTCTGACCGCCGGCTGCTGGAGCGGAGGCGGAGGCGGCTGCCCAGCAGGCGGGGGAGGTAGGAGGCCGTCTCCCTTGGCGATCCTGGTAAGCCAGTGGCACTTCCGGGTGGTGTGATTCGACGGCTTCGCGCCGCAATGGAACTTGCAAGGTCCATCCAGAGTCTGCTCATAGGAGAAGGCCGGCAACCAGTTGGGCTTGCCATCTTTCTGTCGCTTGGGTGGAAGCTGCCCATCCGGCTGCTGGGCTTTGACTATCACAACCTGCTGGCTGCTGGAAGCCGGCTGCGGGGCCTTGCGCTTGTGGTCGCTCTGCTTTTGCCGCCGACTGGCGTCTCCTGCCGGAGTTCTTGGAGCTTGAGGGGCCACTTTGCCAGTTGCGCTAACTTGAATCTCCGCCTTCATGGAGGAGTCGGCCGTGGCATACTTGTCTGCTATGATCAGCATCTCATCGAGAGTTTCTGGCTCGTCGCAGAGGAGCTTGTGCTTGAGGAGGGTGCCTTCTCTGCACCCGGCGGTGAAGTACTCGATAGCCTGCACCTCGTGCACGCCCTCGCAGGAGTTCCGAAACTCGGCCCAACGCGTGAGGTAGTCGTGAGTCAACTCGTCGGGACCTTGCATGCACAAGGAGAGCTGACGAGGCTTGGGAGGACGCTTGTACATGCTGCTGAAGTTGCGGACGAATGCTTCGGTGAAGTCGACCCAGCTGTTGATGCTGCGGGGCTTCAGGCTGTTCAGCCATGTCCGGGCCGTGCCCTGGAGCATGAGCGGAACGTATTTTACGGTGACACGCTTGTTGCCGTTCGCTATGCTGATAGCCGTGGAGTAGTCGACTAGCCAGTCTTCCGGCTTCACGGAGCCAGTGTACTTAGGCGTGTCTCTTGGGAGCGTGAACCCTTTGGGAAAGGGCTCGTCTCGAATGCAGGGCCCGAAACAAGGTGGACCCAACTCGTCTTCTTCTTCCAGCGCCAGGGATCGGTGAAGCCAGTCGATCCGGTGGCGGGCGTCGTTTTCCCCGACTCCCTCTCGGCGGCCAAGGCAGTCGCCAAGAGTCGGATGATCAACAGGCGGCGGGGAGACTCGCCTCTCCTTGCGAGGAGGAGGAGGCGGACAGTCGTCCCGTCGTTCCACTGCCCTCGGGCGGCCGTCTCGGTCGCGCTCTATGGTAATGTGAGTCCGACTGTGGCTGACAGCCGGATCCTTGTCTCTTCTTCCTTGGGCACTGTCAGTCGACGTCCGAGACGTCGCGCCTTGGTCTCGGCGAAGGTCGTCGTTTTGCCGCTGCGGCGCCTCCGTGCGGCAGCCGGCCTCGTTCTGCGCGGCAGCCGCGTCGAGGAGCCGCTGGACTCGCTCCATCATCAGGCGGCGCTCTTCGCCCTTGAAATTGTCCAACTCGTCTGCCGCCGCCTGGGCGGCTCGAATGTTCTCCGCGGGGGTGGCGTACACAGGGCGGCTTGCCCCGAACAGGTTGGCGATGGCTACGCCGCACTGCTGGACCGTGCCAAGGCGGCTGGGCCCCGTGGGGGCCGGCGAGCCGCCAATAGCGCGATCCATCTCTCGCTGGTAGGCTTCTGACAAGCGTCTCATGCTAGCCAGCTTCTTCGCGCCTTCGACGAGCTGAAGGCGGCGCGCCTCCAACGTCTCCGCGTCAGCGTCTTCCTGAATGGGTGCAGTCAGGTCTTGTAGCACCGCGCCAAGAGGATCATGCGCTCCTCCGCCAGGGAGCTCGTCATGACCGATGACGAGCACCTCGGTGACGGTGCTTCCACCGCTCTCCGCACGAGGGAGAGGCTCGTCGTAGACCACCACATTAGTGGGGAACGTGTCGAGCGACGCGGTGTTGGAGTCGACCAGCATCGGGTCGGTGGAACCTACAGACTCCAAGTCCACGGTAGGCTCGCCGGCTAAGTGGAGTTGATCGAGGAGGCCCGCGAGGAGGCTTTCGGAGCCGCCCGTGCCTGCGTCGGATGTAGGTTCATCGGAGATGCGAACCTCGCCGACAAGTTCGGCGAGGCGGCTAGCTGCGCAGGCGATCTCAACGCCGTGCAGCGCGTCGGTGCAAACTCCGTTTGGCGTGCCTGGCTGGCTGCGCTGGCCAGGGAGGAAAAGGGTTCCCGTCCAGAACAGGTCTCCGGACGGCGGTGCACCAGGCCCCATGGTGGGCGCAAAATGTCGGGGGTTGGGTGCGACATATGCCAAAGGATGGCTTATCATGGTGGGGGCGAGTAGAACGTCGCCGGTGCCTGGAAACGGGATGAGGCGAAGACATGGAAGCCGGCGAATCTTACCCAGCTTCAGGGCTCTCCGGGGAGATAGTACCCCTACTGCTGCTCTGCGGGGTCTCCGCATGATCACTATGGCAAAGTGTTTACACGATTGCTCCTAGAGCTGTTTCCTGAAGGTAGGAGAAGGCAAGGCTAGCTCTCTCCTTCCTGTATGGTCTGGTCTAGTGCTAATGGATTCCACCCCTTTGCATGGGTGCCCTGGGGGGTTTATATAGGCCTACCCGGCCCCCAGGGGTACAATGGTAATCCGGCTAGGCGCAGGCCCAGCCGTTAGTGCCTCCGGCCTCCGTCTTCTCTGCCGACTGCTGGGGCCCGCCGACTGGTGGGCCCCGCTGACTGGCCCGTTACGGAGCCAACAGGCCGCGTCCGCCGTGGGTGGGTCTTGCCGGCTGCTGATTACTGTAACCGTGCTTCTAATGACGCGGGCTTCGTCACGGAGTCGTGGCAACAGCCCCGCCGCCTGGCGGGCGAGCACTATTGCCACTTCCCATCACATCTGGTTAATAGTGCGTGGGCCCCGGGGGAGGAGCCGGCCGACTCTCGGGGGCCGACTCCCGACGGGTCTGACTTGTGGCGCACTTTCCGTCTTCTAGGATCCCGCTGGCCGGTAGGACCCGCCACCCGAAGGTCGTACAGACAAGCCGTCGTGGGCGCAGTATTCGGTCCACCGGTGCTGATATCAGGGCCATCATGGCAACAGTGCCATGCCGCACGGAGATCTCCTCGGGTACGGCATACTGTGACCATGCCTGCCTTTGGAAAGGGGTGGGAGCAGTCTTCACTGTAGCCACTCCCCTGTCCTGTCCCTCTTGATGAGGACGTGGGGTTTTGCTGGAGTCGCGGGCCGACTCCCCAAGGCCGGCTTCTCTGGAAGTCGCCAGTCAGGAGTCGGCTTATCCTGAAGTCGTCCCCGGGACTCGGCCGCGAGTGGGCAGTCGGTCGCCTTGCCGCCGACTTCTCAGAAGGCGGCTCTTCGTCCTGGGGTCTTGAGGGGCGCAGCCTGCCCTGATGTCTTGAAAGGTTCCGGGGCTCGGGTTAGCCGACCCATTACTCCGACAGTTCCACTATTGGTTATTTATCGGAGACGTGTCTCGGTCATGTCTACATAGTTCTCGAACCCATAGGGTCCGCACGCTTAACATTCCATGATGATCGGTATTATGAGTTTATGTGTTTTGATGTACCGAAGATAGTTCGGAGTCCCGGATGTGATCACGGACATGACGAGGAGTCTCGAAATGGTCGAGACATAAATATTGATATATTGGATGACTATATTCGAACACCAGATGAGTTCCAGGGGTCACCGGATAATTATCGGAGTGCTGGGGGGGGGGGGGTTATTGGAACCCCCGGGGGGACTAATGGCCCAACATGGGCCTTAGTGGAGAGAGAGAGAGGGCCGACCAAGGCAGGGCCGCACGCCCCTCCCCTCTAGTCCGAATTGGACTAGGGAAGGAGGGGGCGGCGCCCCCCTTTCCTTCTCTTCTCTCCCTCTCCTTCCTTCCCACTTCGTCCTCCTAGTAGGACTAGGAAAGGGGAGTCCTACTCCTACTAGGAGGAGGACTCCTCATCTCCTGGCACGCCTCAAGGGCCAGCCGACCTCCCCCTTGCTACTTTATATACAGGGGCAGGGGGCACCCTAGAACACACAAAGTTGATCATTAATCCCTTAGCCGTGTGCGGTGCCCCCCTCCACCATAATCCACCTCGGTCATATCGTCGTAGTGCTTAGGCGAAGCCCTGCACCGGTAGCTTCATCATCTCCGTCATCACGTCGTTGAGCCGACGAAGCTCTCCCTCGACACTTAGCTGGATCGAGAGTTCGTGGGACGTCACCGAGCCGTGAAATTACTGCGTTCTCCAACACTCACACCCTCCCCTTCGCATCAACCACCATGAACTAAGGCGTCTTGTCCAGCGCACCGGCGAGAATAGGCGGGGCCACCGGAACAATGCTCGATGACCCATCCGCCATTCCTGAGCGCCGCCAAAGGACAGAGTATGTGCTCATCATACACGCCACACACAGTCACCCTGGCCAATGCCCGTCCCGCCGGCCACGCCCGGCATGGCTGCACAACAATCGCGCCCCACCACCCCTTGCCGAGCTCCGCCGCCGCACGGCTGACGCGAGGCACACACGTGCCCGGAGCACCGCCGGATCCTGCTAATCATACATAATTTTCTCTCTCTTACAAACAAATGTGAGGGAGATTATATTCCCACGTCACATAGTTTCGCTATCATATGTCATAATCATGCAGTTCTATTTTTTTAAAAGAACTGTGTTTTAGCGGTGTGACATAATTTGCATCTAACCTTTTTCTCAAATAAAGAAATATTATTAGATGTGACAAAAATTATATGAGTAACAGCAAATGGATGTCCCTATTATTTACCATCTCTAACTGGTATGCTACTAAAATACTAAAAATACACATGAATGCCCCAAAGGTAGTAGGCGGTACTGGTTGTCTCCGTAATAAGGTGGAGTATTGGCGGTTTTATATCATAAATAATTGTATTATTCTTTCCTTGAAATCGACGGGCGCAGCAACGCGTAGTTACAAGTAAATATGTAAGCCAATTTGACTAGGCTGAAAAACTAGGGAGCTGGTAAAGGAGAAGGGGATGTCATCGCCAGCAGTATGTTTTCTCTAGACGATGGTTTTTTGCAATCTTCTTCCCACTCATCCATCGTTGTGTAGCAGAAAACATTTACCAAACAACAGAAGCACTCTCCAGTAGGGGTGCATTGATCATGAGTTACATGTACGCATAGCCCTGCTTTGATCTTCTCGTTATCCGTGTCAGCAATGATCCGGCCTATAGAATATGACACAAAAAATTGTTATGCAACTATCTTAGAGTATACTTCCTCCGTTCCAAAATAGATGACTCAACTTTGTACTAACTTTAGTACAAAGTTAATAAAAAGTTGAATCATCTATGTTGAAACGGAGGGAGTAATAGATAATCACGCAAGAGATTAGACAAGAAACAAAAGAAAAAGGCCTTCACTATTAGTTATAGTACATACTTTCAAGAGAAGTGAAAAAATTACAGTTTTGCTAAAGCATATCGAGATGTGCCATAAGTATTGCACATCTAATTCATATGTCATTAATCTTACATTAAGATTCGTGTGAATATTTTTTTTCTTTTTTTTATGCTTGATTCACTCACTTAGATGTGCAATAATTAGAGCACATCTAGATGTGTCCTAGACACACCCTATACCAATCTCGATAGAGCACTGGCTAAGCAGGCACTCAATCACTTTGCTGCCCATCCACGAGAAATATTTGTCCTAAGATCGTATCTTGCCAGCGCCCAACATATGCATGACTCATATATATAGAGAAATTGAGAGAGGAGGGATCCGTTGCTATAAATCATCCCGATCCGGTGCATTAGCCATAAAATTAGAATTATTTAGTATGTTTCCGTTGTATGTAGCCTCATTAATAGCGGCCCTGGCACGTAAATCAAGCAAGATTTTTTCCTTAAAAAATAACAAGATTATTTTTGGACGCCGATAACTGGCGAATGTTCGGGGCTTCTGGAGTCCGGTCCGAACTAGTTGTTCGGAGCGTGAGCATCACGTGCCGAACAAAAATGTTCGGGCAGGCAATCATAAGGCCCAAACGCCTGCACGAACTCCAATAACCAGGCGGTGACCCCGGTCCTACCATACGCTGAGTCCAACAGGCCGTCCCCTACCTTCTCTCGATCATAGGATCTCTTCCCCCCCACTCCATCGTTCCCCTTTCCCCCCGCCCCTCCATTGTTGCCCTGCCCCTACCCAGTTCCTCCGCCCTTCCATTGTTGCCCTGCCCCTAACCGGCGCAAGTTGCCATGGCAAGATCTGACGAGGACTAGTCCAGATCTGAGCTAATTGCAGGTTAGTTGTGGTCGCCGACGCACCTTCCCTTGCCCCTCACTCCTTATCTGGCTCCCGTCTCCCGTTAGTACCATACAAATCTTGACATGTTACTCATCCATATAGCTTCTGTTCGTGCCATGAACTATTTACCCTGGTTTGCCAAAAGATAGCATGCATGATGAAACAATGAAAAAGAAGTCGTACTTCTACACAAATTGTTGCCAATTGTGTTCTGGTGTTCTTTCCATCTTGCGTAATTGTTTAAGTTGTTTAATGAAAAAATTAGAATGTACTACGCAAAGGAGGGAGAAATAGTAGCCTTACTGTATTGTTGGCATAGGAATGAATGCTAGAAGAACTTGCCATGGGGATGCAAAGTTTAAGTTGTCGCCAGGTGTGCAGTGATGGACATTACCATGCGTGTGATGCTAAATATTGCCATGTAGAAATGTTGATGTTGCCATGTGTTAACAACTGAAATTGCCATGAGTGTGCTGCTAGTATTGCCATTATCTAGTGAATGTTGCCATGTGTTAACAACTGAAATTGCCATGTGTGTGATGCTAATATTGTCATTATCTAGTGAATGTTGCCATGTGTTAACAACTGAATTGCCATGTGTGTGTAACATCCCAAATTTTTAATTTGAAATGTTATACATAGATCATCCATGCATATCATGTTTTATTGTTGTTCCGTTCCGTAATCCTCGAAATTCTAAGTAGCTCAAGGACCCTCGGAGAGAGTTGGGGATTTCCCGGTCTTCATATTTGATTCTTTTATCAAATAATGAAAAGAGGATTTGATTTTAATTATTTCTCTTTGAAAATATTTCACATTAAAAATTAAAGAGATGAGATAATATGACTTCTCCAAAATAAATGAAATATTGGAGGAAAAATATTAAAATCATTAAATTGATTTTTATTGGATTTTATTTGCATTAGAAAAATTGCATGTTTTTCAAAATTGCATTTTAGGGCCAAGAAATGTTCATCTTGTTCTAAATATTTTATTTAGACGGTGAAAAATTGTTTTGGCATTTTTAGATTTTTATTTATTTATTTTCTAGGATTTTATTTCGATCCGCGAAGTTTTTTTTAAAAAAAAAGGGTTCCGCGCCGACTGGGCCTAAGGCCCAGCCGCGCCAGGCCGCCGCCACCGCCTCCTGCGCGCGCGCTGCCGCCGCCGCTGCCACTCGGACCGGAGTCCGAGTTGGACTCCGCCTCCGCCGCGCCTTGCCCCCTTCTCGAAGTAGCCGCCCCCGCCCCTTTATATACGTCGCCACCCCGCCCCCAACACCACCACCGCCGCCGCCTAGCCCCGCCGCCCCTGCCGCGCACAGCCGCTGCTGCCCGCGCTCGCCGCCGCAGCCGCCGCCAAGCCCCGCCGCCCCGCGAGCCGCCGCCCCGCACCCCGCCCCGCCGGAGCCCTTCGCCGGAGGTAGCCACCGTGCCCCGCCGCCGGTTTTTTCATAAAAACTGTTCGGTTTTTTTCAGAAACCGTAGATCCGTTTTTTTTCGGATTCGCCGGTTTTTCTCGGTTCTTCTAGTTAGCGGACGTTCGTTTTAACGAACGGTTCCTCACCCGTTAGAAACAACTAACGAACGCTCATTCGTTAGTCTGTTCGTGAGTTTTCTTTTATCGGATTTATTCCGCAATTTTTCTGATCGTGATTTCTGATCCGATCTTAGTTTCTGTCTATCTTTTCGCTCGTTTAACGGAATCAGGCGATTCAAGCGCCTGGAGTTTCGTCTCGAAACCCTCTTTCCATTTAACCAACTCAAACAAGTTTTTGCTACTGTAAAATTTGACCTAGTTTCAGATTAGTAAACGAAGCTTCTGTTAGGGAACGTAGTAATTTCAAAAAAAATCCTACGCACACGCAAGATCATGGTGATGCATAGCAACGAGAGGGGAGAGTGTTGTCTACGTACCCTCGTAGACCGTTTACGGAAGTGTTATATCAACACGGTTGATGTAGTCGTAGGGCTTCGCCTAAGCACCGCTACAATATTATCCCTCGTACACAGCGTGGTGACGATCTTGATGTTCTACCGTCGTAGGGCTTCGCCAAACACCGCTACAATATTATCGAGGATTATGGTGGAGGGGGGGGGCACCGCACACGGCTAAGAGAACGATCACGAAGATCAACTTGTGTGTCTAGAGGTGCCCCCCTGCCCCCGTATATAAAGGAGCAAGGGGGGAGGAGGCCGGCCCTAGGAGGGGCGCGCCAGGGGAGTAGGATTCCTACTCCTAGTTGGAGTAGGTTTCCTCCTTTCCTAGTCCAACTAGGAGAAGGGGGGAAAGGGGGGAAGAGGGGAAGGAAGGGAGAGAGGGGCTGTGCCCCAAACCCCTTGTCCAATTCGGACTAGGCTTGGGAGGGGCGCGCGCCACCTCCCGGTCCTTCCCACTAAGGCCCATTAAGGCCCATTGCTTCTTCCTCGTATTCCCGTAACTCCCCGGTACCTCCGAAAATACCCGAATCACTCGGAACCTTTCCGAAGTCTGAATATAGTTGTCCAATATATCGATCTTTACGTCTCGACCATTTCGAGACTCCTCTTCATGCCCTGATCTCATCCGGGACTCCGAACTCCTTCGGTACATCAAAACTTATAAACTCATAATATAACTATCATCGAAACCTTAAGCGTGCGGACCCTACGGGTTCGAGAACAATGTAGACATGATCGAGACATGTCTCCGGTCAATAACCAATAGCGGAACCTGGATGCTCATATTGGCCCCCACATATTCTATGAAGATCTTTATCGGTCAGACCGCATAACAACATACGGTGTTCCCTTTGTCATCGGTATGTTACTTGCCCGAGATTCGATCGTCGGTATCTTAATACCTAGTTCAATCTCATTAACGGCAAGTCTCTTTACTCATTCTGTAATACATCATCCCGTAACTAACTTATTAGTTGCAATGCTTGCAAGGCTTATGTGATGTGCATTACCGAGAGGCCCAAAGATACCTCTCCGACAATCGGAGAGACAAATCCTAATCTCGAAATACGCCAACCCAACATGTACCTTTGGAGACACCTGTAGAGCCCCTTTATAATCACCCAGTTATGTTGTGACGTTTGGTAGCACACAAAGTGTTCCTCCGGCAAACGGGAGTTGCATAATCTCATAGTCATAGGAACATGTATAAGTCATGAAGAAAGAAATAGCAACATACTAAACGATCGGGTGCTAAGCTAATGGAATGGGTCATGTCAATCACATCATTCTTCTAATGATGTGATCCTGTTAATCGAATAAAAACTCTTTTGTTCATGGTTAGGAAACATAACCATCTTCGATTAACGAGCTAGTCAAGTAGAGGCATACTAGTGACACTCTGTTTGTCTATGTATTCACACATGTATTATGTTTCCGGTTAATACAATTGTAGCATGAATAATAAACATTTATCATGATATAAGGAAATAAATAATAACTTTATTATTGCCTCTAGGGCATATTTCCTTCAGTCTCCCACTTGCACCAGAGTCAATAATCTAGTTCACATCGCCATGTGATTCAACACTAATAGTTCACATCACCATGTGATTAACACCCATAGTTCACATCGTCATGTGACCTATACCCAAAGGGTTTACTAGAGTCAGTAATCTAGTTCACATCGTTTATGTGATTAACACCCAAAGAGTACTAAGGTGTGATCATGTTTTGTTTGTGAGATAATTTTAGTCAACGGGTCTGTCACATATAGATCCGTAAGTATTTTGTTAATTCTATGTCTACAATGCTCTGCACGGAGCTACTCTAGCTAATTGCTCTCACTTTCAATATGTATCTAGATCGAGACTTAGAGTCATCCAGATCTGTGTCAAAACTTGCATCGACGTAACTTTTTACGACGAACCTTTTTTCACCTCCATAATTGAGAAATATTTCCTTATTCCACTAAGGATAATTTTGACCGCTGTCCAGTGATCTACTCTTAGATCACTATTGTACTCCCTTGCTTAACACAGTGTAGGGTATACAATAGATCTGGTACACAGCATGGCATACTTTATAGAACCTATGGCTGAGGCATAGGGAATGACTTTTATTCTCTTTCTATCTTCTGCCGTGGTCGGGCTTTGAGTCTTACGCAATTTCACACCTTGTAACACAACCAATAACTCTTTCTTTGACTGTTCCATTTTTGAACTACTTCAAAATATTGTCAAGGTATGTACTCATTGAAAAAACCTATCAAGTGTCTTGGTCTATCTCTATAGATCTTGATGCTTAATATGTAAGCAGCTTCACCGAGGTCTTTGTTTGAAAAACTTCTTTCAAAACACTCCTTTATGCTTTGTAGAATAATTCTACATTATTTTCGATCAACAATATGTCATTCACATATACTTATCAGAAATGTTGTAGTGCTCCCACTCACTTTCTTGTAAATACAGGCTTCACCGCAAGTCTGTATAAATCTATATGCTTTGATCATCTCATCAAAGCGCATATTCCAACTCCGAGATGCTTGCACCAGTCCATAGATGGATCGCTGGAGCTTGCACATTTTGTTAGCACCTTTAGGATTGACAAAACCTTCTGGTTGTATCATATACAACTCTTCTTTAATAAATCCATTAAGGAATGCAGTTTTGTTTATGCATTTGCCGGATTTCATAAAATGCGGCAATTGCTAACATAATTCGGACAGACTTAAGCATAGATACGAGTGAGAAACTCTCATCGTAGTCAACACCTTGAACTTGTCGAAAACCTTTTTGCGACAATTCTAGTTTTGTAGATAGTAACACTACTATCAGCGTCCGTCTTCCTCTTGAAGATCCATTTAATCTCAATGGCTCGCCGATCATTGGGCAAGTCAATCAAAGTCCACACTTTGTTCTCATACATGGATCCCATCTCTGATTTCATGGCCTCAAGCCATTTTGCGGAATCTGGGCTCATCATCGCTTCCTCATAGTTCATAGGCTCGTCATGGTCAAGTAACATGACCTCTAGAACAGGATTATCGTACCACTCTGGTGCAGATCTCACTCTGGTTTACCTACGAGGTTCGGTAGCAACTTGATCTGAAGTTACATGATCATCATCATTAGCTTCCTCACTAATTGGTGTAGTAGTCACAGGAACATATTTCTGTGATGAACTACTTTCCAATAAAGGAGCAGGTACAGTTACCTCATCAAGTTCTACTTTCCTCCCACTCACTTCTTTCGAGAGAAACTCCTTCTCTAGAAAGGATCCATTCTCAGCAACGAATAACTTGCCTTCGGATCTGTGATAGAAGGTGTACCCAACATTTTCTTTTGGGTATCCTATGAAGACGCACTTCTCCGATTTGGGTTTGAGCTTATCAGGTTGAAACTTTTTCACATAAGCATTGCAACCTCAAACTAAGAAACGACAGCTTAGGTTTCTCGCCAAACCACAGTTCATACGATGTCGTCTCAACAGATTTAGATGGTGCCCTATTTAACATGAATGCAGCTGTCTCTAATGCATAACCCCAAAATGATAGTGGTAGATCGGTAAGAGACATCATAGATCGCACCACACGGTTACTATGTTCGGACACACCATTACATTGTGGTGTTCCAGGTGGCGTGAGTAGTGAAACCATTTCACATTGTTTTAACTGAAGGCCAGACTCGTAACTCAAATTTTTTACTTCCGCGATCATATCGTAGAAACTTTTATTTTTGTTAGGATGATTCTGCACTTCACTCTGAAATTCTTTGAACTTTTCAAATATTTCAGACTTGTGTTTCATCAAGTAGATATACTCATATCTGCTCAAATCATCTGTGAAGATCAGAAAATAATGATACCTGTCGCGAGCCTCAATATTCATCGGACCACATACATCAGTACGTATGATTTCCAACAAATCTGTTGCTTGCTCCATTGTTCCGAAGAACGGAGTTTTAGTCATCTTGCCCATGACGCATGGTTCGCAAGCATCAACTGATTCATAATCAAGTGATTCCAAAAGCCCATCAGCATGGAGTTTCTTCATGCGCTTTACACCAATATGACCTAGATGGCAGTGCCACAAATAAGTTGCACTATCATTATTAACTTTGCATCTTTTGGTTTCAATATTATGATTATGTATATCACTACGATCGAGATCCAATGAACTATTTTCATTGGGTGTGTAACCATATAAGGTTTTATTCATGTAAACAGAACAACAATTTATTCTCTTACTTAAATGAATAACCGTATTACAATAAACACGATCAAATCATATTCATGCTCAACGCAAACACCAAATAACACTTATTTAGGTTCAACACTAATCCCGAAAGTATAGGGAGTGTGCGATGATGATCATATCAATCTTGGAACCACTTCCAACACACATCGTCACTTCACCCTTAACTAGTCTCTGTTTATTCTGCAACTCCCATTTCGAGTTACTAATCTTAGCAACTGAACTAGTATCAAATACCGAGGGGTTGCTATAAACACTAGTAAAGCACACATCAATAACATGTATATCAAATATACTTATGTTCACTTTGCCATCCTTCTTATCCGCCAATCACTTGGGGTAGTTCCGCTTCCAGTGACCAGTCCCTTTGCCGTAGAAGCAATTAGTCTCAGGCTTAGGACCAGACTTGGGCTTCTTCACTTGAGCAGCAACTTGCTTGCCGTTCTTCTTGAAGTTCCCCTTCTTCCTTTTGCCCTTTTTTTGAAACTAGTGGTCTTGTCTACCATCAATACTTGATGTTTTTCTTGATTTTTACCTTCGTCGATTTTAGCATCACGAAGAGCTTGGGAATCGTTTCCGTTATCCCTTGCATATTATAGTGCACCATGAAGTTCTACTAACTTGGTGATGGTGACTAGAGAATTCTGTCAATCACTATTTTATCTAGAAGATTAACTCCCACTTGATTCAAACGATTGTAGTACCCAGACAATCTGAGCACATGCTCACTAGTTGAGCGATTCTCCTCCATCTTTTAGCTATAGAACTTGTTGGAGACTTCATATCTCTCAACTCGGGTATTTGCTTGAAATATTAACTTCAACTCCTAGAACATCTCATATGGTCCATGACGTTCAAAACGTCTTTGAAGTCCCGATTCTAAGCCGTTAAGCATGGTGCACTAAACTATCAAGTAGTCATCATATTGAGCTAGCCAAACGTTCATAACGTCTGCATCTGCTCCTACAATAGGTCTGTCACCTAGCGGTGTATCAAGGACATAATTCTTTTGTGCAGCAATGAGGATAATCCTCAGATCACGGATCCAATCCGCATCATTGCTACTAACATTTTTCAACACAATTTTCTCTAGGAACATATCAAAATAAACATATGAAAGCAACAACGCGAGCTATTGATCTACAACATAATTTGCAAAATACTACCAGGACTAAGTTCATAATAAATTTAAAGTTCAATTAATCATATTACTTAAGAACTCCCACTTAGAAAGACATCCCTCTAATCTTCTAAGTGATCATGTGATCCAAATCAACTAAACCATGTCCGATCATCACGTGAGATGGAGTAGCTTCATTGGTGAACATCACTATGTTGATCATATCTACTATATGATTCACGCTCGACCTTTTGGTCTCCGTGTTCCGAGGCCATATCTGTATATGCTTGGCTCGTCAAGTATAACCTGAGTATTCCGCGTGTGCAACTGTTTTGCACCCGTTGTATTTGAACGTAGAGCCTATCACACCCGATCATCACGTGGTGTCTCAGCACGAAGAACTTTCGCAACGGTGCATACTCAGGGAGAACACTTCTTGATAATTAGCGAGAGATCATCTTAAAATGCTACCGTCAATCAAAGCAAGATAAGATGTATAAAAGATAAACATCACATGCAATCAAAATATGTGACATGATATGGCCATCATCATCTTGTGCCTTTGATCTCCATCTCCAAAGTATCGTCATGATTTCCATCGCCACCGGCATGACACCATGATTTCCATCATCTTGATCTATATCAATGTGTCGTCACATGGTCGTCTTGCCAACTACTGCTCTTGCAACTATTGCTATCACATAGCGATAAAGTAAAGCAATTATTTGGCGCTTGCGTCTTATGCAATAAAGAGACAACCATAAGGCTCCTGCCAGTTGCCGATAACTTCAACAAAACATGATCATCTTATACAACAACTTATATCTCATCACGTCTTGACCATATCACATCACAACATGCCCTGCAAAAACAAGTTAGACGTCCTCTACTTTGTTGTTGCAAGTTTTACGTGGCTGCTACGGGCTGAGCAAGAACCGTTCTTACCTATGCATCAAAACTACAATGATAGTTTGTCAAGTTGGTGCTGTTTTAACCCTCGGAAGGACCGGGCGTAGCCACACTCGGTTCAACTAAAGTTGGAGAAACTGACACCCGCCAGCCACCTGTGTGCAAAGCACGTCGGTAGAACCAGTCTCGCGTAAGCGTACGCGTAATGTCGGTCCGGTCCGCTTCATCCAACAATACTGCCGAACCAAAGTATGACATGCTGGTAAGCAGTATGACTTATATCGCCCACAACTCACTTGTGTTCTACTCGTCCACAACATCAACGCATAAAACCTAGGCTCTGATACCACTATTAGGGAACGTAGTAATTTCAAAAAAATTCCTACACACACGCAAGATCATGGTGATGCATAGCAACAAGAGGGGAGAGTGTTGTCTACGTACCCTCGTAGACCGACAGCGGAAGCGTTATGACAACGCGGTTGATGCAGTCGTACGTCTTCACGGCCCGACTGATCAAGCACCGAAACTACTGCACCTCCGAGTTCTAGCACACGTTCAGCTCGATGACGATCCCCGGACTCCGATCCAGCAAAGTGTCAGGGAAGAGTTCCGTCAACACGACAGCGTGGTGACGATCTTGATGTTCTACCGTCGCAGGGCTTCGCCTAAGCACCGCTACAATATTATTGAGGATTATGGTGGAGGGGGGGGCACCGCACACGACTAAGAGAACTTTCATGAAGATAAACTTGTGTGTCTAGAGGTGCCCCCTGCCCCCGTATATAAAGGAGCAAGGGGGGAGGAGGCCGGCCCTAGGAGGGGCGCGCCAGGGGAGTAGGATTCCTACTCCTAGTTGGAGTAGGTTTCCTCCTTTCCTAGTCCAACTAGGAGAAGGGGGGAAAGGGGGGAAGAGGGGAAGGAAGGGAGAGAGGGGCCGCGCCCCAAACCCCTTGTCCAATTCGGACTGGGCTTGGGAGGGGCGCGCGCCACCTCCCGGTCCTTCCCACTAAGGCCCATTAAGGCCCATTGCTTCTTCCTCGTATTCCCGTAACTCCCCGGTACCTCCAAAAATACCTGAATCACTCGGAACCTTTCCGATGTCTGAATATAGTCGTCCAATATATCGATATTTACGTCTCGACCATTTCGAGACTCCTCGTCATGTCCCTGATCTCATCCGGGACTCCGAACTCCTTCGGTACATCAAAACTTATAAACTCATAATATAACTATCATCGAAACCTTAAGCGTGCGGACCCTACGGGTTCGAGAACAATGTAAACATGACGGAGACATGTCTTCGGTCAATAACCAATAGCGGAACCTAGATGCTCATATTGGCTCCCACATATTCTACGAAGATCTTTATCGGTCAGACCGCATAACAACATACGGTGTTCCCTTTGTCATCGGTATGTTACTTGCCCGAGATTCGATCATCGGTATCTTAATACCTAGTTCAATCTCGTTACTGGCAATTCTCTTTACTCGTTCCGTAATACAGCATCCCGCAATTAACTTATTAGTTGCAATGCTTGCAAGTCTTATGTGATGTGCATTACCGAGAGGCCCAGAGATACCTGTCCGACAATCGGAGTGACAAATCCTAATCTCGAAATACGCCAACCCAACATGTACCTTTGGAGACACCTGTAGAGCCCCTTTATAATCACCCAGTTATGTTGTGACGTTTGGTAGCACACAAAGTGTTCCTCCGGCAAACGGGAGTTGCATAATCTCATAGTCATAGGAACATGTATAAGTCATGAAGAAAGCAATAGAAACATACTAAACAATCGGGTGCTAAGCTAATGGAATGGGTCATGTCAATCACATCATTCTTCTAATGATATGATCCCGTTAATCAAATAACAACCCTTTTGTTCATGGTTAGGAAACATAACCATCTTCGATTAACGAGCTAGTCAAGTAGAGGCATACTAGTGACACTCTGTTTGTCTATGTATTCACACATGTATTATGTTTCCGGTTAATACAATTCTAGCATGAATAATAAACATTTATCATGATATAAGGAAATAAATAATAACTTTATTATTGCCTCTAGGGCATATTTCCTTCAGCTTCTTTCTTTCGCCGTTTGAGTTTCGTTGCTCCGTTTGTTTTGATTCTTGTTGCGAACCGGAGTTCTTAATTTGAACTTTCTGGTCAACCTCTCTTATTTGAGTTTTGCTTGTGCATCGTTGCTTGTTACTTATGTATGTTATTGTTGCTTGCGATAGAATTCCCGGAGTGCGAAGCGTGTTACTACGAGTCTCTAGGATTCGCGGATCATCAGCAAGGCAAGTAACACTTTGATCATATCTCATTATTACCCAGTTTTTATGCATTAGTTCCAATCCTCAAACATTGCATGATTAGGATGTCATTAACTCGTGGGTTGGGAAGTAGTTGCTGAGGTAGAACCTAATTCCCTGTTACATTCAAACCCTTGGGAGTTACTTCTATGTATTGCTTATTGCTATGCTATGCTCGTAGACGTAGTTTGGGTTTGAGTGAAATTCCTGTCAAATGTGAGATTGTTAATTAATGGTTCGACTTAAGGTGGCAACTTAATCAAACAACTGGGTGGACTGAGGCACCTGGGGAACCCAGTGTTGTCTGTTTTTTTGGAAATCCCGGGGTACCCGTGTGATCTTCCTATGGACCGCCACCCAGGCTCAAAGGGAACTGAGATGATTCATGCTAGAAACTTCCGTGTGTAGCCACAAGCTATTATGGGCTCTAGCATAGTTGAGTAAGTTACGTGAAGCTCTTGAAGTGGTAGATCAGCAGGTAGTGGGTTTTGTAGGTTTGGTATGGTCTACCCGGAGTAGAGAGTTAACGTTTCTGAAAGACTGTGTCTCGGTCATCCGTTTCTCAAACACCATGTAGTGCGAGAAATCCAATGGAGGTGATCGAGTCTTGTGGGGAAAAGTGCACAAACCTCTGCAGAGTGTACAATCTAATCATGGTTAGTCGTGTCCCCGGTTATGGACAATTCTTGAGTATCTAGTACTTGGGTTATCACATGTATCTCACCATGCTTAATTAATACTGTTGGGATGTTAATTCACTTTAATTGGGATTGAGTTGGGGATACCTTCTCAATGATGTTTCAACCACCATGATAGTAAAATTAAAATCTATTCCGTTGTTGTAGGGAAAAATTGGCTTTTTGCAAAACTACAACCATACAGCTTTCCACCAGCCATATATGCATGTAGTGATAGCATTATTCTGTTTCTGCTCTACTGTGTTATATTGCCAGCATATTCCATGTGCTGACCTGTTTTCGGGCTGCAACGTATTATGTTACAGACTTATCAGACGAGGAGTAAGGTTCGTTAGGTCGTTGCCGTGCAGCTCAACTATGTCGTTGGAGTTGATGGACTCACCTTATCTTCCAAGCCTTCCGCTGTTATCACATTAGATGGCCTTAAGCCATATTATTGTAATAAGTTCTCTTTGGAGACATTCGATGTAATAGTGTGTGATGGCTACTCTGTTATAAATCCTTCGAGTACTGTGTGTGTCAGCATTACCGAACAAGGGATGACACTGAAGCACAGAGACTTGACCATCTGAGGTCGGGTCGCTACAGTGTGTGATGCTAATATTTCCATGATATGGTGAATACTGGCACACGCTAATATTTCCATTATCTACTGAATGGTGCCATGTGTGAACAACTGAAATTGCCATGTGTGTGATGCTAATATTGCCATGATATGGTGAATACTGGCACTTGTAGACGATTGAAACTGCCATGATATTGGCATGTGTGTGGTGCTAATATTGCCATGTTGTACTGCAAATAGAAATGGTTTAACGCTTTCTTTTCACATATATTTGATGGGGGGACAAAGAAAAAGCCAGTTCTAACAAGGATGGACCAAAACAATGGAGGGAACCCCTGGTTCTATGGCTCACTACAACTAACACCATGGGGTGTGCAGGATTATGAGGATCTAAACTCAAATGGACCTTTGCTGCCACTCCTGCAGCAATACATGGACAAAGGCACTTGATATGCATAAAAAATACACTAAGAAAATAGTTTGGAAAAGACCTTACGTACGGACGAGAATCTGATTCGCTAGAATTAAAGTGAGGTAGTTTGAACGCATTTTCTTTCTAGCGAATCAGATTTCCAATGGCGTACAGGACAAATGAACAAGGAATGCCTGGTGGCAGCACGCAACCAATACAAAAACACTAGTTCCCAATGGCGCTATGTGGTGAGCTTGGAATTTTAAAGAAGAATACATATTGTAAGAACGGAAAAAGTAGGTTCGCAGGCAAGAAAGCTTATGGTTTTAAGAAAATGCAGGAGCAGAAGATGATGTTGCAGGGAGGACATGGGTGGCAGCAAAGCCTACACCATCTTACGCAGGTGAGGGGTCTATAGCAAAACTAACTTGTTATGGTAATGTGAATGTACTTGACATCTTTGTGGAAAAAACTAGAAGTTGTATTACAATGTAGTTCACATAAAAGAGAGAATACAATGAAAGTGCATTAATAGAAGTTGCCATGTGTTCGACATAATACTTGTCGTGTACATAAGTATAAAGTTCAGAGTAACGAGAAAATGTGGGGAAACTTGCCTTCAATGTTGACGGTGTCCAAAAATGGGTAGTGCTGTAAAATTGCCATGCAAGCGTGTGTGAACTTGCCATGTCTGAAAAGGAAATTATTTAACTCACCTGTAAATGAGGGGGGAGTTTGTATAAAAATGGCTACTTTAGCTTACCATGTGTGTTGGAAAAAACAGAATTGGAAATGACAACCTAATAATCCCCAAGTGCAAGGAATCATCGTAGCAATTTCCAAATGTGGAAGTGATAAGTATGGAGTGTCAAACCCACAAGGAGCTAAAGGTAAGATCAATATTCTCTCAAGTCCTATCTGCCACTGATACGACTCTACATACACCGAACGTTTGCTTCCAAGTAGCAACAAGAAATAAAACTATGATGTGGGTATGAAGAGGATAACTTTGTATGATATAGGAGAGCTAAAGTAGAAAAGTAGGTGCTGTTATCATGAAGTTAGAATATATTACTAAATATTATAAATAGGGAGTGTGGAATAATGGTGGATCGGTGTGCGGAATTGTCCTAGGCAATCGTTAACAAGACCGGTAATCACTATTGCACTTTCATATGAGGGAGAGGCATAAGCTAACATACTTTGTCTACTTGGATCATATGCACTTTTCATTGGAACTCTAGCAAGCATCCGCAACTACTAAAGATCATTAAGGTAAAACCCAACCATAGCATTAAAGCATCAAGTCCTCTTTATCCCATACACAACAACCCCCTTACTCGGGTTTGTGTTTCTGTCACTCACGCAACCCACTATAAGCAAATCATAAACGTATTGCAACACCCTACAATAGGAACCCCTCACACTTGCACGACATGGAGGGCACCATAGGACAGCACCAAAGTAAAACATACAACTCATACCAATCTAGATCATAAATCAACCCAAGGACAAAGGATAACTACTCAAAACATCATAGGATGGCAACACATCATTGGATCATAATATGTGGCATAAAGCACCATGTTCAAGTAGGGATTACAGTGGGGTGTGGGAGAGTGGGCCGCGTAAAAGAGATGAGGGTGATGATGATGATGGTGATGTTGATGAAGACAATCACAGCGGCGATGATTCCCCTCCCGATGGCACTCCGGTGCCACCGAGAGAGAGGAGGAGAGGTTCTCCCCCTTGTGCTTCCTCCTCCATGGCCTCCCCCCTAGATGGGGAGAGGTTCTCCCCCTGGTCCTTGGCCTTCATGGTGATGATGGCCCCTCCGAGATCCTCCTCCATGCCCTCTGGTGATGATGGCCCCCTCCGGCAGGGTGCCAGAGAGGGCCTATATTGCTTTTCGGTGGCTACGGAGGCTTCTCGCGGCGGAAATCCCGATCTAGGCTAATTTTCTAAGGTTTCTGTATTTATAGGAATTTTTGGCGTCGGTCCCACGTCAGGGAGGTGCCCGAGGTGTCCATGAGGCAGGGGCCCATGCCTAGGGGGGTGGGCGTGCCCCCCACCCTCGTGGACAGCCCGGGACTCTTCTGGCCCAACTCTTTTACTCCGTGGTCTTCTTTTGGTCCATAAAAAATCGTCAAAAATTGGCACGTCAATTGGACTCCGTTTGATATTCCTTTTCTGTAAAACTAAAAAACAAGGAAAAACAGAAACTGGCACTGGCACTGGGCTCTAGGTTAATAGGTTAGTCCCAAAAACCATATAAAATAGCATATAAATGCATATAAAACATCCAAGGTTGATAATATAATAGCATGAATACTTCATAAATTATAGATACGTTGGAGACGTATCAGCATCCCCAAGCTTAATTCCTGCTCGTCCTCGAGTAGGTAAATGATAAAAGAAATAATTTATGAAGTGTGAATGCTAGCAAGTGCATAAGTTTCATCAATGATAGTTCCAATCACTTTTTCTAGCATCATTATATATCATAACAGTAGCTCATTTTCATATAACTTTTCATGATCAAGTAACAAGCTATTCACATGTTAAAGTATAGATCATAAACTCTCTTGAAACTAACAAACTATATTCTCAGTCATCAAACAATTGCAATTCATCTTACTTTCAGGAAGGGTCTATGTCAGAGCTTTGATTTAGCAAACTCCACATACTCAACTATCATTTAGTCTTTCACAATTGCTGACACTCACGTGATATTTATGGGTTCAAAGTTTTAATCTGACACAGAGAAAAATAGAGGCTTATAGTTTTGCCTCCCAACGTTTTACCTCAAGGGTAATGTCAACAACAATAGTTCATGAAAACTTACATCCAGTTGGATATATATATATATCAGGATCTTTCCAACACAATGTGCTTGCCAAAGGATAAAATGTAAAAAGGAAAGGTGAAGATTACCATGACTCTTGCATAATGGTAGAAGATAAAAGTAAAAGATAGGCCCTTCGTAGAGGGAAGCAGAGGTTGTCATGCGCTTTTATGGTTGGATGCACAAAATCTTAATGCAAATAGAATGTCACTTTATATTGCCACTTGTGATATGGACCTTTATTATGCAGTCCATCGCTTTTATTTCTTCCACATCACACGATCGTATAAAGCTTATTTTCTACACATTAATAGATCATACATATTTAGAAGGAAATTTTTATTGCATGCACCGATGACAACTTACTTGAAGGATCTTACTCAATCCATAGGTAGGTATGGTGGACTCTTGATAACCCACAAGTATAGGGGATCGCAACAGTTTTCGAGGGTAAAGTATTCAACCCAAATTTATTGATTCGACACAAGGGGAGCCAAAGAATACTCTCAAGTATTAGCAGCTGAGTTGTGAATTCAACCAAACCTAGAAACTTAGTATCTGCAGCAAGGTATTTAGTAGCAAAGTAATATGATAGTAGTGGTAAAAGTAACAAAAGGTAACAGTAGTAACAGTAATGTTTCTGGTATTTTGTAGTGATGATAGCAATAGCAACGGAAAGTAAATAAGCGAAGAACAATATACAGAAAGCTAGTAGGCAATGGATCGGTGATAGAGAATTATGCCGGATGCGGTTCATCATGTAACAGTCATAACCTAGGGTGACACCGAACTAGATCCAGTTCATCAATGTAATGTAGGCATGTATTCCGAATATAGTCATACGTGCTTATGGAATAGAACTTGCGTGAAATCTTTTTTCCTACCCTCCCGTGGTAGCGTGGTCCTTACGGAAACTAAGGGATATTAAGGCCTCCTTTTAATAGAGTACCAGAACATGCATTAACACATAGTGAATACATGAACTCCTCAAACTACGGTCATCACCGGTAAGTATCCCGATTATTGTCACTTCGGGGTTAACGGATCATAACACATAATAGGTGACTATAGACTTGCAAGATAGGATCAAGAACTCTCATATATTGATGAAAACATAATAGGTTCAGATCTGAAATCAAGGCACTTGGGCCCTAGTGACAAGCATTAAGCATAGATAAGTCATAACAACATCAATCTCAGAACATAGTGGATACTAGGGATCAAACCCTAACAAAACTAACTCGATTACATGATAGATCCCATCCAACCCATCACCGTCTAGCAAGCCTACGATGGAATTACTCACGCATGGCGGTGAGCATCATGAAATTGGTGATGGAGGATGGTTGATGATGACGATGGCGACGGATTCCCCTCTCCGGAGCCCCGAACGGACTCCAGATCAGCCCTCCCGGGAGGATTTAGGGCTTGGCGGCGGCTCCGTATCATAAAACGCGGTGAATTCTTCTCTCTGATTTTTTTTCTCCCCGAAACACAATATATAGAGTTGGAGTTGGAGTTGGAGGACCTCCAGGGGGCCCACGAGGTAGGGGGAGCGCCCTAGGGGGGCAGGCGCGCCCCCACCCTCATGGACAGGTGGTGGGCCCCCTGGCCTTCATCTTTTGCAGGTATTTTTTATATTTTCCAAAAATTTGCTCCGTGAAATTTCAGGTCATTCCGAGAATGTTTGTTTCTGCACATAAATAACACCATGGTAATTCTGCTGAAAACAACATCAGTCCGGGTTAGTTCCATTCAAATCATGCAAGTTAGAGTCCAAAACAAGGGCAAAAGTGTTTGGAAAAGTAGATACGACGGAGACGTATCAACTCTCATGGCAAAACTAGTTTAAGGAATGTTTGGAAGCACAAGTAGTATCTCTACTTGATGCAAAGAATTTGGCTAGCATGAGGGGGAAAAGCAAGCTCAACATGTTGGATGATCCAAGACAATATACTTTCTTTCGGATATAAGAAAACATAACCCATTACATTGTCTTCCTTGTCCGACATCAACCTTTTAGCATGTCATATTTTAATGAGTGCTCACAATTACAAAAGATGTCCAAGATATTATATTTATATGTGAAATCTCTCTTCCTTCAATATTCTTTCATGAATTGTTCAAGTGACCAATTCTACGTTTGCTAACTTTCAATAAGTTTACTGCCTATACTTATTCTATGTGAAGTCATTACTCCCCATGGTATAAGCATATGAAACATATATAAATTCAGATTTATGATGTTCAATTATTCAACCATTTACTCATAGGATATACGTGAAGCACGTGAGTAAATGACAAACTACTCCAAAAGATAATAGTGAAGGACACTAAGTAGTCAAATAATTAACTAGCCATGGGAGGATTCTTTTTCATTTAATATTTCAGATCCAACGATTTTATTCAAATGGCAAGTAAAGTTCAAAATACGCTCCAAGCAAAACACATATCATGTGACGAATAAAAATATAGCTCTGAGTAAGCTATACCGATAGTTTTGAAGACGAAAGAGGGGATGCCTTCCGGGGCATCCCCAAGCTTAGGCGCTTGAGTCTTCCTTGAATATTACCTTGGGGTGCCTTGGGCATCCCCAAGCTTAGGTTCTTTCCACTCCTTATTCTCCTCATATCGATATCTCACCCCAAGCTTGAAAACTTCAATCACACAAAACTTAACGGAACTTCGTGAGATAGGTTAGTATGATAAAGAGTAAACCATTCATCTTGGTACTGTCAAAGACAAAGATCATAATTGTTCTCACACAATGCCTACTGTACCATATCATTTATACAATTTATATTGAGAAATATAAGTCATAGAAACTAGAAAACAAGCAAACTATGCAATGAAAACAGAATCTGTCAAAAACAGAACAGTCTGTAATGATCTGAACACTAACCATACCTATGCTACTAAAAAAGTTATGAAATAAATTGGTGGACGTGATGAATTTGTCTATTAATCTTCTTCAAAAAGAATCAACCTAATCACACTCTCCAATAAAAAATGGCAGCAAATCTCGTGAGCACAAAGTTTCTGTTTTTTTACAGCAAGATCACATTAACTTTCACCCAAGTCTTCCCAAAGGTCTTACTTGGCACTTTATTGAAACAAAAGCTATAAAACATGATTAATACAGTAGCTTAATCATGAGAACACACAAAAAAATTAAGGTTAAATATTGGGTTGTCTCCCAACAAGCGCTTTTCTTTAATGCCATTTAGCTAGGCATGATGATTTCAATGATGCTCACATAAAAGATAAGAATTTAAACATAAAGAGAGCATCATGAAGAATATGACCAAAAAATTTAAACCTAACCCACGTCCTATGCCTAGGGATTTTGTGAGTACACAACTTATGGGAACAAGAATCAACTAGCATAGGAAGGAAAAACAAGGATAACTTCAAACCTTTAAGCACATAGAGAGGAAACTTGATATTATTGCAACTCCTACAAGCATATATTCCTCCATCATAATAATTTTCAGTAGCACCATGAATGAATTCAACAAAATAACCATCACATAAAGCATTCTTTTCATGAGCTACAAGCATAGACATTTTTCTACTCTTCACATAAGCAAAATTCTTCTCATTCAGAATACCGGGATCACTGGTTCCTAGAGTTGACACTCTTCCAAACCCGCTTTAGATGATAGTATTACTCATACTCCAAAACATATAAGTGAACTTCATGGAGCATTCTACAATTAATATAAACTAACCAATGTCCAAGCTCAAAATGTATAAGTGAAGCACACGAAGCATTCTACAAAACCATACTTAATAGATATAAGTGAAGCACAAAGAGAAATTCTATAAGATCATACTTAAAAGATATAAGTGAAGCACATGAAGTATTCTATAAATTGATGAAGGTACATCTCATACTAGCATGGTTCTTAAAGAAAAATAAAAACACAAAGGACACAAATCATGTGAACAAAACAAAAACCGAGGTGTACCGATAATTGTTGAAGAAGAAAGATGGGATGCCAACCGGGGCATCCCCAAGCTTAGATGATTGAGTATCCTTAGAATATTTACTTGGGGATCCCTGGGCATCCCCAAGATTGAGCTCTTGCCTCTCTTTATTCTTCTCATATTGATAGCTCCTCGATCTTCGAACACTTCATCCACACAAAACTTTAACAAAAACTTTGTGAGATCCGTTAGTATAATAAAGCAAATCACTACCTTTAGGTACTGTTGTGAACTCATTCTAAATTCATATTTGTGTAATATCTACTGTATTCAAACTCATCCATGGTTCATACCCTCCGATACTACTCATAGATTCATCAAAATAAGCAAACAACACATAGAAAACAGAACATGTCTAAAACAGGACAATCTGTAGTAATCTGGAAGTTAAGTAAACTTCTGTGACTCCAATAATTATGAAATAAATTTGAAAATTTGAGAAATTTATACATAAGTAATGTGCAAAATGTTTCAGACCCATTTGACTTTCCAGTAAAAAATGTAAAATCACGCGCTACAGCCAAAGTTTCTGTTTTTGTTCTGCACATAGTAAACAAGCAATCTAATCATCCTAAACCAAAGCTTGGCACATTATTTTTATAATACAATGGATATATACAAGGGGATAATTATTTACAGAGAAACTTCCATGAAAAATTCTACATTGTTTCCGTGAGCATGAACACAAGTGCTCAAGGTCGACCCTCCCTTCTTCAATGCATAACTTTCCAATCACTTCTCTTTTTGAAAAACTTTTTAGGCATGAGGGGCAAGTAATAACTTTTTTGTATGTTTCACCCACAACTAAACATAAACAAAAAGGAAAAACAAAATCTACTTAGTGAAGAAAGCAAACAAGCACACATGAGAATATCAACCCCATGCTATTGCTCCTCGGCAACGGCGCCAGAAAAGAGCTTGATAATCCCCAAGTGCAAGGAAACATCGTAGCAATTTCCAAAGGTGGAAGTGATAAGTATGGAGTGTCGAACCCACAAGGAGCTAAAGGTAAGATCAATATTCTCTCAAGCCCTATCTTCCACGGATACGACTCTACGTACACCAAACGTTTGCTTCCAACTAGCAACGAGAAATAAAACTATGTTGTGGGTATGAAGAGGATAACTTTGTATGATATCAGAGAGCTAAAATATAAAAGTAGGTGCTGTTATCATGAAGTTAGAATATATTACTAAATATTATAAATAGCGAGTGTGGAATAATGGTGGATCGGTGTGCGGAATTGTCCTAGGCAATTGTTAACTAGATCGGTAATCACTATTGCAGTTTCATATGAGGGAGATGCATAAGCTAACATACTTTCTCTACTTGGATCATATGCACTTATGATTGGAACTCTAGCAAGCATCCGCAACTACTAAAGATCATTAAGGTAAAACCCAACCATAGCATTAAAGCATCAAGTCCTCTTTATCCCATATGCGACAACCCCCTTACTCGGGTTTGTGTTTCAGTCACTCACGCAACCCACTATAAGCGAATCATAAACATATTGCAACACCCTACAGCGGGAACCCCTCACGCTTGCGCGACACGGAGGGCACCATAGGACAGCACCAAAGTAAAACATTCAACTCATACCAATCTAGACCATAAATCAACCCAAAGACAAAGGATAACTACTCAAAACATCATAGGATGGCAACACATCATTGGATGATAATATGTGGCATAAATCACCATGTTCAAGTAGGGATTACAGCGGGGTGCGGGAGAGTGGACCGCGTAAAAGAGATGAGGGTGATGATGATGATGGTGATGTTGATGAAGACGATCACCGCGGCGATGATTCCCCTCCCGATGGCACTCCGGTGCCACCGAGAGAGAGGAGGAGAGGTTCTCCCCCTTGTGCTTCCTCCTCCATGGCCTCCCCATAGATGGGGAGAGGTTCTCCCTCTGGTCCTTGGCCTTCATGGTGATGATGGCCCCTCCGGGATCCTCCTCCATGCCCTCCGGTGATGATGGCCCCCTCCGGCAGGGTGCCAGAGAGGTCCTAGATTGGTTTTCGGTGGCTACAGAGGCTTCTGGCGGAGGAACTCCCGATCTAGGTTAATTTTCCGAGGTTTCTATATTTATAGGAATTTTTGGCGCCGGTCTGACGTCAAGGAGGTGCCCGAGGCGTCCACGAGGAAAGGGCCCATGCCCAGGGGGTGGGCGCGCCCCCCACCCTCGTGGACAGCCCAGGACACTTCTGGCCCAACTCATTTACTCCGGGGTCTTCTTTTGTTCCATAAAAAATCGTCAAAAATTGGCACGTCAATTGGATTCCGTTTTATATTCCTTTTCTGTAAAACTCAAAAACAAGGAAAAAACAGAAACTGGCACTGGGCTCTAGGTTAATAGGTTAGTCCCCAAAACCATATAAAATAGCATATAAATGCATATAAAACATCCAAGGTTGCTAATATAATAGCATGAATACTTCATAAATTATAGATACGTTGGAGACGTATCACAACCACATGTATATAAAAGTCGCCATTAACGAAGGTCAATAAAAAATGCCATGTTATGGGGTTTTAGTGAGGTTGTTGCATCGTCGATCACATGAATAACCGCATTTGGAATTAAAAAAAGTAAGGGAAACACAAAAATGGCGTGTGCGTGTGGGAGGGGTCTGTGGAGAGAAACTTGCCTTGTGTGTGTGAAACAAAGGTTGTCAGAACCGTGTCAATGAAATTGGAGTGTCAAAAATATCATGTAAGTTGTCATGTTTTAACATTTGAAATTGAAAGTGCGTTATATTGACTAGATGGGGGGGCGTGAATAGGCAATATTTATGAAAGTCTTCAAAACGTGACAGTTATGAAGACAAACAGTGAAGATTATGCCTATTACTATGCAGCGGAAGTTAGATTACACTAGGGCAGCCATGGTCATGTATTCAATAGAGTGAAAGCGCAATGACAAACAGCTTTAGTGTAATAAGGATCAGGTAGGAAGAAGTTATGAAGCCGAACAGATCATACATTCATGTTGTGAAGACAAAAGATAAAGCAAGCATGCAATGGCTTCACAATGAATAACTGTAAATGAAGGGAAGCGAAGATGAAACCAGTGACACGTTGAAGATAATGATTTGTTGGACCAGTTCCAGTTGCTGTGACAACTGTACGTCTGGTTGGAGCGGCTAGGTATTTAAACCGAAGGACACACAGTCCCGGACACCCAGTCAAGGACACTTAGTCCAAGACACCCAGTCCTCACCGTTTTCTCCTTGAGCTAAGGTCACACAGACCTCGCCCAATCACTCAGGTAAGTCTTCAAGGTAGACTCCCAAACCTTCACAGACTTCGTTCACCGGCAATCCACAATTTCTCTTGGATGCTCAGAACGCGACGCCTAACCGTCTGGAGGATGCACAGTCCTCAAGTGTAATAAGTCTTCAAATCACACAGACACAAAGACTTAAGTGATGCCCAATTTACTATGGCTCTGGGTGGTTAGGGCTTTTCTCCTCACTAGGAATCTTTCTTTCAAAGGCTTCGAGGTGGGTTGCTCTCAAACGACAAAAGCCGTGCACTGAAATTTTAGCAGCCAACCATTTAAGGTTGTGGGGGGGGGGGTGGACTATTTATAGCCCCTTGGCAACCCGACCTGATCTGTCCGAAATGACCCTGGGTCACTAAGGAATTGACACGTGTACCAACGGTCGGATTTCGAACTCACACGGCAAATTTACTTGGGCTACAAGTAAAGCTGACTTGTCTGACTCTGGACAAGATTTTCTCTCATAGGCTTCGCTCGAAGACATAGGATTTGAATTTGGCATCACTTCAGTCATTCTGACTGGTTCTCTTCGACCCCACTTAACAGTACGGTGGTTCCTATGACACAACATGAATGAAATAAAACTACGAAGGATCTAGGTCTTCGAGTTCCAAAAGCTTCATAGGGAGTCTTCTCATGTCATTGTCTTCAATATGAATATCTTCATAAACCACCATTGTCTTCAATGTCTTCGTACCTTTTTAGGGGTCATCTCTGGTAGTGAAACCGAATCAATGAGGGACTTCTACCTGTGTTTTACTGCAATTCTCACAAACACATTAGTCCCTCAACTAGGTTTGTCGTCAATACTCCAAAACCAACTAGGGGTGGCACTAGATGCACTTACAATCTCCCCCTTTTTGGTGATTGATGACAAACTAGTTGAAGTTTTCAACGGGGAACATAATTTGTGAAATAGTAAAGGAATTGTCTTCATAAGTTGCAAGGGCTCCCCCTGAAGATGTGCATATAAGTAATTTGCCTTTTGAATGCAAATGCACATGGCAGGTTGTACTTGTGGAGATCCACTTCAACTTATGATGACAATCCACTATGCATGTGAAAGTATATGAAGATAATGTCATGCATAACGGAAAATGGACGTCTGCAGCAAGAGATGAGTGCGGAATTTATCTTCGCATAACGGCCATCAAGGCTAAGTGTTACAACTCAAGAAGCAAATGTAGCAAGAACGGGAGTTGTAAGCACGAAGCAAAATTGTAGCAAAATATAGTGGCACCCGCCCAAAGTGACCCGCTTGAAGACTTTAACCATCATATGCTTCTCCCCCTTTTGTCAGTGATGACCAAAAAGGTTTGAAGACATAGAGGTTTCTACGCGTTCCCAGGCGCAACAGGGTCGGTGGAGTTGTTTGGCGGTGGTGCAGACGAGCTTGGTGCAGATTCGACGCGCGTTGAAGCAGGTGGAGATGATGTCGCGTCGTCTTCTTCTTCAATAATACGGGCAGACACGGTGGCAGCAGAAGAAGAGAACTCTGACTCTTCAAGTGATGGTGTGCTGCGCATCACCGCTCTTCTTGGAGGCGTGGAGTCAAATTTGAAGTGCTCTGTGAAGCCATCCTCATGCAGTTCAGCTTCAGGGCACATCATGGTGAGGCCCTTCCAAGTGCGGCGACAGGTCTCGTGTGTGACAAATGCATTCTTGGTTGCCATATTTCTGAGGCGATTGATGTCTTGCATGATGCTTCTCATCTGCCTCTTGAGCCAGTCGTGATGCCTATCTTGCTTTTGGTGAAGAGCCACAAGAAGCTCTCTATCACTGAGTGCACGAGCGCGCTTCTTGGGTCTCTTTGTGCTGTTGGTGGCTTCAGTTGATGCAGGGGCACGTGTGGTGCCAGCCATTGGATACACGCGAGAGAGAGCTTCAACACCTTCAATATTTTGAGTGAAGCTCTGGTGTTCTGCATTCTGAAGACTTAGTGGTTGCTTGGCCGGCTCTGGATATATTGCTTCAGCAGATGTGTCCATATCGGGCAAAAATATCCTATGATTGCGGGCTGAGGGTTGATAGGAGATTGCAGAGTGAAGCTTGATTAGCCTCATAACCCAAGGAGCATAAAACTTTACGCCAAACAGTTCTGAAGCAGACGCAGCAAATTGACGGATGAAGTGATCCTGTGCATTGAAGCATTTGCCATGAAGAATGCAGAAGATGAGAGTCTTCATTGCACCATCAATCGTTGCATATCGAGAGTGTCCCTTGACTGGCCAGAGAGTCCGCCTTATGATGTGATATATTGTTCTGGGCAGGTACTCTAAATCTTCAACGAAGAACCTAGTTGGATAATGTGCATTTGGAGGAAATGGCTTCATCATTGAGAGCATCTGACTCATATCTGGCTCAGGACGCTGAAATATGCTCTCAATGGCTTCAGCATGGAGTTGGCACCCTTCTTCAAAGAATTCGCCAGGAGTGGGAAGGTCGGTAAGCTCAATTAGGTCGAAAGCATTGGCTTCATGATGGATATTGCCTGTCATCCACTCCAGGATCCATGTCTTCGGATCTCTGTTATAGCCTTTGATATGCAAAGTGGCATAGAACTGGAGCAGAAGCTCTTCGTTCCAATGCTCTTCGTCAGTGATAAATGGCAGCAAACCCACTTGCTTGAAGCAATCCAGTGCTTCTTCCAGACCAGGCAAACCTGCAACAACTTCAACCTCAAGGCGCCTGTGAGGAAAGATGCGGCCTTGGTTGTAGAGGATGCATGAATAATTGCTGCGCTGTTGATGGCTCCAGAACCTATCTGATACAATCCGTTCCCTTGAAAAAGGGTTCTTGGAGCGGTCGAAAAACGTGTTATCTGCCCTGAAGCCGTTGATGTTGAAGGAACCAGGAGCTGATGCAGGACCTGGGAACCTTGGTAGTCGTGGGATCTGCTTCTGGACCTGGGGCCTGTGCGCAATATGATAGTTGAATTGTGGTCCGGCAGCAGACTCAGGCACCGAATGTTCAGGAGCAGTAGCTTCGGTGTCTTCTGAAGCTGTTGTTGGGGAGGGCTCCACATTCGCTTCGGCGTTGTTTGTGGCAGCCTCAACATTTTCAGCTTCAGGCACCTTCTCCTTGAGAACTGCTACTTGTTGGTGCGGGGGAGTTGGAGCTTGTGGTATTTCTGCTTGCTCTTCGGCTGATGCAGCCGGAATGTCTTCAACAGCCTGAGCCCTTGACCCTCTGCGAAGCCTATGGAGGGTAGGCGCCGGTGGAGTTGCAGTGGGTTGGGGCTCATCTTCCTCCTGTGGGCGATCTGCCCACGACGCATCTTGTGTGATTGGCGTCAATGGACGACCAATACTGATCTGTTCGCTTGTCTCAAGCTGAGGAAGGGCTGCATCACCTTGCACATTGTTTTGGGGACCAATGTCTTCAGCAGCATTAGGGTTGGCTGCTGGAATGTCTTCAGCGTGCGGAGCCTCTATGTAACCAGGCTCATGCACTGTCATCTGACGATCTGCGTCAGGATAGCGGACGCAGAGTGGTTCAACTATCAGGGGCTCTGTGGGAGCAGCCCGAGATTTCTTGGTCTTGCGCTTCTTGATAATGGGTTCAGAAGGAGAGGCTTCAGAATGTTTTCTCTTCTTAGCCTTAGCCTCTGCAGTCCGTGTCTTCTTGTGTTGTGAGGCGGTTGATTGACTCTTTGGCTTCGAGCCAGTCGTTGTAGCGGGGAAGACAATCGGAGCATCAGGTTCTGACCTTGGCGCTTCAGGTTCGGGCACAGCCACCTTCTTTTTCTTCTTCGCGGCCATCCTGGGGTCAATGCCGGGACGCCCAAGTGCCTTGCGCTTTTCTGCCTCATTGTAGGCTTGCACGCAACGTTCAGCCAAAGTCTTCATGCGTTCTCGTGAGCCTTGAGCTTCGGCACGCGTCTTCAGGAAGTTTTCTTTCAGCTCGTGCAACATGATCTTGAATTTTTTTACTTCTTGCACACTGAGCTTGGCCACGTGCTTCTTGAACTGAGCCTTTTCATGATCAATTTTCTGCTTCAGTTCTATAATTCGCTGGGCTATTGCAAGTTCTGAAGCGATTGCACCTTGAAAGGCAACGCTGAGGCCTATGGGTAGCTGCAGATCATTGAAGCTTATGTCTGGTGTGTCAAACCATTCATCGATGAAGCTGTGGATGATGGCGACATCAAACAGAGGCAGATTGTTGAAGATTTCAGCCTCCTCCTTGCTCTTGATGAGCTGCTCAAGAGCATCATCTCCAAGATCTTCATCGCTTGAGAGATCAATGGCTTCGCAGCGCAGAATGTCAACAGCTGTGAGCTCTTTGCCTGTGTGTGGCTGAGGCTTCTTGGCTTTTTGGGGCTTGGACACTCGTGATAAGCCTTCTGACTGCACACTGGCTTCAGGAGGTGCAGTTGCTAAAGGCTTTACTCTTGCGATCTTGGGAGAAGCGGCTGGCTTTGAAGCTTTTGGAGCTTTTGGCTTCTTCTGCTTTGGCTTCAGAGCAGCAGGGGCGTCATCTGACTCAGTATCTGCTGGAGGGTCATTCACAGCAGTCCCTTGGACTAGGATGCGAGTGATGAGGCCTGCAAGATTGGCATACGGCCCGATGATATTGGGATTGGCGTTGCGTGTGCCATCTGCCCTTGGTGAGGAGGGACCAGGGTTGAAGTCAAGCCCAAATTTCTTCTTGTTTATCTTCGCTGACTGTTGTGCAAACTGAAAGTTGCGCTTGAAGAGATTATCATCGCGGCACCAGAGAAGTGATGACGGATGTGCCTCAGCTGGCTGTGGTCCTCTCACCATGCATGGATAGAATCCTTGAGCAATGGCTTCGTCTTTGGACTTGGGTACGAGATTTTTGTATAATACATCTCCCCACGGTCTCTTGATGGCGCACTTCTCCGCATATTCCTGAGTGACGAAGCGGTAGTGGAACCATTGCTCTGCCCAATATCTTCGAATCCATTGGATTCGTGTCTTGCGCTGACCATAGCTTTCTTCAGGGTCAGTTTTGTATATCTCTGCCAATTCATCAGGCAGATCTTTGGACGTTTCACCACGTCGCTGTCTGCCTCCCTTCCTTGCTGCTGTTTCTGAAGCCATGGATAACTTGGAAGGCTTCAAGATGTTCAAAGGCTTCAAGGGCTTCCTTCTGCAAGAACTGGCTTCAGGCGAGTTTATGTGATGCTGCAAATACTCTGCAAATGAATGCAGACTATGAGAACCGAAGGATTCTCCCACGGACATGTACCTGTGACAGCATTAAGGTGCGAGGGAAGGGGAAGAGGTCATATGCATTCTCAGAAGATTTTGAAGATAAATCGGTTTAGAAGATATTGACCTCATTATGCGAAGACATTCACTTATAGATAAGAAGTTGGTTCCAGATTTGTACGAACCCATAGATCAGTACAAGTGAGGAATCTAACTACTTTATGAAGCACAAGTGAATATACTAGGCATGTTATGAGATGTAGCGAGAGATTTAACTGGTGTGAAGAGAAACTTCTTATGGTGACTGAACTGTAGGATCAAAAGAAGCTGTAAAAAGAGGTTTTATTTACCACACTTGGAACTGCTAGACGAAGTGAGAGTTGAGGCCGAGCAGTTCGATCCTCCGTGCCCTAACTTGGCGACGGAAGACACTTACGGCGACGGCGGAGAAAGTGATGTCCGCTGTCGGCGTGAAAACGACGTCGGAGAGGTTGCGGCAGTGAAGCGCTTCGTCGCCGGCGTCGTCGAGTGCTAGCGGTGGCGCTAGGGTTTGAGCGAGGGTGGAAGAAGGAGATAATGACCGCAGTGAATCGTATATTTATAGGGATAGAGGCGGCACTGCGCTATTACGCAGGTACCCCTGGCGGTTCGCATTTGAGGCACGCGTGGCCAGTTAGATTATGGGGATTTGTTCCACATCCCACGCACGCCTAAATTATCGGGCGGTCGTTTCTGCTTCTCCGGATCTTATGTGGAGGAATGAGCATTAAAACTGGCTTTTATGGTTGTCTCAATGTCTTCGGCTGACAAGGACACAGTGAAGACATTCGACAGTTTCAACAGAATGCATATGACTTGGAGAGATAGAGTTTGAGATAGAAAGCATAGAGAGGTTAGGGTCCGATCACATTCACTTAGTTCAAAAGATTCAACCAAGAAGACATAGCTATAAGTGAATGCTGTAGAGGACAGAACATCAGTACATATATATCCATATAATCAACGCAATGAAGACATACAAAGAATGAAGCCAAACCAATTGTGAAGACATTGAGAGGTGACGCCATGAGAGAAACACTTCAAAATGGAACGTTTGGTGGTGGCGTTACCCACCGTATAGGAAGTATTAGACCCAGATACGGCGCACAATTATCGTGGCGCTCCGAAGTCAAATTCCACATTAATGTATTCACACTTAGAATGTATGTCTTTACTGATTGAAGATATACGCTACTTCGTGTGTTGCACATCTAAGTCATCAATATGCATAAGTGTTAGGATGTGTGCCTGATCACAGGACATTTGAGGATTCCAAGATATTTAGCTCACACCGTAACTTGCAAAATCTCTTCTCATCCAAGGGCTTTGTGAAGATATCTGCCAATTGCTCTTCAGTGTTGACGTGTATGATATCAATGTCTTCCTTCACAACATGATCTCTGAGAAAGTGATGACGAATTTCAATGTGCTTTGTCTTCGAGTGCTGAACTGGATTGTTGGCAATCTTGATGGCGCTTTCGTTGTCGCAGTAAAGTGGCACTTGCTTCAGATGAATGCCATAATCCTTGAGTGTTTGCTTCATCCACAGAAGCTGAGCGCAGCAAGACCCAGCAGCAATGTATTCAGATTCAGCAGTGGAGAGAGATACACAGTTCTGCTTCTTTGAAGACCAACATACAAGTGATCGTCCCAGAAAATGACATGTGCCTGATGTAGACTTGCGATCAACTTTGTCACCAGCATAATCAGCATCCGAAAATCCAACCAGATCAAACTCTGAGCCCTTTGGATACCATAATCCTAGAGTTGGGGTGTGAGCCAAATATCGAAGAATTCGCTTCACAGCTAAGTGATGCGACTCCTTTGGTGCCGCTTGAAATCGAGCACACATGCAAACACTAAGCATAATATCTGGCCTAGATGCACATAAATAAAGCAAAGACCCAATCATGGAGCGGTATACCTTTTGATCGAACTCTTTGCCATTGTCGTCGGGACCCAGATGATGCTTGGCTGGCATTGGTGTTGTGAAGCCTTTGCAGTCTTGCATACCGAACTTCTTCAGGCACTCTTTAAGATATTTCTCTTGTGATATGAAGATGCCGTTGCGTTGTTGTCGTATTTGAAGACCGAGAAAGAACTTCAGCTCCCCCATCATGGACATCTGATATTGCTCTTGCATCATGTATCCAAACTCTTCACTATACTTCTGATTGGTGCAGCCGGAGATAATGTCATCCACATATATTTGGCCCACAAACAGTTCACCATCATATCTCTTCGTGAAAACAGTGGGATCCAGGGAACCAGGTATGAAGCCTTTGCTTTTCAGAAAGTACTTGAGTGTATCATACCAGGCCCTAGGGGCTTGTTTGAGGCCATACAGCGCCTTGTTGAGCTTGTATACCATATCAGGATGTTTTGGATTTTCAAAGCCAGGTGGTTGTGCAACATACACTTCTTCTTCAATCTTGCCATTGAGAAAGGCACTTTTCACATCCATTTGATATAGAAGTATGTTATGATGATTTGCATAGGCCAGCAGTATGCGTATGGCTTCAAGCCTAGCCACAGGAGCAAATGTTTCATCGAAGTCAATGCCCTCCACTTGAGTATATCCTTGAGCAACTAGACGAGCTTTGTTTCTGACAACTTGACCATGCTCATCTTGCTTGTTGCGGTATATCCATTTGGTGCCTATTATGTTGTGCTTCCGTGGATCAGGACGCTTAACCAGTTCCCATACATTATTCAGCTCAAACTGTTGAAGCTCTTCTTGCATAGCTTGAATCCATTCAGGTTCCATGAAGGCTTCTTCAACTTTCTTGGGTTCTGATATTGAGACGAATGCGAAATGCCCACAGAAGTTTGTTAGCTGAGTTGCCCTTGAACGAGTGAGTGGACCAGGTGCATTGATGCTGTCCAGTATTTTATCAATTTGTACTTCATTTGCAACACGAGGGTGTGTGGTGCGAAGACTTTGCTCTTGCTGATCTATGTGGTCATTTGAAGGTATATCTTCAGTCTCAGCATTGTCTTCATGTGGATCAGGGGCTGAGATGATAAGTTCTTCTTCAGGTTGAGCTTCAGAAGGTACAATTTCTCCAGTTCCCATAAGCTTGATTGATTCAATTGCTGGAACTTCATCTAGAACATTTGGCAATTGCTCTCTTTGTGATCCATTGGTTTCATCAAATCGCACATCCACTGTTTCAACCACTTTGTAGTGGAAGAGATTGAAGACTCTGTAGGAGTGTGAATCCTTTCCATAACCAAGCAGGAAGCCTTCATGTGCTTTTGGTGCAAACTTTGAGGTGTGGTGTGGGTCCTTGATCCAGCATTTTGCGCCAAATACTCTGAAATAACTGACATTTGGCTTCTTGCCAGTTAGGAGTTCATAGGATGTCTTGTTAAGAAGCTTGTGAAGATAAACACGATTGATTATATGGCATGCAATATCAATGGCTTCAGTCCAGAATTTTCTTGGAGTCTTGTATTCATCTAACATTGTTCTGGCCATCTCAATGAGTGTTCTGTTCTTGCGTTCGACGACGCCATTCTGTTGTGGCGTGTATGGAGCTGAGAATTCATGTGTGATGCCCAAGGTATCCAGATATGTATCAAGGCCAGTGTTCTTGAATTCAGTGCCATTGTCACTTCTGATATGCTTTATCTTGGCGCCAAAATTGTTCATAGCTCGATTTGCGAAGCGTCTGAAGACATCCTGCACTTCAGTCTTGTAGAGGATTATGTGCACCCAAGTATATCTAGAATAATCATCAACAATTACGAAGCCATAGAGGCATGCAGAAGTAGTAAAAGTTGAGTAGTGAGTGGGACCGAAAAGATCCATGTGAAGCAATTCGAAGGGTTGAGTAGTGGTCATGATTGTCTTCGAAGGATGTTTTACCCTTGTCATCTTCCCTGCTTCACAGGCACCGCATAAGTGATCTTTCTTGAACTTGACGCCTTCGATGCCTATGACGTGCTTTTTCTTCGCAAGGGTGTGGAGGTTCCTCATGCCAGCATGCCCAAGCCTTCGATGCCAAAGCCAGCATTCTGAAGCTTTTGCAAGAAGACATACTGCAAGTTGTGGTCCTGCTGAGAAATCTACCACATACAAATCACCTTTCCTATACCCTTCAAACACTAGAGATTTGTCAGATTCCATTAGCACCAGGCAGCGATATTTGCCAAACATTACAATCATATTCAAATCGCAAAGCATTGAGACAGACATTAAGTTGAAGCCAAGGGATTCAACAAGCATGACTTTATCCATGTGTTGATCCTTTGAGATTGCAACTCTACCTAGACCCAATACCTTACTTTTACCAGTGTCAGCGAATGTAATGTGGCTCTTGTCGGATGGACGTAAAGTTGAGTCCATAAGAAGGCTTCTTCTGCCAGTCATGTGATTTGTACACCCACTGTCAATAATCCATTTTGAAGACTTTGAAGTCGCTGGTATCGTACCCTACAGTGCAGTTAGGGGGATAGGCTTCACGAAGAGTGTTGTGAAGCATAAACATTTGACGAACCAGTGGGTTATGAAAACTTAGATCCAGATTAGGACTAATGGGGAGAGTAGCATGCGATTCAGGAACGAAGTACATAATGATGCCATTTGGGCAGTTTATCTTGCGCCCCACAAGATTTTTATGGTCTCCAGCAATAGCATCAGAAGATTTTGTTTTTGTGCTGGAGACCTTTCCCTGCAAAAGAGAGTTAAGCTTTCTTAACCACCCACATCTTCAAGGGTGGCTTAGAAGCTATGAGTCTAAGTGCAGCATCTGAGAATTTTGGCTTTGAAGCCTTAGCAAACAGTCTAGCAGGGGGACAATAATACTCATAGGAATAAGCAGAATAATTTTTGAAAGTGCGTTATATCGACTAGAGGGGGGGTGAATAGGCGATATTTATGAAAGTCTTCAAAACGTGACAGTTATGAAGACAAACAGTGAAGATTATGCCTATTACTATGCAGCGGAAGTTAGATTACACTAGGGCAGCCATGGTCATGTATTCAATAGAGTGAAAGCGCAATGACAAACAGCTTTAGTTTAATAAGGATCAGGTAGGAAGAAGTTATGAAGCCGAACAGATCATACATTCATGTTGTGAAGACAAAAGATAAAGCAAGCATGCAATGGCTTCACAATGAATAACTGTAAATGAAGGGAAGCGAAGATGAAACCAGTGACACGTTGAAGATAATGATTTGTTGGACCAGTTCCAGTTGCTGTGACAACTGTACGTCTGGTTGGAGCGGCTAGGTATTTAAACCGAAGGACACACAGTCCCGGACACCCAGTCAAGGACACTTAGTCCAAGACACCCAGTCCTCACCGTTTTCTCCTTGAGCTAAGGTCACACTTTACTTGGGCTACAAGTAAAGCTGACTTGTCTGACTCTGGACAAGATTTTCTCTCATAGGCTTCGCTCGAAGACATAGGATTTGAATTTGGCATCACTTCAGTCATTCTGACTGGTTCTCTTCGACCCCACTTAACAGTACGGTGGTTCCTATGACACAACATGAATGAAATAAAACTACGAAGGATCTAGGTCTTCGAGTTCCAAAAGCTTCATAGGGAGTCTTCTCATGTCATTGTCTTCAATATGAATATCTTCATAAACCACCATTGTCTTCAATGTCTTCGTACCTTTTTAGGGGTCATCTCTGGTAGTGAAACCGAATCAATGAGGGACTTCTACCTGTGTTTTACTGCAATTCTCACAAACACATTAGTCCCTCAACTAGGTTTGTCGTCAATACTCCAAAACCAACTAGGGGTGGCACTAGATGCACTTACAGAAATTGCCAAATGAAATTGAAAAAACACAACCGGTGTTGCAGCAAAAAAATGATGCATCAGTGGACCGACTACCATTTCGTCAGTACTACAAGTTGCCACGTGTACTGAAAAAAAATGTTTGACACAAATGTGAATTACGTACTTGCAAATTGCAGGGACTGGTACTTCGCATTCACACGTACAATAGACCTATCAGTCAAGCAAACAGGACCGGTTGTTACCAGCATGGTAGGCACGTCAAGTGCGACTGGATATGACACTGTTGAGACGGAAGTAAGCAACCAAGGATCTGATGATGGAAACTCGGATACAGAGATACGGGACGAACCTGATGGTGAAGATCAACAAGAGCAGCTTGAGGACGAGATGTAGTCCGCAATGGCGCCGCCAGTAGCACCGTACGAGCGGATGAAATTTGCTACATTTGAAGATGCAAGGGAGTACTATCAGTGTTATGCAAAATACAACAGTTTTGCTATATACACAGATCATCGAAGAACGCTTAAGAAAACTGGAGAGTACAACCGGGCAGGGATGAGGTGTCACAAGTCTAGGAGGAACAAACCAAAAAAGGGAGGTGATGGTCTAGCAGTCCCGGAACGCAGACGAGATGTTATGGTGAGAACAAACTGGCCTGTCCGAATGAAGCTGAACGTGGAAGGGGCTTGGTGGGTGGTAACAAAATATGTTGGACACCACAACCATGACATGATAAAGACATTTGACCTTATGAAGTTTCTAAGCGCTCACCGTGGGTTCACCCCGCAAGAGGAACAATTCGTGAACTTGCTGCATGACTGCAACCTCCAGCCTGGGAGAATGGTGCACATCCTCTCAATGATTCATAGCAAAAGCGGCAAGCTAAGCAGCCTGCCATACATGCCTTCACATGTGGTAAACCTGGTAGCAAAGTATCGCAGGGAAAGTCAACTATCAGACATGGACAACACAATTGCATACTTCATGCAGAGGGAGAAAGACGATCCCGACTTCTTCTACATAATAAAACTGGATGATGAGGACCGCGTTGTGAACATGTACTTGATAGATGGTGCAGCATGCAGGGCTTACAAGCACTTTCGCGACTGTGTGTCGTTCGATGCAACGTATCTAACAAACATGTACAAGATGCCGTGTTGTCCGTTCATTGGCATAAACAACCACAACCAGTCACTGTAGTTCGGATGCAGTTTTGTTCGCAACGAGGATACGGGCAGCTATGCTTGGCTGTTCAAAACATTTCTGAAATGCATGGGCGGCCTCGCGCCAATGAACATGACGACGGACCAGGATTTCGGGATGCGTGGAGACATTGAGGAAGTGTTCTCAACAACCATACACAGACACTACAGGTGGCATGTCATAAAAAAGGCAGAAGAGACATTAGGCCCTTCTTTGCTGACAGACCGGAACTCCACAAAGTATTTGAATTATGTGTGGACCACAGCTTAACCCCAGAAGAATTCGAAATGAGCTAGAAGGCAATGATAGAAAAGTACCAAGTCCAAGACAATGATACACTACAAAATCTTTGGAATAGGAGAATATTCTGGGTGCTAGCTTATTTTATGCAGTGTTTCTACCCCTTCCTGCAGACTACACAACGCAGTGAGGGGTTTAACGCTGTTATAAGAAGGTATGTGAACCCTAGCAATTCAATTCTCAGATTTGTCTAGCAGTACAATGCAATACAACAAAAAAATCTAGGAGCCGAGCTACAATTGTTAGCTAACACAACACTCAAAGACCCCCAACTATACTCATGCAATCCATGGGAGAGACAAATGATGAGAACATACACACGGCAAATTTTCTACAGGTTAGTGTCTCTCTTGTAAAGCGTACGTGAAATCACTGATATAGGTAAGCATGTAAAATATTCTTACCATGCATACAAACAGAAAATTAACATTGGCATGCATGTGCTAAATGGCCTTGCCATTCAATTTGTACTTGCCTTGGAAAATGAATGCATCATTCTGAAAAATTCAAAAAATGGTTGACGCACGAATTTTGCCATGCATATGATAACGTGGCTGTCGTGCACGTGCCAACATGTTTTTTTGCCAAATAGTGACTACCGATGTCGCAAGCTGCTAATCTGTGGAGAAATGTAATGCAAATGCAGAATGAACTTGCCATGCATGTGACACTGATGTTGCCATGAAAAATGAGTTGGAAAAGATGGCTTGCATGAGTTAGAGTGAACTTGCCATGTGAGCGCATTGAAGTTTCCATGCACGTGGCAATGAACTTGCCAGGCATAAGGTAAATGAACTTGCCATGCATAAATCAATGATCTTACCAGTCATGTGGACTAAAAAAATGCCGTGCATTTGCGAAAGAATAAAATGTTGTCACGTATATACTACTGAAAATTGCCATGTAGTAGCAGCTAACTAAAGGTATTTCCTTGCAGGTTTCAGCATGAGCTAAGGCTGTGCAGCGGATACACTATGCTTAGAATTGATGAGTACAATTATAAAGTTTGTATGCTGTGAGACCTGTCCGACTCAGAAAATGAGGACCCAGACAAGGGAAGAAACTACATGGTGACAACAGACATATCAAATGGTGTGTACTACTGTCAATGTTGCAAGTTTGAAAGAGAGGAGATGCTCTGCTGCCACATACTAAGGGTCATGGACTTCAGTGCTGTGAAGAAGGTGCTAGCTAGGTACATACTGGAGCGCTGGACTTGGAATGCTGATGAAGCACTTTGCCCCCATGGCGCCCAGGAAGTGATCGCGGTGCATGAAGATGGTCCCAACACAAGTATGGACACAGTGAGGCATATGGTAATGACAAGAAGATTTGCCCACATAGCAGACGATGCATGCAAGCATGAAGAAATGAGTAGGGCTGTAGAAAGGCACACAAAAGCATTAGAGAGGGAACTAGAGTCAATCAAGAAGAGGATGGCCGAGGAAGCTCTACATCGATTCCCAAAAAAGACCAAAACTGCTACAACTACATCAACAGGGCCGTCAACTGATAACTTTGAGGTGGGCTCTGGCGCATCAAACATGTACACACACGTCCAGAACCCTCCCAGGACACTCACAAAAGGGCGACCGAAGCAAATTAGGTTCAAGGCAGCACTTGAGATCCAAGGCAAGCACAGGAAGGGTACGAAGTAATCAGTTTCGGAAAGATTAGTGTGCAAGGATGTGCATGCGAAACAATGTGAATCATGGGGAATTTGAATGATGGTGCGCACTAAGATGAATTCTGTGATGGAGAAATGATAAACTTGCCATGCCTATAAAACTGAATATTGCCAGTATGTGACACAAAACTAGCTTGACAGCACGCAAGCGGCAGAGTGTTTCTTTTTGTATGGGAAAAACATTTTAATATGTAACAAACATTGGATGTGGAATGCCAGTTCATGGTGTTGCTTTTTGTTTAGAATATTAGACATTAGTTGGAATTATTGAACATGGTTTTAAGAAAGTTGCCACCGTCTTGCATGAAAAATTGTATGTTGTTTTATGGATGTTTTAATACTATAAACTTCAGAAGACTACAATACCATAAACTTCAGAAGAAAGAATACATTCATAGGAACTTGAATGATGGTGTGCACTAAGTTGAGTTTTCTTACGAAGAAAATGGTAGGTAAACTTGCCATATGTACGGGAAAATGAAAAAGTGGCCATAATTGTGCATAAAAACTGATTTGGTAGCAAAGCAATGGTAAGAAAGAGGTTTTGGATGGAAAGTTTAGTGTGCACATGGCAATTTTGTGATAGAAAAAACAAAAAAAAGGAAAGAAGTTGCTGAAAGTGCGTTATATCGACTAGAGGGGGGGTGAATAGGCGATTTTTATGAAAGTCTTCAAAACGTGGAAGTTATGAAGACAAACAGTAGAGATATGCCTATCACTATGCAGCGGAAGTTAGATTACACTAGGCAAGCCATGGTCAATTATTTAATAGAGTGAAAGAACAATGATAAGTAGCTGCAGTGTAATAAGGATCAAGTAGGAAGAATTTATGAAGCCAAACAAATCATACAGTTACGTTGTGAAGACAAAGGATATAACAAGCATGCAATGGTACAATGAGTAACAGTAAGAAAAAGGAAGTGAAGATGAAACCAGTGACTCGTTGAAGACAATGATGTGTTGGACCAGTTCCAGTTGCTGTGACAACTGTACGTCTGGTTGGAGCGGCTAGGTATTTAAACCTTAGGACACACAGTCCCGGACACCCAGTCCTGAACACGCAGCTCAGGACACCAAGTCCTCACCGTATTCTCCTTGAGCTAAGGTCACATAGTCCTCGCCCAATCACTCTGGTAAGTCTTCAAGGTAGACTCCCAAACCTTCACAGACTTCATTCACTGGCAATCCACAATGTCTCTTGGATGCTCTGAACGCGACGCCTAACCGTCTGGAGGATGCACAGTCCTCAAGTGTAATAAGTCTTCAGATCACACAGACAAGAAGACTTAAGTGATGCCCAATTTACTCTAGCTCTGGGTGGTTAGGGCTTTCTCCTCGCTAGGAATTTTCTCTCAAAGGCTTCGAGGTGGGTTGCTCTCAAACGACAAAAGCTGTGCACTGAAATCTGAGCAGCCAACCATTGATGGTTGTAGGGGGTGGGCTATTTATAGCCACTTGGCAACCCGACCTGATTTGTCTGAAATGACCCTGGGTCACTAAGGAACTGACACGTGTCCCAACGGTCAGATTTCAAACTCACATGGCAACTTTACTTGGGCTACAAGCAAAGCTGACTTGTCCGGCTATGGACAAGATTCGCTCTCATTGTCTTCACTCGAAGACATAGGTTTTTTGGTTTAGGCATCACTTCAGTCATTCTAACTGGTTCTCCTGGACCCCACTTAACAGTACGGTGGTTCCGATGACTCAACACAAAAGAAAAAGAACTACGAAAGATCTAAGTCTTCGAGCTCCATAGGCTTCATAACGTGTCTTCTTTTGTCATAGTCTTCAATGTGAATATCTTCATATACCACCTTTGACTTCAATGTCTTCATACATTTTTAGGGGTCATCTCTGGTAGTAAAACCGAACCAATGAGGGACTTCTACCCGTGTTATCCTACAATTCTCACAAACACATTAGTCCCTCAACTAGGTTTGTCGTCAATACTCCAAAACCAACTAGGGGTGGCACTAGATGCACTTACAATCTCCCCCTTTTTGGTGATTGATGACAAACTAGTTGAAGTTTTCAACGGGGAATATAGTCTGTGAAATTGTAAAGGATAAGGAATTGTCTTCATAAGTTGCAAGGGCTCCCCCTGAAGATGTGCATACAAGTTAATTTGCTTTTGGAATGCAAATGCACATGGCAGGTTGTACTTGTGGAGATCCACTTCAGCTTATGATGACAATCCACTATGCATGTGAAGATATATGAAGATAATGACATGCATAATGGAAAATGGACGTCTGCAGAATGAGATAAGTGCGGAATTTATCGTCGCACATGCGGAATTTATCTTCGCAAAACAGGGTGGCAAACAAGTAGCAGACGACCATCTGGTTTAAGTGTTACAACTCATAAGAACCAAATGTAGCAAAAAATGAGAGTTGTAAGCACGAAGCAAAATATAAGGCACCCGCCCATATGAACCCGCTTGAAGACTATCAATCTCATATGCTTCTCCCCCTTTTGTCAGTAATGACCAAAAAGGTTTGAAGACATAGAGCCTCTGCTTGTTCCCATGAGGAGTAGATGAAGTAGCAGGGTTGTTGGTGTTGTTTGGCGGTGCAGAAGAGCTTGGAGGTGCTGAAGGATATGGCGGTGAAGTAGCATCGTCTTCTTCCTCAATAATTCTGACAGTCACTGTGGCAGCAGAGGAAGAGAAGTCAGAGTCTTCAAGGGACGGAGTTCCTAGCAGCACAGCTCTTCGAGGAGGTGTGGAGTCAAACTTCAATCTATCAGTGAAGCCATCCTCTTAAAGATCAGCTTCAGAAAGCATCATCGTGTGCCCTTTCCATGTGCGGCGACAGGTTTCATGGGCAACGAAAGCGTTCTTGGTGGCAAGATTTCGGATGCGATTTACATCCACCAAGAGGCTCTTCATCTGTCTCTTCAACCAGTCATGATGCCTATCCTGCTTTTGATGAAGGGCCACAAGAAGCTCTTGGTCGTTGAGAACACGAGTGCGCTTCTTGGGTCTTGAAGCAGTGGCACTGTCAGTGGCTTCAGTTGAAGCAGGGTGTGGTGCACGTGTAGTGCCAGCCAAAGGATACACCCTGGCGATGGCTTCAACACCTTCAACATTCTGAGTGAAGCTTTGGTGTTCTGCATTCTTAAGACTCAAAGGTTGCTTGGCAGGCTCAGGATATATAGCTTCAGCAGAGGTATCCACATCTGGCAAGAAGATCTGATGGTTGCGGGCTGAGGGCTGATATGAGATTGCAGAGTGAAGCTTGATCAGTCTCATTACCCAAGGAGCATAGAACTTCAAACCAAGTAAATCTGAGCCTGATGCAGCAAGTTGGCGTATGAAGAAGTCCTGTGCGTTGAAGCATTTGCCATGAAGGATACAAAATATCAGAGTCTTCATTGCACCCTCGATCTTGGCATTTGGAGAGTGCCCTTTGATAGGCCAGAGAGTCCGCCGGATAATGTGATAGATGGTTCTGGGCAGGTACTCAAAGTCTTCAACGAAGAACTCTGTTGGATAAAGAGCATCGTGGGGCAATGGCTTCATCATGGGCAGCTGCAGATCTTCGAAGCTGATGTTTGGTGTGGCAAACCATTCGTCGATGAAGTTGTGGATGATGGCGACATCAAAGAGAGGCAAATTGTTGAAGATTTCAGCTTCTTCTTTGCTCTTGATGAGCTGCTCGAGAGCGTCATCTCCAAGATCTTCATCACTTGACAGATCAATGGCTTCACTGCGCAAAATGGCAGCAGCTGTGAGCTCTTTGCCGGTGTGTGGCTGAGGCATCTTGGCCTTCTGGGGCTTGGAGACGCGGGATACGTCTTCAGACTACACACTGTCTATAGGAGGTGCAGTTGCCAATGGCTTCGCCCTTGAGATTTTTGGTGAAGGGGCCGGCTTTGAAGCTTTTGGCTTCTTCGACTGCTTTGGCTTCGGTACAGTAGGAGCTTCATCAGACTCAGAGTCAGCTGGAGGGTCATTCACGGCAGTCCCTTGGACTAAGATGCGGGTGATGAGGCCCTCAAGGTTGGCATACGGACCGATGATATTGGGTTCTGCGTCGCGTGTGCCATCTGCCCTTGGTGCGGAGGGACCAGGGTTGAAGTCTAACCCAAATTTCTTCTTGTTCTACTTAGCTGAGTTTTGGGCAAACTGAAAGTTGCGCTTGAACAAATTGTCGTCACGACACCAGAGTAGTGACGACGGATGTGCATCATCAGGCTGTGGCACACGAACCATGCATGATAGAAGCTTTGGGCTATAGCTTCATCTCTGGACCTGGGTACAAGGTTCTTGTATAAGATGCCTCCCCACGGTCTTTTGATGGCACTTTTCTTAGCATACTCTTGGGTTGTGAAGCGGTATTTGAACCACTGTTCTGCCCAATAGCATCGAATCCATTGGATTCGGGTCTTGCGCTGCCCATAATTCTCTTCAGGATCTGTTTTATACATTTTTGCCAGTTCATCAGGTAGATCTTTGGATGTTCCTCCACGTCGCTGTCTGCCCCCCTTCCCTGCTGCTGTTTCTGAAGCCATAAATCTTAACTTGGAAGGCTTCAAGACGTTCAAAGGTTTCAAAGGCTTTCTTTTGCTGGACCAACAGGAACTGGCTTCAGGAGAATTTATGTGATGCTGTAGGAATTCTGCAAATGAATGCAGACTATGAGAACCAAAGGATTCTCCCACGGACATGTACCTGTGACAGCATTAAGGTGCGAGGGAAGGGGAAGAGGTCATATGCATTCTCAGAAGATTTTGAAGATAAATCAGTTGAGAAGACATTGACCTCATCGTGCGAAGACATTCACTCATAGATAAGAAGTTGGTTCCAGATTTGTACGAATCCACAGATCAGTACAAGTGAGGAATCTAACTACTTTTTGAAGCACAAGTGAATATTCTAGGCATGTTATGAGATGCAGTTTGAGAGAGATCTAGTTTGTGTGAGCAGAAACTGCTTGTGGTAGAAAGTGACAGATCAATAAGATCAACGGTGCTGTAAAAAGGCAGTTTTATTTACCACACTGAGAACTGCTAGACGGAGTGGGAGATGAGGCCGAGCAGTTCACTCATCCGTGCCCTAACTTGGCGATGGAGGAGACCTACGGTGACGGCGGAGAGGACGATGTCCGCGGTCGGCGTGAAGACGGCGTTGGAGAGGTTGCGGCAGCGAAGCGCTTCGTCGTCGGCGTCGTCGAGAGCTAGCGGTGGAGCTAGGGTTCGTGCGAGGGTGGAAGAAGAGATAGTTACCGCTGTGAGTGTGTATTTATAGGCACAGGGGCGGCACTGTGCTGTTACACAGGTGCCCCTGGCGATTCGCATCTGAGGAACGCGTGGCCAGTTTGCGGAAGTTTGGGGTTTGTTCCACGTCCCACGCACGCCTGGATTGTCGGGTGGTCGTTCCTGCTTCTCCGGATTTTATGTGGAGGAATGAGCATTGAAAACGGACTTTATGGTTGTCTCTATATCTTCTGCTGACAAGGACGCAGTGAAGACATTCGACAGTTTCAATAGAATGCATATGACTTGGAGAGATAGAGTTTGAGATAGAAAGCATAGAGAGGTTTGGGGTCCGATCACATTCACTTAGTTCAAAAGATTCAACACGAAGACATAGCTATAAGTGAATGTTGTAGAGGACAGAACACTAGCATATATATATATATATATATATATAGTCAACACAGTGAAGATAATCATGAAAATATGTTCGATGCCAAACCAAATGTGAAGACATTGCAAGGTAACGCCATGAGAGAAACACTTCAAAATAGAACGTTTGGTGGTGGCGTTACCCACCGTATAGGAAGTATTAGACCCAGACACGGCGCACAATTATCATGGCGCTCCGAAGTCAAATTCCACATTAATGTATTCACACTTAGAATGTATGTCTTCATTGATTGAAGATATACTTCACTTCGTGTGTTGCACATCTAAGTCATCAATATGCATAAGGATTAGGATGTGTGCCTGATCATAGGACATTTGAGGATTCCAGGATATTTAGCTCACACCGTAACTTGCAAAACCTCTTCTCATCCAAGGGCTTGGTGAAGATATATGTCAATTGCTCTTCAGTGTTGACGTGTATGATATCAATGTCTTCCTTCACAACATGATCTCTGAGAAAGTGATGACGAATTTCAATGTGCTTTGTCTTCGAGTGTTGAACTGGGTTGTTGGCAATCTTGATGGCGCTTTCGTTGTCGCAGTAAAGTGGCACTTGCTTCAGATGAATACCATAGTCCTTGATTGTTTGCTTCATCCACAGAAGCTGAGCGCAGCAAGATCCAGCAGCAATGTATTCAGATTCAGTAGTGGAGAGAGATACACAGTTCTACTTCTTTGAAGACCAACATACAAGTGATCGTCCCAGAAAGTGACATGTGCCTGATGTAGACTTGCGATCAACTTTGTCACCAGCATAATCAGCATCCAAGAATCCAACCAAATCAAACTCTGAGCCCTTTGGATACCATAATCCTAGAGTTGGGGTGTGAGCCAAATATCGAAGAATTTGCTTCACAGCTAAGTGATGCGACTCCTTTGGTGCCGCTTGAAATCGAGCACACATGCAAACACTAAGCATAATATCTGGCCTAGATGCACATAAATAAAGTAAAGAACCAATCATGGAGCGGTATACCTTTTGATCGAACTCTTTACCATTGTCGTCAGGACCCAGATGATGTTTGGCTGGCATTGATGTTGTGAAGCCTTTGCAGTCTTGCATACCGAACTTCTTCAGGCAATCTTTGAGATACTTCTCTTGAGATATGAAGATGCCATTGCATTGTTGTCGTATTTGAAGACCAAGGAATAACTTCAGCTCCCCCATCATGGACATCTGATATTGCTCTTGCATCATATAACCAAACTCTTCACTGTACTTCTGATTGGTGCAGCCGAAGATAATGTCATCCACATATATTTGGCACACAAACAGTTCACCATCATATGTCTTCGTGAAAAGAGTGGGATCTAGGGAACCAGGTATGAAGCCTTTGCTCTTCAGGAAGTATTTGAGTGTGTCATACCAGGCCCTAGGGGCTTGTTTGAGGCCATACAGCGCCTTGTTGAGCTTGTATACCATGACAGGATGTTTTGGATTTTCAAAGCCAGGCGGTTGTGCAACATACACTTCTTCTTCAATCTTGCCATTGAGAAAGGCACTCTTCACATCCATTTGATATAGAAGAATGTTATGATGATTTGCATAGGCCAACAGTATGCGTATGGCTTCAAGCCTAGCCACAGGAGCAAATGTTTCATCGAAGTCAATGCCCTCCACTTGAGTATATCCTTGAGCAACTAGACGAGCTTTGTTTCTGACAACTTGACCATGCTCATCTTGCTTGTTGCGGTATATCCATTTGGTGCCTATTATGTTGTGCTTTCGTGGATCAGGACGCTTAACCAGTTTCCATACATTATTCAGCTCAAACTGTTGAAGCTCTTCTTGCATAGCTTGAATCCATTCAGGTTCCATGAAGACTTCTTCAACTTTCTTGGGTTCTGATATTGAGACGAATGCGAAGTTCCCACAGAAATTTGCTAGCTGAGTTGCCCTTGAACGAGTGAGTGGACCAGGTGCATTGATGCTATCAATTATTCTTTCAATCTGCACTTCATTGGCAACACGAGGATGTACAGGGCGAAGACTTTGCTCTTGCTGATCTGTGTTGTCGTTGGGAGGAATGTCTTAAGGCTGAGCATTGTCTTCATGTTGATCAGGTGCTGAGATGATAAGTTCTTCTTCACGATGAGCTTCAGAAGGTATAATCTCTCCAGTTCCCATTAGCTTGATTGATTCACTAGCTGGAATTTCATCTAGCACATTTGGCAGTTGCTCTCTTTGTGAACCATTTGTCTCATCGAACCGCACATCCACTGTTTCAACCACTTTGTAATGAAAGAGATTGAAGACTCTGTAGGAGTGAGAATCCTTTCCATATCCAAGCATAAAGCCCTCATGTGCTTTTGGTGCAAACTTTGAGGTGTGGTGTGGGTCCTTGATCCAGCACCTTGCGCCAAATACTCTGAAGTAACTGACATTTGGCTTCTTGCCAGTTAAGAGTTCATAAGATGTCTTGTTCAGAAGCTTGTGAAGATAAACACGATTGATTGTATGGCATGCAGTGTCAATGGCTTCAGTCCAGAACTTTCTTGGAGTCTTGTATTCATCTAGCATCGTTCTGGCCATCTCAATGAGTGTTCTGTTCTTGCGTTCGACGACGCCATTCTGCTGTGGCGTGTACGGAGCTGAGAATTCATGTGTGATGCCCAAGGTATCAAGATATGTATCAAGGCCAGTGTTCTTGAATTCAGTGCCATTATCACTTCTGATGTGCTTTATCTTGGCACCGTAATTGTTCATAGATCGATTGGCGAAGCGTCTGAAGACATCCTGCACTTCAGTCATGTAAAGGATTATGTGCACCCAAGTATATCTAGAGTAATCATCAACAATGACAAAGCCATAGAGGGGAGCAGTAGTAGTAAAAGTTGGGTAGTGAGTGGGACCAAATAGATCCATGTGAAGCAGTTCGAAGGTTCGAGTAGTGGTCATGATTGTCTTCGAGGGATGTTTTGCCCTCGTCATCTTCCCTGCTTCACAGGCACCGCATAAGTGATCTTTTTTGAACTTGACGCCCTCGATGCCTATGACATGTTTCTTCTTCGCAAGGGTGTGAAGGTTCCTCATGCCAGCATGCCCAAGCCTCCGATGCCAAAGCTAGCATTCTGAAGCTTTTGCAAGAAGACATACTGCAAGTTGAGGCCCTGCTGAGAAATCTACCACATACAAATCATCTTTCCGATATCCTTCAAACACTAGAGACTTGTCAGATTCCATTAGTACAAGACAACGATATTTTCCAAATATTACGACCATGTTCAAATCGCAAAGCATTGAGACAGACATTAAGTTGAAACCAAGGAATTCAACAAGCATGACTTTATCCATGTGTTGATCCTTTGAGATTGCAACTCTACCTAGACCCAATACCTTACTTTTACCAGTGTCAGCAAATGTGATGTGGCTCTTGTCGGATGGACGTAAAGTTGAGTCCATAAGAAGGCTTCTTCTGCCAGTCATGTGATTTGTACACCCACTGTCAATAATCCATTCTGAAGACTTTGAAGTCGCTGGTATCGTACCCTACAGTGCAGTTAGGGGGATAGGATTCACGAAGAGTGTTGTGAAGCATAAACATTTGACGAACCAGTGGCTCCACGAAGGTTGAGTCCATAAGAAGGCTTCTTTTGCCAGTCATGTGATTTGTACACCCACTGTCAATAATCCATTCTGAAGACTTTGAAGACGCTAGTGTCGTACCCTTGGCACCGTGTGCCATGAAGCAGTAGGTAGGAGTGGAGTAGTCCTTGTCATTTGCATCGGTGTCGGTGATGAAATCATTGTCTTCAGTGTTGAAGATGGACTTGGCGACGTATGCTGTAGCCAGACTTGCAATGCCAGAATCAGACTCCTCCTCAGACTCCACCTCTGCCTCCTCAGAAGCGGACTCCTCCTCTGAATCCATTTCCTTGCCAACAAACGCACGTGCCTTGCCAGATGAGCTCTTATTGTGTGATGAAGACTTTGAGGAAGACTTGGAAGAAGACTTTGTGTATTTCTTCTTCTTCTTGTCGCCTGAGTCATATTCCTTGCTCTTCTTCTTCTTTCTGTTCTCATTGTCCCACTGTGGACACTCAGAGATGAAGTGTCCAGTTTTCTTGCACTTGTGGCATGTTTTCTTCTTGTAGTCATGAGCAGAAGCTTCATCATTCCTTGAGCTTGATCGTGAAGAGTTTCTGAAGCCTTTCTTCTTGGTGAATTTTTGGAACTTCTTCACTAGCATTGCAAGTTCCCTTCCAATGTCTTCAGGATCATCAGAACTGCTGTCAGATTCTTCTTCAGATGAGGAAACAGCTTTTGCCTTCAAGGCACGAGTTCGCCCATAGTTTGGACCGTAGATATCTCTTTTCTCAGAAAGCTGAAACTCATGTGTGTTGAGCCTCTCAAGTATGTCAGATGGATCGAGTGTCTTGAAATCAGGACGTTCTTGAATCATCAGGGCTAGGATGTCAAACGAACTATCAAGTGATCTCAGCAGCGTCTTGATGACTTCATGTTTGGTGATCTCAGTAGCGCCGAGGGCTTGAAGCTCATTTGTGATGTCAGTGAGTCGATCAAATGTGTGCTGGACATTCTCATTGTCATTTCGCTTGAAGCGGTTGAAGAGGTTGTGAAGGACACTGATTCTCTGATCTCTCTGGGTTGAGATGCCTTCATTGACCTTGGAGAGCCAGTCCCAGACCAGCTTGGATGTCTTCAAAGCACTCACACGGCCATATTGTCCTTTGGTCAGATGACCACAGATGATGTTCTTGGCAGTAGAGTCCAGTTGAACGAATTTCTTGACATCAGCAGCAGTGACACCTTCTCCAGCCTTGGGAATGCCGTTCTCGACGACATACCATAGGTCGATGGCAATGGCTTCAAGATGCATACGCATCTTATTCTTCCAATAGGGATATTCAGTTCCATCGAAGATGGGGCACGCAGCGGAGACTTCGATTATCCCTGCAGTCGACATAGCTAAAACTCCAGGTGGTTAAACCGAATCACACAGAACAAGGGAGCACCTTGCTCTGATACCAATTGAAAGTGCGTTATATCGACTAGAGGGGGGTGAATAGGCGATTTTTATGAAAGTCTTCAAAACATGGAAGTTATGAAGACAAACAGTAGAGATATGCCTATCACTATGCAGCGGAAGTTAGATTACACTAGGCAAGCCATGGTCAAGTATTCAATAGAGTGAAAGCACAATGACAAGTAGCTGCAGTGTAATAAGGATCAAGTAGGAAGAAGTTATGAAGCCAAACAAATCATACAGTTACGTTGTGAAGACAAAGGATATAGCAAGCATGCAATGGCTTCACAATGAGTAACAATAAGAAAAAGGAAGTGAAGATGAAACCAGTGACTCGTTGAAGACAATGATGTGTTGGACCAGTTCCAGTTGTTGTGACAACTGTACGTCTGGTTGGAGCTGTTAGGTATTTAAACCTTAGGACACATAGTCCCGGACACCCAGTCCTGAACACGCAGCTCAGGACACCAAGTCCTCACTGTATTCTCCTTGAGCTAAGGTCACATAGTCCTCGCCCAATCACTCTGGTAAGTCTTCAGGGTAGACTCCCAAACCTTCACAGACTTCGTTCACTGGCAATCCACAATGTCTCTTGGATGCTCTGAACGCGAGCCTAACCGTCTGGAGGATGCACAGTCCTCAAGTGTAATAAGTCTTCAGATCACACAGACAAGAAGACTTAAGTGATGCCCAATTTACTCTAGCTCTGGGTGGTTAGGGCTTTCTCCTCGCTAGGAATTTTCTCTCAAATGCTTCAAGGTGGGTTGCTCTCAAACGACAAAAGCCGTGCACTGAAATCGAAGCAGCCAACCATTAATGGTTGTAGGGGGTGGGCTATTTAGAGCCACTTGGCAACCCGACCTGATTTGTCTGAAATGACCCTGGGTCACTAAGGAACTGACACATGTCCCAACGGTCAGATTTCAAACTCACATGGCAACTTTACTTGGGCTACAAGCAAAGCTGACTTGTCCGGCTCTGGACAAGATTCGCTCTCATTGTCTTCACTCGAAGACATATGTTTTTTGGTTTAGGCATCACTTCAGTCATTCTAACTGGTTCTCCTGGACCCCACTTTATAGTACGGTGGTTCCTATGACTCAATAGAAAAGAAAAAGAACTATGAAAGATCTAAGTCTTCGATCTCCATAGGCTTCATAACGTGTCTTCTTTTGTCATAGTCTTCAATGTGAATATCTTCATATACCACCTTTGACTTCAATGTCTTCATACATTTTTAGGGGTCATCTCTGGTAGTAAAACCGAATCAATGAGGGACTTCTACCTGTGTTATCCTGCAATTCTCACAAACACATTAGTCCCTCAACTAGGTTTGTCATCAATACTCCAAAACCAACTAGGGGTGGCACTAGATGCACTTACAGTTGCCAACCCATGTGAACTGAAGTTGCCATCCCCTATTAACTGAAGTTGCCATCCCCTATGAACTAAAGTTGCCAACCCCTACGTACTAAAGTTAACATGTACAAAAGTTCGGTACGAAATGCTCAAAATCCAAACGTTCGGGAGTTGTCGGATTCATGTAGAATTTTTGCACATGTGGATTCGAAAAAGTTGCCACTATTTTGCATGAAAATGTATATTGTTTGAAAAAAATACAAACTTCAGGAAATGGTAAAAATTGAAAGAAGGTTGTTCAAACAGAATATATGTGGAAAGGTAACAAACAAAGGAGGGCTGGACCAGGGGGTTGGGATAGTAGAAAATGCGTTACGGTTTAACGAGCAAAAAGAGTGACAACAGTTGACATCAAAAAGTTTGTATGTTGGAAACTACAAATATGTTAGGGTCTTGACACGCACCATAAAGTCGCTACAGAAGACACACACGTAAAGGTACGGAAAAAAGCGTAAAAGTCGGGGTGATTTAGGTAGAAGTACCTTACAGTCATCCGAACAAACAAAATGTAAGTACTAAAAATAAAAGCGGAAAAGCTTGGTTCATGACGTATTCAGCGGTATCTCTTCATAGCATTTTTGACAGCGCCCTCGACCCAATCCTTTGCGCCATCCCACTTGTTGAAGTCAACGTTTGTCACCTAGTTCCACAGGTGGATTTTCCTCAACTCTTATACTATTTCCTTGTTGAATGTTGGTAACTTCCTTCCTTCCCATTTAGCAAGGTACTCGAGTAGGTAGATGCCACAGTCACGACTGATTTGAACAATAAGGAACAAAATGTTAAAGAAAAAGGCGTTATCTTTTTCATCATTCTGAAAAATAAAAAAACTGATGTATAGTGTAGTTTTCATGTAATTGTGATTGGAAAAATGCATGGGGGTGGTGACTTGAGTAGGAGGTGTGGGAAGATGTGTGGTAGACAACATGAAGTTCCCATAGGAAAACCAGATGAATTGCCTTGTGGTAGACAGTAAAGTTGCCATTGTATATCATGAGTAAGTTGCCATGGCAAAAGTGAATGGCAGACAAAAGCTAAGACATTTTCTGTAGAAGGTACACCAATGTGGAATTGAAGAGAACATAGAATTAAAAATAGTGTACACAAGCATGGTAGAAGTGGTGAAAAAACAGGTGTGTGTGTGTGTGTGTGCGCGCACGTGTGTTTGAGTACAACAAGAAGTTGCCATGTTGTAACCAGTAAAGTTGCCGTTGTAGAACTTTATGAAGTTGCCATGGCAAAAATGAATGAGAGAGAAAAAGATAAAATAGCAGCTTCCAAGGTAGTAGGAAAAAAAGCTAGAAGATACCCAAAGTTTCTGAAATTTAATGTGTACACCATCAGAATAGACATATCGGTTACAGTCTAGTGGACTGAGGAGCCTGAATGACAATTGGCAAGAAGGGGATAAAAAATTGGTGTGAAAAAGAAAGAAAGAAAGAAACGCTTACGTTGTCCCCTTCTTCGCCGTCTTGACGTACTCAATAGGAAAATCATTGATCTGCACCTTAGAACCCTCGTAGTGACGCAACCAGGTCTGCTTCAAGTTTTCAATGAACAACTCTGCATGCGAGCGAAGAGTCTCGTCATCTCCCCAATGGAGATAGTCAAGGACATCAAATCGTTGTATCCTCAGGTTGATGCACACGGTGTAGTAATGCCCACATTTGTCCACCGGGTCATCGGGAGTGAGTTCCTGGTACATGGTAAACATCACCTGCATATTTTCAGAAAAGAAAAGAAAAAGTAAATAGGGTATGAGTAAGTTGAAACAAGTTGTTGAAAAAATATGAAGACATGGTAAATGCAAGTGAACATTGCATAATTTTTTAAAAAAAAGTATTGAACAGTGCATACGATATACCAGAGTACTAGTAAAAATGTGAAAAATGGGGGCAGGGTCGTACAAATTTCTTCAATGTGAGCTTCGAGTCACCATGCTGAGCAAAAGCTTTGCGGACTTCACGGTGAGAGAAATCTCCCTCCCAGATTCTCCTGGTAATGGTTGGGGACATGATAATATTGTCGCAGTGGATGTCAACTTTTTCTTTTATGAAATCAATACCAGCAACAACAACATTCCGGGACAGTCTACCATTGGGCATGAGTGACTTAACAAGATCACCTAGGTCAACGTATGCCGAAGAGCTTTGGATAATTTTTGTTCTGTCCAAATAGGAGCTGGAATGAATAAGAAATCAAGAAAGTAATGAATCGGACATGAACATTAAAGTAGACAACTATTTTTCTTTGTAATTGAGTCATCGTATGGTTGGCAGTAAGAAATGCCGCATAGAGCCAGAAGAAAAAGAACATGCCATGTTATTGTTAGAGAAATTGTCATGGCGTAGTTTGGGAGGAATAGAATGTTGGTGAAAAAATTGTTCAACTTGCCATCGAAAGGATTGAAGATTCGCCCGTGTGTGGGGCAAGTTTAGTTTGCCCGAACGGGTTTAGATGGTAAGTTTAGTTTGCGTGAGATGAAGGAAACATGGCAATTTTCCGACAAAGAAACAAAGAACGAGAAAGTTGCCATCCCCTATGAACCAAAATTGCCATCCCGTATGAACCAAAGTTGCCATCCCCTATGAACTTTCAGGAGTTATTGGATTCCAAAATGAAATGTGCAATGATAAGAATTTGGAAGAAAGACAAATTTGTGAAAAGTAATTACTCTTTGATGGCATCCATGTTTTTTCCACTGCTCCGCGCATTGCCAAAACGCCTTATGATGTCATAAAATGCTTGTTGCTGCTTTGTAGCCTTTATTGGAGGATCAACATCGTCAGCATTAGGGGCCTGCATGACCCTAGCCTGCCGCATGGAACCTAGGGTGGCACTATTGTGCATGTCCTCAAAGGGAGGGCTTTGTGCTACACCAGAGCTAGAGGTAACTTCTGCCTGATTTTTTCTACTTATCAACATCCTCATCCATGTTGAAGTCTGTTTCGTGCAAGGGTGACGATATGTCATTAGTGGATCCTTCAAAAAAAGAAAAGGGAAAAGAAGCATAAGATATATGGAGTTAAAAATGAGCAAATGAACAAATTACTTGCCAAGTATGTAAAACAGAAATTGATGTATGCATTTGCTGGTATACAAAAAGTTTTGTAAAAATGAAATGAGGAAGTTGCCATGCTTGCAGAATAAAAAAATGGCACATATGGGGTGGTAAGAAAGATGTCAACATCTCTTTTAAAAAATGGAAAAAACAAAATGTTGAAAATGCATAATACTTTATGCGGGTACGAAACAATGAGAAACCTAAAAATCTTACTTTCAACAATGGGCTCAGCAAATTTCACAGCTTTCTTGCCACCGACATTGGGTTGTGCCATCATTGGGACGGGTGCTGCCGGGAAAGCATAAGAGACAAGAACAGTGTCGACTGCCTCATTGCGTTGGCTTAGGTCAAGTCCAAGACTGCAGGGTGGTGGCGTGAAAGCTAGAGGATGCCTTGCAGTGGGAACATTCTGCTTATCGATGACATCAACTGATGCTGCCAACGGAGACAAATCAACGAACATTTCAGTGTCATCTGCTCCAGCTGCTTTAGGTCTCCCGGGACGGCGGGGCGTGGTGTTAGCAATGTCGATAACAACCTTACTGCCCGATCCTTTCCCAGGATGCTCAATTGTTGGTGTGTAAGGGACACCCATGTCCAATGGGACACGCGTGTGCTTCAAACTTGGTGTATGTTTGACTTTGGCCACTCGAGAAGCACTCAGTTGCTGAAAATGTGCATCAGCATTACCTTTCGTTTGAACGGTCTCAGCGGGGTTGTTGTGTACAACAGGTGGGAACAACGTTGTAGCAGATACAAACGTAGGACCATCGTCTTTCACGTGCTGCTCATGCACAATTCCTCCAGCTGAAATTTTCCGGGGACTCTTCCTTCAACCGACAACTGTTTGCACAAATTTCCGTGGGGAAACATTTGGTGCTATTTTCAGCACAACATTTGTGACGACGGGTGCATCATGAGGGCCCGCCTGATCTGGTTGATGCGTGACAACAGGCACGGTGTTTTGCGTAACAACTGCTCGAATAACAGGTGTGCCAGCTTCAGTAGAAGGGTGAGCTCGGTCAGACCTTTTGGCAGATAGGTTTGCCCCTAACGGATTGGAGTGAGGAACCGGTTGAACCGCTGGTGCATCAACGTGTGAAGATTTATTTGCTCGTCATCAGACCCTTTTGCAAATGCACCTCCATTGGTGCACAAAACAGAAGTGGAAGAGGGCACAAAGGTAGCCGGTGCAGCCGAGATAGTAGGAGCATCACCCATGTTAGATGCCTTATCAGTCGCAGCATTCTCAAACACGGGGAGCTGCGTGCGTGCTCGATACGGAGGGGCAAAAACCTTGGATTTAGCCGAAGTAGTAGCCTTCTTTGCTTGACACTTTTTCCTGCATGTGTACAAAAGTTGTGAGTGAAAATAAAAAAGGAATGTAGTCATGCAAAAGGAAACTGCCATTGATGGCGTAAGCAGGTGGTTGTCAAGCGTGTTTGGCGTTGAAAAAGTGGCAGAAAAAATAGTCCGTCATGCGTGTGTGAGGAGGTTGACACGTAGGTGGCACTGTTCTTGCCGTGGGTGTGTGAAGGTGTTGGCATGTAGGGTGGCACTGTTCATCATACATGTGAAAGGTGTTGCCATGTAGGGTGACACATGTCTTGGAACGCATGTTTGACAGCAATGCCATACATTGTATGATGATGATGTTGCCGTGTGGGCGGCAGTGTTCTTGCCATGTGTCTATGCTGATATTGCCGTACCATGCCATACATCAGTGACACTTCCCTAGTCACCCATGTATGCAAATCATGGCTTGCATATGCGATGAGGTGGAGTGCCTATGAAATTTGAATTTGCCATGTGTGCACAATGATGTTGCCATGTATGTGCAATGATATTTGCCATGTATGTGTGAACTGAACTTGCCACACATCTGTATGGTGTTAATGACGTGCATGGGTGATGTACTTGCGAATGAATGTGCAAACGAACTTGCCATTATTGTGGGAATGGTGAAGGAATGCATATGGCAGATGTTGATGCCATAGTATGCAGATTAGTTTGCCATGTGCAACTAAGAAAGCAATGACGCACTAAGAAAGCAAGAATATCGTTGATTTGTGGAAAAGTTGACATGACATGAATGCATGGGGTGGCAGAGTTGTTGCCACCCATGGTTGAGAAACTTTCCATGCATGTACGATGGTGTGGAACGTCCTACATAAATTGAAGTTGCCATGAAGGTGGCATTGTTCTTGCCATGGGTGTATGTTAATGTTGCCATGCCAGTATCGTAGGAGTGGTGGAAAAATGCATATGCCAGATGTTATTGCCATTGTGTGTAGATGAGTTAGCCATGTGCGACTAAGAAAGCAAGGACACACTGATGGAAATCAATTTTTTTTAAAAGAAATGAAAAGTTGCCGTGAAATTAACAAAAAAGGACTAAAGTTGTCATGCCAAGGCAACGGAAATTGGCAAAGAAGTATGTACCTTCTGTCCATGAGAACAACTGGATCTCCTGTGTTGGAAGAAGCAAGCCAGGGTGACGACCGAGTAGTTGTTTGACCTCTTTCACGGTCTGAAACACCTGCCGTGGAGGTTCCCTTGTCGAGGCGCGTAGGTGAGTGGGTAGGTTGGTCAAGTTTTGCATCCTTGGCCGCTCTGCCACCACCAATCGCCTCACTAATAAGAAAAGAGGAATACCAAGAAAGAAACATGATTAGAAGTGAAAAAGGAAAAAAACATTAGTAAAAATAAATTGACAAAAAAAGTTATGCGGAATGACCAAAAAAGATAAAGAAACCAACCTCCTCCGAGCAGCAACTGGGTCAAACTTGGGGCGATTCCTAGAAACATCACAAGCGTTATCCTCGAAAGCCCTAGCCCTCTTTGGCGCTCCAACAAAAGCCTTGCTTGTATCAGGTGCACCGGTCGAAGAAGGTGCTGAGACCTTTCCAGCACGTGCGACATCATCAACTCTCCGTGACTGTGGAACAGGGTCAGACTGGACATTATCCGTGCGGACATCACGGGTGCCACCATCGTTCACACAAACAGAATCGTCTTGATCGGAGTCGACTGCATCATTCATAAATACCTCCTGGCTGTCGGGCAACTCCTGGGAGTCATTGTAGTTGTACCTGTCTCACGACCCAATTGGTCGGGATGTGCCACCAGGAACAAAATTGCGGAACTGGTTGGCAACTTCAACACCATCGCCAGTCATCATAGCCGCCTAACCCTGCACCAGGTTGCCAAGGAGGTTGGACATGCCAGACACAAAATTTGCGACCAACGCTTCAACATTAGTTCTTGCCTGCATGCAATGAACAAAAAAAAGAAGATTAAAAAAACCGTGTACTCCATAGAAATTGAGCACGATAGATGGGTTTTCCAAAAAAAGCGATCAAATGAATAAAGAACCGTGGTGTCAAGTATAATGTGAGGGGAAGGAAACAAAAGAGATGACGGTACCTGTGACGAGCATGCGTCACTAGTATGAACGTCCATCCATTTTGAGAAATTATGTGGACCTCCAAAGAAACTGAAGTCGACAAAATGTTTTGCCATTAGCTGCAAGTTTTAAACAAGAGAAAAAAAAGGAAAAATGAAGGGTCAGTGTTGAATACAAAAAATGTGAGCAGTAAAAAAAGGAAAAGTGGTTTGCGTGGGTGTGGCCACAAACCATGCAACGTAAATGGCCAGCAAACATGTGGAAAATCTAAAAGGATTGACGAGTTTGAATGTGAAGTTGCCATGAACATTAACATGTAGTTGCCGTTAGTTTAGACGAAGTGGATATGAAAGGTGTGTGTGAAGTTGCCATATGTGTAGCAGCGTAAAATGTACAGTTTGAACTGTAAAATAATGAGGAAGTTTGCATGTTTTGTCGACACGCAGTTAGCATCTGCGGGTGAGAATGAAAGTGGATAAGCATTTGGAAAATCACATAGGAGTGACAAGTGTAACTAATGAAATGCATAACTAGGCGGGAAAGAAGTTGCCATATTTATTCATATAAAAATGGCACTTATGTACAAGGACGTGTGCCATGCCAAACAATAGATGAGCAGAAGTGGGAAATTACACCAAACAAAAGATGACAGCAAACATTGCCCGGTGTGGACTACAAAATCAGTAGTGTGTGAAAGAAAATCTAGCCTGCAGTTTGCCGAACGATCCATCAGAGTTTGCATCTGCAGCAAGAACAGCCTTTATGGCAGCGTCGGTCCAAGCAGAAGCAGCGAACTTGTGTGGTGCAGGTAGGCCACCAACGGCGGTCAGTTCCACAGTGCTTAGGTCGAGGTTATCAAGATACGTAAACTGAAAACAAAAAACATAGAAGGTGGTGAGCACATAAAAATTATTACTTGGAAAAATCGAATGCAGAAAACAAAAAAGGATTATGGTATTGGAGACGAAATTCCTAAAAATGATGAAAACTTGCCATCAGGTGAAGACGGCACCCTTTGTTGTATATCCCTTTAGAAAGCGCGGTATGGAGGAAACCAGCCTTGCACCAGTTCATGTTGGCAACATTGCTTATGTTGGCCTGCATTTTGAAAACCGACAAGAGAATGGAGTCATGAAAACTTTAAACAAGAATTGTGCACATAAAACAAAACAGACAGGAGAAAAGTAGTCATGGTAGAAAGATGGAAAAAAGTTGAGCAACACATATACTTACAAGTACTGGAAAGCATCTGCTACTAAGGTGCGTGGATGTCGTCGGCGCAAAAACAGTTGAAATGAGGTACATTAGCAGTAACCTCTTGAACTCTTCACCACTGCTGTCCATCTCAGCAAGCATAGTGGCTGCAACGGAGGTGAGCGGCATTGAAGTCATACCCGAAAACATTTCAGGGAAAAGACGGTCCTGGATTTCACGGTCCACCTTGTATGGAACATCCACTCCACCATTTGGGACACCTAGAGTGTAGTAAACAGCGTCCTCGTCCAGTGGGATCCTTCCACGGCGAGGGATGACAAATTCTTTGGACGCAGGATTGTATGTCCTCCCAAGCCAGTCGCATACGCTGTTATTCAAGTTGGTGCAAAGTGGGTTCGTGAGCGTGCACATACCCATGGTGTCAGCAGTTGCCTTCTAATCATCATTGAACTCATTGTAGAGCTCCGTTAGGTGCTCATGTGATGCCCTATTACGTGGGATTTTCTGCCAGCAGAAAAGTGGGGCATTAGCATCGTAAAAAGAGGATAAAGTTGCCATCACTCAAGTTGCTAAAAAAATTACAGTGCAAACGTGATGTTTACAAAGGTATGGAATGGGTTCGTAAAAGTTGTTGAGCTTGGGGAAACAATTGACAATAGTTGATTTCATGAAAACATTATGGGGAACTTGCCACCTACAAACAGCTAAACTGGTCAAACCCCTAGCTCGTGCGAGGAAAACATCGGCTGTTCTGACATATCTGTCGGTAGACCCAGAAGGAAAAAAGTGTTGCTAATAAGTTGCCATCTAACAATAACTAAATTGACCATGTGGTAGAGTTCTAACAATAACTAGAATCACATTGCGTTAAAAAGTTGCCTCCTGAGACCAACAAAACTAACCATGGAAGAAGCATAATGAACAGTTTATTGCAAAAAATAGCTTCCATCCCATAATGGGAAAAGTTGCCACCTCCAGCCAAAGTAAGTAAGCATCACACATTGTGAGGAAAAAAAGGAAATACAACACCGCGCTTACGAACAACGATACAGTTGGCAACAGGAACTTGCCATCTGACAAAAATACTGAAAATTGCCATGTCACGCACGTGTACGAAGACTACACATCAGGCAACAAAAATACCTTCTTCGGAGCATGTTTACCAGCATCCACATCGTCCCTTTTATCAGGCATGAAATCGTCGGCATCATCATCATGCGCGTTGCGGGCCATTTTCTCTGGAAGTAAACAATAACAAACGAAACATATCAGCAAACAAAAGACGGTATTGATAATGAGAGTAGGAAAACATGACAATTTTCTGACAAAAAAACGAAGAAGCACGGAGTTGCCATCCTCTATGAAGTAAAGTTGCCATCCCCTATGAACTAAAGTTGCCATGTGAAAAGGTTCGGGATGAATACCACCACTGTAAGAAATGGAGCTATGTTGCAGATTTCCAAGTAAATGGCAGTCTACTCCACTAAGATCATGATGGCATAGAACTACATGAGTGCACGATGGAGGTGACCTTCAGTAAAAAATGATACAAATAGCGAGAATTAAGCCATCAAGATGGCAGTAGTTATGAGATCTTACACGCGCCATAGTAGAAATTGACACAAAAACAACATGAATCTGAATGAATAGTTGGGCGCACACAAACCTACGTGAGCACAAAATCGCACAATGAAAAACAGATCGCCATGTACAACCCCATGGAGATGTCTCATATGGGACGCGCGGTGAACCTATAACCTCGACGGCGCACCAAAATGCAGCCGTGGGCAACCTTGTAACACTCCGGGACAAAGCGGAGTGGCTGCGTCGTGATGACAAGGGGGGAGAGATGGAGAGATGCCCAGATCTGTGAAAACGAACCTCAGGCCGCAGAAGAACAGTCGACGCCGCCGGTGACGACGATGTTGCAGATGCAGAAAGCCGCCGACCAACAGCACCTCGCATAGACGATCTCGAGGGATATCCGTGACCGTTGCCCGTTCATGCACAACTTGGATACCCCATCGTTGAGAAGCCGCTCGACGCCGGATCGATTGCGGGAGGACACAAACGCCGGCGGCGGCGGCGGATTCGAGCTCCTCCGGTGCGTCACCACGGCGGATGGCGCTAGATTGCGGGAATAACCGCGGAGGAGGGCGCTAGATTGGGGGAGTGTAACGGATATGCGAGGCGGAGACGACGGGATAGAGTAAGTGCGGGTGGTTGCGCGACGGCAAGAGAGCTAATGCAGTTGATACTGGGATAGGAGGAGCAGTTGACGATGGTGGTGGCGTTCGTGGCGAGCGTCGGTTAGCCCGACCGGGCGGCGCTGTCCGACGTGGCAGAAACGTTGTGTCAAGATTCGCACTGGCGATCTGACAGCGATGAGCACGTTCGGACCGAACGACGAAAACACCGGTCGTTCGGAGGTTATCGATTCCGTTATTTTTCTCCTTTTCGAGACAAGTTTCCAAAAATTGATGGCAAAATACAAATGAAGGTTAGGAAGGTATTGTTCGTCGAATTCTATCCGACGTTTATATTTATATATTTCCGAATTATAATTACCAATGCAGTTTTTTTTAAAACAAGGCAAAAGACTTGCCATTTCATTGATTAAGAAGAGTGAAAATTGTCCGGTTAATTGACGGAAACCCAAGCTAAAACCGACACAATCCAGCCCACAAAATGGGCACCATTGCCCAACCTGGCCACCGACATGAAACACAGAGCTGCAAAACGGCTGCACAAGCTATGACGGCACATGCCAACAGATGGTCACACGCACAAACAATGCAGTTTTGCCTTTTGTGTAGTACTATTAGCAATAGCTTTTACATCTAGAGTTTGAACAAGTGATTCGAATTATATATGGGCTACTAGAAGAGCACAGAGAAAATTAACCCGGACAGGAAGCATTTCAATCTAGAAAGTTATGATGGATTCGTGCTGCCACTCGTCCACCAAATTTCATGTAGAAAAAAAAAACAGAAGTACCAAGTGAGAGAATAATGCGCTTAGCTCAACAAGACCGATACCACCCAAAAAAATGCCCAACAAAGATCGAGACCAACAATAAGCTATAGAACTAGTAGGTCCCATAAAAAGAAGAACGGTGTGGCAAGGCGCGGATCCGCTTTTAACACCTTTGCATACATACATACATCCATGAAACAAACAGATTTCAAGTTTTCCCCATGTTACATTCCCGTTTGGGTTTGGATTGTTGCAATATCCAAAAGACAATGTATACTTACATGCTTCTGACTGGAGAAGCCTCACTGGCATTCAGTAGTAGTAGTATATTTGTATCTTTGAGTTCTCTTCTTTGCGCTCAGTTCTCTCTCATCACCAGCGTACGGTCATACCATTTGGGCCGGCAACGGCGCTAAGAGGTTGCACCGGCAGACCGGGCACGTCGAGTGCTCGTGCAGCCACGAGTCGACGCACTGCTGGTGGAACACGTGCAGGCACACCGGCAGCCGCTTCACGGCGTCCCCCTTCTCCACCTCCCCGAGGCAGACCGCGCACTCCGACCCGCCGCCGCCCTCCGGCTGCTCGTACGCCGGGATATCATACGCCGTCACCGTCCGCGCGCCGCCATCCACAGGTGGCTCCCTGGCCAGCACGGGCATGTGACTCGGTGTCTGGTCCAGAAACTGCGGCAGAGCGCGGCGGGGGCGCGCGCACCGGCACGGCTGGCAAAGAAGCCGGCCCGCGCCACGGAGTGCCCCGTGGGCGAAGGCCAGGCACAGACGCACCGCCGGCTGCTGGAAGATGAAGATGCACATGACCGTGCACACACCAGCGACGAGGGTGACCCAGAAGATGAAAAAGAAGGAGAACCTGACGATGGAGCCTTTGCTGTGAGGGCTCCGCGCCAAGTTGATGAAAGCGATGATAAACATGGCCGTGCTGCCGATGCAGACGATGTAGGTCATGGCCAGCCCGGACGCGAGGATGAAGCAATCCATGGCCATGGCTTCTCGGGTCTTGATTTGACCATACAACTGGCCAGCTAACTAAGCCACACTCAGGGATTTCGAAGTCGCCTCGTCAAGTCTTTATCATGCAAGAATTCCAATGCGTACAGACTACAGACGAAGCAAGCAACGAGCCAAGCCAACCATAGGAGGAACCGAGGACGAGACAGCTAACCGAGCGGTTGTTGTATAGTATAGTATAGTACGGTTAAATGTGCATACTTTAAGAGGCGTGCTACAATGTCGGCCGGCGGATGAGCTAAAATCATCCACCGCATCGATGGCTATTGGATTTCCAGGCTAATAGCCGTCCGTTCTACCATGCACGCCCGGACTCCTCCTCCTTAATTCCTGCAACAAGCATACCGTTGCAGAAACGATTCCCCCGGCCCCAGTCCCACCAAGCTGCGGACAGCGCGGCACCACCCCAACCCGCCGCTAAACACATGCCGTCGGCGCGCGGGGCAACTGATCCTTTTAGGGCGCCTCTTTGTAACACCATGACACACCATACCACTTTGCTATTTACGTATGTGTTTTTTTAATGTGAGTGTGTCGGTATTGGCCGTGTGCATCTTTATTATGCAAAGACTAGGTGTATGATAATTGTGTTTGTATCTTTCTTGATATTTCATTTTGAATCAGTAAAATCACGCTTTATTGAAAAAGATGAATTAAATGGGCCAACTTGACTTAGCCCAGTACTATGAATTAAAGAGCAGTGCGTCCAACTGCGGGCCGAGATCCAAAAGGAGCCAACCCTCGTCCCTGCACATTTGAAATAAATTGGCCAACTTGACTTAGCCCAGAACTATGGTCAAAGGCTCATCATCAGATAAATTGGCGTCAAAATGCAAGAAAAGGGGGAATTCATCAAAAACAGAGCATACCCTAAAAAAAATAGAAACAAAGCAAGGCACTATCAAGTTCACATCCTAGCATCAATAAACAAACATGGAATTAAAGCAGTTCTCCGGTGTCAGTCTCGGGTGTAATCCATGATAGAATATATAGCAAGCCAAAAGGAATTGAGTTGATATCTGAAACAGGCAAAATGATTAGCTAGGAAACAAGCCCCAGCAGAAAAAGGGGCTTCCATGATCTGAGGTGTATATATAGCACGAAGCATGCAACCAATCAAAATTGGGAACTGAGTATCAGAGAGCAACAACATGGATACAAAATTGCTAGAAACAGCCCTGGCATTTCAAACCTCTTGTTCGCCGATGATAGCTTGATTTTTTTCAAGGCCACGGTGGAAGAAGCTGCAACAATGAAAAGGGTTTTATCCACTTTTTAGAGATGTACGGGTCAGTTGCTGGGTGAGAGTAAATGTTCTTTGTTGTTTAGTGAACAGTGTTCCGAGGAAGTTAGAGATAGTATAAAATAGACCCTGGGTGTGGTGTCATCATCATTTGAGAGTAAGTATTTGGGTCTACCAACTCCAGAAGGTAGAATGAAGGATGAGAATTTCCAGCCAATTATGGATAGATTCAGGAAAAGATGCAGTGATTGGTCAGAGAAATTCATGGCATATGCTGCAAAAGAAGTTCATGTCAAATCAGTTGTCCAGGCACTCCCATGCTTCATCATGGGTGTCTTCCTATTATCCAAAGGTTTTTGTGAAAAGTACGAGAAGATGGTCAAAAACTTCTGGTCGGGTGACGAGGAGGTAGGGATGGCAATGGGTAGGGTATGAGCGGGTACGACCTTTTTCTGCCCAAACCCATACCCAAATCTTTTTTCTATACCCATCCATTTCAATATCCATGGGCACAAATTGGTACCCATGCCCATACCCATCGGGTATATTATACCCAATGGATATCCAATGGGTATAGTATCTAACATTGGCATGATAAAGGTAAGCCAAGAAAAGGGCCTAAAACTAAATTTAGGTACTCGGCCATCACAATCCGGTTTGCACTTACATCAAAATTTTACAATGTGGATTGACACACAAATGTCTTAATCTTCATTACAAACTAACTTAAAAAAACAAGTTTGCAAACTTGCAATGCCAATCACCGTAGGTATTATAGGGTTTAATTAATTTATTAATTTTTCTGGGTATCCATTGGGATACCCAGGGGGTATAATTTCATACCCATACCCTACCCATGCATTTTGCGGGTATGGATACCCATTACCCATGGGTATGAAGTAGTAAAAAGTCTTATCCATGCCCACTGTTTTCGGGTAGGGTATCCGCGGGTACCCATACCCATGGGCAAAACTGCCATCCCTACGAGGAGGGTCACCGAAAGGTCCACTGGATGTCATGGGAGCATATGATTTGACCTAAGCGTGCGGGCGTATTGGCTTCAGAGATATGCATCTTTTTAACTTAGCACTCCTAGCAAAGCAGGGTTGGAGGCTTTTCCAGACAGTATTTGTGCAAGAGTGCTTAAGTCGAAGTATTACCCCCACAGGAATCTGCTAGACACGGTTTTTTCATCGGATGCATCACCCGTGTGGAGGGGCATTGAGGCGGGTCTAGAGTTACTGAAGAAATGTATTATCTAGAGAGTGGGGGATGGAAGAAAGATTCAATTAAGTGGGATCAATGGATTCCTCGCAAGGAGGGTTTGAAAACGTTTTCTTTCAAGAGGCGTTCGCGTCTCCGGTGGGTAATTAAACCAATGGAACGTGGAACTCATAAATCAAATTTTCCAAGAGTTTGATGCTCATGAAATCTGCAAGATCCCCATAGCAAATTCGGAAGGGGAGGATTGTATTGCCTGGCACCCCGAAAAGAATGGAATATTCATAGTAAGAAGCACCTACAAATTGGCTTATGCTGGTCAAGAGCAGGTTAGTCAGATTCTATCTAGCTCTACGAGGGAGGCAAACGATCAGAGTAGTTGGGATTTCGTGTGGAAGGCTGGGGTCCCTCCGAAAGTTAGAATCTTTGGGTGAAGGATTGCAACTAATACTCTCGCAACAAAGCAGAACAAATTTAGACGTAACCTTGCTCTCGACCCTGGGTGTAACATCTGCAAAAATGGAGTGGAAAATGAATTTCATGCAGTAGTTGAATGCACCAGAAGCAGGGCTCTAAGGCATGAGATGAGACAGCTCCCCTCCGAGCTAGCTTTTAGGTATACTGGCACTGACTGGCTTCAGCATCTGCTTGGCAATTGCTCCGAGGACATGCAGGCGAAGATCCTTCTTTTACTCTGGAGATGCTGGCACCTGCGAGATGATTGCGCACATGGCAAAGGAAATGAGCTGATCCGTCATTCTGTCAATTTCCTAGTCTAGTACGAGGAGGAACTGAATAAGGCAATTGCTTGAGGGTTTCACCTCATACAGAGTGTGCTTTGCTGGAAGGAAGTGCAATGGGTTGGCTCATGAGCTGGCGATTGAGACGAAGATGCAAGGAAATTTTCGGATTATTGCCGGAGTCCCTGATAGGCTGAGAGAATTGATGCAGTCTGAATACTGCCCCGTTACTTGAGTCTGTAAATCTTGTTTCTCAAAAAAAACATGGGTACAACAGCACCACCAGCTCCAACAATGGAAAATTGACCATCTGAAGCTTCATTTATAAAGTTTTTAGCTGCTCTTTCAACATCAGAATACATAGATCAAGCATCATCATGCACATTGTGCTCTGGTGGCACCCCATCCATTCCATTTCCGTCACCAGCGCAGTAGTGGACTCCCTCCGTTTTTATTTAATCCGCATATTAGCTTTGTCTAAAGTCAAACATACAAAATTTAACCAAGTTTGTATAGAGAAAAATATTAACATTAGATTCATCATTGAATATATTTTTACCTCATATTTTTTATTGTAGAACTTCTCTCCCTCTCTTCCACTCCTCTACCTCCTATTCTTCCCCTTGCCCCACCGCTGGTGTGCCAGATCCACCCTTCCCCGTCGTCCCCTCTCCTCCCAATGACTGGACATTATGACCGGAGGTCCCCACCGCCGATCCACAGAGCGGATCCGCGCCGCCACGCCCGAGGGTCATCGTCCGCTGGCGTTTACTCGAGTCGCTGCCTCTCGCCCGATCCGCCTGCCCCCAACCGATTCGCCGACTTCCCGGAGCTCCCTCCGTCGCGGCCACCGACGAGGACCTACCTCGCGTCCGACAACGCTCGTGGGGAACGTGGGTGGAGGAGATCCACGACCGGAAGAGCCACCAACGGAAGTGGATCAGGTCATTCCACATGATGAAACTCACGACCATGGAATACGATCGATGGCAAGTCAGGTACCACTTTGGATTGACTTAACTTAATTCTTCTACTTATTCTTTTATTCTTCTATTTTGAATCCGGAGAAGAAGAATAAAATTTATTAGAATAATTTTTATTCTAAAATTAAGTAATAGAAAATAGAGAAATAATTAAAGAATACAATCCTTGTCGAATTAGCAAAGATTTTGGTTCGAAATCCTTTCATTTAATTAGCCAGCCGCACCTTTTTCTATGCTCTGATTTATAAGGCCTTATTTAGCTTGGGTGGTACCCCTTTAAATTGAATTTCTATTTTTAGAAAAGGGGTTTACCAAACTTTTCACGACGCGCCGCCACCTGGCTGACTTCCTGTTCGGGACGACGCCGGTCCACCTCGTCCTGCCAGAGCCGGGGGTGGCGAGTGCAGCGATGGTGCGGGTCCTGCGGGAGGACCAAGAGGCGAGGGAGAGCCTCTCGATGGAGGCCGCCTCAGAGGCTTACATGGAGGACCTCCGCCACCAGCACTCGGAACTCGTCGAGGCGGAGCGGGCGATATTCATCAAGAATTGGGGGGGGGGGTCCTCGTCAACTCCAACGGGGAGGTGGAGTTTTTTGTCCCAAAGGACCCGCTGACGAATGCTATTGCCAAAAAGGACTACCTGCAGATAAAATTGTCAAAAAGGACCCCCTCACTAGTGGCGACAGAGCACGGCAGGCGACACGTGTCACCTGTCACCACGCCAGGAGGCGGCCGCGCGGGGCACAACGGGTTATCACACAATGGCGCAGCTGGGACAGAACGGGCCAGGAGTGGCCGGCCCGGCCGCCACTAGGCGAGGCGGCGAGTGCTTCCACTGCCGCTCCCTGGCCGACAGCCCTGCTACGCGTGGGCCGAGGCATGGGCCAGGCCGCCACTGGAGGAGGCGGCATCTTTCCTGTTGCAGACGGCGCTGATTCCCGTGCAGCGCTAATTCTCATGGGTGGGAATCTGTGGATTTTGAGCCCTTTTGCCGACACTGGTTGTTTTTGCCATGCTAATGATGTGCTGCTGCCCGGGAATCACTCCGGCTTTTGCTTCTTTTGCCTTAGTGGATGCGACGGCACTGCGGGAATTACTCACACGCTGCGAGAACCTCTGGCGGCACCTCTGTTGCTGCTGCACGCGCGCCAGCGTCCCTGTTGCAGACTGCGGTGATTGATTCTCACACAACGATTCCCATGCATGCGGCCCGACAGCCTGTGCTGTGGCAGACGGCCAGGATTCCCACGCGACGACGCTCATTTCCACGGGCGGGAATCCGATGCTCGTGAGGCCAAGGCAGCAAAAGAAGCTGGCGATGGAAAAGGAAAATATCCACACTGGACTCAGTAGATTCCTATGGTAGTATTTTAAATTTCGTAGTCATTTGTATCTTAATTTCTGTAGTTTAATGTAGCTTTATTTCAGTAGTTAAATGTAGCTTTGTTTCGATTCTCCGATGTATCTTATTTTCAGTTGTACCGTGTCGTAATGGAAAAAATATATAGTTTTAGAATAAAGTACTGGCATTTTCTTTCCCTCCACTAATTATCGAACATCGTGCAACAACTACAAATGAAATTAAGATAGAATATAATGCCCTACAATAAGAGAGTACAAACTAATAATGCAAGTACATCTGAATTAAACGGTAGAACTGGAATAGAGCTTAAAAACTACATGAAGGCGTCATCGTCATCCTCCGTCGATGCAGAACTCTTGCCCTTTGAGGATGCAGAACTCTTACCCTTGGACGATGCAGAACTCTTGCCCTCAAGGATGTGGTACTCTTGCCCTTGGACGATGCAGAACTCTTGCCCTTTGACGATGCAGAACCCGGAAGCAGCGGCATGAAGATATCAACTTTGTCCTTGCTGTCGTCAGTCCATAAAAATGGATGCTTTTCTGCAGTCCTTCTGAAAGTTTTACTCTTCGGCTCCACTACCTTCTTCCACCTTGCATGGAACCTAAGAAGTTCTTTACGTACCTCCTCATAGGTCCTTTCAGGCCACCTAGACCTACGTAATTCGTGAGCCAAGTCATTCATTATGGTGTCACTACCGGCGAGTTCGTCCCATGAAACTATCCTATTGTCCATCCTGAAATCGGTAGCTAGCCTCAGAAGAGTCCTGCTCATCCCAGGGTGAAAACTATGATTGAAAGAATACTGGGACATCTCGACTACACTACACTCGAATGCTTATCCAGCTCCGTCTGAAGGGGGTTTTATAGGTAGAGAGGATAAAATGACGGGAAAGAACGACTGCGGTATGGCGGGAACATATGGCGGGAAACGGGTGGCCGGAACATATGGAGTGAAAGAGTTGGCGGGAAAATATTGAGGGGAAAGGGTTGCACAGAAATATTTTTTTTGAATGTCTAACATGGGCAATGGTTGCACAGTATTCATCAGCCAAAATAAAAAAATCATTTCGGCCTAACTTAAGCCGAAGTGTGAAGCGGGATAGTATGGCGGGAGATATAGGCGGGAATTCTGACTGGTGCATTTTTATTTTAGCATACATAGATGTTTAAATTAGAAAGTCTGATACTGACATATGTAGATACAATGGGTCGCACACGTGGATAGATGAATCACCCTAGTCGACGACAACCACCTGGCCTTTCCTTACGACCGGAAAGCGACAAGCAATTAGGTGGCCGAGTTACGCGAATACCGCGGCCGTACTCCACTTCGGCTTCATGTGTCTGCGACTCCTGCGTAGGTGGTGGTGTCGGGAATCTGTTGGGGATATGACTACCAGATATGACCTGCCCAGGAGGGGCCGGGTCAACCACAATGGCGGTTCACCTGTATGAAGCCCAAGAGTATACAAGATGGCGGTTCACAGTTAGGCTTGTAAGAGGCCTAAGCCCAGAGGCGGCTTAAGGCCCGTAAGTATAAACTCGCATGTATGTATAGACTTATAATGTAAGGCATGTAAGATATGTCACCAAGCCAGACACGTTGTATGAGCCGGTCGGGACTCTGTAGGCCGCAGGGCGTCAACCTGTGTATATAAGGAGACGACCCGGCAGCGGCTTAGGGCAAGAAACATCAAATCAAGAGCCAGTCAAAGTGTGTTTGCTCCCTCGTAATCGAAACCCTAGAAATACCACCTCAACTGGAGTAGGCTTTTACCGTCACTGCAAGGGGCCGAACCAGTATAAACTCTCCGTGTCCCTTGTCTCGTTTAACCACTTTAAGCTAACCTTGTCGCAATGGCTCCGCAACTAAGTCCTCCCATGAGGACATCTACCATGACACTTCCACGATAGTTGGTGCCTGCCATGAGGCCAGCGCACGGTGGTTTCGAGTTCTTAAAGGGCAGCTTCGAAGGGCTCAAGGGATACGCTGTGGGTCGAATGACCAAGAGTCGTCGCAGCAGGCTCTATATCGATGATGCAGGCTGGGGCCCCGAGGCCGGCTCAATTGAGTACATGTACCGGGTCCCCTTCAACGGAATCCACATCTTCATCGGCAAGATCAGCGAGCCGGGCCCTGAGCCGGACATCTGCACCGACATCTTTGAGACGGCTCAGCATGCACGACCCGCCCTGGCTCAGCCAGCCATAAAGCACGTCTTCATTGGGTTCACCCATGGGGCTGAGTTTGAAGGCTCCATCTCCGGCGGTGAGACGGAGGTCTTCTCTGATGATGAGTCCACGGGCTAGACTAATTCAATGTATTAGCTACAAGATGGGAGGCTTGGGGGCTGTTCCGATAGCGACAGCATTTCAGACCCCCATGAGCCACCAAACAGGGTGGCGATCTTCATGGCGGGCACACAGCCGGCTCTTGGCTCGACAGCTGATGCGGCTATAACTTCAGGAGCAGTTGCGGTCATGGAAGCTGGGGCTGGCGGTTCAGCTCGCCCGCCGGCTCAAGTCTTAGGAGATCTGTTGGATGCTCTTACGACTCTGATGGAGGTTGAGGTAACCCCAGAAAACCAGGAGCAACAGAAGGCAGAAGTGGCTAAATTATGTGATGGAATAGTGCAAGCTAAGGCAGACTTAGCAGTAGAGAACGCTAGGATGGCCGCAGAACAAGCTGTTTTGGATGCCCAAGCATAGCGGATTCAAGCAGAATCATATCGGCTTAGGGTGGATCAGAACGCTTCCCATGAAGTCTTGAGGAGGAAGCAACATAGTCGTTTGCCTTCGGTTTATGAGTCAAGGGACCTCTTCAACACCCCTGGAGCTGGGGCCAGTAACCCACCGGTGGTGCATCGGATAGTTGAACCGCCGGGCTAGCCACGTATAAACAGCACTTCCCCTCAGTATGTGACGACACCGCCGGGTCATTACTCCACCCTTTGGACAACATGATTGCGGCAGCTACACGATTGGTGGCGCTGCCCGATGAGGGTGAAACTCCAGCGGTGGTTGAAACCCGAAGGGCCAGGGAGCTTCTTCAAATAGCTCTAGTGCAGCAGCAGGCTTATTCTTATAGCCGCGATCGGATTCATGAGACCCCTCGCCTGAGCCGGAGCTACAGCAGGCAAATTGACTCACCGGTGGTCTCAAGTAGGCGCCGTAACCAACCTCATGACCCGACACGCAATGGAGCTAACGCACAAGATTTGGTGGATCAAGCTAGAGCACATCGGGAGGCTGAGCTGGCGACTCATCAGCATGCGCCGGTTTACGACAGCTTCAATTGAGGCAGGAGTGACTTCCAAGGCTTTCGGTGTACCATGTCTAACGGCAGCTATACGAAACGAGCATCTGCCTAAGGATTTCAAAGGCCCTCGTAAGGTGCCAAACTACACAGCCGATCAACCTCCTGAGGCGTGGGTGGAGAGTTATGAGATGGCCATGGAGATGTTGGATGTTAGTGAAGCTGCTTATGCCAAGTACTTCACCATGATGCTAGAAGGAATGGCTCGTACCTGGTTAAAGGGATTACCGGCTAATTCCATTGGGTCATGGGTGGATTTGAAGGCACAGTTTATCCAGAATTTCAAAGACACGTGCAAGCAGCCTATGTCGATTGTGGATCTGGTTTCTTGCGTTCAGGCCGAGGGTGAATCTACGACCAGCTGGGTACGCCGGTTCTCGACCATCATACATTCTTCAGATAATATCAACGTCGGCTCAGCGGTTCTGATGTTGGAGAAGAATTTCTGGCTTATTCCGCTCAAGCAGAAACTTGGGTGGCTCAAGCGTCATTAAAACGATATGGGTGAGCTGATGGCGGCTCTAGTCAAGTATGCCGACTCTGATGGTACGAAAGACCCCGATTCATAGGATGAAAGATCGGGAAAGGGAAAGAAGAGTAATGGCATGAAGGGACAACAGTATAACTTTGCCGGTCAGGGGGGCAACGGTAAGCGCAGGGCTGATGACTTCATGGATAACACAGGTGCACGCAATGATAATCAACGTCGTAAGGGACCGCATGGGCTGCCGTTTTCAAGGGCAGGATTTGACCTTGAAGCAATGTTAAACCAGCCGTGTCCAAAACACGGAACAGAACGTAAGCCGACTACTCATTCATGGACGGATTGCAGCATAATGAGAAGTTTTCAGGAATCCATCCAGCACCACCATGGCCCAAATGGTGGGTTAGGGTCCGGTTCTCATGGTCCGGGTCATGGTGGAGGCAGTTCAAGTTCCGGCTTTCAAGGTCACGGTAACCAAGGTGGTTATAATCAGCAGAGTAATCAGGGGAATCAACAGCAGCAGCAGTCCGGTTATCAGAGCAATCCGAAACAATTAAACAGTGGGCAGTACCACGTTTTCACCACCAGTTTGTGTAAACTGGATTAGAAGCTTCACAAGAGAGCTATGAACGCAGTTGAGCCGGCAGTCCCACGTTATCTATGATGGTCGGAGCAGCCTATTGTGTGGAGTCGAGAGGATCATCCGACCCGGGTCGATAATCCGGGTCATTTGGCTTTGGTAGTGGCACCGCAAGTTGGAGGTTATAAGTTTACTAAGGTGCTCATGGATGGAGGTAGCAGCATTAACATCCTATATTATGAGACCTTGCGACGCATGGGACTGACAGATAAGAATCTTAAGCCGTCAAACACTGTCTTCCATGGTGACGTACCGGGTAAATTAGCCTACCCGGTGGGTAAGATTTCATTGGAAGTAGCCTTTGGAGATGAGCATGATTCCAGATCTGAGACGTTAACCTTCAAAGTAGTCAAGATCAAAAGTCCTTATCATGCTCTGTTTGGGAGGCTGACTTATGCTAAGTTCATGGCGAGGCCCTATTATGTCTATTTGCAGCTTAAAATGCCGGGTTATAAGGGCACCATCACAGTGCATGGGAGTCGCAAGGTGGCCCTGGAATGTGAGGAAGGAGATGCGGCTTATGCTGAATTAGTTTGTGCAACGGAGGAGCTAAAATTTTACAAAGATAATGTTGACCCGGCAGACATGACATCCTTGAAGAAGCCAACCACGGAGCATGATCCTTCATTAAAGTTTAAATCGGCAGACGATACTAAGATGGTTGATTTTATCCCTGGCGATTCATCTAAACAGTTCAGTATCAGCGCCAATCTGGATCCGAAATAGGAAAGCACGCTCATCGAGTTCATCCGTGAGAACCGGGACATCTTTGCATGGAAGCCTTCTGACATGCCAGGTGTACCGAGGGAACTCGCTGAGCACACTCTTAATATTGATCCAAAGTTTAAACCGGTCAAACAATTTCTTCGCCAGTTTAACAAGGAGAGGAGGAAGGCGATTGGTGAGGAGGTGGCCCGACTTTTGGCGGCCGGGTTTATCATTGAAGTTTTTCATCCTGAGTGGTTGGCTAATCTGGTGCTGGTACTCAAAAAGAACATCACTTAGCGTATGTGTGTGGATTACACGGACTTAAACAAGGCTTGTCCGGCTGATCCGTTTGCTCTCCCTCGTATGGATCAAATCATTGATTCTACGGCGGGTTGTGAGCATTTGAGTTTTTTGGATTCCTATTCTAGTTATCATCAAATCAAAATGGCAGTTAAGGAATAAGGACCAGGAGAAGACAACCTTCATTACTTCGTTTGGAGCCTTCTTCTTTGTGTCTATGCCTTTTGGGCTCAAGAGCACTCAGGCGACTTATCAGCGGTGTGTACAAAATTTCCTTCATAATCAGATTGGGCGCAAAGTTCATGCTTATGTAGATGACATTATGGTGAAGTCAAGAGAGAAGGAGACCTTGATTGATGATTTGAAAGAGACATTTGACAATCTCCGGATCAACAAGATGATGCTTAACCCGGCCAAATGCATTTTTAGTGTGCCAGCAGGCAAGCTATTGGGTTTTCTGGTTTCCAACAGAGGCATTGAAGCTAACCCGGAGAAGATCAAAGCCATTACATCTTTGGCTAAACCGGCGTGTATCAATGATGTTCAGCGACTAGCGGGTCGTATCGCGGCTTTGAGTCGGTTCATAAGCCGGCTGGGTGAGAAGGCTATTCCCCTTTACTAGATGATAAAAAGATAGATCATTTTGTTTGGAGTGATTCTGCTGATCGGGCGTTTGAGGATCTGAAGAAACAGTTGGCTGAGCCTCCCGTGCTTGTTGTCCCTGTTGATAAAGAGCCTTTGTTGTTATATGTGGCTGGTAATAGCCGGGCTGTCAGTGTAGCCATTGTGGTGGAAAGGAAGGAGGCAGGGAAGGAGTATCTGGTTCAACGGCCGGTTTATTATATCAATGAGGTGCTTATTGAGTCTAAACAGAGGTACCCACACTGGCAGAAGCTTGTTTATGGGGTTTTCATGGCAAGACGGAAACTTAAGCAATATTTTCAAGGTCATCCTATCACTGTGGTAAGTTCTGCTCCTTTAGGAGATATCATTCAAAACAGAGAAGCCACAGGACGGGTTGCTAAATGGGCCATTGAGCTTGGTCCTCACGGTTTAAAGTATATGCCACGAATGGCCATCAAGTCCCAAGCACTGGTGGATTTCATCAATGATTGGACGGAGTTGCAGGCGCCTGAGGAAAAGCCGGACAACACATATTGGACTATTCATTTTGATGGATCTAGACAACTAGAGGGCTCGTGGGCTAGAGTTGTTTTGATTTCCCCATGAGGTGACAAGTTCTCCTATGTTCTCCGGTTAATGTTCCCTTGTACTAACAATGCAGCGGAGTATGAGGCCTTGCTCCATGGTCTTCAGATGGCTAAGGAGATGAGCTTAAGCCGGGTGAGGTGCTTTGGTGATTCAGATCTGGTCGCTCAGCAAGTTCCAGGCACTAGGGATTACAAGCATTCTCTTATGGCGGCTTATCACCGGGACGTTGATGCCATTGTAGGTCATTTCAAGGGTTATCAAGTTGAACATATTGATCACCGGAAGAACGAGGAAGCTGATACTTTAAGCCGGCTAGGATCTCAGCGTAAACCGGTGCCGCCCAATACGTTTTGGGATATTCTGCTTACACCATCTGTGAAAGTGCTAGAGACTTCTTAGCTTGCAATGATAGATCCGATCTTAAGAAATTATTAGCTAAGCTTAAAGAAAAGTCTTTGAATGCTAGAATGAAATATGACCCTGCTTTTGCTACTTCACCTATCTTTATTACTGATAAGGATTATGATTTCTCTGTCGATCCTGAGTTAATTACTTTGGTTGAATCTGATCCTTTTCGTGGCTATGAATCTGAAACTGTTGTGGCACATCTTACTAAATTAAATGATATAGCCACCCTGTTCACTAATGATGAGAAAACTCTCTATTACTTTATCCTTAAGTTGTTTCCATTCTCATGAAAGGGTGATGCTAAAACATGGTTTAATTCTCTTGATCCTGGTTGTGTGCGTAGTCCCCAGGATATGATTTATTACTTCTCTGCTAAATATTTCCCCGCTCATAAGAAACAAGTTGCCTTAAGGGAAATATATAATTTTGTGCAAATTGAAGAAGAGAGTCTCCCACAAGCTTGGGGGAGGCTTCTCCGATTACTTAATGCTTTGCCTGATCATCCTCTTAAGAAAAATGAAATACTTGATATCCTTTATAATGGACTAACCGATGATTCCAGAGACCACCTGGATAGTTGTGCTGGTTGTGTTTTCAGGGAAAGAACTGTTGATCAAGCAGAATTGCTATTGAATAATATGTTGACTAATCAAAATAATTGGACACTTCCTGAACCAACTCCTAAGCCAACTCCGAAGAAAATGGGTATTCTATTTCTTAGTCCTGAAGATATGTAAGAGGCAAAGAAATCTATGAAATAAAAAGGTATCAAAGCTGAAGATGTTAAGAATTTACCACCTATTGAAGAAATACATGGTCTTGATAACCCGACACAGGTAGTAAAGGTAAATTCTCTCTATAGATTTCATAAATGTGAAATTCCATTTACTAAGTTTGCTATCCAATGCTTAGATGAGTTTGATGACTTTATTGTTAAACAAGAAAATTTCAAAGCTTATGTTGGTAGACAATTGAAACACAATGCTGATATGCATGAACACTTGAGTGATTATATGGCTATTGTTAAAGGTGAACTTAAACTTATTAGTAAACATGCTTCTATGGTTACCACTCAAGTAGAACAAGTACTTAAGGCTCAGAATGATTTGCTCAATAAATTAAATAATAAGAAAAATGGTAATGTTGTTAGAGTTATGACTAGAGGGGGTAAAATGACTCAGGAACCTTTGTATCCTGAAGGCCACCATAAGAGAATTGAGAAAGATTCTCAGAGAACTAATGTTGATGCACCTAGTCCTTATAAGAAGAAGAAACAGAAAAATGATAGGACTTTACATGCTTCTAGTGAACCTATTGTTGACACACCTGATAATCCCAATGATATTTCTATTTATGATGTGGAAACACAATCTGGTAATGAACATGAACCTAGTGATAATGTTAATGATGATGTTCATGTTGATGCTCAACCTAGCAATGACAATGATGTAGAGATTGAACCTGTTGTTGATCTTGATAACCCATAATCAAAGAATCAACGTTATGATAAGAGAGACTTTATCGCTAGGAAGCCCGGTAAGGAAAGAGAACCATGGGTTCAGAAACCCATGCCTTTTCCTCCTAAACCATCTAAGAAAAGGATGATGAGGATTTTGAGCGCTTTGCTGAAATGATTAGACCTATCTTTTTGCGTATGCGGTTGACTGATATGCTTAAAATGAATCCTTATGCTAAGTATATGAAGGAAATTGTTACTAATAAGAGAAAGAAACCGGAAGCTGAAATTTCCACCATGCTTGCTAATTATACTTTTAAGGGTGGAATACCAAAGAAAGTTGGAGATCCAGGAGTACCAACTATACCATGCTCCATTAAAAGAACCTATGTTAAAACTGCTTTATGTGATCCTAGAGTCGGTGTTAGTGTTATGCCTCTCTCTTTATATCATAGACTTGATTTGAATAAGTTGACACCTACTGAAATATCTTTGCAAATGGATGATAAATCAACTGCTATACCTGTCGGTATTTGTGAGGATGTTCCTGATGTGGTTGCAAATGTTACTATTTTAACGGACTTTGTTATTCTTGATATTCCCGAGGACGATAGTATGTCTATTATCCTTGGTAGACCCTTCTTGAATATTGCAGGGGCTGTTATTGATTGCAATAAAGGCAATGTCACTTTTCATGTTAATGGTAATGAGCACACGGTACACTTTCCGAGGAAACAACCTCAAGTCCACAATATCAATTCTATTGGAAACATTTCAACAATTACTATTGGAGGTTTTGAATTTCCTCTTCCTACTGTCAAGAAGAAATATGATATTCTTATTGTTGGGGACGTGCATATCCCCGTTGAGGTAACCTAGTGTTATTCGAAAATTCTCCGGTTTCATGTTATTTGAAATGAGTTTGTTAACAAGACCTGATCAACTTTGTTAGTGGATTCCTTTTGATGAGCATGAGATGGATGAAGTTAGAAAACACAACTTTCTGTACCCTCTTTTTACTTTCTTTTATTTATATTAAATAAAGCAAAAATAGTATTTTCTGTGTGTTTTCTGAATTATCCATGCAATAAAAAATACCTCGAAAATAAAAGTTCTCCAAATGCCCTGAAAATGAAATATAATTTTTTCTTGAATATTTGAGAATATCTTGCACTGAGAACACATCAGGGGGAGTCAGCACCTGGCCACGAGTGTCCAGGGCGCCCCCCTAACTCGTGGGCCCCTCCACTTATTCCAGCCACCACACACTCCTTCTTCCTCCCAAAAAATCACTAGCCAGCTCAAACCCAAGTTCTTGCTCATCTTGCTGCCATTTTCGATCTCCTTGCTCAAAGCTCCATTCATAAAACTGCTTTGGGGAATTGTTCTTTGGTACGTGACTCCTCCAATGGTCCATTTAGTTTTTGTTCTAGTGCTTTATTTATTGCAAATTTTTGCTGCTTAGGTGACCCTGTTCTTGAGCTTGCATGTCAAATTTATGTGGTCAAAAGTAGTTTTAATGCATGATATAGCCTCTAGGCACTTGTAGGAGTAGTTGCTATCAATTTTGTTGAGTTTGGTTCACTTTTATTTTGAGTTACTAAAAATTTCAGAAAATTTTCAGAGGAAGAACCATGTTTAGGAAAATGTACCAAGGTGGTTCCTTAATGAAGCAAGGACCCAGTCCCGCAATACGCGAGCCGGACAATGAACTACCAAAGGATGCTGAAGTGTGGCCTTGTGAATGGCCGTTAGAGGACTTCATGGTTTGAGCAGGAATCAAGGAATAATTTTACGCATATGTGCATAACGCTGATCTTGAGAGCTTCGAGGCATATAAGTGCCGTCAGTACTACTACCTCACTGATTCCTTTGTGAGAAGGTTTGTATATACATCATCACGCAATTCTCAAACTGTCCTGTTTGATCTTTATGAAAAATGTTATACCATGGACTTAGAAGATTTTAATACTGCTTGTAAACTCCCATAGTGGGGTAATGTTAGTGAACCTCGTAAATCTGAATATAAAGATTTTCTTGCTAGTATCACTGTGGGGGAATCTAGAGAAATAACACAATCTACTATATGGAGCATTCATTTTCCTGCTATACATTATTTTGCTCTGTTTATAGGTAGATGCATAAATGGTAAGGATGAGGCATGTCACATGTGTGTGCCAGATCTTAGTGTTCTCAAGAGTGCTATATTAGGAGACAGACAATATAAGTTGGGAGCCATTGTTGCACATAGGTTGCATAATAATAGAATTAATGGGGATTTCTTTGGTGGAATTTATGCAACCCATTTAGCTGATTTTCTTGAGATACCCATACGCATAGATGATATTGAGTTGCCTCTTGCTTATTTAGATTATAATGCTATGGTTCATCATCGGTTTGTTGAGAGGAACGATCAGTCCCTCCAGTACAGACTAATCTGTGACAGACGACGTATCTATCATGTCGCTCTCCCTGCTCCTACTTTCTTTGACTTTCAGGCAAAAGGGAGATATGTTATAACCAGGGAGGAGGTGAACGAGTATGAGAGCAGGACGGAGGCAGCCCGCCTCCAAGTTGCAGCCCTTTGGGAAGTAGCTGATGCATCTTAGTATGACCCCAGCTTCAACTTCGGATATCCACCAGGCCATCCATAGGCATAGACCAACTTAGGCCAAAAGCCTAATCTTGGGGGAGTACGTATCTCTCACCGACATTACATTCATGTTCACACACTCATGCCAATTGTCGATGCTCATACTTTTTCATTGTATCATCCATGCTAGTTTATTTTCATTTTCTTGCTTTCTTCTTGTGTGTTTGAAAAACCTTAATAAAAACCAAAAAAATTAGTTGTAGATTTTAGCTAGTTTACTTTCCATGCTTGTAGTTGTAGTAATTAAAAATAAAACCCCAAAAGATTTCTCATTCTTCTTTTGCTTATTGGGAGCTTTCCCGTGTAAATAGTTTTATTTCTTTTCTTGTTCTTTGGAGGTCGAGAGGAGAAGACCATGATGAAAATGTTGAGTGGCTCTCACATGCATTATTGTTGATTTAACAAAGAGCCCATATTACCTTGTCTTCTCTCTTGAATTGAATGCTTCCAGATTCCAGCTTAGTCCAATGCACGTGCACTATTATTATTTTCCACACTATTCGGTCGTGCAAGTGAAAGGCGATAATGATGATTATATGATGAACTGATTGAGATGAGAAAAGCTGGTATGAACTCGAACCCTCTTGTTTTTTGTAAATATGATTAGTTCATCATTCCTGATTCAGCCTATTATGAAAGAAACATGTTTGCAATGACAATTAGAGATGATAGTTGCTTATGCCATGCTTAATTAGCTAGAGTTTATAATGGTTTACCTTGCGTGCCAACATGCTATTTAAATGGTTGTGATGTGGTATGATGGGGTCGTATCCTCCTTTGAACAATTCGAGTGGCTTGACTTGGCAGATGTTCACGCATGTAGTTGAAACAAAATCAACATAGCCTCTATGATATTTATGTTCATGGTGCATTATATCCTACTCCTACTTGCATTCGGTGTTGACATATTTTAATGCATGCTCATGACTGTTGTCGCTCTCTAGTTGGTCGCTTCCCAGTCTTTTTCTAGCCTTCACTTGTACTAAGCGGGAATACTGCTTGTGCATCCAACTCCATAAACCCCAAAAGTTATTCCATATGAGTCCACCATACCTTCCTATATACGGTATCTACCTGCCGTTCCAAGTACATTTGTATGTGCCAAACTCTAAACCTTCAAATAAACATTCTGTTTTTTATGTTCGAATAGCTCATGTATCAACTAGAGCTGTCTATATCCTCCATGCTAGGCGGGTTATTCTCAAGAGGAGTGGACTCCGCTCCTCATTCACGAGAAAATGGCTGGTCACCGGGATGCCCAGTCCCATGCTCAAGTCAAATCAAAATAATTGCAAACAAAACTCCCTCGGGACTCTTGTTAGTTGGAGGCACTCGTTGTTTCGAGCAAGCCATGGATTGATGCTTGTTGGTGGAGGGGGAGTATAAACTTTACCATTCTGTTTTGGAACCGCCTATAGTGTGTGTAGCATGGAAGATATCGAGATCTCTCGGTTGTTATGTTGAAAATGACAGTATACCGCTAAAAATATTATTCATATCTATTTCAAAACCGAGCTCTGGCACCTCTACAAATCCCTGCTTCCCCTCTGTGAAGGGCCTATCCATTTACTTTTATGTTGAGTCATCATCCTCTTATTAAAAAGCACCAGTTGGAGAGCACCTCTGTCATTTGCATCCATTACTGTTAGTTTACATTGAGTATGACTTGACAGGATCTCTTTTACCATGAATTACAATGTCTAGTCAGTCCTTGATCTTTAAAGGTGCACTGCATTTATGTTTTGCGGTCTCAGAAAGGGCTGGCGAGATACCATCTTGTCATATCATATCATGATTATTTTGAGAAAGTGTTGTCATCCGAGATTTGTTATTATTGCTCGCTAGTTGATTATGCCATTGATATGAGTAAACATGAGACCTAAATGTTATTGTGAATATGGTTAGTTCATAATCTTTGCTGAAAACATGAATGCTGGCTTTACATATTTACAACAACAGAGCAAACAGAGTTTGTAAAAGTTTTTCTTTATCACTTTTAGTTTATCAACTAAATTACTTGAGGACAAGCAAAGGTTTAAGCTTGGGGGAGTTGATACGTCTCCGTCGTATCTACTTTTCCAAACACTTTTGCCCTTGTTTTGGACTCTAACTTGCATGATTTGAATGGAACTAACCCGGACTGGTGCTGTTTTCAGCAGAATTGCCATGGTGTTATTTTTGTGCAGAAATAAAAGTTCTCAGACTGACCTGAAAATCAACGGAGATTATTTTTTGAATATACTGAAAATACTGGAAGAAGAATCCACGTCAGGGGGCCCACACCATGTCCATGAGGGTGGGGGCGCGCCTACCCCCTTGGTGCGCCCCCTGCCTCGTGGGCCCCCTGACGCTCCACCGACATCCACCTTGACTCCATATATTCACTTTCGGGGAGAAAAAAATCAGAGAGAAGGATTCATCGCGTTTTATGATACGGAGCCGCCGCGAAGCCCTAAACTCTCTCGGGAGGGCTGATCTGGAGTCCGTTCGGGGCTCCGGAGAGGGGAATCTGTCGACATCGTCATCATCAACCTTCCTCCATCACCAATTTCATGATGCTTACCGCCGTGTGTGAGTAATTCCATCGTAGGCTTGCTGGACGGTAATGGGTTGGATGAGATTTATCATGTAATCGAGTTAGTTTTGTTAGGGTTTGATCCCAAGTATCCACTATGTTCTGAGATTGATGTTGCTACGACTTTGCTATGCTTAATACTTGTCACTAGGGCCCGAGTGCCATGATTTCAGATCTGAACCTATTATGTTTTCATGAATATATGTGATTTCTTAATCCTATCTTGCAAGTCAATAGTCACCTATTATGTGTTATGATCCGTTAAGCCCGAAGTGACAATAATCGGGACCATTACCGGTGATGATAGTAGTTTGATGTGGCACCCCGGCTCAGAGAAACCGGAACGCCCCATATTCCAGCCCAGAGATCGAGGAGAAGTATCTGGAATAAGGCACTGCTTGACATAGAACAAATCAGCTATTATTACAAGAATAATAATACAAGGGTCTGATGTTACAAAGAAGCACATCAGCACGGCAACACTATGCCTGCGATACTACACTTTCTCTATGCTAGCAGCAGAACAACTCGTAGCAGTAGAATACTTCTAGCAGCGGAACAACGACGAAGGTGGTGAACTCCACTCCGCAGGGACTCTGGCTGGGACATGATGTAGCTCGCACGCACGACAACCTCGACAAGCAATCAAGTAATCATGGCATCACCTGCAATCTGGCATGACACGCCAGGTCAGTACATTGAATGTACTGGCAAGCTCACAACAACCATCAACATCAAGGCAAGCCAATAACATAGTATTAACAGGTTAATTAATTAACAACTACCATGATGAAACAACTACTAAGCACAGTATGAAACTGATACAATACTAATAAATCACCATCTCAGATCTCCATAACCATATCTCTCTTGGCTAACCGGCCAAGCGATATACCATCTCGATCACCTCGTGATCAAAACCAAACGGTGATCATTCCGGCGATCACAACCATGACCAACACTTGGTCTCAAACGGCGATCTTTTCGGCGATCACTACCACGACCAACACTTGGTATCAAATGGTGATCCTTCTGACGATCACTACCATGACCAACACTTGGTCTCCAACATCATCATCAACATCCTGCCAATCTGTACTGCTCAACATATTAACATATAAATCAACTATAAGTCATTCCATCATGTGAGCGTTGATCAAACGGTGTGACCTAGTACGAACCCTTGCCCATGACCGAGGACGCGACCATCAATAGATTAAATAAACACACTCTGCAGAGGTAGCACACTTTACCCACACCACAGAACCCATGGCCTCGCACTCCCATTCGGGTGGACCAACGGCGTTCCGACAAAATCGATCTACTGCCATGACACTCTCCCGACCACTCCGACTCACTCCCCACTGGGCTAGTCCTGGGTGGCCCCGTGTCTACCAAACACACAACAACCACCATCGTGGCCAAAATAATAAACCGTCCCTGACTGGGACACGTGCACTGCTACCTCTTGAGCACTGTGTTGGTTTTCCCCAAAGAGGAAGGGATGATGCATCAAAGTAGCGTAAGTATTTCCCTCAGTTTTTGAGAACCAAGGTATCAATCCAGTAGGAGGCTACGCGCGAGTCCCTCGCACCTGCACAAAACAAATAAATCCTCGCAACCAACGCAAATAGGGGTTGTTAATCCCTATAGGGCCACTTACGAGAGTGAGATATGATAGATATGATAAGATAATATTTTTGGTATTTTTATGATAAAATATGCAAAGTAAAATAAAGGCAAAGTAAATAGCAAAGGAAATAACTAAGTAGTAGGAGATCAATATGATAAAGATAGACCCGGGGGCCATAGGATTCACTAGTGGCTTCTCTCAAGAGCATAAGTATTCTACGGTGGGTGAACAAATTACTGTTGAGTAATTGACAGAATTGAGCATAGTTATGAGAATATATAGGTAGGATCATGTATATAGGCATCACGTCCAAGACAAGTAGACCGACTCCTGCCTGCATCTACTACTATTACTCCACTCATCGACCGCTATCCAGCATGCATCTAGAGTATTAAGTGAAAAACAGAGTAACGCCTTAAGCAAGATGACATGATGTAGAGGGATAGACTCATGCAATATGAAGAAAACCCCATCTTGTTATCCTCGATGGCAACAATACAATACGTGCCTTGCTTCACTTACTGTCACCGGGAAAGGACACCGCAAGATTGAACCCAAAGCTAAGCACTTCTCCCATTGCAAGAAAGATCAATCTAGTAGGCCAAACCAAACTGATAATTCGAAGAGACTTGCAAAGATAACCAATCATACATAAAAGAATTCAGAGAATATTCAAATATTATTCGTAGATAGACTGGATCATAAACCCACAATTCATCATCTCAACAAACACACCGCAAAAGAAGATTACATAGAATAGATCACCACAAGAGAGGGGGAGAACATTGTATTGAGATCCAAAAAGAGAGAAGAAGCCATCTAGCTACTAACTATTGAACCATAGGTCTGAGGTAAACTACTCACACTTCATCGGAGAGGCTATGGTGTTGATGTAGAAGCCCTCCGTGATCGATGCCCCCTCCGGCGGAGCTCCGGAACAGGCCCCAGGATGGGATCTCGTGGATACAGAAATTTACGGCGGTGGAATTAGGGTTTTGTCTCCTGTTCTGATCGTTAGGGGGTACGTGGATATATATATAGGAGGAAGGAGTACGTCGGTGGAGCAACAGGGGCCCACGAGGGTGGAGGGCGCGCCTGGTGGGGGTGGGCGCGCCCCCTACCTTGTGGCCTCCTCTTTCTTTTCTTTATGTACGGTCCAAGTCTCCCGGGTCTTGTTCGTTGAGAAAATCACGTTCCCGAAGGTTTCATTCCGTTTGGACTCCGTTTGATATTCCTTTTCTCCGAAACCCTAAAACAGGCAAAAACAGCAATTCTGGGCTGGGCCTCTGGTTAATAGGTTAGTCCCAAAAATAATATAAAAGTGGATAATAAAGCCCAATAATGTCCAAAACAGTAGATAATATAGCATGGAGCAATCAAAAATTATAGATACGTTGGAGACGTATCAAGCATCCCCAAGCTTAATTCCTGCTCGTCCTCGAGTAGGTAAATGTAAAAACAGAATTTTTGATGCGGAGTGCTACTTGGCATAATTTTAATGTAATTCTTCTTAATTGTGGTATGAATATTCAGATCCGAAAGATTCAAGACAAAAGTTCATATTGACATAAAAATAATAATACTTCAAGCATACTAACAAAGCAATTATGTCTTCTCAAAATAACATGGCTAAAGAAAGTTATCCCCACAAAATCATATAGTCTTGCTATGCTCTATCTTCACCAAAGAAAATATTTAAATCATGCACAACCCCGATTACAAGCCAAGCAATTGTTTCATACTTTTGACATTCTCAAAACTTTTTCAATCTTCACGGAATACATGAGCGTGACCCATGGATATAGCACTATAGGTGGAATAGAGTGGTGGTTGTGGAGAAGACAAAAAGGGAGAAGATAGTCTCACATCAACTAGGCGTATCAACGGGCAATGGAGATGCCAATAGATATCAATGTGAGTGAGTAGGGATTGCCATGCAACGGATGCACTAGAGCTATAAGTATATGAAAGCTAAAAAAGAAACTAAGTGGGTGTGCATCCAACTTGCTTGCTCATGAAGACCTAAGGCAATTTGAGGAAGCCCATCATTGGAATATACAAGCCAAGTTCTATAATGAAATATTCCCACTAGTATATGAAAGTGATAACATGAGAGACTCTCTACTATGAAGATCATGGTGCTACTTTGAAGCACAAGTGTGGTAAAAGGATAGTAACATTGTCCCTTCTCTCTTTTTCTCTCATTTTTTTATTTGGGCCTTTTCTCTCTTTTTTTTCTTTTTTATGGCCTCTTTTCTTTCTCCTTTTTTTATTTTTTTTCTGGAGTCTCATCCTGACTTGTGGGGGAATCATAGTATCCATCATCCTTTCCTCACTGGGACAGTGCTCTAATAACGATGGTCATCACACTTTTATTTTTCTTACAACTCAATGAATACAACTCGATACTAGAACAAAAGATGACTCTATATGAATGCCTCCGGTGGTGTACCGGGATATGCAATGACTCATGAGTGACACGTATGAAAGAATTATGAATGGTGGCTTTGCCACGAATACGATGTCAACTACATGATCATGCTAAGCAATATGACAATGATGGAGTGTGTCATAATAAATGGAACTGTGGAAAGTTGCATGGCAATATATCTCGGAATGGCTATGGAAATGCCATAATAGGTAGGTATGGTGGCTGTTTTGAGGAAGGTATATGGTGGGTGTATGATATCGGCGAAAGGTGCGCGGTATTAGAGAGGCTAGCAAATGTGGAAGGGTGAGAGTGCGTATAATCCATGGACTCAACATTAGTCATAAAGAAATCATATACTTATTGCAAAAATCTACAAGTTATCAAAGCAAAGTATTACGCGCATTCTCCTAGGGGGATAGATTGGTAGGAAAATACCATCGCTCGTCCCCGACCGCCACTCATAAGGAAGACAATCAATAAATAAATCATGCTCTAACTTCATCACATAACGGTTCACCACACGTGCATGCTATGGGAATCACAAACTTCAACACAAGTATTTCTCAAATTCACAACTACTCAACTAGCATGACTTTAATATCACCATCTCTATATCTCAAAACAATTATCAAGTATCAAACTTATCATAGTATTCAACACACTCATAAGAAAGTTTTATTATTAATCTTGTATACCAAGCATATTAGGATTTTAAGCAAATTACCATGCTATTAAGACTCTTAAAATAATATAAGTGAAGCATGAGAGATCAATAGTTTCTATAAAACAAATCCACCACCGTGCTCTAAAAGATATAAGTGAAGCACTAGAGCAAAATTATATAACTCAAAAGATATAAGCGAAGCACATAGAGTATTCTAACAAATTCCAAATCATGTATGGCTCTCTCAAAAGGTGTGTACAGCAAGGATGATTGTGGTAAACTAACAAGCAAAGACTCAAATCATACAAGACACTCCAAGCAAAACACATATCATGTGGTGAATAAAAATATAGCTCCAAGTAAAGTTACCGATAGAAGTAGACGAAAGAGGGGATGCCTTCCGGGGCATCCCCAAGCTTTGGCTTTTAGGTGTCCTTAGATTATCTTGGGGGTTCCATGGGCATCCCCAAGCTTAGACTCTTGCCACTCCTTGTTCCATAATCCATCAAATCTTTATCCAAAACTTGAAAACTTCACAACACAAAACTTAAAGTAGAAAATCTCGTGAGCTCCGTTAGAGAAAGAAAATAAAAGATCACTTCAAGGTACTGTCATGAACTCATTATTTATTTATATTGGTGTTATACCTACTGTATTCCAACTTCTCTATGGTTTATAAACTATTTTACTAGCCATAGATTCATCAAAATAAGCAAACAACACACAAAAAACAGAATCTGTCAAAAACAGAACAGTCTGTAGTAATCTGTAGATAGCGCAAGATCTGGAACCCCAAAAATTCTAAAATAAATTTCTGGACGTGAGGAATTTATCTATTAATCATATTCAAAAATAATTAACTAAATAGCACTCTCCAAATAAAAATGGCAGTAGATCTCGTGAGCGCTAAAGTTTCTGTTTTTTACAGCAAGTTCAACAAGACTTTCCCCAAGTCTTCCCAACGGTTCTACTTGGCACAAACAATAATTAAACACAAAAAACACAACCAAAACAGAGGCTAGATAAATTATTTATTACTAAACAGGAGCAAAAAGCAAGGAATAAAAACAAAATTGGGTTGCCTCCCAACAAGCGCTATCGTTTAACGCCCCTAGCTAGGCATAACAATCAAGAATAGATCTAGGTATTGCCATCTTTGGTAGGAAATTCTTCAATGAGGCATCTACCATCTTTAGGAATTTCTTTATTTTTATTAATTATCAAACTTTTTGGCACAAGATCGAAAAATTCATTTGTAACAAATGGTTCCTTAATGATAGCAAAAAGATTGGGATGAATACTTATAGATTTGAGATCTGCATTTTCCTTACTAGATGATTCACCCTTATTTTTAGGAAAGTACATAAGCTTGGTAACTTTAGTGGAAGGACTTGCAGTATTCTTTATGGAAGAAAAAGTGGTTCCCATGTGGGTAATAATATTCTCAAGTTTATTGATCCTAACGGAATCGTGATTTATTTTCTCATTAACTATGGGTTCCTTTTCTTTAATATCTTTCAAAGTAACTCCTACTTTAGATCCATATTGAGAGATTAGGCAATGGATCTTTTTATCCAAGTTTTCAATTAACTCTATTGTAGCAACCTTATTTTAAATAATTTCAAGCCTTTGCATTACATGCTCCAAAGTTAATATAGTTCCATTAACCAAGAGAGGGAGTGAGCCAAATAAATCTAACATAGCATTATAACAATCAAAAGTATGGCTACCCAAAAAGTTCCCTCCGGTAATAGTATCAAGAACATAACGGTGCCAAGGAGTAATGCCTACATAAAAATTGTGAAGGAGAATGGTAGTAGATTGCTTCCTAGTAGATCTAGTTTGAGCATTGCAAATTCTATACCAAGCATCTTTTAGATTTTCACCCTCCCTTTGCTTAAAATTTAGAATTTCATTCTCGGGAAACAATGGAGAAGATAAGGGACTAGCCATAACGACAAGAAAACAAACTAACACACAAGCAAACAAGTGTAACACCCCATATGTAACTTGCCATATTTGTATTCCAACTCTTGCCATTTTCGGCACTAAGTTATGATATTTCCTCGTTTTCGGTTTTTTTGTCTGCGTGTGCTTTTGTCTTTGTCATGCATCTCATATCATGTGATCATGTGCATCGCATTTGCATACATGTTCGTCTCATGCATCCGAGCATTTTCCCCGTTGTCCGTTTTGCATTCGAGCGCTGCTATGTCCTCCTGTGTCCCCTTTTACCTCTTTCCGTGTGCGGGTATTAAACGTTCTCACATTGGACCGAGACTTGCCATGCGGCCTTGGTTTACTACCAGTAGACCGCCTCTCAAGTTTCGTGCCATTTGGACGTCATTTGATACTCCAACGGTTAACCGAGGGACCGAGAAGGCCTCGTGTGTGTTGCAGCCCAACACCCCCCCAAATGGCCCAAAACCCACCTAATACTCCTCCATCATCTAGGCTGTTAGATCACGATCGCGTGGCCGCAAACCGTGCTTAATTTGGAGCCTCCTAGCTCCTCCTACCTATAAAAAGGCCATTCCCCCGAAATTTTCGGATCATTCCCTACCCTAACCCTAGTCTCCTTCCTCCTCCAGCCGCCGGACGTGTCCGACCGGGCCGGACACGTCCGCCCCGCTCCCCCCGGCCAACCACTGAGCGCCACCTGTCGCCACCCCGTCGTTTGCCGCCGCCGGACCGCTCGTCCCAGGGCGGGCCCTACCCGCGCTCCGTTCGGGCCACGCCCCGTGCCCGCGCGCGCCACCGCCTTCCGCCGCCCCGCCGCCCACCGACGCCGCACCCCGCCGCCCGCAAGCTCGCCGGCGACCGCCGCCCACACCGCGCCGCTCCGCCCCACTCCACCTCGCCGCCCTCACCGCCCACGTCGTCCTCGCCGACGCCACCTCCTCTCCAGCGAGCCCCCGCTCGGGATCCGGCTTCCCCGATCTACCTCCGGCGAGCTCGGACGAACTCTGGCGGGAGATCCGACCACCTCGGTTCGCGTGCCCGACGAACCCTAGATCTCGGTTGACTCTCTCCAACTCCCCGCAATTTTTGGCAATTTTCATCATGGCATAACTCGGCCCCCGTGGCTCCGTTTTGGGCGTGTAGCATATCAAATTGTTCGTCTCGACGAGTACATCATTTCATCTCATTGCATCATGTTCATTTGAGCTCATCTTGATGCCCTAAATGCTTTTGCAAGAGTTCTAGTTTATATTAGTTTCAGATTCTTATCAGCAATTGGACATTTGTCATTTTTGCCATGATTGATGTGTGCCTCCTATGAACTTGAGCCCTACATGAGTTTTGAAGTATGCCATGCCATCTGTACAGGGGTGAATGCCATGTATTTTTGTGATCTCTATGGTGACTAGCACAAGCATGCAAAGTAGCCCTCGTAATGTTGCTGATTTCGGGGACTTTGAAATATTCTCTGTCTTTGCCCTGTTAATATTTTTATGCCATGTATTCATGTTGCTACAGAGTGATCCATGCCTATTTTGAGCATGATCAGTAAGGGTGTTTTGTAGATATTGTTGTGCTCTATCCAGCCATGTCTTTGTTTGCAATTATGGAGCACCCTAGCTTGAGTCAATCGAGCTCTACTTTTGCTATAAAATGTTCCTGGCAGAATGTTTACGTGTTAAGCATTTTTGCCGAGCTTGTTGTAGTTGATCCATGCATGCTATGTTGTTGTTCTTGCCATGTTTAGCTTCTATGCCATGTCTACTTGCTTGGTGTATGCTTAGTTTGTCATGCAATGCTTTGTGGTGAGTGCATCGAACTCGTAAACATGCCTACTTAATGCCTGTTTTGCCATGTTCTAGTTTTTCTACTAAGTCTGAATCTGTTAACGATAATTGCTATGTTCACATGGTTGCCATTGTATTTTCTGATCCCTTTTGGCTTATGGTCAGTAAGGGACTTTTGCTGTATGCTTTGAGTAGCTTCATGCCATGCCTTGCTTTGCCATGATATGTTCCTGTAGCATGTTCTTATCTTTCTCTAAACATTGCATCCTGATGTTAAATTCCGGACATGTTATTTTCACTAAGTCTGTAACCTGATATCTTTTGCACTTTTGCCATGCTTGTTTGATCCTGCTATTGAGTGAATTAGCCATAGCTCAGTGTTCATCTTTTGTCAAGCATCTTGAGTGGATCCCTGCCATTCATTTTGTTGCTATGTTAGAGTGCTGTAGCATGTTGTTCTTGATGCATTTAGATGGCTTCGTGCTGTTAATCGCTGATCGGTGCCATATTCGTTTTGCTTGCCATTTGCACACCGTGCATCCGATTCCGGTGATCTTTATATCGATTTCGACAGAAATCAACTCATCTTTCCAGTGGCACTCTTGGTTTTCCAAGTTGAGGCCAGGTTCAATCTTTCCTTTCTGTCGGGGATATACCCCGCGGTATGACCCGACCGGACATGGCGACTCACTGGTGACCCGCCCCGACTTGGCGACTCACTAAGTGACCCGCCCAGATCTCTCCACTCACTGATGACCCGGCCAAGCCAGGTGTCTCATTGATGACCCGGCCAGTGGGTTAGAGGAGCGACAAGACCCGGAGGCCCAGTAGGCGGTTCAAGGAAGGCCGGCTTACGTTATGGTAGGCCGGCTTAAGAGGAAAGCATAAGGAATATTCTCTTATAAAGGAAGCAAGACTAGGAATCCACTTGTAATAGAGTAATCCTAATCCTAATAGGACTAGTCATGTAAGCCGCCCCTTCAACATATATAAGGAGGGGCAGGGCACCCCAAGAGGGACAAGTTCCACAAGTTGGATAAGTTAGGGTTAGACAAACAAGTCTATAGCTCTCAAGTTAGAGCATCCGTGTAATCGTGATCATCATCATCAGTATCAATGAAGCAGGATGTAGGCTTTTACCTCCACCGTGAGGGGCCGAACCTGGGTAAAACCTCGCATCTCTCGTCCCACTGAACCCCTCTCAAGCTGTCACAAAGATGCGTTGGCCTCACGACTAAGTCCTCCCACTAGGACATATGCCGTGACAATTCCACGACAGTTGGCGCCCACCGTGGGGCTTGCGCACGGTGGTGTTGTGTTCTTGTAGGGATCTTTTCCTAGGGTTCGAGAAGTTCACAAATTTCCGGTTGAAGAAGAGCTGGAGTGGAAAATTTCACATGGATTGCAAGTTCAATATTCATCAATAGCGGCGTCCGCTTCATTGTTACGTTGTTCGGACGATTCATGTGTCTGGGCATCTACGACGACAGCCGAGCGTGGGGGCTTGACCTTAGCGCCACCATCACGTGCGGTTGACAAAGTCTCTGCGGTGACTTGCCAACGGAACGGCCCAACGAAACTGTCGGCTTGTTTCTCAAGATTGTCAGCTGCGGGTACTGGTAAAAGCATCAAGAGGAGATATGATGGGCGATTCGGAGATCGAGGTTTTAAACAATTAAATAGTCAGGAAAATTTGTCGGGCATTTCGTTGTCAATATCAAGGTCGCTGCGCACTATCGCGGTCGTAAGATTAACCGGATTGAGATCAACACTGCTGCAAAATTGCTGTATACGATTGCTACAACTGCCAATCATCGAGACTGACAAGATTTCTGTTAGAATAGATAAAGCAAAGATTCAGGGGATACTTATGGTCAGACCAACTGCCATGTGAAAACACCAACGGGGGATTTTTCCCCCAAGACAACCATGACCTGGAAACAGAGTTGGACACCGAGTCGTTCTCCGACCTTGCCTCAATTCAACTGCGATTCCACCACGGCCGGCACGCCCTTTTCGCAAACACGGCCTCTGTGCTAAGCCGCCACCCACATGGGCCAGGGCGGTTATACCGACGAGTCGCCATTTCCGTCTGCCTCGGAGCCGCTGGCACGCCTCAGTTCCGTGGTCGCCGATCGAGCCGTCCGTCTCGGGCCGCCTGGGTCACCTCCGCCACTATGGCCTCACACCTGTTGTTTCAAGCCGCCACTTGGCCTTTTGCTGCTGCGGCCTGCTCCATAGCCAAGTCGCTGAGCTGCCTCACCTCCATGGTGAGCCGTGGCGCGGACTCTCTTCCGCACCGGCCGGGTTAGCTGCAAACACTTTAAGCACTGAGACTGACGAAAAGTGAGTGAGTCTTTTTACTGTTATATGGAGTGTCGGGGGTTTGGTGTGACATATGCCAACGGATGGCTTATCATGGTGGGGGCGAGTAGAACGTCGCCGGTGCCTGGAAACAGGATGAGGCAAAGACATGCACGCCGGCGAATCTTACCCAGCTTCAGGGCTCTCCGGGGAGATAACACCCCTACTGCTGCTCTGCGGGGTCTCCGCATGATCACTATGGCCAAGTGTTTACAAGGTTGCTCCGTGAGCTGTTCGGGTGGTAGGAGAGGGCAAGGCCAGCTCTCTCCTTCTCTCTGGTGTGGTTTAGAACTACTGGGATCCAACCCTTTGCATGGGTGCCCTGGGGGGTTTATATAGGCCTACCCCCCAAGGGTACAATGGTAATTCGACTGGGCGCGGCCCCAGCCGTTAGTCCCTCCGACTTCCGGCTTCTCTGTCGACTACTGGGGCCCACCGACTGGTCTGGTACGGAGCCGACAGGCCGCGTCCGCCGCGGGCGGGTCTTGCCGGCTGCTAATTACTGTAGCCGTGCTCCTGATGACGCAAGCTCGGTCATGGGGTCGTGGCAACAGCCCCGCCGCCTGGCGGGCGATCACTGTGGCCACACCCCATCTCTTCTTGATTAATGGCGCGTGGGCCCCGGGGGAGGGCTCGGCCGACTCCCCCGGGCCGACTCCCGACGGGTCCGACTGGCGGTTCTCCCACCGTCTCCCAAGGTCTCGCTGACTGGTGGGCTCCGCTGCCTCCAGGCCGTACAGACAAGCCGTCATGGGCGTAGGACCAGGTACTGTGATGCTGATGTCAGGGCCGGCTGGGCAACAGTGCCACGCCGCAGGGAGATCTTCCCTGGTACGGCGCTGTAGCCATGCCTGCCCTTGGTAAGGGGCGGGGAGTGGGCTTCATTGTAGCCACGCCCCTGCCCCGTCCCCCTCGATGAGGTCACGATTTGTTGGAGTCGCCGGCCGACTCCCCAAAGCCGGCTTCTCTAGAAGTCGCCCCTGGGACTCGGCCGTGGGCGGGCAGTCGGCCGCCTTGCCGTAGACTCTCTAGGAGGCGGCTCTTCGCCCTGTGGTCTTGAGGGCCGTAGCCTGCCCCGATGTCTTGAAAGGTTATGGGCCTCGGGTTAGCCTACCCGTGGCCAATTACTCCGACAGTAGTCCCCGAAGCTGGTGAGGCACCGCGGACGATCGGCCGAGAAGCCTCAGCAGTTTCTCCTTCCGGGTGCTCAACACACGGTCTTGATTGGCTTCTGCCGGGCTGACTAGAAGGAGTCGGACTCACCCAACTCGTACTCACTCAATTCCGACTTGCTCAGTAGTTCGAACGTCATGGCGGGATTTCAAGTGGCGTGCTAGCTAAGCTTCCAGGCCGCCGCCCGTTCTTGGCCTGTTACGCGAGGACACGTGGCCAGGCCATCCTGCCAGCCCACGCGTGCGACGGGACATACCCGTAGGCGGGGTCCGCCACTACCACGCCTCGGCGCCCGAGCGGATCCGCTGCGGCCCGGTGGACGGTTGGGTTTCCTGTGAAGTTACTGCATGCAGTAACTTCACGTGGATCGTGGGGGGCGTGGGGTTGCGGGCACAGTAAATCCCCACGTCCGCCCCCTCGGCTTCGCAGCCCACGGGGCTATAAGTAGGGGGAAGAGGGGGGCACGCGCTCCCCTCCTTCCCACTACCCCTTGCTTTCTTCCTCCTCACAGCTCCTCGCTCTCCTGCTTCCTCTTCTCTTCTTCGCCCTACCGCACGCCCAAGCTCCGGCGATCACCATAGCGACAACTCGTGATGAGCTCTTCCTCTGCGGCCGCGCCTCCCTCGGTGCACTCCGGCACCTGGGACAGTTCCGAAGTCCATGAAGACCACATCGAGTTCCTCCGCCAGACCCGTCGGCTTCCCGGCGAGGACTGCGTGCAGGTGCGTCTCACGCCGGAGGGGGAGATTTCCCCCGCCCCATAGGAGGGCGAGCGGGTAATCTTCCGCTCGCACTGCCTACGCGGGCTGGGGCTGCCGGCGAGCAGCTTCTTCCGGTCATTCATGGAGTTCTATGGCCTCCAGCCGCACCACCTCACCCCCAACACAGTGGTGCTGCTGTCCTCCTTCGTGGCTCTGTGCGAAGGCTTCCTCGGAGTCCTCCCCACCCTCGAGCTCTGGGGGGGAGTTCTTCTTCTCCAAGCTCGGCACCCAGGCCGCGGGCGTGCCGGCTCAGTGCGGCGCCTTCATCGCCGTGCGAAGGACAGGAGCCGACAACCACTTCCCCTCCATCGCGCTGTTGAAGTCGGTGAAGATGTGGCAGCGGTCCTACTTCTACGTCAGGAACATCTCCACGAGGGGCGACTGGGTCAATCTGCCGGCTTTCGGAGCCGGCCCGCCGGCTGGCAGACTGCCCAACTGGTCGTACCGGGCCTGGTCGCTAACGCCTATAGGAGTCGGCGCCATCACGCGACTCCGAGTGCTGACGCAGTCGGAGGGTCTAACTAGTCTGGACCTGCTGGCCGCCTTCGTCTCGCGCCGAGTTCTCCCACTTCAAGGCCGCCCTCACCTGATATGCCAGATGAGCGGAGGCCGCGACCTGAGTCAGATGTGCACCAAGGACATGCCTCATGGAGAGGTGGCCCTTATGGTGAACTACCTCTCGGATAGCAGGCTCCCGGGGGACTGGGATTCAGCAAGGAGCCATACTCCCGCGCCAACCCCCCGCCCGTGGTGAGTCGCCTTTCTTTTCTTTCTTTGGATGGTTTTCTTCTTGCCGAATTTTGTTCTGATCAGTCGGCCTTGGTTAGAAACCCCTTCTTCACCCACCAGCCGGCACCTCGGGGCCGGCCCGTGAGTTCGTTGCCGACCGGGCGGAGAGCGACGTCGACGACCCCGATCTGGGGGCGGCGGCCCTGGAAGACGATGCCGAGGGAGGAGGAGGGACGACAGGCGACTTCAGGCCCTCGGCTACCTTCGCCGACTGTCCTGAAGATGATGCCGAGGGGGGAGTCGCCCCTCGCCATCGGCCAGGAGCCAGCCAGCCGGGCGCGGGCTCTTCTGCCGCGTCGGGCGCTCCAGGCGGCGGGAAGAAGCGCCAGGCTGCGCCGACTTTGTTCGGCAGCCGGCCAGAAGCCCAAGGGCTCGGCTGCGGCGACCCGGCGGGACGAGGCAGCCGCGAAGGCCATCCGCTTCCGTAAGGAAGTGAAGAAGCCGCCGTTGGTCTCTGCGTAAGTATTCTGTCTTCAAAGTTTATTCTTTCTTCGTGTTTTGTCTGAGTCTCTGCTCGCCCCTCTTTCTTCAGGGCTCCCCTCTCTCTTGAGCGGGTCGCCGCCGCCTCCGTCATGGGGTCAGCGGAGACGCCCGCCACCACTCGGCGGATAGACCCCGCTGCCGACCTCCGGGAGGCGACGGAGCGGAATGCGCAGGAGAAGCGCAACGAAGAAGAAGCCCTCCGCCTGGAGAAGGCGGAGGCCGACAGGGCGGAGGCCTCCGCTAAGAAAAAACTAGCGGAGGCCGAAGCCGCCGCCGCGGCGAAGCAGCAGGCTGAGGAAGCCGCACGCCGCCAGTCGGCCTTGCTTGTTACCCCGCTGAACTCTGCGCCGCCGCCCCGGAGTTCACGGGGCAGACTGGAGAAGCCGGCGGGGAGAACCTCGTCGAGGAGAGGGAAGGCGGCGAGCCCTCTACTCCGGGCGCGAACGTTCCGCCGCCGCCTCCGCCGCCGTCTGAAGGCGTGCAAGGCGAGCAGCCAGCGGACCCTCCGGTGCCGCCGACCGAAGACGAGGCCGTGGCGAGGCTACTCCTCCAGGTCGGCTCGCCAGCGCGCCGTCGTCTGGAGAAGGCGACTTCGGCACCCCGCCCCCTGGAAGCCGGCACCGCCAGCTCGGCGGCTCCAGACGCCGAAGCGACGAGCGCCGCACCTATTGGGTGGGTGCGAGGAGGCGGCACAGGGCCGCTGAACCGGGCGCTCCTGGACGTCCAGGCGAAGCTCCGCGCTGAGGGCGACGCCCTCCAGAGTTGCACCAAGGCGTTCCTAGCATCGCGGGCAGCCGTCTGGGTATGTTTTTTCTTTGAGCCTTGTTTTTCTTGTTCCTCTCTGTGGGGGCGCGCCAACGTACCCACTGGGTGTAGTCCCCGAGTTTCGGGCCGGCTGCTGAGCAGGCGGCCCGGAACTTCAATTGATGAACTTCACCACGGGAAAACAGCTAATTTGCCGTCAGGGGACGTCTTTGCCGTCAGCTTTTCGTTGGGCAAACGGCAAAGAAAGAGTTTTGCCGTCATCAGTAGACGGCAAAGAAAACTGTCGGTAAAATAAAACTTGCCGTTTTGCGAAAAAAAAACACAGACGGCAAAACGTACTTTGCCGTATGTAATAGAAAAAGTAGACGGCAAAGATCTTTGCCGTCTGGAATAAAAAATGAAGACGGCAAAGAAAGAAACACATCACACGGATCGATCACATGGATTGATGGCATGGCAGGATCTCAGCCACACATCCCCTCGTGCCCAAACACACGCCGTGCCCACGCCTCACCTCACACCCCCACGTGCAGCACTCTCTCCCTTATCCTCTCCGTCACCACGATCTCTCTCTGGTTTCTCTCCCTTATCCACATGCCATCGCCGGTCACCAGTCACCACCTCTCCCATCGACCACCACCTCTCCCGCCAGCCCCGACCACTTCTCCCTTCACCCCCGGCCTCGGCCCCGTCCCCGTCGTCCCCAGCCACAGCCCTGGCGCGCCCGAAGCTCCGCCGGCGTCCGGCCACCACCTCGCCCCCCGGCCACCACCTCGCCCGCCGGCCATCACCTCGCCCGTCGGCCACCACCTCTCGCGCCGGCCCCGGCAACTTCCTCCGTCGCCCCCGGCCTCAGCCCCGTCGCCCTAAGCTCCGCAGGGATCCACCACGACATCTTCTGCCGTCCCCGTCGCCCTTCCCCCTTCGCCACGGGTGTCGCCCGCCCCGTTGCCCCAGGCAAGCGAGCAGGGCGCAGGCGAGCAGGGCCGTGCGGCTATGCTGTGAGCATGGGCATGTGCTGCGGGCCGGTGCTGGCAGGGCAGCCAGCGCGGGAGGGCCCTGCAAGCGACGCGCGGGCGGTCGGCGCTAGCAGGGCATGGGCGAGCTGGGCCATGCATCTGCGCGGCGAGCATGGCCGGGTGCCGGTGCAGAGGATGGTCGGGCGGCTGTGAGGTGGCGCGGCAAGGCGAGCAGGGCAAGGCGGCAGTGGATACCCGGCCAGTAGAAGGACGGCCGGTGGTCAAGTCCCTGTTCCTGCAATGGAGAAGGACTTGATTGCTTTTATTTTTTACTTTCTAGGGTCCTTTGTGTAAATTTTCAGGACAACTTTGTATATTCTATGTAACTCCACCTACGATGAATGAAAGGCAGCACCCCATGTCGAATCCAAAATCTACTTGATCTGAACCTGGGCGAGATGCTCTTCTCTGACATCACCTTTTTTAAATGAAAAACAATCTTTGCCATATGTACTTTAGTCTAGATGACAGCAAAGAACAAGTTTTGACAGACGGCAAATCTGTAGTTGGCTGACGGCAAAATTCTGCCGTCTGTTTGATGAAATGCTGACGGCAAAGTATTCTTTGCCGGCTAATCTTTGCCGTCTGACTTTGCCGTCTGCTTCCTGACGGAAAAATCTTTGCCGTCTGTATTTAGGCCTTGTTTGTGATCCATAGACGGCAAATTACCTGATTCCTGAAGTGCTTCTGGGTACTAACTTAGTCTGAAATGCTTGTTGTAGGATTACGACAACCTCTGCGTCACTGCCTTCAACCGTAATGTTGAAGAGCTAGGAAAGCGGACCTCCGACTTGGCGGAGAGCCGGAGTAAGTCCTTCCCTCTTTTTTCTTTTCTGCGGGGGCGCGCTAGCGCACCCGCGGGCTGTAGTCCCCGAGATTCGGGCCGACTACTGAGCAGTCGGGCCGGACCTCCCCGGCGACCTACTTTATTGACGACTGTTGTCTTTCTTCCTTTCCTTCAGGAGCCAATGCTGCACTTCAACAGCAGTTGAGCGAAGCCAACTCCGCCCTACTCGCCAAAGGGGAGGAGTGCAGCAGGCTCGCCACAGAGCGCGATCTGCTGGCCACTCAGTTGGCGGAGCAGAAGGAGCTGCTTGCGAAGTTGCAGAGGGAGGCGGAGGAGACGGAAACCGCCCTCTTGGCCGAGTTCACGAGCGAGCGCTCCTCCTGGTCTGACAAGGAGGCGCTGCTGTCCTCTGGCTTCCACGAGATTGAAGAAATCGTTGATGGTGAGTCTCTTCTTTTTTTTCTTTGGGCTGCCGACTCAGATCATGCCGACTCCTGGTTTTGACTTGCTTCTTCGTTTCTTCGTGTCTTTTGCAGGCTTCTTCCCTGGGCAGTCGCAGGCCGCTATCCAAGCCATCGAGGCCGATCGCGAAAGTCGGAGGGCGGAGGGCGCGGAGATCGCCGCCGATGCCCCCCGAACTCTTGATGAGCACATCTTGAGCATCGAGGCTCGCCTTCGGCCAGCTCACCGGATGCTGCGCCGGCTTCAGCGCGTCGGTGCCCATGCGATTTCCGCCCTTTGGCCGGATATGCAGGCTCCGCGCACCCCCAGCCTGACGGCCAACTTGTTGGAGGTCGCGGCTGGTCGCCTCGAGGCCTGGAAGGGCTCTTCGGCTCGGGCTGGAGCGCGCCGGGCCTTGGAGTTCATCAAGGCGTGGTACCCGGGGCTGGATCTAGACCGGTTGTCCATGCTTCGGTCGGAGGCCCAGCCGGAGCTGGCGGCTGCGGAAGACGCCCTCGTCAAGCGTGCTGCGTCGATCGCCGAGTACACCGACATGAGCATCTTCGTCCCCGAGCGGTCTGAAGGCGGCGAGGAGGTACCGCCGGAGTGGTTTGGGATGAACCCAGACTGCGGCGAAGATTCGGCGGAGGTGATTGGCTCCAGGGTCGAGGAGGAGGACGAGGCGGAGGATGAGGGCGAGGCGGAGGCACCAGAAGACGGAGCAGACGGCCAGCCGCAGCCCGACCGCGCCTCTAGCAATGAGCCGCGTGCGACCGACCCGACTGCTGCCGGAGGCGATCAAGCCGAGACTAGCCGGCCGACCGCCCCGACACCTGACGCTGGCGCCTCCTCCGACCCCCCGAATCTGTCTGCCGCCTCCTAAGCTACCGATGTGTCTTTTGTTTTATCTGCTTCAGTATTCTTTTAAAGAACTTGTTAATTCGCACAATTCCACCCGCGGGGTGTATTTTGAACCTCTACTTGACAATTCGGCCAAGGGCCTATGTCATATATATATCTATCTTTTCTCGCTCATTGTTCTTTTGGCTGTTTCCTTTGCCGCTTTCTCTTAGTTGCTTGTCTTGCCAATCGGACAACCGCTTCTGCGGACTGTTGCTGGATCAAGTGCTAGGCTACTTTGGGAAAGAAAGTACTTAGCCGATTTCAAGATTGTTTGAGAAAGTTGGATAGAAAGCGACAATCCGACTGTCCGAGAGTCGGTTTGCGAGAAAGGCTGGAAGCCGTCTTGAGCTATGTTTTACGCTTTGAGTCCTTAGCCATTTTTCGTGCGAGCACCCATTCTACCTTACCTCTGCCCACCGTACAGTCGCTCTCCAAGCTGCGGCTTCTGACAGAAGACGGCTTAGGTGTTACACACTACTTGTCCGGCTGCAGGAAGCATTTCATAGTGCAAGGCGGCAAGTCCCGGGGCCGACTTGTCGAGCCCGGTGCCAAGCGGCATGACAAAGATTAACATACTTGCAGGCATAATTTTTATCATACAGACAAAAGAGGGCAGTCCCCGAGCTCATCTCGGGGGGCCCGAAGTCTTGGTACTTTAATACAAAAGGTAGCGTGGTACATACTGCATCAACTGCAAAATCTTCGAAGAAGATTTGCATTCCATGGCCGCTCTGTCTCCTTGCCGGAGTCGTCCCTCTTGCGTGCTCGGGGCTTCTGAGCGTCGATAAGGTAGTAGGAATCGTTGCCTAGTACTTTGCTGATGATGAAAGGGCCTTCCCAAGGTGGCGACAGCTTGTGCTGGCGGGCTGTTCGCTGGATCAGCCGGAGCACAAGGTCGCCTTCTGGGAAAGATCTTGGCCTGACCTTCCTGCTGTGGTATCGCCGCAGGCTCTACTGGTAAATGCTGGACCGGCTGAGTGCCAACAGCCGGCCCTCTTCCAGCAAATCGACGCCGTCTTGTCGTGCCTCTTCTGCTTCCTCCTCGGTGTACATGGTGACTCGTGGGGAGTCGAACTCTATGTCCGTTGGGATGACGGCTTCGGCACCGTAGACGAGGAAGAAGGGCGTGAAGCTGGTTGACTTGTTTGGAGTCGTGCGCAGGCTCCAGAGGACGGCTGGCAGCTCGTCGAGCTAGCAGCCAGCCGAGCGCTCCAGAGGCTCGATCAACCGAGGCTTGATGCCGGACAGGATGAGGCCGTTTGCTCGCTCCACTTGGCCGTTTGACTGCGGGTGGGTGACGGACGCTAGGTCCAGTCGGATGCCCTTTGTTACGCAGAAACGGGCCAAGGCGCCTTTGGCAAAATTTGTGCCGTTGTCGGTGATGATGCTGTGTGGTATGCCGTACCGAATTGTGATATCGGTGATGAAGGTCACGGCAGTCGGACCATTCAGTTTCTTAATTGGCTTCACTTCCACCCACTTGGTGAACTTGTCCACTGCGACAAGTAGATGAGTTAGACCACCTCGTGTTGTCTTGAATGGTCCCACCATGTCTAGACCCCAAACTGCGAAAGGCCAAGCAATGGGGATGGTCTTTAGCGCGGAAGCCGGCTGGTGTGGCTTGGAGCTGAACTTCTGGCAGCCTTTGCATTTTTGGACCAACTCCTTGGCCTCTTCCAAGGAGGTCGGCCAAAAGAAACCGTGCCGAAAAGCTTTGGCGACGAGTGCTCTTGAAGCCGCATGGTGGCCACATTCGCCTTGATGGACGTCTTTGAGGATCGCCTGGCCTTGCTCTGGCTCTACGCAGCGCTGGTAGACACCAGTGACGCTGCGCCTGACCAGCTCTCTGTTGATTACGGTATAGGCTGCCGCCCGGCGTTGTACTTGCCGAGCTGAGGTCTCATCAGTTGGTAGCTCTTTGTTCACTAGGAATTTGAGGATGGGTGGGCCCATGAGGGCGCTGCTATTTCTTCGACTGCCAGAACTGCAACTTGGATGAGAGCGGCTGGGCTGGGAGGCGGCGGGCTGGAGTCAACAGCCGCTTGCTGGGCTGATGAAGTCCCCAGGCCGACTGGCACGGTCCTTGGGCCAAGTTCTGGAATCTTCGAGTCCGCCACCGCAGTCCCCGGGCCGGCCTTGACTGTGGCAGCTTTGGAGTCGCCCGCCAAAGTCCCCGTTTCGACTGCCGGAGCTCTGCAGTCGGATCCGCCATCTTCGGGAGGAGCCGACACAAAAATGGAGTCTGATTCTGGTGAAGGCTTGACAGACGGCTTGAGGAGGCGTTGAAGGGCGACACTAGATGGTATTGCATGGCGGGTAGAGCCGATTCGTGCCAAGGCGTCTTCTTGGTCGTTGTCGTTTCTTGGCACATGGAGGAACTCACACCCTTCGAAATACCCGCTGAGTTGCTGTACGAGGAAATGGTAGCTCGCCATGTTTGCGTCTTTCGCATCCCAGTCGCCAGATGACTGCTGGACCACGAAGTCCGAGTCGCCATAACACAAGATCCGGCGGATGCCAAGTTCTTTGGCAAGCCGGAGCCCATGCATGAGCGCCTCGTACTCAGCCACGTTGTTGGAGGCGGCAAAATGGATTTGCAATGCATATTTGAGCTTGTCGCCTTTGGGAGAGGTGAGGACGACGCCGGCTCCCAAGCCGGTGCGCATCTTGGAGCCGTCGAAGTGCATCCGCCAATGGGTGGAGTCAGGCACTGGAGGCAGGTACTTGGTCTCAGCCCAGTCGACGAGGAAGTCGGCCAGTGCTTGTGATTTGATAGCGGTGCGGGGCTGGTAGTAGATGGTGTAAGGAGCCAGCTCTATGGCCCACTTGGCCACTCGACCAGAGGCATCTCCGCTACCGATGATCTCGGCAAGTGGAGCCGTGCAGACCACTGTGATTGGATGCTCTTGAAAGTAAGGCTTCAATTTCTTGGCAGCAAAGTGCACGCCATAGCACATCTTCTGGTAGTGGGGGTAGTTCTGCTTGGAGGTTGACAGTACCTCGCTCAGGTAATATACTGGTCTCTGGACAGGTAGCGCCTTGCCTTCCTCCTTGCGCTCTACTACAATGACTCGGCTGGTGACGGCGATGTAGAGGAGCATAGGTTCCTTGGGAGTCGGAGCCGCTAGGACGGGTGGAGTAGTCAGCATCTTCTTCAACTGGTGGAAAGCTTCGTCCGCCTTATGGTTCCACTCGAAAAAAGTGGTCTTCTTCATGAGTTGGTATAAGGGGAGAGCTTTCTCGCCCAGCCGACTGATGAATCGGCTGATGGACGCCAAGCAGCCGGTGAATTTCTGCACATCCAGCAGTCCGCCGGGTACCTCCATTCTCTCGATGGCCTTGATTTTTACTGGGTTGCATTCTATGCCGCGTTCAGAGACCAGGAAACCTAGCAGCTGGCCGGCTGGTACTCCGAAGACACACTTCTCGGGGTTGAGCTTGATCTGGAACCGGCGCAAGTTCTCAAAGGTCTCCTTGAGGTCTTCCTGCAGTGTTCCTCGCTTTTCCGTCTTCACCACCACGTCGTCCACATAAAGATGGGCGTTCCTGCTGAGCTGCTTGAGGAGGCACTTCTGCATGCAACGCTGAAAGGTGGCGCCGGCATTCCTTAAGCCGAACATCATGGTGAGGTACCAGAATGCTCCAAACGGCGTGATGAAGGCGGTCTTCAATCTGTCAGCCGGATTCAGCTTGATCTGGTGATATCCTGAGTATGCATCCAAGAAGCTCAACAACTCGCATCCGGCTGTGGAGTCTATCACCTGGTCAATTCTTTGTAGAGCAAATGGGTCCTTGGGGCAGGCCTTGTTGAGGCTCGTGTATTCAATACACATTCGCCATTGCTTGTTATTCTTTAGCACCAGGACCGGATTTGCCAGCCACTCCGGGAAGAAAACTTCCATAATGAAGCCGGCTGCTAGGAGTCGGGCTATCTCTTCTCCGACAACTCTTCTCTTCTCTTCTGATAAGCGGCGCAGGGGCTGCCTGACCGGCTTTGCATTAGATCGGATGTGTAACTTGTGCTCGGCGAAATCCGTCGGTGCACCTGGCATGTCCTTGGGAGACCATGCGAAGATGTCCCGATTCTCACGGAAGAAATCGACGAGCTCGCCTTCCTATTTGCTATCGAGGTTTGCACCTACGACGGCATACCTCTCTGGGCACTCCGGATCCAAGGGTATCTTCTTTGTCTCTTTGGCCGGCTTGAACGAACCTTCGGCTTCCGACTCCTTCGGGTCGGGCGATATCTCCGGCTGCTTGCCGGCCATCGCTACAACTCGCTCAAGGAGTTGCTTCTCAGCTGCAATCACCAGGGACTCGACCAGCCGACTGCTCTCGGCCACACAAGCGGACGACTTCCGGTAGTCGCCGGCCACAGTCAGAATTCCTCTAGAACTGGGCATCTTCATCTTGAGGTAGGCGTAGTGCGGGACCGCTAAGAACTTTGCCAAGGCGGGCCGGCCAAGTAGCGCATGGTATGGGCTCTCAAGGTCCACTACCTCAAACCAAACAGACTCTCTTCGGAAGTGATCTTTGTCCCCAAAGAGGACGTCAATCAGGATCTTGCCGATTGGTGAGCAGGAGAGCCCAGGAACAATGCCGTGGAACACAGTCCGGCTGTTCTGAAGCTGTCTCTGCTTGATTCCTAACTTCTCCATGGTGTCCTTGTACAGGATATTGATACTGGTGCCCCCATCTATCAGAACTCGCGAGAAACGCGCGGCCCGTTTTTCCGTGGCAAAGGTGGCGTCCAGGACCAAGGCGTAGGAGCCCGGACTCGGCATCACTTCTGGGTGGTCAGCCCTGCTCCAGCTGATCGGCCTCTCGGACCAGTGCATGAACTCTGGCATCTCTGAGGCTACTGCGTTCACCTCTTGTCGCTGTAGCCGCCTGCTGTGTTGATCGTCAGCCATACTGGTGAACACTACATAGGCTCCGTGCTCTTTAGGGTATTCGTCTTGTACTGCACCGACTGGCCTGACTGCCGGCTGCTGGGGCGGAGGCGGAGGCGGTTGCCCAGCAGGCGGGGGTGGCAGGAGGCCGTCTCCCTTGGCGATCCTGGTGAGCCAGTGGCACTTCTGGGTGGTGTGATTCGACGGCTTCGCGCCGCTGTGGAACTTGCAAGGTCCATCCAAGGTCTGCTCGTAGGAGAAGGTCGGCAACCAGTTCGGCTTGCCGCCTTTCTGTCACTTGGGTGGAGGCTGCTCTTCTGGCTGCTGGGCTTCAACGGTCGCGACCTGCCGGCTGCTGGAAGCCGGCTGCGGGGCCTTGCGCTTGTTGTCGCCCTGCTGTGGTCGCCGGCCGGCGTCTGCCGCCGGAGTTCTTAGAGCTGGGGGAGCTACTTTGCCAGTCGTGCTGATTTGAATTTCCGTCTTCATGGAGGAGTCGGCCGTAGCGTACTTGTCCGCTATGATCAGCAGCTCGTCAAGGGTTTCTGGCTCATCGTAGAGGAGCTTGTGCTTGAGGAGGGTGCCTTCTCGGCACCCGGCTGTGAAGTACTCGATGGCATGCACCTCGTGCACGCCCTCGCAGGAGTTCCGGAGCTCAGCCCAACGCGTGAGCTAGTCGCGAGTCGACATGTCAGGACCTTGCACGCACAAGGAGAGCTGACGAGGCTTGGGAGGATGCTTGTACGTGCTGGTGAAGTTGCGAACGAATGCTTCGGTGAAGTCGACCCAGCTGCTGATGCTGCGGGACTTTAGGCTGTTCAGCCATGTCCGGGCTGTGCCCTGGAGCATGAGCGTAACGTACTTTACGGTGACACGCTTGTTGCCGTTTGCTATGCTGACAGCCGTGGAGTAGTTGACTAGCTAGTCTTCCGGCTTCACGGAGCTGGTATACTTGGGCGTGTCTCTTGGGAGCGTGAACCATCTGGGAAAGGGCTCGTCCCGAATGCGGGGCCTGAAACAATGCGGACCCAGCTCGTCTTCTTCTTCCAGCGCCAGGGACCGGTGAAGTCGGTCGATCTGGTGGCGGGCGTCATTCTCTCCAACTCCCTCTCGGCAGCCAAGGCGGTCACCGAGAGTCGGATGGTCAACAGGCGGCGGGGAGACTCGCCTCTCCTTGCGGGGAGGGGGAGGCGGACCGTCGTCCCGCCGTTCCACTGCTCTCGGGCGGCCATCTCGGTCGCGCTCTATGGTAATCCGAGTCCGACTGTGGCTGACAGCCGGCTCCTTGTCATTTCTTCCTCGGGCACCACCAGTCGGTGTCCGAGACGTTGCGCCTTGATCTCAGTGCGGGTCGTCGTTTGGCTGCTGCGGCGCCTCCGTGCGGCAGCCGGCCTCGTTCTGTGCAGCGGCCGCGTCGAGGAGCCGCTGGACTCACTCCATCATGAGGCGGCGCTCTTCGCCCTCAAAATTGTCCAGCTCATCCGCCGTTGCCTGGGCGGCTCGGATGTTCTCCGCTGGCGTGGCATACACGGGGCGGCTAGACCCAAACAGGCTGGCGATGGCTACGCCGCGCTGCTGAACCGCGCCAAGGCGGCTGGGCCCTGCCGGGGCCGGCGAGCCGCCAACAGCGCGATCCATCTCCCGCTGGTAAGCTTCTAACAAGCGTCTCATGCTGGCCAGCTTCTTTGCGCCTTCAACAAGCTGAAGGCGGCGTGCTTCTAACGTCTCTGCATCAGCATCTTCCGGAATGGGCGCAGCTAGGTCTTACAGTGCACGCGCCGAGTGAGTCGGGCGCCCCCCCGCCAGGGAACTCGTCATGACTGATGACCAGCACCTCAGTGATGGTGCTTCCGTCACTCTCCGTGTGGGGGAGAGGCTCATCATAGACCACCACGTTGGTGGGGAACGCGTCGACCGACACGGTGTCGGAGTCGACTAGCATCGGGTCGGTGGAGCCTACGGACTCCAAGTCTACGGCAGGCTCGCCGAAAACGTGGAGTTGATCAAGGAGGCCCGCGAGGAGGTTTTCGGGGCCGCCTGCACCTGCGTCGGACGCAGGTTCGTCGGAGAGGTGGACCTCGCCGACAAGTTCGGCCAAGGAGATGATGGCGTAGGCGATCTCAACAAACTTCGTCTGGCGTGCCTGGCTGGCTGCGCTCGCCAGGGAGGAAAAGGGTTCCCGTCCAGAACACATCTGCGGACGGCGGTGCACCAGGCCCCACGGTGGGCGCCAAATGTCAAGGGTTTGGTGCGACATATGCCAACAGATGGCTTATCATGGTGGGGGCGAGTAGAACGTCACCGGTGCCTGGAAACGGGATGAGGCGAAGACATGCACGCCGGCGAATCTTACCCAGCTTCAGGGCTCTCCGGGGAGATAACACCCCTACTGCTGCTCTGCGGGGTCTCCGCATGATCACTATGGCCAAGTGTTTACAAGGTTGCTCCTTGAGCTGTTCGGGTGGTAGGAGAGGGCAAGGCCAGCTCTCTCCTTCTATCTGGTTTGGTTTAGAACTACTGGGATCCAACCCTTTGCATGGGTGCCCTGGGGGGTTTATATAGGCCTACCCCCCAGGGGTACAATGGTAATTCGACTGGGCGCGGCCCCAGCCGTCAGTGCCTCCGACCTCCGGCTTCTCCGCCGACTACTGGGGCCCGCCGATTGGTGGGCCCCACCAACTGGTCTGGTACGGAGCCGACAGGCCGCGCCCGCTGCGGGCGGGTCTTGCCGGCTGCTGATTACTGTAGCCGTGCTCCTGATGACGCAAGCTCGGTCATGGGGTCGTGGCAACAGCCCCGCCGCCTGGCGGGCGATCAATGTGGCCACTCCCCATCTCTTCTTGATTAATGGCGCGTGGGCCCCGGGGTAGGGCTCTGCCGACTCCCCTGGGCCGACTCCTGACAGGTCCGACTGGCGGTTCTCCCGCCATCTCCCGAGGTCTCGCTGACTGGTGGGCCCCGCTGCCTCCAGGCCGTACAGACAAGCCGTTGTGGGCGCAGGACCAGGTACTGTGATGCTGGTGTCAGGGCCGGCTGGGAAACAGTGCCACGCCGCAGGGAGATCTTCCCTAGTACGGCGCGCTGTAGCCATGCCTGCCCTTGGTAAGGGGCGGGGAGTGGACACAGCCACGTCCCTGGCCCGTCCCCCTCGATGAGGTCACGGTTTGTTGGAGTCACCGGCCGACTCCCCAAAGCCGGCTTCTCTGGAAGTCGCCCCTGGGACTCGGCCGTGGGCGGGCAGTCGGCCGCCTTGCCGTAGACTCTCCAGGAGGCGGTTCTTCGCCCTGTGGTCTTGAGGGCCACAGCCTGCCCCGATGTCTTGAAAGGTTATGGGCCTCGGGATGGCCTACCCGTGGCCCATTACTCCGACATGGAGAGGTTGGCATCAATGCAAATTTTTCGGAATGGACAAGCCGGCCAGAAGAAAAACTCAACATGCAAGAAATGACTTAAGTACTATTAGTACAGTTTCCTCAAGAGGGGAAAGAAAACAAAAGGGATTAAGTCCCCACACTGATAAGGGCTGAAGGGAACGCGCATCATCAGATCAACTGAGCATCTGCTATCCTTTTCATCCGACAAAAATTTCAGGTGATGTCTTTCCTATGTATTTTATCAGTATTTTAATTCGTCTAAGAACAATTACTTGGCATGTAATATTGTTTCGCAGACAATTATTCACCTCAGTTGAGGCGTTATACTGCGGGTATGGAGCGCACTGGCAATATTCTTGTACCGGGGTTTCGTCCGTGCCATACTACCCGGTGAACCAACGTGTGCAAGTCGCCGTCCTTGTGACCCGGTTTACATCAATTAACCCGGACCATGCCCGCGATTGACTCGCCGTCCGCATGGCTTACTGCACTTGTGATTGATTTTTCCGTCTGTACCGTTTGCAATGCCGCGGCTGACTGTACCTACCGGCTACTTTTTATGGTCGCCTTGTTATCACAACTGGATCGATCTCTGACAAAAACCAGGTGCTATTTACCTTATTTTTAAGCGCACATTAATTCATCCGAGCAAAACTACTTTGCCCTGCTGTGTTTTATATGCAGAAGAATTATTTATTAGAAAGCGGTATTATACCACGAAGATGGAGGCGTGCCAACATCCATCGGCACAGGTGGTCGTCCTTACTCAACGGACTCCTGCACTGGCTTACAATGTTGTGGCCGACTCACCCGTCCGTGCCGCTTTACAACGCCACAGACGACTCGCTCATCTGCCCTCGTGGTGGTTCACGCATCCGCACCGGCTTACAACGTCGCGGCTGACTCTCCCACCCGAGCCAGCTTACAACACTGCAGCCGACTCATCTGTCTATGCCTCCTCTAATGCTGTGGTCGTTTTACTGTCCGCCCTGCGGTCTGGCGTATTCAACGTGCCGGGTTGACTAACGTACACCGCTGAGGATCATAAATACATCAGGTGACATCTGTCCAGACTATTTTAAATAGCACATATCAACTTTTTCCTTTTGGGAACAATTACTCCGGGTTATGATATTATTTATGCAGGACATTTGGTCACTTCAAGAGCGGTAGCGACTCGCCCGTGTCCATACTACCTCTAATGTTGCGGTTGTTTTTTTTGTCTGCCTTCGTGGTTTGGTGTATATCAACATAATGCAGCTAACTTGCCCGTTCGCATGGTTCGCCATGCCGCTTCATTGTGGTGGTCAACTGATCATCAACTCTGTGGCGGATAAATTTTGGCCTAATATGTCAGGTAAGATCCATACAGTATATTTTTTATTGCTTTATTTAAAAGAGCAATTACTCTGGCTTGCAAGTTCTCCAGTACAGGGCAAGTTATATCACTAAGATGTTGAATAACTCATACCGGTTTATACCATGGTCAAATATGGAGACTCTCAAGCCAACTCCTCGAGTAGTCTTAAGACTCGGGGGCCACAATGACATGACTTGGAAACTCCGGGTCATTGGAGGGAATGATAACCCGGTTCCGGAGGACACCGCCATATTGATGAAAATTTAAAGGCCATCCAAAAATTGTCGGTTCAAAATAAAGATTCTGGTTTAAAATCCGGTTCAAGAGACATCTCTCTCCCGCAAAGCTACGAAGCTGTCAAATCCGGTTCAAACATCCGGCTCAAGGACAATCTGTCTCCCACAAAGTTTTGAAGCTTTCAAATCTGGTTTAAAGTTCTTGTTCAAAAAGAATTAATCTCTCGCAAGATTCGAGTTCTCAGAAAAATTAAAGGTTGCCAAAGAGAATTTGCTGCCATGATGCGCGCTTCAAACATGGGTATCCTGCCTTACGGCTTACCTTATTATGGTCACTTGGGGGCTTAATGTTCAAACATAGGTCGTATTCGAACCAAAGAGAACATAGCTGTCGGTACCCTCTTGATCGGCACACTGCCAAACTCACTAGGGGGCTTCTTGATCATATTCGAATCATAGCTTAACCCCTTTTGGGTCCGACTTGGATCGTATTCAAATCAGGGTTGTTAAAAACCTCTCAAGGTCATTTGGGGGCTTCCTGTTCAAACATAGGTCGTATTCAAACCAAAGAGAACATAACTGTCGGTACCCTCTTGATCGGCGCAACGCCAAAGCCACTAGGGGTTACATGATCGTATTCGAATCCTAGCTTAAACCCTTTGGAACGGTTTACTGATCGTATTCGAATCAGAAACCTTGATTTTTATTTGGTTTAAGTTTTTGCGAACAATCTTTGGTTTTGTCTTGAGACCTTTTTGCTCATATCTGAAGTATATATGTGTGGTTTCTATTAACCCGGATCGACTTTTGACGATAAGTCGCCATATATGACAATCATAAACATTTGGAAGTTTTGGCTTCTAAGATTAGGTTATCACCCTTACTGCAAAGGTATCCTAAACCGGCAGTACGATTCAATATCACAGGAACTGGTTTTCCAAAACCGGATTATATTATTCAAATATTTAATAGCCAACATGGATGGATTTTTATTATGGTTATCAATAGCCAATATTATGATGGAGGTCTTCAAAGTCGCTTCAGCACAATGGTTATTATTTTATCATTGGATATAATTTATTCCACAATGGAAGGAATAGTCCCGAGTCACTGCAGGCTTACGACCCGGCACTTAGGGGCTACATTATTCAAATTGAGATTACATCAAATATGCAAGTTCCATGTCACTGCCAGCATGCACCATGGCACTTGGGGGCTAATGCAAAGTCATTTTTACTGGCCTTATTGAAGACCCGACTCATCACATCATAATGAGCCGTCCCTTGGGAGCTACCAATTGCTCCTGTCAACAATTTAAGGTACACGAGTTTTATTCTATTATATTGAAGGGTCCACTGCTCAGTTGGTAAAGCACAAAGCTCTTAACCTTGTGGACGTGGGTTCAAGCCCCATGATGGGCGTTACATCATATGATGTTCTTTTCAAAGAAGTATATATAAAGTCCCAGCTCAATATTATCTTATTGAGCCGGCCATTGGGGGCTACACGTTGTTGTTCAAATCTATATGATCAGATTTATAAAGTCCCTGCTCATTATTGCATAATGACCCGGCCCTTGGGGGCTACACTGGATGAAGTTTTTATGAGTATAAGGCAATTACAAGTCCCAGGTTGCTAAAAGCATGACAACCCGGCACTTGGGGGCTACATATATGGAGTATTCAGTCTTTACTAGTGATTAAGATGAACAACATGGATTTCTTCAAAGTGGCAGTATTTATATTGAAGCAAGTCTTAAGTCATCACTTTGTTTCTGCTCAAGAGTTGGGGGCTACAGGTAATATGGATATAAGGGAGAATTTTTTTCAAATTCTCAGTTTTGAGGAAACCAGATTGACCTGGCGTCACCAATAACTATGACCCGGCATCGGCAACAATTATGACCCGGTGCTATCAATATTTACAAACCGGATATTTTTGCAATGATAAACCGGCAAATTCTGCAAGCCGGCTGAAAGTCAGATGAGTATTTCAAGACCAATATTTTTTAAGCCGGCGCTTTGGAAGCCGATTCAAATGGATTATTTCTTACAATATTTCTCTACAAGAGATCAATGTTAGGAAATTGACTCTGAAGCTGGCCTATTGGCCCAGATTTCTCAAAAGAAGTATCTGGATTTTTTACATTGACAAAGTCGAAACATATCTGCTAAGGGAGATTTTCTATGAGATCATGGACATGCAGATATCAACAAGGAAATAACAAGGAATTAATGATGATCAGGTGCTGGCTTACAAGTATTTTTTAACCCGGAGCACAACCTGTCAAATTTGTTCTTGTGTTTATTTTGCAGGATCAGTTTAACATGGATAAATCCAAATTAAACTAGGGGATAATGTCGGGGATATACCCCACGATATGACCCGACCGGACTTGGCGACTCACTGGTGACCCGCCTCGACTTGGCGACTCACTAAGTGACCCGCCCGGATCTCTCCACTCACTGATGACCCGGCCGAGCCAGGTGTCTCATTGATGACCCGGCCAGTGGGTTAGAGGAGCGACAAGACCCGGAGGCCCAGTAGGCGGTTCAAGGAAGGCCGTCTTATGTTATGGTAGGCCGGCTTAAGAGGAAAGCATAAGGAATATTCTCTTATAAAGGAAGCAAAACTAGGACTCCACTTGTAATAGGGTAATCCTAATCCTAATAGGACTGGTCATGTAAGCCGCCCCTTCAACATATATAAGGAGGGGCAGGGCACCCCAAGAGGGACAAGTTCCACAAGTTGGATAAGTTAGGGTTAGACAAACAAGTCTATAGCTCTCGAGTTAGAGCACCCGTGTAATCGTGATCATCATCATCAATATCAATGAAGAAGGATGTAGGCTTTTACCTCCACCGTGCGGGGCCGAACCTGGGTAAAACCTCGCGTCTCTCGTCCCACTCAACCCCTCTCAAGATGCCACAAAGATGCGTTGGCCTCACGACTAAGTCCTCACACTAGGACATCTTCCGTGACAATTCCATGACACTTTCTGAAACATGCATATGCATTGCATATCGCATCCCGCATGTCATACCATGTTTTGCATCATGTTGCTTGTGCATTGCACGTGGTTGATTGTGTCTCCCTTTGCTTGTGTTCTTGCTTGGGTAGAGCTGGGAGACGAGTACGTGATCGAGGAGCCCGTTGAGTATGTTTACGAGGATCAAGCTAACGTTAACTCGGAGAACTTTGCAGGCAAGATAACCATACCCTCTAAATCACTTCTATCTTTGCTTGCTAGATGCTCGCTCTATTGCTATGCCTATGCTACGATACCTACCACTTGCGTATCATGCCTCCCATATTGCCATGTCAAACCTCTAACCCACCTTGTCCTAGCAAACCGTTGTTTGGCTATGTTACCGCTTTGCTCAGCCCCTCTTATAGCGTTGCTAGTTGCAGGTGAAGTTTGGAGTTTATTCCTTGTTGGAACATATTTATTGTTGGGATATAATTATTATATCTTCTCTATTTTAATGCACCTATATACTTGATAAAGGGTGGAAGGCTCGGCCTTATGCCTGGTGTTTTGTTCCACTCTTGCCGCCCTAGTTTCCGTCATACCGGTGTTATGTTCCTTGTTGTTGCGTTCCTTACACTGTTGGGTTATAATGGGAATCCCTTGACAGTTCGCCTTGAATAAAACTCCTCCAGCAATGCCCAACATTGGTTTTACCATTTGCCACCTGGCCTCTTTTCCCTTGGGTTTCCGGAGCCCGAGGGTCATCTTTATTTAAACCCCCCCGGGCCAGTGCTCCCCTGAGTGTTGGTCCAAACTAGAGCCCCTTGCAGCGCCACCTTGATAACCCACAAGTATAGGGGAGCAATTGTAGCCTCTTTCGATAAGTAAGAGTGTCGAACCCAACGAGGAGCTAAAGGTAGAACAAATATTCCCTCAAGTTCTATCGACCACCGATACAACTCTACACACGCTTGACGTTCGCTTTACCAGAAACAAGTATGAAACTAGAAGTACTTTGTAGGTGTTGTTGGATAGGTTTGCAAGATAATAAAGAGCAAGTAAATAAAAAGTAGGGGCTGTTTAGATGAAGACACAAATAAATTAGTTTTAGTAAAGATCTTTTGTCAACAAGAAGGTTATTTGTCCCTAGGCAATCGATAACTAGACCGGTAATCATTATTGCAATTTTATTTGAGGGAGAGGCATAAGCTAACATACTTTCTCTACTTGGATCATATGCACTTATGATTGGAACTCTAGCAAGCATCCGCAACTACTAAAGATTCATTAAGGTAAAACCCAACCATAGCATTAGAGTATCAAGTCCCCTTTATCCCATACACAAACAACCTACTTACTCGGGTCTGTGCTTCTGTCACTCACGCCACCCACCATAAGCAAATCATAAACATATTGCAAACCCTACAGCGGGAATCCCTCACGCTTGCGCGACACGGAGAGCACCATAGGACAGCACCAATAATAAAACGTACAACTCAAACCAATCACGATCATCAAATAGCCATTAGGACAAAACAGATCTACTCAAACATCATAGGATAGCCATACATCATTGGGAAATAATATATAGCGTTGAGCACCATGTTTAAGTAGAGATTACAGCGGGTAAGAGAGAGGTTAGACCACTGCATAGAGGGGGGAAGAGTTGGTGATGATGGCGGTGAAGTTGTTGGTGAAGATGGCGGTGATGATGATGGCCCCCGGTGGCACTCCGGTGCCACCGGAAGCGAGGGGGAGAGAGCCCACCTCCTTATTCTTCTTCCTTGACCTCCTCCCTAGATGGGAGAAGGGTTTCCCCTCTGGTCCATGGCCTCCATGGCATGGGTGGGGCGAGAGCCCCTCCGAGATTGGATCTATCTCTCTGTCTCTCTCTGGTTCTGCGTTCTGTTCTGGCTCTGTTTCACCGTTTCATATATATATGGAGATCCCTAACTCCGATTGGCCTGAAACCTTAGCCGTGATTTTTTTTTCCAAAAATTAGCTTTCTTGCGGCAAAAGAAGAGCGTCAACCGCCTTACGGGTGGCTCACGAGGGTAGGGGGCGCGCCCAGGGGGGTCAGGCGCGCCCCCCTACCTCGTGACCACCTCGGGCACCGTCTCGCGTGGATTTTTCTTCCGGAATTTTCCAAATATTCCAAAAATAAGCTCCGTCCATTTTTATCCCATTTGGATTCCGTTTGGTATGGATATTCTGCGAAACATAAAACATGCAACAAACAGGAACTGGCACTGGGCACTGGATCAATATGTTAGTCCCAAAAATAATATAAAAAGTTGCCAAAAAGTATATGAAAGTTGAATAATATTGGCATGGAACAATCAAAAATTATAGATATGATGGAGACGTATCAGCATCCCCAAGCTTAATTCCTACTCGTCCTCGAGTAGGTAAATGATAAAAAAATAATTTTTTATGTGGAATGCTACCTAGCATAATCTTGATCATATGTCTAATCATGGCATGAATATTAAGACAAGAGTGATTCAAAGCAATAGTCTATCATTTGACATAAAAACAATAATACTTCAAGCCCACTAATAAAGCAATCATGTCTTTTCAAAATAACAAGGCCAAAGAAAGTTATCCCTACAAAATCATATAGTCTGGCTATGCTCCATCTTCACCACACAAAATATTCAAATCATGCACAAACCCGATGACAAGCCAAGCAATTGTTTCATACTTTTGACGTTCTCAAACCTTTTCAACTTTCACGCAATACATGAGCGTGAGCCATGGACATAGCACTATAGGTGGAATAGAGTATGATGGTGGAGGAGACAAAAAGGAGAAGATAATCTCACATCAACTAGGCGTATCAACGGGCTATGGAGATGCCCATTAATAGATATCAATGTGAGTGAGTAGGGATTGTCATGCAACGGATGCACTAGAGCTATAAGTATATGAAAGCTCAAACTGAAACTAAGTGGGTGTGCATCCAACTTGCTTGCTCATGAAGACCTCGGGCATTTGAGGAAGCCCCTCATCGGAATATACAAGCCAAGTTCTATAATGAAAATTCCCACTAGTATATGAAAGTGATAACTCAAGAGACTCTCTATATGAAGAACATGGTGCTACTTTGAAGCACAAGTGTGGTAAAAGGATAGTAGCACTGCCTCTTCTCTCATTTTCTCTCATTTTTTTGTTTTTTTTATATTTTTTTGGTAGGCTTCTTTGGCCTCCTTTTTTTATTTGGGCTTCTTTGGCCTCTTTTATTATTTTTTAAGTCCGGAGTCTCATCCCGACTTATGGGGGAATCATAGTCTCCATCATCCTTTCGTCACCGGGGCAATGCTCTAATAATGATGATCATCACACTTTTATTTACTTACAACTCGATACTAGAACAAAGATATGACTATATGGATGCCTCCGGTGGTGTACCGAGATGTGCAATGATCTAGCGTGGCAATGACATCAAAAAACGGACAAGCCATGAAAACATCATGCGAGCTATCTTACGATCATGCAAAGCAATATGACAATGATGCTCAAGTCATGTATATGATGATGATGGAAGTTGCATGGCAATATATCTCGGAATGGCTATGGAAATGCCATGATAGGTAGGTATGGTGGCTGTTTTGAGGAAGGTATATGGTGGGTTTATGGTACTGGCGAAAGTTGCACAATACTAGAGAGGCTAGCAATGGTGGAAGGGTGAGAGTGCGTATAATCCATGGACTCAACACTAGTCATAAATAACTCACATACTTATTGCAAAAATCTATTAGTCATCGAAACAAAGTACTACGCGCATGCTCCTAGGGTGATAGATTGGTAGGAAAAGACCATCGCTCGTCCCCGACCGCCACTCATAAGGAAGACAATCAATAAACACCTCATGCTCCGACTTTGTTACATAACGGTTCACCATACGTGCATGCTACGGTAATCACAAACCTCAACACAAGTATTTCTACAATCCACAACTACCCACTAGCATGACTCTAATATCACCATCTTTATATCGCAAAACTATTGCAAGGAATCAAACATATAATATTCAGCGATCTACAAGATTATGTAGGATTTTATGACTAACCATGTGAATGACCAGTTCCTGTCATCTCTCTAAATAGATATAAGTGAAGCAAGAGAGTTTAATTATTTCTACAAAAGATATGCCCACGCTCTAACAAATATAAGTGAAGCAAAAGAGCATTCTACAAATGGTGGTTGTCTAAGTGAAGAGAAACAGGCAATCCAAACTTCAAATGATATAAGTGAAGCACATGAAGCATTCTATAAAGCCATACTCAAAAGATATAAGTGAAGTGTAAAGAGAATTATATAAATAAACCAAGGACCATCTCAGACCAGCATGGTGCATAAAAAATATAAACCTAAATGCAAAAGACGCTCCAAGACTTGCACATATCGCATGAACGAAACGAATCCGAAAACATACCGATATTTGTTGAAGAAAGAGGGGATTCCTCCCCAGCATCCCCAAGCTTAGACTCTTGAGTCTCCTTGAATATTTACTTGGGGTGCCTCGGTCATCCCCAAGCTTGAGCTCTTGCCTCTCTTCCTTCTTCTCACATTGAAACCTTCTCAATCATCGAACACTTCATCCACACAAAACTTCAACAGAAAACTCGGTAAGACCCGTTAGTATAATAAAGCAAATCACTACTCTAAGTACTGTTGCAAACCAATTCATATTTTGTTTTTGCATTGTGTCTACTGTAATATAACTGTTTCATGGCTTAATCCACTGATATAAATTGATAGGTTCATCAAAACAAGCAAACTATGCATCAAAAACAGAATCTGTCTAAAACAGAACAGTCTGTAGCAATCTGAACATTCACCATACTTCTGATACTTGAAAAATTCTACCAAAATTAGGAAAAATAAAAAATTTGTATAGAAAGACAGTGAAAAAATAATCAGAACCATTTGACGTTCCAGCTAAAAATGTAAAATCTTGCACTACAGCCAAAGTTTCCGTCCTGCACCGTACAAACCATCAAGCAAATGTAAACATCCTAAAGGCAAACCTTGGCACATTATTTTTATAATACAATGAAATTGTACAAGGGGATAATTATTTTTGTTGAAAGGTTTCTGTAATTAAGATTCACAAAGTTTCCGTGAGCATGAACAAAGTTCAAGGAGCTCTCCCACTTCAACAGTGCTTGTCTTTCTCACTTTCACTTTCCTTTTTGAAAAGTTTTGGGTTCCCCTCTTTATTTTTGTTGTTTTTAAACTATATGAAAGCACTCAACAGGAATAGATGACTCTCTAAAACTTCCGGGTTGTCTCCCTGGCAGCGCTTTCTTTAAAGCCATTAAGCTAGGCATATAGTGCTCAAGTAGTGAATCCACCCGGATCCCAAGGTATATCAAAGCCGATTTTAATTAACAATGATTTGTAATTTAGTGGCGAGCACAAGGTAACATATATCATGTAATGACGAAGTCTAACTCTCTTCCTATGCATCGGCATGTCATAAAAGAACAATTCATGCACACATAGTAAAGGCCAATGCATAGTATAAATAGTTTCTTGCAATTTTATCATGTTGGAAACATAGAGAGGTGAAGATATAGTTCCTCTCTCATAATAATTGCAAGTAGGAGCAGCAAGCACATGCATATTATATTCATCAAAACCATCATGTGCAACGGTAAAAGCCAACCCATCAATATACTCCTTAATAAGTGCAAACTTCTCCGATATAGTATAATCGGAAGAATTCAAAAAGATAATAGGACTATCATGTGTGGGTGCAATAGCAACAATTTCATGTTTAACATAAGGAACTATAGCAAGTTCATCTCCATAAGCATAATTCATATTGGCATCTTGGCCATAAGCATAGCAAGCATCATCAAAACGGGATATTTCAAAAGAATCAATGGGATCATAACAGTCATCATAGCAATCATCCTTCGGTAAACACGGAGGGGAATTAAACAATGTATGAGTTGAAGAGTTACTCTCATTAGAAGGTGGGCACGGGTGATCAATCCGCTCTTCCTCCTTTTTTTCTTCGCTCTCCTCCTCATCTTTTTCATCAAATGAGCTCACAGTGTCATCAACTTCTTCTTCCATAGATTCCTGCAAAATATTAGTCTCTTCTTGGACAGCGGAGACTTTCTTAATAAGTGCATTAATTTCATAATTGTATTCATAATTCTCATAGCAATATTTGAGGATAGCTAAATTTTCAGATCTATAACAAGCATCATCAATATCATCAAACTCTTTAAACATAGATTCAATTTCATAAGCACCCATAAAAGCAACAAATTCTTCTATTTGTTACACATCATAGTAATCATATATACCTCTAGCATAAGAAGCCAAGGTTTCATTAACATTAAATTTGCATGAAAAGGGGAGGTGTGGATAATTCATCCTAGAGCAACAAGTATAATCATATTCCGAGCATAGTTGTCTAGCATACCACTTCAATATATAAATTTGATCCCATAATAGTTTCCATTTTGTGTCAAGCGGTAATCCCTAAAGTAGTCACGTTGATCAAACGTTACACCCATTAAATAATTGAATGGGGTTTTCTCAGGATTATTAAAGTAGTACATAATATCTTTCACATAACCAGCATCGAGGGTTTTAGGAGGTTCCCCATCTCCATGAGCAGCACGTACACCTAATTTTTTGGGTATTTCGTGTTCCATATCCATAACTAAAGATAAAGAACAACTAAGAACAGCAAATAAAAATTACTTAGTGATAAAGCAAACAAGCACACACGAGAATATCCACCCCACGCTATTGCTCCCCGGCAACGGCGCCAGAAAAAGGTCTTGATAACCCACAAGTATAGGGGATCAATTCTAGCCTCTTTCGATAAGTAAGAGTGTCGAACCCAACGAGGATCTAAAGGTAGAACAAATATTCCCTCAAGTTCTATCGACTATCGATACAACTCTACGCACGCTTGACGTTCGCTTTACCGGAAACAAGTATGAAACTAGAAGTACTTTGTAGGTGTTGTTGGATAGGTTTGCAAGATAATAAAGAGCAAGTAAATAAAAAGTAGGGGCTGTTTAGATGAAGACACAAATAAATTAGTTTTAGTAAAGAGCTTTTGTCAACAAGAAGGTTATTTGTCCCTAGGCAATCGATAACTAGACCGGTAATCATTATTGCAATTTTATTTGAGGGAGAGGCATAAGCTAACATACTTTCTCTACTTGGATCATATGCACTTATGATTGGAACTCTAGCAAGCATCCGCAACTACTAAAGTTTCATTAAGGTAAAACCCAACCATAGCATTAGAGTATCAAGTCCCCTTTATCCCATACGCAAACAACCTACTTACTCGGGTCTGTGCTTCTGTCACTCACGCCACCCACCATAAGCAAATCATAAACATATTGCAAACCCTACAGCGGGAATCCCTCACGCTTGCGCGACACGGAGAGCACCATAGGACAGCACCAATAATAAAACATACAACTCAAACCAATCACGATCATCAAATAGCCATTAGGACAAAACAGATCTACTCAAACATCATAGGATAGCCATACATCATTGGGAAATAATATATAGCGTTGAGCACCATGTTTAAGTAGAGATTACAGCGGGTAAGAGAGAGATTACACCGCTGCATAGAGGGGGGATGAGTTGGTGATGATGGCGGTGAAGTTGTTGGTGAAGATGGCGGTGATGATGATGGCCCCCGGTGGCACTCCGGTGCCACCGGAAGCGAGGGGGAGAGAGCCCCCCTCCTTCTTCTTCTTCCTTGACCTCCTCCTTAGATGGGAGAAGGGTTTCCCCTCTGGTCCATGGCCTCCATGGCGTGGGAGGGGCGAGAGCCCCTCCGAGATTGGATCCATCTCTCTGTCTCTCTCTGGTTCTGCGTTCTGTTCTGGCTCTGTTTCACCGTTTCGTATATATATGGAGATCCGTAACTCCGATTGGCCTGAAACCTTAGCCATGATTTTTTTCCAAAAATTAGCTTTCTTGCGGCAAAAGAAGAGCGTCAACCGCCTTACGGGTGGCTCACGAGGGTAGGGGCGCGCCCAGCGGGGTCAGGCGCGCCCCCTACCTCGTGACCACCTCGGGCACCGTCTCACATGGATTTTTCTTCTGGAATTTTCCAAATATTCTAAAAATAAGCTCCATCCGTTTTTATCCCGTTTGGATTTCGTTTGGTATGGATATTCTGTGAAACATAAAACATGCAACAAATAGGAACTGGCAGTAGGCACTGGATCAATATGTTAGTCCCAAAAATAATATAAAAAGTTGCCAAAAAGTATATGAAAGTTGAATAATATTGGCATGGAACAATCAAAAATTATAGATACGACGGAGACGTATCACACCTCGGGGAAACTCGAGGGCTGATTTTAGTTGTACGGATTGCTTATCCGGTGTGCCCTGAGAACGAGATATGTGCAGCTCCTATCGCGATTTGTCGGCACATTCGGGTGGCTTTGCTGGACTTGTTTTACCATTGTCGGGATGTCTTGTAACCGGGATTCCGAGTCTGATCGGATTGTCTTAGGAGAAGGAATATCCTTCGTTGACCGTGAGAGCTTGTGATGGGCTAAGTTGGGACACCTCTGCAGGGATTTGATCTTTCGAAAGTCGTGCCCGCGGTTATGGGCAAATGGGAATTTGCTAATGTCCGGTTGTAGATAACCTGAAACTTAACTTAATTAAAATGAATCAACAGAGTGTGTGACCGTGATGGTCTCTTTTCGGCGGAGTCCGGGAAGAGAACACGGTCTCGTGTTATGCTTGAACGTAGGTTGTTCTAGGATCACTTCTTGTTCATAGTTTATCGACCGTGCCTTTGCCTTCTCTTCTCGCTCTCATTTGCGTATGATAGCCACCATATATGCAAGTGCTTGCTGCAGCTCCACCTCATATCTTTTACCCTTCCCATAAGCTTAAATAGTCTTGATCGCGAGGGTGTGAGATTGCTGAGGCCCCGTGACTCACATATTACTTCCAAAACCAGATGCAGGGACCGATGATACTGCTCCAGGAGATTCGACTGAGCTCAAGTGGGAGTTCGATGAGGACTCGGGATGATACTACGTTTCCTTTCCAGACGATCAGTAGTGGTGGACTTTGTTACATTTGGGGTTGTTCTTTATTTTGTTTCAGTAGTCGGACCTTGGTTGTATCTGGATGAATGTAATGATATTTATGCTATTGTGTGACATGGCGAGTGTAAGCCAACTATGTATCTTTTTCCCTTATTCATTACATGGGTTGTGTGAAGATTACCCCACTTGCGACATTTCTTACAATGCGGTTATGCCTCTAAGTCGTGCTTCGACACGTGGGAGATATAGCCGCATCGTGGGCATTACAAGTTGGTATCAGAGCCTTCCCCGACTTAGGAGCCCCCTACTTGATTGAATCGCTGGCGTTGTTGAGTCTAGAAAAATGTTTTGAGTCATTTAGGATTATATATATCGGAGAGTAGGATTCGTTTTACTCCTCATTCCCTTCGTCGCTCTGGTGAGGCATCCTGACATAGAGTTTTGACTCTTCTCTTCTCAAATTTCACTAATTTTTTTTAGGATCACGCGGGTATCTTGGAATCGTTTCGATGGTTTTGTGAGGAGAACATTGTTCTTGGTGCCTCCTGACATTTAGGGGTTGTGGCAGTGTCCCGGGGAGTTGAGCTCCGAGGTGTTGTTGTCACAATTTTATCGTTGCAATTCTGGAATACCTGAGTTTCGCCGACATCGAAAATCTCTTTTATGCAGTTGTCGGTGAGATAACCTCGACACCACCTAGTACTGGGGCGGATTTCGGGAGTATTGCCATAACTCGTATAACGGATGCTTTTCGAAGGTTGAGGTAAATGATTTCCGAAGGTTTCTTGGTTTAGGATGGATACAGCTGGATGTAGGATTTGCTAGCTTTTGGTGAGATATTATGCTTCCCCTGTATCCCCAACACCTGATTGCATAACCGGGAAAATTTCGGGAGTTTCATAGGTGGGAATTCATCTAGCTCTAGTATTTCTTCCGGGAATATTTAGTTTGTGATTGGGTAATCCTCACCAAGTATTTGTTCTTGTCCATACCTTGTTGTTTTATTCTTCTACCTCTATTCAAGTGGCTTCTCAATTTAAGGAAGTGTGACCATTTCAATTGGAATGCATTCATTCATTTTGTTCGGATGTTAAGACTATATGTTGCAATTTTGATCCATTTGATTCAGCTCGAATATATGTCTATCAAGATGCTAACGGACGTCACCCTCTTCAGGATGGCTCCTCCAACGCGTCAGAATCCTGATCCGCCACCACCACCTCCACCTCCGGAGGCATGGCAAGCTGTGATGGCCGCTACCAATGCGAACACGCAACTGATCATGCAACTCTTGCAAGAGCGAAACCAAGGGAATCAAGGCCATGGCAACAATCAGAACCAGTTTGCTACACTCAACCAGTTCCTCGCTAACCAGCCAAAGACCTTCAGTAACTGTGTCGAGGCAACAGACGCTGATGATTGGCTCATGGATATCTGCAAGCATTTCGAGTGTAGCAACGTCAGGCCTGAGGACTTTGTCAAGTTTGCCTTGTTCCAACTCAAAGATCAAGCTCCTGAGTGGTATCAACAGTACAAATATTCCAGAGGAGGTCCTGTGATTACCTGGGATGAATTCCGTCAAGACTTCAAAGCTCACCACATTCGTCAGAGTGTTGTTGAGAGCAAGAGTGAGGAGTTCCACAATCTGAAGCAAGGCAGCTTGTCTATTTAACAGTATAACATCATGTTCCAGAAGCTCACTCGTTTCACTAAGCAAGACGTCCATGACGAGAAGAGCATGATTTATCAGTTCAAAGGTGGCCTCAGAGAAGATCTCCAACTAGCTCTCGTGCTTTTTGAGCCGTAGAAGTACGATGAGTTTTACAACATGGCACTGAAACAAGAGACTGCTCAGCTCAAGTGTGATGCTTCCAAGAAACGAGTCAGGGATGCAACTCCTTCTTCCTCAACTCAAGTGGTAACTAAGCAGAAAAAGTATTGGTTGCCTCCTCCTCCTCCATTCCGTCAGCCTTATCAGCAGAAGAGCAAAGGTGGCAATGGATCTTCCCACCCACCCAACCCAGGCTTTTAGAAAAAGACTTCGCCTCATGCTCCAAGATCAAGTGCTCCGTATCACCGTCCGCTCTCGGAGGTCACGTGCAACAAGTGTCAGCAGAAGGGTCACTATGCCAACAAATGCTTCAATCAGAGGCGTCTTCCTCCTCCTCCTGTGAGATCTGCCAGCACCGAAGTGGTCAAGCATAACCCCAAGTTCAGAAAGGTCAACATGATGAACGCAACTCAGGCAAAGGAATCGTCAGATGTGATAATGGGTAACCTTCCTGTTAACGATATTCCTGCAAAAGTTCTTTTGGACACTGGTGCATCACATTGTTTCATCTTGAGACCTTTTGCATCTAAGCATGATTTGGTTACTCAAGTTTTGCAGAGACCTTTGGCTATTGTTTCTCCGGCCCGACAAATGACTTCTCGAGTTTTCGTTCCGGATGTTTCTATCATGTTGGGCGACTATAAGTTCTCGTCTTCTCCTAACGTCCTTGGTGACTCGGATATTGATCTTATTCTCGGAATGGACTGGCTTTCTAAGCACAAGGCTCAGCTTGATTGTGCTGCCAGGCAGATTCAATTGACACATTCGTCTGAGGATGTAATCGTCTTTGCTGCTCGTGATGATACCATTCGACTGTTTTATCTCAATGAGAAGGGTGAGCTGGATGCCATATCTCAGATTCCAGTCGTTTGTGAATACCAAGACGTCTTTCCAGAAGAGCTTCCAGGAATGCCTCCGCACCGGCCAGTTGATCGTCATCGATCTTGAGCCTGGCACAGAACCTGTTTGCAAACGTCCTTACAAGCTTGGACCTGAAGAGTTGAAGGAGCTGAAGAAACAACTCGATATTCAAGAGCGTACGGGTCTCATCTAACCAAGTTCTTCTCCTTGGGATTGTGGCGTTCTTTTCGTCAAGAAGAAGGATGGAACGGACCGACTATGTGTCGACTACCGTCCATTGAACAAGAAGACCATAAAGAACAAGTACCCACTTCCCAACATAAATGAGCTTTTCGAATAACACAAAGGTGCTCATGTATTCTCCAAGCTTGATCTTCGTATGGGCTATCATCAGATTCACATTCGTGAAGAAGATATCCCCAAGACAGCGTTCAGAACAAGCTATGGTTCATATGAATACATGATACGTCTCCAATGTATCTATAATTTTTGATTGCTCCATGCTATATTATCTACTGTTTTGGACTATATTGGGCTTTATTTTCCACTTTTATATTATTTTTGGGAATAACCTATTAACCGGAGGCCCAACCCAGAATTGTTGTTTTTCGCCTATTTCAGTGTTTCGAAGAAACAGAATATCAAACGGAGTCCAAACGGAATGAAACCTTCGGGAACGTGATTTTCTCACCGAACGTGATCCAAGAGACTTGGACCCTACGCCAAGGCATCAGAGAGGCGGTCACGAGGGTGGGGGCGCCCCCCTAGGGCGCGCCCCCGGCCTCTTGGGCCCCTCGGAGCTCCACCGATGTACTCCTTCCTCCTATATATACCTACGTACCCCCAAACGATCAGAAGAGGAGCCAAAAAAAACCTAATTCCACCACCGCAACTTTCTGTATCCACGAGATCCCATCTTGGGGCCTGTTCCGGAGCTCCGCCAGAGAGGGCCGTCATCACGGAGGGCTTCTACATCATCATGGCCTCTCCGATGAAGTGTGAGTAGTTTACCTCAGACCTTTGGGTCCATAGTTAGTAGCTAGATGGCTTCTTCTCTCTTTTTGAATCTCAATACAAAGTTCTCCCCCTCTCTTGTGGAGATCTATTCGATGTAATCTTGTTTTTGTGGTGTGTTTGTTCAGACCGATGAATTGTGGGTTTATGATCATGTCTATCTATGAATAATATTTGAATCTTCTCTGAATTGTTTTATGTATGATTGGTTACCTTTGCAAGTCTCTTCGAATTATCCGTTTGGTTTGGCCAACTAGATTGGTAGTTCTTGCCATGGGAGAAGTGCTTAGCTTTGGGTTCGATCTTGCGGTGTCCTTTCCCAGTGACAGAAGGGGCAGCAAGGCACGTATTGCATTGTTGCCATCGAGGATAACAAGATGGGGTTTATTACATATTGCATGAATTTATCTCTCTACGTCATGTCATCTTGCTTAAGGCGTTACTCTGTTTTTAACTTAATACTCTAGATGCATGCTGGGTAGCGGTCGATGAGTGGAGTAATAGTAGTAGATGCAGAATCATTTCGGTCTACTTGTCACGGACGTGATGCCTATATACATGATCATGCCTAGATATTCTCATAACTATGCTCAATTCTGTCAATTGCTGAACAGTAATTTGTTCACCCACCGTAGAAAACTTATGCTCTTGAGAGAAGACACTAGTGAAACCTATGGCCCCCGGTTCTATTCTCATCATATCAATCTCCATCACTTTAATCTTGTTTTGCTTTTTACTTTACCTTTTACTTTTCACTTTGCATCTTTATACCAAAAATATTATATCTATCAGATCTCACTCTCGTAAGTGACCGTGAAGGGATTCACAACCCCTAATCGCGTTGGTTGCGGTAGCTATCGTTTTGTGCAGGTACGAGGGACTTGAGCGTGGCCTCCTGCTGGATTGATACCTTGGTTCTCAAAAAATAAGGGAAATACTTACGCTACTCAAGAGGTAGCAAGAAGGATTTCTGGCACCGTTGCCGGGGAGTCTACGCAAAAAGTCAACATACCAAGTACCCATCACAATCCCTATCTCTCACATTACATTATTTGCCATTTGCCTCTCGGTTTCCTCTCCCCCACTTCACCCTTGCCGTTTTATTCGCCCTCTCTCTCTATCCTCCCTCTCTATTTGCCACGTTTGCCCGTTTGCTCTTGTTTGCTCGTGTGCTAGTTTGCTTGTTTGTCGCGATGGCTCAACCAAGATTCGGTGATCTTCACCTTAAAAGGTTAGAGGAGATCGAAAACAACGTTAGGAAATTTATGGTTTTGCAATTTGAGCTTAATAATTTCTTTAGAAACGAGCGTAAGGACCAAAAAAGTTTTATGAGTTATATGAATAAATATCTTGATGATATGTCTAAATAATTTGATGGTATAAGATCCAAATTGCTCGTCTAGAAAAGATGACTGCTGAAATTTCGGATATGCAAGCCACCTTAGTCAATAAGATGGCCGCTAAACCGAATTCCTATGAAAATCAAGATGAAGATCTAAAAGTTATTGATGTGTCCCCTATTAAATCTTTGTTTTGCAATATGAATCTTGATGTAACTGAATATGATCTTCCTTTACCTAGAAGGCGTTCTAAAAATTGGGAGTATTTAGATGTTTATGATGAAATTGATGAAAGTGGTATTGAAAGAAATAAAAATCTAGACGTTGCTAAACCCACTATATTGCATTTCAAGGAATTTAATTATGAAAGTTTCTCTTTAATTGATTGTATTTCCTTGTTGCAATCCGTGCTAAATTCTCCACATGCTTATAGTCAACATAAAGCCTTCACCGAACATATTGTTGATGCCTTGATGCAATCTTATGAAGAAAAACTTGAGTTGAAAATTTCTATCCCTAGAATACTCTATGATGAGTGGGAACCAACTATTAAATTAAAATTAAAGATCATGAGTTTTATGCTTTGTGTGATTTGGGTGCTAGTGTCTCTACTATTCCCAAGACTTTGTGTGATTTGCTAGATTTCCATAATTTTGATGATTGCTCTCTAAACTTGCATCTTGCAGATTCTACTATTAAGAAACCTATGGGAAGGATTAATGATGTTATTATTGTTGCAAATAGGAATTATGTGCCCATAGCTTTCATTTTTCTTGATATAGATTGCAATCCTTCTTGCCCTATTATTCTTGGTAGACCTTTCCTTAGAACGGTTGGTGCGATTATTGATATGAAGGAAGGGAATATTAGATTTCAATTTCCATTAAAAAAGGGCATGGAACACTTTCCAAGAAAGAAAATAAAATTGCCATATGAAACTATCATGAGAGCCACTTATGGATTGCCTACCAAAGACGGCAATACCTAGATCTATCCTCGCTTTTATGCCTAGCTAGGGGCGTTAAACGATAGCGCTTGTTGGGAGGCAACCCAATTTTATTTTTATTCCTTGCTTTTTGCTCCTGTTTAGTAATAAATAAATTATCTAGTGTCTGTTTTGGTTGTGTTTTTTGTGTTTAATTAGTGTTTGTGCCAAGTAGAACCGTTGGGAAGACTTGGGGAAAGTCTTGTTGAACTTGCTGTAAAAAAACAGAAACTTTAGCGCTCACGAGAACTGCTGTCATTTTTATTTGAAGAGTGATATTTAGTTAATTCTTTTTGAAGATGATTAATAGATAAATTAATCACGTCCAGAAATTTATTTTAGAATTTTTGGGGTTCCAGATATTGCGCTAGCTACATATTACTACAGACTGTTCTGTTTTTGACAGATTCTGTTTTTCGTGTGTTGTTTGCTTATTTTGATGAATCTATGGTTAGTAAAATAGTTTATAATCCATATAGAAGTTGTAATACAGTAGTTTTAACACCAATATAAATAAATAATGAGTTCATTACAGTACCTTGAAGTGGTCTTTTGTTTTCTTTCGCTAACGGAGCTCACGAGTTTTCTACTTTAAGTTTTGTGTTGTGAAGTTTTCAAGTTTTGGGTGAATTCTTGTGATGGATTATGGAACAAGGAGTTGCAAGAGCCTAATCTTGGGGATGCCCATGGCACTCCCAAGATAATCCAAGTACACCAAAAAGTCAAAGCTTGGGGATGCCCCGGAAGGCATCCCCTCTTTCGTCTACTTCCATCGGTAATTTACTTGGAGCTATATTTTTATTCACCAACATGATATGTGTTTTGCTTGGAGCGTCTTGTATTATTTGTGTCTTTGGTTGTTAGTGTGCCACAATCATCCTTGCTGTACACACCTTTTGATAGAGCCATACATGAATTAGAATTTGATAGAATACTCTATGTGCTTCACTTATATCTTTTTGAGCTAAGTAGTTTTGCTTTCTGTGCTTCACTTATATCTTTTGAGCGTTATAATTTTACTCTATGTGCTTCACTTAGATATTTTAGAGCACGGTGGTGTATTTGTTTTAAAGAAACTATTGATCTCTCATGCTTCACTTAAATTATTTTGAGAGTCTTAATAGCATGGTAATTTGCTTAATAATAACATGCTTGGTATTCAAGATTTGTGAAACTTTCTTTTGAGTGTATTGAATACTAAGAAAAGTTGGATGCTTGATAATTGTTTTGAGATATGGAGGTAATAGTATCAAAATCATGCTAGTTGAGTAGTTGTGAATTTGAGAAGTGCTTGTGTTGAAGTTTGCATGTCCCGTAGCATGCACATATGGTAAAACGTTATGTAACAAATTTGAAACACGAGGTGTTATTTGATTGTCCTTCTTATGAGTGGCGGTCGGGGATGAGCGATAGTCTTTTCCTACCAATCTATCCCCTTAGGAGCATGCGCGTAATACTTTGGTTTTTGATGGCTTGTGGATTTTTGCAGTAAGTATATGAGTTCTTTATGACTAATGTTGAGTCCATGGATTATACACACTCTCACCCTTCCATCATTGCTAGCCTCTACGGTACCGTGCATTGCCCTTTCTCACATCAAGAGTTGGTGCAAACTTCGCCAGTGCATCCAAACCCTGTGATATGATACGCTCTTTCACACATAAACCTCCTTATATCTTCCTCAAAACAACCACCATACCTACCTATTATGGCATTTCCATAGCCACTCCGAGATATATTGCCATGCAACTTTCCATCATCCAGTTTATCATGACACATTCATCATTTTCATATTGCTTAGCATGATCATATAGTTGACATAGTATTTGTGGCAAAGCCACCGTTCATAATTTTTTTCATACTTGTCACTCTTGATTCATTGCATATCCCGGTACACCGCCGGAGGCATCCATATAGAGTCATACTTTGTTCTAATATCGAGTTGTAATCATTGAGTTGTAAATAAATAGAAGTGTGATGATCATCATTCAATATACCATTGTCTCAAAAAAAGAAAGGCCAAAGAAAAAAAGAAGGCCCAAAAAAAGAAAATAAATAAAAAAGGGGCAATGCTAATATTCCTTTTTCCACACTTTTGCTTCAAAGTAGCACCATGCTCTTCATATAGAGATTCTCTTGAGTTATCACTTTCATATACTAGTGGGAATTTTCATTATAGAACTTGGCTTGTATATTCCAACAATGGGCCTCCTCAAGTGCTCTAGGTCTTCGTGAGCAAGCAAGTTGGATGCACACCCACTTAGTTTCTTTTATTTGAGCTTTCATACATTTACAGCTCTAGTGCATCCGTTGCATGGCAATCCCAACTCCTTGCATTAACATCAATCGATGGGCATCTCCATAGCCCATTGATTAGCCTCGTTGATGTGAGACTTTCTCCTTTTTGTCTTCTCCACATAACCCCCATGATTCTATTCCACCCATAGTGCTATATCCATGGCTCACGCTCATGTATTGCATGAAAGTTTATGAGTTTGAAATTATTAAGGTATGAAACAATTGCTTGGATTTTCATCGGGGTTGTGCATGATGAGAGCATTCTTGTGTGATGAAAATGGAGCATGACTAAACTATATGATTTTGTAGGGATAAACTTTCTTTGGCCATGTTACTTTGAGAAAACATAATTGCTTTGTTGGTTTACTTGAAGTATTATTATTCTCTATGTCAATATGAACTTTTGTCTTGAATCTTCCTAATCTGAATATTCATACCACAATTAAGAAGATTTGCATCGAAATTATTCCAAGTAGCACTCCGCATCAAAAATTCTCTTTTTATCATTTACCTACAAGAGGACGAGCAGGAATTAAGCTTGGGGATGCCTAATACGTCTCCAACTTATCTATAATTTTTGATTGCTCCATGCTATATTATATACTGTTTTGGACTATATTGGGTTTTATTTTCCACTTTTATATTATTTTTGGGACTAACCTATTAACCGGAGGCCCAGCCCAGAATTGCTGTTTTTTTGCCTATTTCAGTGTTTCGAAGAAACGGAATATCAAACGTAGTCCAAATGGAATGAAACCTTTGGGAACGTGATTTTCTCACCGAACATGATCCAGGAAACTTGGACCCTACGCCAAGGCATCAAAGAGGCGGTCACTAGGGTGGGGGCGTGCCCCCCCTAGGGCGCGCCCCCTGCCTCGTGGGCCCCTCGGAGCTCCACCGACGTACTCCTTCCTCCTATATATACCTACATACCCCCAAACGATCAGAAGAGGAGCCAAAAAAACCTAATTCCACCGCCGCAACTTTCTATATCCACGAGATCCCATCTTGGGGCCTGTTCCGGAGCTCCGCCGGAGAGGGCCGTCATCACGGAGGGCTTCTACATCATCATAGCCTCTCCGATGAAGTGTGAGTAGTTTACCTCAGACCTTCGGGTCCATAGTTAGTAGCTAGATGGCTTCTTCTCTCTTTTTTAATCTCAATACAAAGTTCTCCCCCTCTCTTGTGGAGATCTATTCGATGTAATCTTCTTCTTGCGATGTGTTTGTTGAGACCGATGAATTGTGGGTTTATGATCAAGTCTATCTATGAATAATATTTGAATCTTCTCTGAATTCTTCGATGTATGATTGGTTATCTTTGCAAGTCTCTTCGAATTATCCGTTTGGTTTGGCCAACTAGATTGGTAGTTCTTGCCATGGGAGAAGTGCTTAGCTTTGGGTTCGATCTTGCGGTGTCCTTTCCCAGTGACAGAAGGGGCAGCAAGGCACGTATTGCATTGTTGCCATCGAGGATAACAAAATGGGGTTTATTTCATATTGCATGAATTTATCTCTCTACGTAATGTCATCTTGCTTAAGGTGTTACTCTGTTTTTAACTTAATACTCTAGATGCATGCTGGATAGTGGTCGATGAGTGGAGTAATAGTAGTAGATGCAGAATCGTTTCGGTCTACTTGTCACGGACGTGATGCCTATATACATGATCATGCCTAGATATTGTCATAACTATGCTCAATTCTGTCAATTGCTGAACAGTAATTTGTTCACCCACCGTAGAATACTTATGCTCTTGAGAGAAGCCACTAGTGAAACCTATGGCCCCCGGTTCTATTCTCATCATATCAATCTCCATCACTTCAATCTTGTTTTGCTTTTTACTTTACCTTTTACTTTTCACTTTGCATCTTTATACCAAAAATACCAAAAGTATTATATCTATCAGATCTCACTCTCGTAAGTGACCGTGAAGGGATTGACAACCCCTAATCGCGTTGGTTGTGAGTAGCTATTGTTTTGTGCAGGTACGAGGGACTTGAGCGTGGCCTCCTACTGGATGGATACCTTGGTTCTCAAAAACTAAGGGAAATACTTACGCTACTCTGCTGCATCATCCCTTCCTCTTCGGGGAAAATCCAACACATGCTCAAGAGGTAGCAAGATGGATCATGCCAAGCATTTGAGATTGGTGCTGATCGGATTCATGATCCTTGGCATGATGAACTCAAAGAACATCAGTTCTATGTGAAGTTTTCAAAGTGCGAGTTTTGGCTCGATGAGGTTCTCTACCTTGGACATATCATCTCCGCCAAGGGCATAGCTGTTAATCCTGAGAAGGTGTCTGCAATTGTGAATTGGGAACCACCTCAGAATGTGAAGCAACTCCGCCGCTTCCTTGGGCTCGCAAGCTATTGTCGAAGGTTCGTTGAGAACTTCTCTAAGATCGCGAAGCCTCTTTCCAACCTTCTCTAGAAGCGTGTGAAGTATGTCTGGTCGCCTGAATGTCACGTCACTTTCAACACCCTCAAAGAGAAGTTAGTCACTGCTCCAGTTCTGACTCCTCGTGATGAATCCAAACCGTTTGAGGTCTTCTGTGATGCTTCCCTTCAAGGTCTTGGTGCAGTGTTGATGCAAGAGAAGAAAGTTGTGGCCTATACCTCTCGCCAGTTGAAACCCAATGAAAAGAACTACCCCACTCTTGACCTCGAGTTGGCAGCAGTTGTCCATGCTCTTTTAACATGGAGACATCTCTTATTGGGAAGAAAAGTGGACATCTTCACTGATCATAAGAGTCTCAAGTACATCTTCACTCAGCCAAACCTAAACCTCAGGCAAACTCGTTGGGTCGAGATGATTCAAGAGTATAATCCGAGTATTGAATATACTCCAGGCAAGGCCAATGTAATTGCTGACGCATTGAGCAGGAAGGCTTACTACAACAGTTTGATTCTCAAGCCTTACCAACCAGAGCTTTGCGAAGCTTTCCGCAAACTCAATCTCCAAGTTGTTCCTCAAGGATTCCTTGCCAACCTCCAAGTCTCTCCTACTTTGGAAGATCGGATTCATGAAGCTCAACTTCCTGATGCTATGGTGAAGAAGGTGAAGATTGGGATTGCCAAGAGTCAACCCAAGTACAAGTGCTATCGTCTTGATGACAAGGATACTCTATTCTTCGAAGATCGCATTGTTGTGCCTAAGGGTCACCTTCGTAAAGTCATTATGAATGAGGCTCACAATTCACTCCTCTCTATTCACCCTGGAAGTACAGAGATGTACCAGGACCTCAAGCAGTCGTATTGGTGGACTTGAATGAAGAGCGAGATTGCTCAGTTCGTGAATGAATGTGATGTCTGCAGAAGAGTGAAAGCAGAACACCAACGACCAGCTGGTCTCCTCCAACCTCTTGCCATTCCAGAATGGAAGTTTGACCATATTGAGATGGACTTCGTGACTGGATTTCCAAAGTCCAAGCGTGGCAATGATGCTATCTTCGTTGTCATCAACAAGCTCACTAAAGTGGCTCATTTTCTTCCTATCAAAGAATCTATCACAGCAGCTCAGTTGGTAGAGCTATATACCTCCAGGATTGTCTCTCTGCACGGCATTCCGCAGTTGATATCTTCAGATCATGGGAGCATCTTCACCTCTAAGTTCTGGGATTCTTTTATGAAGGCTATGGGCACCAAGATTCGCTTCAGCACAGCTTTTATCCTCAAACCAGTGGCCAAGTCGAGTGAGTCAATCAAATTCTTGAAGATATGCTCAGAGCTTGTGTCATCTCTTTCGGTATGAAGTGGGAAGAATGTCTTCCATATGCCGAGTTCTCCTACAACAACAGCTTCCAAGCGAGTTCAGGCAAGGCCCCATTCGAGATTCTCTATGGCAGGAAGTGTCGTACTCCTCTTAACTGGTCAGAGACTGGTGAACGTCAACTTCTTGGCAATGACTTGATCACAGAGGCAGAAGAAATGTGCAAAGTCATTCGCGAAAATCTATAAGCCACGCAATCGCGCCAGAAGAGTTACTATGATAGCAAGCATCGTGACTTGGCTTTCGAGATCGGAGACCATGTCTACCTCCGCGTCACTCCAATGAAAGGTACTCGTCGCTTCGGTATCAAAGGGAAGCTTGCCGCTAGATACGTGGGTCCTTTCAAGATCATTGGCAAAAGAGGTGATCTCGCTTATCAACTTGAGCTCCCCTCCAACTTTGCAAAGGTGCACGACGTGTTTCACGTGTCTCAACTCCGCAAGTGTTTCACGAATCCTGACCGCACCATCAACTTCGAAGAGATTGATCTCCAGGAATACCTATCTTATCGTGAGAACCCCGTTGCTATTCTTGAAGAAACTGAGCGCAAGACTCGCAACAAGTCTATCAAATTCCTGAAAGTCAAGTGGTCACATCATTCCGACCATGAAGCCACCTGGGAACGTGAGGACCACCTCCGTTCTGAGTACCCGGAGTTTTTTCCAGTCCTAGATCTCGGGACGAGATCCTTTCGTAGTGGTGGAGTGTTGTAACACCCCCTATGTAACTTGCCATATTTGTATTCCAACTCTTGGCATTTCCGGCACTAAGTTATGATATTTCCTTGTTGTCGGGTTTTTGTCTGCGTGTGCTTTTGTCTTTGTCATGCATCTCATATCACGTCATCATGTGCATCGCATTTGCATACATGTTCGTCTCATTCATCCGAGCATTTCCCCCATTGTCTGTTTTGCATTCCGACGCTCCTATGTCCTCCGATGTCCCCTTTTACCTCTTTTCGTGTGCGGGTATTAAACGTTCTCGGATTGGACCGGGACTTGCCATGCGGCCTTGGTTTACTACTGGTAGACCGCCTCTCAAGGTTCGTGCCATTTGGACTTCGTTTGATACTCCAACGGTTAACCGAGGGACCGAGAAGGCCTTGTGTGTGTTGCAGCCCAACACCACTCCAAAATGGCCCAAAGCTCACCAAAACCTCCTCCATCATCTATCTCGTTCGATCACGATCGTGTGGCCGCAAACCGTGCTCAATTTGGAGCCTCCTAGCTCCTCCTACCTATAAAAAGGCCACTCCCCCGATATTTTCGGATCATTCCCTACCCTAACCCTAGTCTCCTTCCTCCTCCAGCCGCCGGACGTGTCCGACCGGGCCGGACACGTCCACCCCGCTCCCCTCGGCCAACCACCGAGTGCCACCTGTCGCCACCGTGTCATTCGCTGCCGCCGGCCCGCTCGGCCCAGGGCAGGCCCTCCCCGCGCTCCGTTCGGGCCGCGCCCCGCACCCGCGAGCGCCGCCGCCCTCCGCCGCACCGCCGCCCACCGACGCAGCGCCCCGCCGCCCGCATACTTACCGGTGACCGCCACCCGCACCGTGCCACTCCGCCCCGCTCCACCTCGCCGCCCTCGCCACCCACGTCGTCCTCGCCGGCGCCACCTCCTCTCCGGCGAGCCCCTGCTCTGGATCCGGCTACCCCGATCTACCTCCGCTGAGCTCGGACGAACTCCGATGAGAGATCCGGCCGCCTCGGTTCGCGTGCCTGATGAACCCTAGATCTCGGTTGACTTTCTCTCTAATTCCCTGTAATTGTTGGCAATTTTCATCATGGCATAACTCGGCACCTGTGGCTTCGTTTTGGGCGTGTAGCATATCAAATTGTTCGACTCGACGAGTACTTCAGTTCATCTCATTGCATCATGTTCATTTGAGATCATCTTGATGCCCTAAATGCTGTTGCAAGAGTGCTAGTTTATATTAGTTTCAGATTCTTATCAGCAATTGGACATTTGTCATTTTTGCCATGATTGATGTGTGCCTCCTATGAACTTGAGCCCTACATGAGTTTTGAAGTATGCCATGCCATCTGTACAGGAGTGAATGCCATGTATTTTTGTGATCTCTGTGGTGACTATCACAAGCATGCAAAGTAGCCCTCGTAATGTTGCTGATTTCGGGGACTTAGAAATATTCTAAGTCTTTGCCCTGTTAATAGTTTTATGCCATGTATTCATGTTGCTACAGAGTGATTCATGCCTATTTTGAGCATGATCAGTAAGGGTGTTTTGTAGATAATGTTGTGCTCTATCCATCCATGTCTTTGTTTGCAATTATGGAGCACCCTAGCTTGTGTCAATCGAGCTCTACTTTTTCAATAAAATGTTCCTGGCAGAATGTTTACGTGTTAAGCATTTTTGCCGAGCTTGTTGTAGTTGATCCATACATGCTATGTTGTTGTTCTTGCCATGTTTAGCTTCTATGCCATGTCTACTTGCTGGGTGTATGCTTAGTTTGTCTTGCAATGCTTTGTGGTGAGTGCATCGAACTCGTAAACATGCGTACTTAATGCCTGTTTTGCCATGTTCCAGTTTTTCTACTAAGTCTGAATCTGTTAACGATAATTGCTATGTTCACATGGTTGCCATTGTATTTTCTGATCCCTTTTGGCTTATGGTCAGTAAGGGACTTTTGTTGTATGCTTTGAGTAGCTTCATGCCATGCCTTGCTTTTCCATGATATGTTCCTGTATCATGTTCTTATCTTTCTCTAAACATTGCATCCTGATGTTAAATTCCGGACATGTTATTTTCACTAAGTCTGTAACCTGATATCTTTTGCACTTTTGCCATGCTTGTTTGAACCTGCTATTGAGTGAATTAGCCGTAGCTCAGTGTTCATCTTTTTTCAAGAATCTTGAGTGGATCCCTGCCATACATTTTGTTGCTATGTTAGAGTGTTGTAGCATGTTGTTCTTGATGCATTTAGATGGCCTCATGCTGTTAATCGCTGATCGGTGCCATATTTGTTTTGCTTGCCATTTGCACACCGTGCATCCGATTCCGGTGATCTTTATATCGATTTCGACCGAAATCAACTCATCTTTCCAGTGGAACTCTTGGTTTTCCAAGTTGAGGCCAGGTTCAATCTTTCCTTTCTGAAACATGCATATGCATTGCATATCGCATCCCGCATGTCATACCATGTTTTGCATCATGTTGCTTGTGCATTGCATGTGGTTGATTGTGTCTCCCTTTGCTTGTGTTCTTGCTTGGGTAGAGCCGGGAGACGAGTACGTGATCGAGGAGCCCGTTGAGTACGTTTACGAGGATCAAGCTAACGTCAACTCGGAGAACTTTCTAGGCAAGATGACCATACCCTCGAAATCACTTCTATCTTTGCTTGCTAGATGCTCGCTCTATTGCTAAGCCTATGCTAGATACCTACCACTTGCTTATCATGCCTCCCATATTGCCATGTCAAACCTCTAACCCACCTTGTCCTAGCAAACCGTTGTTTGGCTATGTTACCGCTTTGCTCAGCCCCTCTTATAGCGTTGCTAGTTGCAGGTGAAGTTTGGAGTTAGTTCCTTGTTGGAACATGTTTATTGTTGGGATATCATTATGATATCTTGTATATTTTAATGCACCTATATACTTGGTAAAGGGTGGAAGGCTCGGCCTTATGCCTGGTGTTTTGTTCCACTCTTGCCGCCCTAGTTTTCGTCATACCAGTGTTATGTTCCTTGATGTTGCGTTCCTTACACAGTTGGGTTATAATGGGAACCCCTTGAAAGTTCGCCTTGAATAAAACTCCACCAGCAATGCCCAACATTGGTTTTAACATTTGCCACCTAGCCTCTTTTCCCTTGGGTTTCCGGAGCCCGAGGGTCATCTTTATTTAACCCCCCCCCCCCGGGCTAGTGCTCCCCTGAGTGTTGTTCCAAACTAGAGCCCCTTGCAGCACCACCTCGGGGAAACTCGAGGGCTGGTTTTAGTTGTACGGATTGCTTATCCAGTGTGCACTGAGAACGAGATATGTGCAGCTCCTATCGAGATTTGTCGGCACATTCGGGTGGCTTTGCTGTCCTTGTTTTACCATTGTCGAGATGTCTTGTAACTAGGATTCCGAGTCTGATCGGATTGTCTTGGGAGAAAGAATATCCTTCGTTGACCGTGAGAGCTTGTCATGGGCTAAGTTGGGACACCCCTGCAGGGATTTGATCTTTCGAAAGCCGTGCCCGCGGTTATGGGCAGATGGGAATTTGTTAATGTCCGGTTGAAGATAACCTAAAACTTAACTTAATTAAAATGAATCAACAGAGTGTGTGGCCCTGATGGTCTCTTTTCGGAGGAGTCCGGGAAGAGAACACGGTCTCGTGTTATGCTTGAACGTAGGTTGTTCTAGGATCACTTCTTGTTCATAGTTTATCGACCGTGCCTTTGCCTTCTCTTCTCGCTCTCATTTGCGTATAATAGCCACCATATATGCTAGTGCTTGCTGCAGCTCCACCTCATATCTTTTACCCTTCCCATATGCTTAAATAGTCTTGATCGCGAGGGTGTGAGATTGCGGAGTCCCCGTGACTCACAGATTACTTCCAAAACAAGATGCAGGGACCAATGATACCACTCCAGGAGATTCAACTGAGCTCAAGTGGGAGTTGGATGAGGACATAGGACGATACTACGTTTCCTTTTTAGACGATCAGTAGTGGTGCCCAGTCGGGGCGATCGGGGACTTTGTCGCATTTGGGGTTGTTCTTTATTTTGGTTCAGTTGTCAGACCTTGATTGTATCTGGATGAATGTAATGATATTTATGCTATTGTGTGATGTGGCAAGTGTACGCCAACTATGTATCTTTTTCCTTTATTCATTACATGGGTTGTGTGAACATTACCCCACTTGCGACATTGATTACAATGCGGTTATGCCTCTAAGTCGTGCTTCGACACGTGGGAGATATAGCCGCATCGTGGGCGTTACAACAAGAAGCAAGCGAACAAAAAGAGGCAAATAGAGAAAGAGAGGGAGGATAGAGAGAGAGGGCAAATAAAATGGCAAGGGTGAAGTGGGGGAGAGGAAAACGAGAGGCAAATGGCAAATAATGTATTGCGGGAGATAAGGGTATGTGATGGGTACTTGGTATGTTGACTTGTGCGTAGACCTCCCCGGCGACGACGCCAGAAATCCTTCTTACTACCTCTTGAGCACTGCGTTGGTTTTCCCCGAAGAGGAAGGGATGATGCAGCAAAGTAGCATAAGTATTTCCCTCAGTTTTTGAGAACCAAGGTATCAATCCAGTAGGAGGCTACGCGCGAGTCCCTCGCACCTGCACAAAACAAATTAATCCTCGCAACCAACGCAAATAGGGGTTGTCAATCCCTGTAGGGCCACTTAAGAGAGTGAGATCTGATAGATATGATAAGATAATATTTTTGGTATTTTTATGATAAAATATGCAAAGTAAAATACAGGCAAAGTAAATAGCAAAGGAAATAACTAAGTAGTAGGAGAACAATATGATAAAGATAGACCCGGGGGCCATAGGTTTCACTAGTGGCTTCTCTCAAGAGCATAAGTATTCTACGGTGGGTGAACAAATTACTATTGAGCAATTGACAGAATTGAGCATAGTTATGATAATGTCTACGTATGATCATGTATATAGGCATCACGTCCGAGACAAGTAGACCAACTCCTGCCTGCATCTACTACTATTACTCCACTCATCGACCGCTATCCAGCATGGATCTAGAGTATTAAGTTAAAAACAGAGTAACGCCTTAAGCAAGATGACATGATGTAGAGGGATAGACTCATGCAATATGAAGAAAACCCCATCTTGTTATCCTTGATGGCAACAATACAATACGTGCCTTGCTGCCCTTACTGTCACCGGGAAAGGGCACCGCAAGATTGAACCCAAAGCTAAGCACTTCTCCCATTGCAAGAAAGATCAATCTAGTAGGCCAAACCAAACTGATAATTCGAAGAGACTTGCAAAGATAACCAATCATACATAAAATAATTCAGAGAAGATTCAAATATTATTCATAGATAGACTTGATCATAAACCCACAATTCATCGGTCTCAACAAACACACCGCAAAAAGAAGATTACATTGAATAGATTTCCAGAAGAGAGGGGGAGAACATTGTATTGAGATCCAAAAAGAGAGAATAAGCCATCTAGCTACTAACTATGGACCCGTAGGTTTGAGGTACACTACTCACACTTCATCGGAGAGGCTATGGTGTTGATGTAGAAGCCCTCCGTGATCGATGCCCCCTCCGGCGGAGCTCCGGAACAGGCCCCAAGATGGGATCTCATGGATGCAAAAAGTTACGGAGGTGGAATTAGGGTTTTGGCTCCTGTTCTGATCGTTTGGGGGTACATGGATATATATAGGAGGAATGAGTACGTCGGTGGAGCAACAGGGGGCCCACAAGGGTGGAGGGCATGCCTGGTCGGGGTGGGCGTGCCCCCTACCTCATGGACTCCTCTTTCTTTTCATTACGTAGGGTCCAAGTCTCCCAGGTCTTGTTCGTTGAGAACACGTTCCAGAAGGTTTCATTCCTTTTGGACTCTGTTTGATATTCCTTTTCTTCGAAACCCTAAAACAGGCAAAAAACAGCAATTCTGGGCAGGGCCTCCGGTTAATAGGTTAGTCCCAAAAATAATATAAAAGTGGATAATAAAGCCCAATAATGTCCAAAATAGTAGATAATATAGCATGGAGCAATCAAAAATTATCGATACGTTGGAGACGTAACATGCACATAACAACAACAACGGGCACACAAGGCTTATGTCCGCCTGCCTGATCAGGGTAGCGCGCGCCCATAACCTTCCCTCATTGGAGGCACCGGTGCGAGGCACAGCAATAGCATCACATTAGGCCTTCCCATAAAGGAAAATGTGGTTGCACTGGAGAAAGCCCGGTTCGGTGGCACCTAACCAATTTAATGACGGAATTTATCCCAAAAAACATAAATGTAATGACGGATACTCCGATATCATCTATCAACCTATAATCCAAGTCATATCATACCCAACAACTAATGCAAGCATCATAACATCATACCAAGACACTCCGAGGATATTGTAACACTACTATGAGGATGAATACAAGAACGATAAGACTACTACTCAAATATCAAGAACTAACTATCCAACTAAGATCCACATGCAAGCATCATTTCCAACATCATACTCCAAAACATAATATCATCTAGCATCATGATGAAACTAACACTAGCCACTAATAATCCAAAGGAAACATGATATCCAAACAAATACTCCAAAGCACAATACCGTCATGAACATAATCATAATAGCCACTAAGAATCCAAAGGCAACATGATATCCAAAGAAATACTCCAAAGCGTAATACCGTCATGAACATAATCATAATAGCCACTAAGAATCCAAAGGCAACATGATATCCAAAGAAATACTCCAAAACATAATACCATCATGAACATAATCATAATAGCCACTAAGAATCTAAAGGCAACCTGTCATCCACATAATCATCAAAACATAAGTCCTAGAACTCCAAACAATATCATGGCCATATCAACATCAAAGCAATACTCCGAGAAATGCCATGAAATAATCATACATAGCTAAAGCAATATTTTAAACAAGTTCAGATAAATAAATCATGCCGCTGCGTTGCAATCATGCAAATGGAGGGTGTGGCTTGCCTGGGGTGGAAGAAATCACCAGAAAGAAGTGCGAGAAGCTCGCGGAAAGAATCGTTGGAAAACATTCACTCTCGGAGGGGCCTGAATAAGGGAAGGGGCAAAATGGTCATTTTTAGAATGTTGTCACATGGTGAAATGATACCAACAGAACAGGCTCAACGAAACAAAGAAGTGGGCTTTTGAATCACCTCATTTGGAGTTGGGAGCAAAAAGATATGATAGTTTTTCTGCCAGGGACCTATCTATAATGAAAATATTTCCAAACAGGACCTGGACAAAAAAACAGAAAGCGTATCAGAAGGAAATAAGTTTTCTAGAAGTGAAAACACATTCTGGGCTGAACTAGAAGAGGAATACGCTTTTGGTAAGTGAAGACATAATCCTACGGATTATGCCTCCACTTATCCAGCGTGGCAAAGGCGGGACCAAGCGGCTATGAGACTTACAGGTGGGTCCCACTGGCTCTCTCTCTCCTCCTGGCCTTCCCCTTCTTCTTCCACGACATGCGCCCACAGAGCAGAGGAGGCCGAGCGCTCCAGCGATGGCTGCCGGGGCTACAGGGCAACTCCGGCGAGGCTCCGCCCATGGATGAGCTCGTCGAGGAGAGGCGCACCCAGAGGGACAGGTTACAGCCGCCGGGACAGGTCAAGGTGAAAGTGGTTTTGACTCCGACGGGGTGGCTTTCGGGCACGAGTGGGTTTAGGGCGTTGGGTTGCTCTGGCGACGAGGGAAAAGCATGGGAGAGCTGGCCGGAGCTCAAGGGAGCTAGTGGTGATGGGGAGAGGAAGGGAAGAGGCACGGCTTGCCCGAATCGAGGAGGGGCAGAGGCGGCAACCATGGCAGCCATTGGAGGCTCGGGAGCTCTTGGAGCTCAAGGTAGGGGTCGGCGAGGACCGAGAGAGTGAGGTGAGGCTGCTGGTCTGCTCGAACTGCTCTGGGGAGGCCTATATATAGGCGGGCGAGAGGGATGGGCTCGGGGGCCGCCGGGCACGTCCGGCCGTGGCTCTAGCGAGGCCAGCGATCACGGGGAGGTGCGGGAATGCGACAAGGGAGGAACGGACGAGCAACAGTGAAGCATAGGGCAAGAGGGGCCGAGGGCGCAGAGGAAGAAGACGCCGCCACGCCATTAATGCTCGGTCGGCCACAGTGCGCCGGTGGGCGTGCGGCGACGAACGCTGACGGAGGGGGAAGTGGCTCCAGGAGGACGGCGATGACGCGACGAACACGGTGGACAGTCCCGTGCTCGCTGAGACGCCAAGAAGAGGAGGGGCCCAAACAAGAAGACATTCTGGGCGTGGCTAGAGCATGCCAAAGAGGTGGTCACCGCGTGAGCTAGTGAGGAGAAGGTGCCAAGGGTTGGCAAACGTTTTCTAGTGGTAAGTCCTTCCTGGGTAGGTTACAACCGCGGTGGTAGCTCGGTTAAAAGTGAAGCGGGTAAATGGTAAGTAAGCTCTGAACCATGATGCAGTGACCAACAGATAAATGCAAAGGGCTAAATAAGCTGTCTGATAGGTTTAGGATAGGAAGGACTCTAGTCCTATGAAATTTGAGGTGATTTGGACCAATGGTTGATATAGTTGCTTTGGAACTGACCAAAACAGTCCATAAACTTGATCATGATGATGCACTCACATGAAGCATCAACATGAGATCAAATTTGGCAAGGCTTGATGATTTGATCATATAAAGATGCTGTAAAAGTTTCATACCAATTGGATTAACCAAAATGGTACTTGCTTCACAAACATCCTTGCTAACCAGAAACTTGCAATAATTTTGGAGAAATAATGGTTAGGTGAAATGGTTCCAAATTTGGTGTAGAGAAGTTTTATGGTCATGAGAATGCTCTGGAAATTTTTTAGGCAAAATGAAGCAATATAAAATGTACTTGCTTCACAACCTGAAAATATTGCCAGAATCAAAGATTTGGGCCTGTGCTCACATAGATGATTGGATGGGGCTAATACTTGCAGGAGTTAGATAATATGAGCGCAAGAAGGAGTGTGCAAAAATTCAACTCATTTGGATAATCCTGGCTATCACTTCCTTCACAAAGGCTTCCCTCAGACAGGAACTTTGAAAAAATCACCGAGAAAGTTTGGCTAGGCAAATAAAGTTAAATTTTGGCACCGGTTAATTATTTGGATGATATATCATGCCCAAAAAGTTTGGGGGCAAATGGGCAAAGATAAATAACACTTGCTTCACAATGTGCCATTTAGGACAGAATAGGAAATGAATTTATTGAGCATGATGAGAAATATGGCCAATGAAATATTATTCCATATTTGACGAACATAACCCAAACAATTTATAAGAATTATTTGGGGATTTTTGGATGGGAAAAAATATAGGTTGCTTCAGAACCTAGGGAAGATGGGGTTATTCCTTTAATAGGAAAAGGAATATTCCCTAGAAAAAGAAATTAGGGTTTGGTCAAGCACTAGAGTGACATGATTGTGACAAGGTTTTGAGGATTTTGAGCCACTTGGGATAGGAAATGAAGATGATTTCCCATATGACAAGGCCACAGAACCACTCCAAACAGAAAAACTGAGCAAAAACCCAATAAATCAAAAGAAAAAGAAAAGGGCCAAAAACCAGGCTATTACAACTCTTACCCCCTTAAAGAAATCTCGTCCTCGAGATTTAGTTGCTCAGGGAACAAGTATGACTTGAGGATACCGTTTCCGACTCGGGTATCCTTTTTCCTTTATTTATTGTTCCCCCAAGAATTTCAGATGATCAACTTACCTTGCTCTGGGGTGGCTTGCTTCACCTTTCCCCAAATTCTGACGGGTTTTTGCTCGTATACCACTTCCTTTTGCTGACGTGAAGTTTCTCATATCTGCGGTGATATCGAATGGATCTGAGCATAAATTTTCCTTTGGTCATGAAAACCTTAATACTTCTGTCATGGGGTTGCTTCAAATAAATGCAGGCCTTATGGTTTCAATAAATGATAAGAATTAATCATGGCCACCTTCTGACGGGATCAGACTGCTCAAAGGTGGTACTAATTTTGATTTATTTCTTTGGCTCGAGCATGAGATATGTACCAAAGATCTGACTGCCTTTTGTCAGGAGCAATATAACGGTGTATGGAGTTATAGCGCGTCATACCTCACATATTTACATGTTGAGACTGGCCTAACAGGGGCTGACGGACAATTGTTTCTTCCTGATAGACTGACTGTGTACTTGATTCTGTCGGTGAGTATACCGGGTTTGAGCTTATTGTTCGGCTTTTGAGTTTCTCATTTTGTCGGTATACCTATTTGGATTTTCCATATTAACCATTCCCAGCGGGTCATGAAATCCTTGTAAAACAGAGTAGGCCACTGAGAGTATGTCTTTGTGGATCCATATGGAAATTATGGCCTCCAACTGACTTGGTATCCGGATCCTGATGGTCGTGCAAAAAATCATCATACCTTTCCTGTCAGTCTCACCCTTTAACGGTCATGATTTTCGTTGGCAGGATACCTTACTGAAATAACTTGGCCACACATGTCCTTAATTTTTCGTATAACCATGATTGTGGCTAGCACGATATTGTTGGCATTATTCCTTTTGCTTATTTTCTGACCTGGGTCCACACACATATGACATATGATCAGAGCTTGTAGTTGTACAGAGCTCATTGCTGATTCCAATCATACAAGAAGGTGAGAAGAGTTCATATATTACCTTGTCAGGCGCGGGAATAATTTCCTTGATGACCATTTTCAAGACTGTTGATTCGGTGATGTCATCCCCAGATCTTGTCAATTCTTACAATTACATAAGATGTGTATCTCTGCTTATCTTTATTTGCATGATTCATGAGGCTATGGGATCCGTACTTTCCTTTAGGTATATCTGTTGGATCCTGGACGTACCTCGTATGAGTGACTGATATGGTTGGGGATGCATGCTCACCCTATGTATAAGAAGAATATGCCACCGAGCACTCGATCCTCGTGATAGGCATATGTTTTGACTGCATTGTCCCTCTGACAAAATTATTGCAAATCTGATCCTTGAACTGCAAAGAGAAGCCATCCGAGTAGCTTGCTGAGAAAGGCTCGTTAGGTTCTGCTTGAAGCTTTTGTCTGGGTAGCATGCAGAAGAAGCCTCGATAGCTTACACACGAAGCTTGACATGAGTATTGTGCAGGACAAGCCGGGTTTCCGTACTTGAGAAGCTTCTCCTCGGGTTGCTTGCCTAGAAGGATTCATTTTCCGTCTGTCAGAAGCTTTTACTGAGGTATCTTGCTGTGTAAGACCGGGTATCTTGGACTAGAAATTTTTCACATATCATGCTGAGGAAAATTGAGGAGCCTTGCATCATAAAATTCTTCTAACAGCGTGTGGGAGAAGACTGCGTTTCTTACATCCAGATCTTCATACTAATATGCAGACTGAAATCTACACACACACGCCCATAATATTCTATGGCCGATTATTTACATGAGAAAAATTGTTTGACTATCTTCCTTGAGCATGTCACATTCAGATGATAACATATTTCAAACCTCATGCATTGCTGAGCCAAAATTTTGTATATGACCCATACCTTTGACTGGAAAAAAAACTGTTGGTCTTGTACATCACTTGTCTTGCTGCTGACTTGATCATTACTGTAGAATTGAGTCATCAGTACGGTTTTGAGGTGTGCACACTAATGCAAAATTTGATTATCAGCCTCAAAATCAGTGTTGGGTGGTAGGTGTGACATATGACAACGGGTGGCTTATCATTGTGGGAGCCAATAAGACGTCGCCGGTGCCTGGAAGCGGGATGAGGCGAAGACATGCACGCCGGCGAATCTTACCCAGCTTCGGGGCTCTCCGTGGAGATAACACCCCTACTGCTGCTCTACGGGGTCTCCGCATGATCACTAGATGAACAAGTAGCTACACGATGCTCCGTGAGCTGTTTGGCGAGAGGAGGAAGAAGGGCACTGCTCGCTCTCTTCTCCTCCCTATGTGGTGTCTAAAACTAGCAGGGATCAACCCTTTGCATGGGTGTCCCAGGGGGTTTATATAGGCCTACCCCCTGGGGATACAATGGTCATCTGGCTGGGCGTGGGGCCCAGCCGTCTGTGTCTACACTCACCGGCTTCTGCGCCGGCTGGTGGGGCCCGCTGGCTGCCGGCTCCTTGGTCGACAGGAAGGCCCCACTGTCCAAGGCCTTGTCGGCGGCTGGTTACTGTTGCTCAATCCTGGTGACAAGGGCTTCGCCGAGGTGGGCGTGGCTACAGTGCCGCCGTCCGGCGGGTGATTGCTGTAGCCTCACCGCGTCTTGTCTCCTTAATGGGGCGTCTCCTTCGAGGGAGGTGGCAAGCCGGCTGTGGGGAGCCGGCTCTGTGTTGGTCCGACTGGGGGAGGCCTGGCCGCCTTCGGGTGTCTCTCTGCCCGAAGGGGCCCACCGCCCGCGGGCCGCGCTGGCAGCCCATCGTGGATGACATCAGGGTCAACGTGGCAACAGTGCCGCGCCGGACGGGTCATGGCCACCCGTACGGTGCACTGTGCCAGGCATGCTCCGGGGTTCGGGGGTGGCAGGCTTTACTGTAGCCACGCCCCGTGACATCGCCGTTATGTGGATGCAGACTTCGAGGGTACGATCTTGACCGCTTTGTGGGAGCCGGCTTCTTGGAGTCGGCCTTCTCGTGGCCGGCTTCTCGGAGCCGGCCCTCCCGCGGCTTTCTTCATGAGGGCTAAAGTCGGGTTGCCTTCCGATAGCCGGCCTGGGAGACAACCGGCAAGGGGAAGGCGGCCCCATGTCTTGGATTCTTGAGGGCCGGATCGGCTCGTAATTTTTTCAGAAGGGCTAGGGGGAGCCGGCTAGGCTACCCATGGTCATTTACTCCGACAGTAGTCCTCGAAGCTGATCGAGCTTCGAGGCTGACAAAAGGACGAAAAGCTCGGTCAGCTTCCTATCCTGAGGGGCCGGCTATGCTTGTGCGCGTCGTCTTCGGGAAGCCCCATTTCTCGTTGGCGGGAACGCGGGTCGGCCTGCGAGCTGACCGCACGCCATCCCGTGGGCCACGTGGCAAGGAGATCCTGCCAGTGCACGCGCGCGACGGGACGCCGCCGCAGGCCCGGGCCCGCCACCCGTAGGCCTCGGCCCGAGCGCGGATCTTCTGCGGCCCACGCGGACTGCTTGCCTTCCCACGGCGGTTTTATTACGCCATCAGGGTGCAATAATCGCGGGACGTGGGGGAGCGGGCGCAGTTGATCCCCACGTTCCCCCACGCCACGCCCCCTCGGCTCCACCGCACGGGTCTATAAGTAGGGGGGAGGGGGAGCGGCACAGGCTCGCACGTTCTCCCTCGCTCCGCCCCTTCTCGCCTTCCTTCTTCTTCTTTCCGCCGCCGCAGCAACCCTTTGCCGCGCCGTTCCGCCGTCGGACCTCTCAGGTCCTTTGGTCATGCCGTAGCGGGGTCGTGCGCGCCTCCACCGTCGCATCGTCTCGCTCCTCGCCGCGTCGCTCCCATGGCGCTGTCGAGCTCGTGGGACGGTTCGAACGTCCACAAGGACCACGTTGAGTTCCTCCGCCGGACGCGGCGCCTGCCGGGCGAGAACTTCGTGCGGGTTCGTCAAGCGCCGGCGAGGGAGATTTCGCCGGCACCGGAGGAGGGCGAGCGGGTGATCTTCCGCTTGCACTGCCTGCGCGGCTTCGGCCTCTCGGCGAGTGGATTCCTTCGAGCCTTCCTTGAATTCTACCACCTCCAGCCGCATCACCTCACGCCCAACGCGGTGATGCTGCTGTCGGCTTTCGTCACCCTGTGCGAGGGCTTTCTTGGGGTTCTCCCCACGTTCGAGCTCTGGGGGGAATTCCTCCAGAGCAAGCTCGGCACCGTCGTCGCGGGCGTGCCCGCCCCCTGCGGAGCCTTCATTGCCATGAGGCGGGCGAGCGAGAACAATCCGTTCCCTCCCATCCCGCTAATCCAGTCGGTGAAGCTCTGGCAGAAGTCCTACTTTTACGTGAGGAACGTCGCCCCGCAAGGCGACTACGTCAACCTGCCGGCTTACGTAGCCGGCCCGCCGGCAACCTTCATGGAGCTACCGGGCCAGGTCGCTGTCTCAGGCCGGGAACGCAGCTGTCTCCCGGCTCCGGGTGATGATCCAGTCGGAGGGCCTGACTGGAGCCGACTTGGTGGCCGCCTTCGTGGAGCGCCGAGTACTTCCACTCCATGGCCGGCCTCACATGATTTGCCAAATGAGCAGCCGCTTCGACGCATGCCGGCTGAGCACCAGGGAGATGCCTCATGTAGAGGCGTCTTACATGGTGAACTACATCTCCAACTGCAAGCTCGCCGAGGATTGGCGATATGGCAAGGAGTCGTATTCCTGCGCCAACCCTCCGCCTGCCGTTAGTTTTTCTTCTTTTCTTCCTTTTTGTAGCCGGCCTCATAATAGCCGACCCTTGATCAGTTGGTTTGCCTTTAGCAGAACCCTCTTCTTCCGCTGATAGCCGGGGCCACAGGGGTAGAGCGCCGACTCCTCCCCGACCGCACGGTGGACGACACCGACGATCCGGACCTGGGAGCGGCCGCCATGGAAGACGCCATTGTGGGGGAAGGCGACGAGGCCGGAGGGGCGGGGCTCGGGGCCGGCTTCGAAGACTGGCCGGACGACAACGAGGTCGAAGCCGCCCCGCACCGCCAGCCAGCGCTTGATCATCAAGGCACGGGCCAGTCTACCGCGCCGGCTGCCCATGGCGGCGCGCAGAAGCGCCGGGCCGCGTCGACCTTCTTCGGTAGCCGGCCGAAGAAATCCAAGGCTTCTACGGCGGCGACCAAGCGGGATGAGGCGGCCGTGAAGGCGGCCCGCTTTCGCAAGGCGGTGAAACAGCCGCAGGCGATCTCGGCGTAAGTCGTCGAATGTCTTGCATATATTTTTTTGTTGTCTTTTTCGACCGAAGCTCTTCTAAACCTTTCTTTATTAGCCGGACAGGGCACCGCTTTCCCTTGAGCGGGGTCCTGGCGGCTCCGTAGTCGGGCCGACTAGAGGGTCTTCAGGCTCCCGTCGCGTGGATCCCCGCGCTGACCTTAGGGAGGTCACGGAGCGGAACGCACGGGAGGCGCGGGAGGAGCGGGAGGCGGAGGAACGAAGGACCGCCGAGGCGACGAAGGAGCAGGCCGACGCGGCGGCCAAGGCCCGGGCGGAGGCGGCAGCCGCGGAGATGGAGGCGGAGGCCTCGCACAACCAGCCTCCGCTGCTCGTCGTTCCCCTCCGCGCCGTGGCCCCCGACATTCCCGTGCCCCCGTCGGAGGAGGTCGACCAAGGCCCGCCGGTGATGGAGAGGAGGGAGGACCACGTGATCTTCGTGGAGGGGGCGCTGCAGACGGCGCCGACTGGAGCGGGCCAAAGCGGCCAATCAGCTACGGTGCCAGAGCAGTCGTCCGGGGGCGAGCCGGAGGCAGGGGCCGGCCTCGAGATGCAGCCGGCATTGTGCCGGCGTGCAGGGGGTGGCGCCTCCGCGCCGGAACCGCACCGAGCTGCGGGCGCCAGCCAGACGGCAGAGGCCCTGGAGGCGCCAGCGCCAGCACGTCCGAATGGACTTCCAGCGGGGGGACGGGCGAGCTGAACACGGCGGCCCAGGAGGTCCGGAACCGGCTTCAAGCTCAGGCCGCCTCGCTGCAGCGATACACCCAAGAGTTCCTCGTGACGCAGGCCATCATCCGGGTGAGTCTTCTGGCCTTGGTTATTTTGCTCTTTTGATTTCTTCCATGGGGGCGTGTCAGCGCATCCACTGGGTGTAGTCCCCGAGTTCCGAGTCGGCTGCTGTGCAGGCGGCTTGGAACTTACTAGGTCCTGACAACTTAACTTATCCTCGCCTCCTGTATAATCTTCTAGGAGTATCATAACCTTCGCGCAGCCGCCTTCCACTCCCAGGCTCAGGTGCTGGGCTGGAGAACCGAGGACCTGACCAGCAGCCGGAGTGCGTGCTTTGTCTCGTTCATCTCCTGTGGGGGCGCGTTAGCGCACCCACTGGGAGATTCGGGCCGACTGCTGAGCAGCCGGGTCGGATCTTCCTTGATGACTTCTTCCTTATTAATTTTTCCTTTGTCTTCATGCTTGCAGGAGCCAATGCCGACTTGAGGGGGCAGCTCAGCGGGGCCCAGGCCACCCTTTGCGCCAAGGAAGCCGAGTACAATGCCTTGGTCCTGGAGCGTGACCGCCTGGCCAAGAAGTTGGCCGACCAGGAGGAGAGCCACAAGGCGGCCCTGAAGAAGGCGCAGGACAGCGAGGATGCCCTGAGGGCCGAGTTCGAGACCGAAGCGGCGGGCTGGGCTGAAGCGAAGCACGCACTGAGCAAGGGCTTCAGTCGTATCGAGGATCTGATTGATGGTAAACCGCCTTCTTCACTCCTTGCCTGCCCCTTGATCCCTGATTTGTGTTCTGACTTGTGCTGCTTCTTGTTCTCTATGCAGACTACTTTCCCGGCTACTCCGTCTTCGCCACCCAAACCATCGAGGCCCATCGCGAGGCGCGCCGGCAGGCGGGGGCTGAAATCGCGCCGGATGCGAGCCGGACGCTTGAGGAGCAACTCTTGGAGGTCCAAGCCTGGCTGCAGCCGGCTCACCATATGCTCCGCCGCCTCCAGCGCGCCGGGGCGCAGGTGTTGGCCGCCCTCTAGCCAAGCGAGACGATTCCCCACACCCCGAGTCGGACTGCCGACTGGCTGGAGGTTGCGGTTGGCCGCTTCGAGGCCTGGAAGGCATCGGCAGCCCGGCTTGGAGCTGGGCGGGCGCTGGAGTTCGTCCGAGCCTGGTATCCGGGGCTGAACCTGGACCAGCTGCGCACCTGGCGGCTGGAGGCCGACGAAGAGATGGAGGAGGTGCGGCCGGCTATCGCTCAGCGCGCTTCGATGATCGCCGAGTGTACTGACATCAGCGTCTTCGCTCCTGAAATTAATGACGACGGCGTTGCCCAGCCGGAGGAGTGGTTCGGGCTGGACCCGACAGCGGGTGAAGACTCGGCAGAGGAGATCGCCTCCAGCGATGAAGGCAAAGACGACGAAGGAGAAGAAGGCAAAGACGTTGAGCCGACCAGTGAAGCGGCCAGCCAGCCTCAGCCTGATCGTGCCTCCAGCAACGAGGTGCATGCTAGCGCGCCCTCTGCGGGAGGCAGTGATCATGCCGAGGTTCGCGAGCCGGCCACTCCTCCAGCTGGCACTGCCGTCTCCACCGACCTGCCCGACTCGCCAGTCGCTCCCTTGTCTTAATCTGCCGTCCTTGTTTTTTCCTGCTTGTTGCCTTTTGAACATTTTTTACATGCGCAGTTCCACCCACTGGGGGTGTATTCGAACTATTTTGAATGCTGGCCTTTTGAAGGTCTTTTATGTAAATATTATTGTGTGCGTGTTTGGTTTCCATTCATGTATGCTTTTTATCCTTAGGCTGTTTCATTTGCCGCCTTCCCCTTTTGGGAAGGCAAGTACTCGAGCTTTCTTAGATTGAAGCGAGGTGAATGGAAGCCGGCCGGCCGGCTACTCTGGTAGTCGGTCGGTGGTGGGAGAAAAACCGGATTTTGTTATATTAGTCCGTTAGTCCCTAGTCGTTTTTCGTGTGGGCGTCCTTTCCTGCCTTTAACTCTTGCTAGCCGGACAGCCGGTTCTTCGATCTGCGACTTTTGGCAAGAGAAGGCTTGGGAGCCGGCACACTACTTGTCTGACTGCGGGTAGGACTTCTAATATAACTCCTGGCGGCCAGTCCCCGGGCCGACTAGTCGAACCCGGTGCCGGACGGAAAAAGTGAATGTAATGACAAGGTCATAAGCATGATACTCTTCATCCATAGATAAAAGATGGCAGTCCCCGAGCTCTCCTCGGGGGGCCTATTGTCTCGTACTTAGTACAAAAGTTAGCGTGATACATACTGTATTTCAACTGTAAAATCTTTGGAGGAGGTTGGCGTTCCATGGTCGTTCCGACTCCTTGCCGGAGTCGTCTCTCTTTCGTGCCTTCGGCTTCTGCGCGTTGATCAGGTAGTAGGAGTCGTTGCCTAAAGCTCTGCTGATGACGAAGGGGCCCTCCCAAGGGGCCGAGAGCTTGTGCTGGCCAGCTGTTTGCTAGATCAGCCGGAGCACAAGATCGCCCTCTTGGAAGGATCTTGGCTTGACCTTCCGGATGTGGTAGCGGTGCAGGCCCTGCTGATAGATGACAGACCGGCTGAGGGCTAACAGCCGGCCTTCTTCTAGCAGGTCGACGCCGTCTTCCCATGCTTCCTTGGCCTCCGCTTCCGTGTACATGGTTACCCGAGGCGAGTTGAACTCGATGTCAGTTGGGATGACCGCCTCGGCACCATACACGAGGAAGAAAGGAGTGAAGCCGGTTGACTTATTTGGGGTAGTGCGCAGACTCCAGAGGACGGCCGGCAGATCATCGAGCCAACAGCCGGCTGAACGCTCCAGTGGTACAACCAGTCGGGGCTTGATGCCGGAAAGGATGAGGCCGTTGGCTCGCTCGACCTGGCCGTTTGACTATAGGTGGGCAACGGACGCTAAGTCCAACCGGATGCCTTGCGTCGCGCAGAAACGTGCCAAGGCTCCCTTGGCGAAATTCGTGCCATTGTCGGTGATGATGCTGTGTGGCACGCCGTACCGAGTTGTTATATCTGCGATAAATGTCATGGCAGTCGGCCCATTTAGCTTCTTGATCGGCTTTGCCTCAATCCATTTGGTGAATTTTTCCACGGCGACAAGCAGATGTGTCATGCCGCCGCGCGCCGTCTTGAATGGGCCCACCATGTCCAGTCCCCAAACGGCGAAGGGCCAAGTGAGGGGAATGGTCTTGAGTGCTGAAGCAGGCATGTGTTGCTTGGAGCTGAAGAGTTGGCATCCTTTGCAATGTTTAACTAACCCCCTGGCGTCATCCAAAGCAGTCGGCCAAAAGAAACCATGGCGGAAGGCTTTGGCGACGAGTGATCTTGAGGCCGCATGGTGCCCGCATTCTCCTTGGTGGATGTCTCTGAGGATTGCAATGCCCTTCTCTTGCTCGACGCATCGCTGGAGGACTCCAGTGACACTGCGCTTGACGAGCTCTCTGTTGACGATTGTGTATGCTCCGGCTTGGCATTGGACTTGTCTTGCCTCTGTTTCGTCAGCCGGCAGATCTTGGTTTATTAGGAAGTTGAGGATGGACTGAGCCCATGATGGAGCTGCGACTTCTTCTATTGCCAGTGCGGCTACTGCGACCAGGGCGGGCGGGCTGGGTGGTGAAATGTTGGAGTCGGCCGCCGCCTGTTGTGTTGGTGCAGTCTCCGGGCCGACTACCGCAGTCCCCGAGCCGGGTGTGGCAGTCCCCGGGTCTGGCGTAACTACAGAAGTCCCTGAGCCGCCTGCTGATGTCCCCTGGCCGACTATCGAAGTCCCCGGGTCACCTTCTTGGTTCTTTGAGCCGGGTCCGGCTCTCACGGGGTCAGGCGGTACGAAGATGGAATCGGACTCTGGAGACGGCTTGATAGATGGCTTGAGGAGGCGTTGTAGAGAGACACCGGTTGGTATTGCTTGCCGAGTGGAGCCTATTCGAGCCAGGGCATCAGCTGGCTCGTTGTCGGCTCGTGGTACGTGGAGGAACTCGCATCCTTCAAAATACCCACTGATCTGCTGAACGGGGAAGCGGTAGCTTGCCATATTTGCGTCCTTGGCATCCCAGTCGCCGGATGATTGCTGGACCACCAAGTCCGAGTCGCCATAACATAGGATCCGGCGAATGCCGAGCTCTTTGGCAAGCCGGAGCCCGTGTATGAGCACCTCGTACTCGGCCATGTTGTTGGAGGCGGCAAAGTGAATTTGCAGCGTGTATCTGAGCTTGTCGCCTTTGGGAGAGGTGAGGATGACGCCGGCTCCCAAGCTGGTGTGCATCTTGGACCCATCGAAGTGCATGCGCCAATGAGTGGAGTCGGGAGCTGGCGGCAGGTACTGGGTCTCGGCCCAGTCGATGAGGAAGTCGACCAATGCTTGGGACTTGATGGCGGTGCGAGGCTAGTAGAAGATCGTGTAAGGGGCCAGCTCGATGGCCCATTTCACCACCCGGTGGGATGCATCCCGGCTGCCTATGATCTCGGCCAGCGGGGCGGTGCATACGATCGTGATGGGATGCTCTTGGAAGTAGGGCTTCAGCTTCTTGGCGGCGAAGTACACGCCATAACACATCTTCTGGTAGTGTGGGTAGTTGTGCTTCAAGGTAGACAACACCTCGCTGAAATAGTGCACCGGCCTCTGGACCGGCTGGACTCGGTCCTCTTCTTGGCATTGGACTATGATGACGGTGCTGACCACCCGGCTGGTTGCGGCAATGTAGAGGAGCATGGGCTCTTTCTCAGTCGGCGCCGCCAGGACAGGCGGCGTGGCCAGCATCTTCTTCAGCTCGTGAAAAGCTTAGTCGGCTTGGTCATTCCACTCGAAGTGAGTGGTCTTCTTCATGAGGCGGTAGAGGGGGAGCTTTCTCTACGAGCCGGCTGATGAAGTGGTTCAGGGAGGCCAAGCATCCGGTGAACTTCTGTACGTCTCGAAGTTTGGTGGAAATCGCCATTCTCTCAATGGCCTTGATCTTTACTGGGTTGCATTCGATGCCGCGTTCGGAGACCAGGAAGCCTAGGAGCTGGCCGGCTGGCACTCCGAACACGCATTTCTCGGGGTTGAGCTTGATTTGGAACCGGCGTAGGTTCTCAAATGTTTCCTTGAGGTCTTCTAGCAAGGTACCGCGCTTCTCCGTCTTCACCACAATGTCGTCTATGTAGACGTGGGCGTTTCTGCCGAGCTGCTTGAGGAGGCACTTCTGCATGCAACGCTGAAAAGTGGCACCAGCATTTCTCAAGCCGAATGTCATAGTCAGGTAGCAAAAGGCTCTGAATGGCGTGATGAAGGCGGTCTTCAGGCGGTCTGCCAGATCTAACTTTATCTGGTGGTACCCTGAGTAAGCATCCAAGAAACTCAACAGCTCGCATCCGGCCGTGGAGTCTATCACTTGATCAATCCTTGGCAGGGCAAATGGATCTTTGGGGTAGGCCTTGTTGAGGCTCATGTAGTCTATGCACATGCGCCACTTGTTATTCTTCTTTAACACGAGGACCGGGTTAGCGAGCCATTCTGGAAAGAAAACTTCCATAATGAAGCCGGCCGCCAGAAGCCAGGCTATCTCTTCTCCTACAATCCTTCTCTTCTCCTCCGACAGTCGGCGGAGGGGTTGTTTGACTGGTTTTGCGTCTTCTCAGACGTCTAGTTTGTGCTCGGCGAATTCCTTCGGAACACCCGCATGTCCTTGGGGGACCATGCAAAGATGTCCCAATTCTCACGGAGGAAATCGGTGAGCTCGCCTTCCTATTTGCTGTTTAGGTTCACCCCGATGACGGCAAACCTCTCTGGGTGCTCGGGGTCAAGAGGTATCTTCTTTGTCTCCTTGGTCGGCTGGAAAGATCCTTGAGCATCATACTCCTTGGGATCGGGGGACAAGGCCGACTATTTGCCGGCCATGGCCACGACTCGGTCCAACATCTTCTTTTCTTCGGCAATCACAAGGGACTCGGCCAGCCGGCTGCTGCGCACTCGGAAGATTTCTTGTAATCGCCGGCTATGGTGATGACGCCCTTGGTGCTCGGCATCTTCATCTTGAGGTAAGCATAGTGGGGAACTGCCATGAACCTGGCCAAGGCAGGTCGGCCAAGCAATGCATGGTACGGGCTCTCCAGGTCCACCACTTCAAACCAGATCGCTTCTCGGCGGAAATGCTCCTTGTCCCCAAAGAGTACATCAATCTTGATCTTGCCAATGGGGGCGCATGACATGCCGGGTACAATGCCATGGAACACAGTCCGAGTAGGCATGAGTTGCTTTGCCTTGACGTTCAGCTTCTCCAGGGTGTCATGGTACAGGATGTTGATGCTGCTCCCACCGTCTATCAGCACGCGGGAGAAACGGGCGGCGCGTCTATCCGTTGCAAGGGTGGCATCCAGAACCAACGCATAAGAGCCGGGAGATGGCATCATCTTTGGGTGGTCGGCCCGGCTCTAGCTGATAGGTTTTTCTGACCAGTGCATGTGCTCGGCGGGGTTGGCAGCGACCATGCTGACTTCCTGGTGCTCTCGGCGTTTGTTGCGCCGGTCTTCGGGCTGGCTTGTAAAAATGACATAGGCGGCATTCTCGTCGGGGAACTCATCGTGCACGGCTCCGACTGCGGGCCGAGCGGTCGGCGGTTGTGGAGCCGAAGGCGGCGGACCGGCAGGCGGAGGCGGCGCAAGCCCTTCGCCTTTGGAGATTCGGGTGAGCCAGTGGCACTTCCGGGTCGTGTGGTTGGACGGCTTCGCGCCGCTGTGGAACTTGCACGGGGCATCGAGAGTTTGCTCGTAGGAGAATGCCGGCTGCCAAGCCGCCCTGCCGCCCTTGGGTTTCTTGGGCGCGGGCCGCCCTTCGGGCTGCTCGTCTTCGACTGTGGCCACCTGCCGACTGGCGGAAGGTGGCATGGGGCCCTTGCGCTTGTGGTCGTTCTGGTGTGGGCGTCGGCCAGAGTCCCCAGCCGGCGTCTTGGGCGCCGGGTTGAGTACCTTCCCGGACGCGTCTACCCGGAGTTCGGTCTTCATTGAGGAGTCGGCAGTGGCGTACTTGTCCGCTATGACTAGAAGCTCGTCGAGGGTAGTCGGCTCATCGCAGAGGAGCTTGTGCTTGAGGAGGGTGCCTTCTCGGCACCCGGCAGTGAAGTATTCTATGGCTTGCACCTCGTGCACCCCTTCGCAAGAGTTGCGGAGCTCGGCCCAACACGTGAGGTAGTCGCGAGTAGACTCGGCGGGGCCTTGTACGCACAATGAGAGCTGTGTGGGCTTGGGAGCCTGCTTGTAGGTGCTCGTGAAGTTGCGGATGAAGGCTTCTGTGAAATCTAGCCAGCTGTTGATGCTGTATGGCTTGAGGCTGTTGAGCCAGGTCCGCGTCGTGCCTTGCAACATGAGGGGCACGTACTTCACGGCAACGCGCCTGTTGCCGTTTGCTATCCTAACCGCCGTGGAGTAGTTGATTAACCAATCTTCCGGCTTCACAGAGCCGTTGTACTTGGGCGTGTCTCTTGGGAGCGAGAACCCTTTGTGGAAAGGCTCGTCGCGGATGCGGGGGCCGAAGCAAGGCGGGCTGACATTGTCTTCTTCTTCCAGCGCCAGGGATCGCGCCAGGCGGTCGATCCGAAGGCGGGCGTCGTTCTCGCCGACTCCTTCGCGGTGACCTAGCCGGCCACTGAGAGTCGGTTGCGCAACAGGCGGTGGAGTGGGATATCTCTCTCCACGGGGCTGAGGCGGAGGCGGGTTGCCCCGCCACTCCACGGCCCGGGTGTGGCCTTCTACGTCTCGCTCGATGGAGATTCGGGTTCGGCTTCGGCTGGCAGCCGGCTCTTTCTCGCGCCGCGCGCGAGTTTTACCCGTAGTCGGCGTCCGGGACGTCGCGCCGTGATCTCGGCGCGGGGGAGGGCTTTCTGCGCGGGCGTCGGCTTCGTTCCACTACGCGGCTGCATCGATTAGCTGCTGGATGCGTCGGGTCATGTGGGGGAGTTCCTCGTCCCCCAGTCCGTCTAGCTCGTCTACGACCGCCTGGGCGGCGCGCAGGTTCTCGAGTGGAGTGGCGTAGACTAGGCGGTCGACTCCTAACGTGTCGACGACGATAGCACTCGCTGTCTGACAGTGCCGGCCCGGCTGGGCCCGCTTGGGGGCGGTGTGCCAAAGGCGGCGCGGTCGGCCTCGCGTCGGTGGGCCTTAGCGAGGCGTCTCATGGAAACCAACTTCTGGCCCTCCGCGAGGAGGGCGAGGCGGCGAGCCTCCAGTGCTCCAGCGTCGGCATCGGCCGGGAGGGGGATGGACAAGCCGTGGATCGCCGTGTGCGGGGCGTCGCGGGCGCTCTCGTCAGAAGCGCCGCCGTGGCCGATGACCATCACCTCGGTGGTGACAGCGTCGCCGCCATTGGCCCGGGGAAGCGGGTCGTTGTAGATCGTGACGTCGGTGGGGAAAGTGTCGAGTGAGGACGTGTCGAAGTCGACAGGCATCGGGTCGGTGGAGCCAACCGACTCCAAGTCCACAGCAGGCTCGTCGGAGACGTGGAGCTGGCCGAGGAGGTTGACGAGGTTGTCGGTGCTCGCGTCGGAGGCGAGCTCGTCGGAGATGAGGGTCTTGTCAAGGAGATCCGCGAGGCCGCTCGCTGCGCAGACGTTGGTGACGCCTTGCAGCGCGTCGTGGCAAGCGCCGTCGGGCATGCCGGGCTGGCTACGCTCGCGCGGGAGGAAGAGGGTTCCCGTCCAGAACAGGTCTCCGAACGACGGTGCACCTGGCCCCACGGTGGTCACCAAAGGTCGGGAGGTAGGTGCGACATATGCCAACGGGTGGCTTATCATTGTGGGAGCCAATAAGACGTCGCCGGTGCCTGGAAGCGGGATGAGGCGAAGACATGCACGCCGGCGAATCTTACCCAGCTTCGTGGCTCTCCGTGGAGATAACACCCCTACTGCTGCTCTGCGGGGTCTCTGCATGATCACTAGATGAACAAGTAGCTACACGATGCTCCGTGAGCTGTTTTGCGAGAGGAGGAAGAAGGGCACTGCTCGCTCTCTTCTCCTCCCTATGTGGTGTCTAAAACTAGCAAGGATCAACCCTTTGCATGGGTGTCCAAGGGGGTTTATATAGGCCTACCCCCCGGGGATACAATGGTAATCCGGCTGGGCGTGGGGCCCAGCCGTCTGTGTCTACACTCGTCGGCTTCTGCGCCGGCTGGTGGGGCCCGCCAGCTGGTGGGTCCCGCCGGCTACTGGCTCCTTGGTCGACGGGCAGGCCCCACTGTCCAGGGCCTTGTCGGCGGCTGGTTACTATTGCTCAATCTTGGTGACAAGGGCTTTGCCGAGGTGGGCGTGGCTACAGTACCGCCGTCCGGCGAGTGATCGCTGTAGCCTCACCGTGTCTTGTCTCCTTAATGGGGCGTCTCCTTCGAGGGAGGTCGCAAGCCGGCTGTGGGGAGCCGGCTCTGTCTTGGGCCGACTGGGGGAGGCCTGGCCGCCTTCGGGTGTCTCTCTGCCAGAACGGGCCCACCGCCCGTGGACCGCGCTAGCAGCCCGTCATGGATGACATCAGGGTCAACGTGGCAACAGTGCTGCGCCGGACGTGTCATGGCCACCCGTACGACGCACTGTGCCAGGCGTGCTCCGGGATTCGGGGGTGGCAGGCTTTACTGTAGCCACGCCTCGTCACATCGCCGTTATGTGGATGCAGACTTCGAGGGTACGATCTTCACCGCTTTGTGGGAGCCGGCTTCTTGGAGTCGGCCTTCTCGTGGCCGGCTTCTCGGAGCCGGCCCTCCCGCGGCTTTCTTCATGAGGGCTAAAGTCGGGTTGCCTTCCGATAGCTGGCCTGGGAGACAACCGGCAAGGGGAAGGCGGCCCCATGTCTTGGATTCTTGAGGGCCGGATCGGCTCGTAATTTTTTCAGAAGGGCCAGGGGGAGCCGGCTAGGCTACCCATGGTTATTTACTCCGATAATCAGATATTCCCATTTTCACTGCAGTCGGCTGAGAATTCCATTCTATTTAGCTGAGTTTCCAAATATTTGAACTCCTAGCTGATTCTTCGGATCCGGTGTCGGTTGATGAGCAACTCTTTATAGGGGAATAATGTAACACCGGGGCCCAAAAGAAAGAAGCAAAAGAAAACTCAACTAAACAAAAGCACACAACAACAATCAATTCACACACAACCAATGTCACATATTAATGCTAGTCACACAATATGCATGCCTACTTAGGCACACAAATCTCACGGGATCTCCGGTTCTACGATCTAGCATGTTCTGATGGTGTGCACGAGGACGAATAAATGGGTGGAGAATTGGTGTAAACAGTGCTACACCAAGTGCTAGCTTAGCCAGGTAACAACCTGGACTAGCTCGGAGGTGAGGACGTACTTGGTAACCATGTAGCAGGACACAAATGTCGTTGCCACATTATTATCAAGCGGACGGAAAAATATCCATACTCGTCCAAGAAATAAGGGTAGCGAGGAAACTAAGTCTGCTGGCATTGCCCTTTCTTGATGACTAAGACCATTAAGGGTTGCCAACATTACAAGAAAAAGGACAATCCGGGGTAGAAGCATGTCTACCACCGAAACAAAATGGGGCTGAAGGAAGGAATTCAGCGTGATACCTGAGCACCATTTTTGTAAACAGTGTCGGGATCACTTGGCATCACTCTGCTGGGACAGAAATGACACCAAACACTGAAGAACGAGCAAGAAAAGAAAACTGAAGAAATGCAAAGGCTGAGCTGTAGTGGATCTGAACCGATGCCATCTACACTCACCAGATTAAACCGTTAGCAACAAATACTAAGGCTATATGGATCCCGTGCAACAAACAAATGCAACAACCAAATGCAATAAACAAACCAAACTCTATACTACTGATTTCTACCACTCGCGCTGACTAGGGCGTCCTTCAGCCAGACCTGCTCTGATACCAAGCGATGTGGCACCCTGGCTCAGAGAAACCGGAATGCCCCGTATTTCAGCCTAGAGATCGAGGAGAAGTCTCTGGAATACGGCACTGCTTGACATAGAACAAATAATCTCTTATTACAAGAATAATAATACAAGGGTCTGATGTTACAAAGAATCACATCAGCACGGCGACACTACGCCTGCGATACTACACTTGCTCTATGCTAGCAGCAGAACAACTCATAGCAGCGGAACAACGACGAAGGTGGTGAACTCCACTCTGCAGGGACTCTGGCTGGGACACGATCTAGCTCGCGCACATGGCAACCTCGACAAGCAATCAAGTAATCATGGCATCACCTGCAATCTGGCATGACACGCCAGGTCAGTACATTGAATGTACTTGCAAGCTCACAACAACCATCAACATCAAGGTAAGACAATAACATAGTATTAACAGGTTAATTAATTAACAACTACCATGATGAAACAACTACTAAGCATGGTATGAAACTGATACAATACTAATAAATCACCATCTCAGATCTCCATAACCATATCTCTCTTGGCTAACCGGCCAAGCAATAGACCATCTCGATCACCTCGTGATCAAAACCAAACGGTGATCATTCCGGTGATCACAACCATGACCAACACTTGGTCTCAAACGGTGATCTTTCCGGCGATCACTACCAATACCAACACTTGGTCTCAAACGGTGATTCTTCCGGCGATCACTACCATGACCATCACTTGGTCTCCAACATCATCATCAACATCCTGCCAATCTGTACTGCTCAACATATTAACATATAAATCACCTATAAGTCATTCCGGCATGTGAGCATTGATCGAACGGTGTGACCTAGTACGAACCCTTGCCCATGACCGAGGACGCGGCTATCGATAGATCAAATAAACACACTTTGCAGAGGTAGCGCACTTTACCCACACCACGGAACCCATGGCCTCGCACTCCCATTCGGGTGGACCAACAGCATTCCGACAAAACCGATCTACTGCCATGACACTCTCCCGGCCACTCCGACTCACTCCCCACTGGGCTAGTCCTGAGTGGCCCCGTGTCTACCAAAGACACAACAACCACCGTCGTGGCCAAAACAATAAACCGTCCCTAACTGGGACACGTGCACATAACAACAACAACGGGCACACAAAGCTTATGTCTGCCTACCCATAACCTCTGCTCGTTGGAGGCACCGGCGAGAGGCATGGCAATAGCATCGCATTAGGGCCCTCCCATAAAGGCAAATGTGGTTGCACTGGAGAAAGCCCGGTTCGGTGGCACCTGACCAACTTACTGACGGAATTTATCCCCAAAATCATAACTATAATGACTGATACTCCGATATCATACCCAACAAACAATCCAAGCATCATAAAATCATACCAAGATACTCCGAGGATATTGTAACACTACTATCAGGATGAATCCAAGAAAGATAAGACTACTACTCAAATATCAAGAACTAACTATCCAATTATGATCCACATGCAAGCATCATTTCCAACATCATACTCCAAAACATAATATCATCTAGCATCATGATGAAACTAACACTAGACACTAATAATCCAAAGGCAACATGATATCCAAAGAAATACTCCAAAGCACAATACCGTCATGAACATAATCATAATAGCGACTAAGAATCCAAAGGCAACATGATATCCAAAGAAATACTCCAAAGCATAATACCGTCATGCACATAATCATAATAGCCACTAAGAATCCAAAGGCAACATGATATCCAAAGAAATACTCCAAAACATAATACCATCATGAACATAATCATAATAGCCACTAAGAATCCAAAGGCAACCTGTCATCCACATAATCATCAAAACATAAGTCCTAGAACTCCAAACAATATCATGGCAATATCAACATCAAAGCAATACTCCGAGAAATGCCATAAACTAATCATACATAGCTAAAGCAATATTTTAGACAAGTTCAAATAAATAAACCATGTCACTTCATTGCAATCATGCAAATGGAGGGTGTGGCTTGCCTTGGGTGGAAGAAATCACCGGAAAGAAGTGTGAGAAGCTCGCGGAAAGAATCGCCGGAAAACATTCACTCTCGGAGGGGGCTGAATAAGGGCAGGGGCAAAATGGTCATTTTCGTAATGTTTTCACATGGTGAAAATGATACCAACAGAACGGGCTCGACGAAACGAAGATGTGGGCTTTGGAATCACCTCAGTTGGAGTTAGGAGGAAAAACATATGATAGTTTTTCTGCCAGGGACCTATCTGTATTGAAAATATTTCCAAACAAGGCCTAGACAGTAAAACAGAAAGCGTATTAGAAGGAAATACGTTTTCTAGAAGTGAAAACGCATTCCGGGCTGAACTAGAAGAGGAATACGCTTTCGGTAAGCGAAGACGTAATCCAGTAGATTATGCCTCCACTTATCCAGCGTCACAAAGGCGGGACCGGGCGGCTGTGAGACTTACAGGTGGGTCCTACTGGCTCTCTCTCTCCTCCTGGCCATCTGCTTCTTCTTCCTCGACGCGCGCCCGTAGAGCAGAGGAGGCCGAGCGCTCCGGCGATGGCCGTCGGGGCTACAGGGCACCTCCGGCGAGGCTCCGCCCATGGATGAGCTCGTCGAGGAGAACTGCGTCCAGAGGGATAGGTTGCGGCCACCGGGACGGGTCGAGGCGACAATGGTTTGGACTCCGACGGGGTGGCTTTCAGGCACGAGTGGGTTCAGGGCATTGGGTTGCTCTGGTGACGAGGGAAAAGCATGGGAGAGCTGGCCGGAGCTCAGGGGAGCTAGCGGTGATGGGGAGAGGAAGGGAAGAGGCATGGCTTGCCCGAATCGAGGAGGGGCAGAGGCGGCAGCCATGGCGGCCATTGGGGGCTCGGGAGCTCATGGAGCTCAAGGGAGGGGTCGGGGAGGACTAAGAGAGTAAGGCGAGGCTGCTGGTGTGCTCGAACGGCTCGGGGGAGGCCTATATATAGGCGGGCAAGAGGGATGGGCTCGGGTGCCACCGGGCACGTCCGGCCGAGGCTCTGGCGTGGCCAGCGATCACGGGGAAGCGCGGGAACGTGACGAGGGAGGAACGGACGAGCGACAGTGAAGCACAGGGCAAGAGGGGCCGAGGGCGCGGAGGAGGTGGACGCCGCCGCGCCATTAATGCTCGGTCGGCCATAGTGCGCCCGTGGGCGCACGGCGACGGACGTCGAAGGAGGGGCTTATGGAGGGGGAAATGGCTCCAGGAGGACGGCGACGACGCGGGGAACACGGTGGACAGGCCCGTGCTCGCTGAGATGCCGAGTAGAGGAGGGGCCCGAGCAAGAAGACGTTCTGGGCGTGGCTAGAGCGTGCCAAAGCGGTGGTTACCGCGTGAGCTGGCGAGGAGAAGGTGCCAAGGGTTGGCAAACGTTTTCTAGTGGCAAGTCCTTCCTGAGTAGGTTACAACTGCGGCGGTAGCTCGGTTAAAAGTGAAGCGGGTAAATGGTTAGTAAGCTCTGAAGTTTACTACATCAACCTGAACCATGATGTAGCGACCAACAGATAAATGCTAAGGGCGAAATAAGCTGTCTAGGAGGTTTAGGATAGGAAGGACTCTAGTCCTGTGAAATTTGAGGTGATTTGGACCAATGGTTGATATACTTGCTTTGCAATTGACCAGAACGGTCCAGAAACTTGAGCATGATGATGCACTCACATGAAGACTCAACATGATCTCAAATTTGGCCAGGCTTGATGATTTGATCATATAAAGATGTTGTAAAAGTTTCATACCAATTGGATTCACCAAAATGGTACTTGCTTCACAAACATCCTTCCTGACCAGAAACTTGCAATAATTTTGGAGAAATAATGGCTAGTTGAAATGGTGCCAAATTTGGTGGAGAGAAGTTTATGGTCATGAGAATGCTCTGGAAAATTTTCAGGCAAAATGTACTTGCTTCACAACCTGGAAATATTGCCAGAATCAAAGATTTGGGCCTGTGCTCACATAGATGCTTGGATGGAGCTAAAACTTGTAGGAGTTAGATAGTATGAGCACAAGAAGGAGTGTGCAAAATTTCAACTCATTTGGATAAACCTAGCTAGCACTTCCATCACAAAGGCTTCCCTTAGACGGGAACTTTGAAAAAATCACTGAGGAAGTTTGGCTAGGCAAATAAAGTTGAATTTTGCATAGGTCAATTATTTGGATGATATGTCATGCCCAAAAAGTGTGGGGGCATATGGGCAAAGATAAATAGCACTTGCTTCACAATGTGCCATTCAGGACAGAATAGGAAATGAATTTATTGAGGATGATGAGAAATATGTCCAATGAAATATTTTGCCATATTTTAGAAATATATGACCCAAAAAAATTATAAGAATTATTTGGGGATTTTTGGATGGGAAAAAATATAGGTTGCTTCACAACCTAGGGCAGATAGTGTTATTCCTTTAATAGGAAAAGGAATATTCCCTAGAAAAAGAAATTAGGGTTTGGTCAAGAAGTGGAGTGACATGATTGTGGCAAGGTTTTGAGGATATTGAGCCACTTGGGAGAGGAAATGAAGATAATTTCCCAGGTGACAAGGCCACAGAACCACTCCAAACAGAAAAACAGAGCAAAAACCCAATATATCAAAAGAAAAAGAAAAGGGCCAAAAAGCATGCTATTACATTTGAGGAGTTCATGTATTCACTATGTGTTAATGCTTTGGTCTGTTACTCTATTAAAAGGAGGCCTTAATATCCCTTAGTTTCCTATAGGACCCCGCTGCCACGGGAGGGTGGGACAAAAGATGTCATGCAAGTTCTTTTCCATAAGCATGTATGACTATATTCAGAATACATGCCTACATTACATTGATGAACTGGAGCTAGTTATGTGTCACCCTATGTTATAACTGTCGCATGATTGATCGCATCCGGCATAATTCTCCATCACCGATCCAATGCTTGCGAGCTTTCCATACATTGTTCTTCGCTTATTTACTTTTCTGTTGCTACTGTTACAATCACTATAAAACCAAAATTGCTATCGTTACTTTTGGTACCATTACAACTATTATCATATTACTTTGCTACTAAACACTTTTCTGCAGATATTAAGTTTCCAAGTGTGGTTGAATTGACAACTCAGCTGTTAATACTTGAGAATATTCTTTGGCTCCCCTTGTGTCGAATCAATAAATTTGGGTTGAATACTCTACCCTTGAAAACTGTTGCGATCCCCTATACTTGTGGGTTATCAGTTCTCCCTAGTGACATCCGTCACAATTCACCCCGGTGTAAGGGAACGCGGTAATTTCAAAAATTTCCTATGCACACGCAAGATCATGGTGATGCATAGCAACGAGAGGGGAGAGTGTTGTCTACGTACCCTCGTATACCATAAGCAGAAGCGTTATGACAACACGGTTGATGTAGTCATACGTCTTCACGATCGACCGATCCTAGTACCGAAAGTACGGCACCTCCGCGATCTGCACACGTTCGGCTCGGTGACATCCCACGAACACTCGATCCAGCTGAGTGTCGAGGGAGAGCTTCTTCAGCACGACGGCGTGATGGCGGTGATGATGATGCTACTGGAACAGGGCTTCGCCTAAGCACCGCTACGATATGACTGAGGTGGATTATGGTGGAGGGGGCACCGCACATGGTTAAGAGATCAATGATCAACTTTTGTCTATGGGGTGCCCCCCACCCCCGTGTATAAAGGAGTGGAGGAGGGGGAGGGGGCCGGCCTCCTAGGCACATCCCAAGGGGAGTCCTACTCCCACCGGGAGTAGGATTCCCCCCCTTGCCTTATTGGTTTAGGAGAGAAGGAAGGAAATGGGGGCCGCCCCCTTCCCAATTCAGATTGGTCTTGGGGGGGGGGCTCCTTTGCTTCTTTCCCCTCTCTTCCACTAAGGCCCAGTAAGGCCCATATACCTTCCGGGGGGTTCCGGTAACCTCCCAGTGCTTCGGTATACTCCCGTTTTTACCCGGAACCATTTTGATGTCAAAACATAGGCTTCCAATATATCGATCTTTATGTCTCGACCATTTCGAGACTCCTCGTTATGTCCGTGATCAAATCTGGGACTCTGAACTACCTTAGGTACATCAAAACACATAACTCGTAATACCGAGCGTCACCAAACGTTAAGCGTGCGGACCCTACGGGTTCGAGGACTATGTAGACATGACCGAGACATGTCTCCGATCAATAACCAATAGCAGGACCTGGATGCTCATATTGGTTCCTACATATTCAACGAAGATCTTTATCGGTCAAACCGCATAACGATATACGTTGTTCCCTATGTCGTCGGTATGTTACTTGCCCGAGATTCGATCGTCGGTATCTCAATACCTAGTTCAATCTCGTTACCGGCAAGTCTCTTTACTCGTTCCATAATGCATCATCCCACAACTAACTCATTAGTCACATTGCTTGCAAGGCTTATAGTGATGTGCATTACCGAGAGGGCCCGGAGATACCTCTCCGACAATCGGGGTGACAAATCCTAATCTTGATCTATGCCAACTCAACAAACACCATCGAAGAAGCCTGTAGAGCACCCTTATAATCACCCAGTTACGTTGTGATGTTTGGTAGCACACAAAGTGTTCCTCCGGTATTCGGGAGTTGCATGATCTCATAGTCATAGGAACATGTATAAGTTATGGAGAAAGTAATAACAACAAACTAATGGATGGGTCAAGTCAATCAAATCATTCTCTAATGATGTGATCCCGTTAATCAAATGACACTCTTGTCTATGGTTTGGAAACATAACCATCATTAATTCAACGACCTAGTCAAGTAGAGGCAACCTAGTGACACTCTGTTTGTCTATGTATTCACACATGTACTAAGTTTCCAGTTAATACAATTCTAGCATGAATAATAAACATTTATCATGATATAAGGAAATATAAATAACAACTTTATTATTGCCTCTAGGGCATATTTCCTTCAGTCTCCCACTTGCACTAGAGTAAATAATCTAGTTCACATCGTCCTGTGATTTCACACCAATAGTTCACATCTTTATGTGATTAGTTCACATCTTCATGTGACTAATACCCAGAGGGTTTACTAGAGTCAATAATCTAGTTCACATTGCGATGTGGTTAATACCCAAAGAGTGATCATGTTTTGCTTGTGAGAGAAGTTTAGTCTATGGGTCTACAACATTCAGATCCGTATGTGCTATGTCTTGAGCTCGCGTTGGTTTTCCCCGAAGAGGAAGGGATGATGCAGCAGAGTAGCGGATGTATTTCCCTCAGTTTTTGAGAACCAAGGTATCAATCCAGTAGGAGCCCATGCTCAAGTCCCTCGTACCTACACAAAGCGATAGCTACTCGCAACCAACGCAATTAGGGGTTTTCAAGCCCTTCACGGTCACTTACGAGAGTGAGATCTACTAGATAAAATATTTTTGGTATTTTTAATATAAAGATGCAAAGTAAAAAGTAAAAGAAAAGTAAATAGCAAAGCAATAAAAAAGTGATGGAGATTGATATGATAAGAATAGACCCGGGGGCCATAGGTTTCACTAGTGGCTTCTCTCAAGAGCATAAGTATTCTACGATGGGTGAACAAATTACTGTTGAGCAATTGATAGAATTGTGCATAATTATGAGAATATCTAGGCATCATCATGTATATAGGCATCACGTCCGTGACAAGTAGATTGAAACAATTCTGCATCTACTACTATTACTCCACTCATCGACCGCTATCCAGCATGCATCTAGAGTATTAAGTTAAAAACAGAGTAACGCCTTAAGCAAGATGACATGATGTAGAGAGATAAATTCATGCCATATGAAATAAACCCCATATTGTTATCCTCGATGGCAACGATACAATACGTGCCTTGCTGCCCCTTCTGTCACTGGGTAAGGACACCGCAAGATCGAACCAAAAGCTAAGCACTTCTCCCATGGCAAGAACTACCAATCTAGTTGGCCAAACCAAACGGATAATTCTAAGACACTTGCAAAGATAACCAATCATGCATAAAAGAATTCAGAGAAGATTCAAATATTATTCATAGATAGACTTGATCATAAACCAACAATTCATCGGTCTCAACAAACACACCGCAAAAAAAGATTACATCCAATAGATCTCCACGAGAGAGGGGGACAACTTTGTATTGAGATTCAAAGAGAGAGAAGAAGCCATCTAGCTACTAACTATGGACCCGAAGGTCTGAGGTAAACTACTCACACTTCATCGAAGGGGCTATGGTGTTGATGTAGAAGCCCTCCGTGATCGATGCCCCCTCCGGCGGAGCTCCGGAACAGGCCCCAAGATGGGATCTCGTGGATACAGAAAGTTACGACGGTGGAATTAGGGTTCTGGCTCCGTATCTGGTAGTTTGGGGGTACGTAGGTATATATAGGAAGAAGGAGTACGTCGGTGGAGCAATAGGGGGCCCACGAGGGTGGAGGGCGCGCCCAGGGGGGTAGGTGCACCCCCTACGTCCTGGCCTCCTGGTTGATGTCTTGATGTAGGGTCCAAGTCCTCTGGATCACATTCGTTCTGAAAATCACGTTCCCAAAGGTTTAATTCCGTTTGGACTCTGTTTGATATTATTTTTCTGCGAAACCCTAAAATAGGCAAAAACAGCAATTCTGGGCTGGGCCTCCGGTTAATAGGTTAGTCCCAAAAATAATATAAAATTGTATAATAAATCCCAATAATGTCCAAAACAGAATATAATATAGCATGGAACAATAAAAAATTATAGATACGTTGGAGACGTATCAAGCATCCCCAAGCTTAATTCCTGCTCGTCCTCGAGTAGGTAAATGATAAAAATAGAATTTTTGATGTGGAATGCTACTTGGCATAATTTCAATGTAATTCTTCTTAATTGTGGTATGAATATTCAGATCCGAAAGATTCAAGACAAAAGTTCAATATTGACATAGAAATAATAATAATTCAAGCATACTAACTAAGCAATTATGTCTCTTCAAAATAACATGGCCAAAGAAAGTTATCCCTACAAAATCATATAGTCTGGCTATGCTCTATCTTCACCACACAAAGTATTTAAATCATGCACAACCCCGATGAGAAGCCAAGCAATTGTTTCATACTTTTGGTGTTCTCAAACTTCTTCAGTTTTCACGCAATACATGAGCGTGAGCCATGGACATAGCACTTTACGTGGAATAGAATGGTGGTTGTGGAGGAGACAAAAAAGGGGAAGATTGTACCACATCAACTAGGCGTATCAACGGGCTATGGAGATGCCCATCAATAGATATCAATGTGAGTGAGTAGGGATTGCCATGCAACGGATGCACTATAGCTATAAGTATATGAAAGCTCAACAAAAGGAACTAAGTGGGTGTGCATCCAACTCGCTTGCTCACGAAGACCTAGGGCATTTTGAGGAAGCCCTAATGAAAAATTCCCACTAGTATATGAAAGTGATAACATAGGAGACTCTCTATTATGAAGATCATGGTGCTACTTTGAAGCACAAGTGTGGTAAAAGGATAGTAGCATTGTCCCTTCTCTCTTTTTCTCTCATATTTTTTTATTTTGGCCTTCTCTCTCTTTTTTGGTATCTTTTTTTATTTTTCGTCTGGAGTCTCATCCCGACTTGTGGGGGAATCATAGTCTCCATCATCCTTTCCTCACTTGGGACAATGATCTAAAAATGATGATCATCACACTTTTATTTACTTACAACTCAACAATTACAACTCAATAGTTAGAACAAAATATGACTCTATGTGAATGCCTCCGACGGTGTACCGGGATATGCAATGAATCAAGAGTGACATGTACGAAAGAATTATGAATGGTGGCTTTGCCACAAATACAATGTCAACTACATGATCATGCAAAGCAATATGACAATGATGGAGCGTGTCATAGTAAATGGAATGGTGGAAACTTGCATCGCAATATATCTCGGAATTGCTATGGAAATGCCATGATAGGTAGGTATGATGGCTGTTTTGAGGAAGGTATATGGTGGGTGTATGATACCGGCGATAGGTGCGTGATATTAGAGAGGCTAGCAATGGTGGAATGAAGAAAAGTGCATATGATCCATGGAATCAACCTTAGTCATAAAGAACTCATATACTTATTGCAAAAATTTACAAGTTATCAAAGCAAAGTACTACGCGCATGCTCCTAGGGGGATAGATTGGTAGGAAAAGACCATTGCTCATCCCCGACCACCACTCATAAGGAAGATAATCAATACATAAATCATGCTCCGACTTCATCACATAACGGTTCACCATACGTGCATGCTACGGGAATCACAAACTTTAACACAAGTATTTCTCAAATTCACAACTACTCGACTAGCATGACTCTAAATTACCATCTCCATATCTCAAAACAATTATCAAGTATCAAACTTCTCATAGTATTCAACACACTCATAAGAAAATTTTATTAATCTTGAATGCATAACATAATTAAAGAAATTTACCATGCTGTTTTGCAGGACTCTCAAAATAATCTAAGTGAAGCATGAGAGAACAATGGTTTCTATAAAACAAATCCACCGACGTGCTCTAAAAGATATAAGTGAAGCACTAAAGCAAAAACTATATGACTCAAAATATATAAGTGAAGCACATAGAGTATTCTAACAATTTCCGAATCATGAGTGTCTCTCTCAAAAGGTGTGTACAGCAAGGATGATTGTGGTAAACTAAAAAGAAAATACTGAAATCATACAAGACGCTCCAAGAAAAACACATATCATCTGGTAAATAAAAATATAGCTCCAAGTAAAGTTACCGATCGAAGTAGACGAAAGAGGGGATGCCTTCCGGGGCATCCCCAAGCTTTGGATTTTAGGTGTCCTTAGATTATCTTGGGGTGCAATGGTCATCCCCAAGCTTAGGCTCTTTCCACTCCTTTGTTCCATAATCCATCAAATCTTGTACCCAAAACTTGAAAACTTCACAACACAAAACTTAAAGTAGAAAATCTCGTGAGCTCCGTTAGCGAAAGAAAACAAAACACCACTTCAAGGTACTTTAATGAAATCATTATTTATTTATATTGGTGTTAAGCCTACTGTATTCCAACTTCTCTATGGTTTATAAACTATTTTACTAGCCATAGATTCATCAAAATAAGCAAACAACACACGAAAAACAGAATCTGTCAAAAACAGTACAGTCTGTAGTACTCTGTAACTAACACAAGATCTGGAACCCCAAAATTTTTAAAATAAATTTCGGAACGTGAGGAATTTATCTATTAATCATCTTAAAAAGAATTAACTAAATAGGACTTTCCAAATAAAAATGGCACCAATTCTCGTGAGCGCTAAAGTTTCTATTTTTACAGCAAGATTAAAAAGACTTTCCCCAAGTCTTCCCAACGGTTCTACTTGGCAAAAACAGTAATTAAACACAAAAAAACAACCAAAACAGAGGCTAGATAAATTATTTATTACTAAACAGGAGCAAAAATCAAGGAATAAAAATAAAATTGGGTTGCCTCTTGTAACGCCCTCGATGCGGCTATATCTCCCACGTGTCGAAGCACGACTTAGAGGCATAACCGCATTGAAAGCAATGTCGCAAGTGAGGTAATCTTCACACAACCCATGTAATACATAAGGGAAAGAGATATATAGTTGGATTAAGATCGCCACTTCACACAATACATGAATAAAGCATTACATCATCCAAATACAATCAAGGTCCGACTACGGAACCAAAATAAAAGAAGAACCCCAAAAGCTACACAGATCCCCGATCGACCCCAACTGGGCTCCACTACTGATCGGCTAGAATGAAACAACATGAAGGACAAGATCTTCAATGAGCTCCTCCTTGAGCTTGGTTGCGTCATCCGCACGGTAACATCGGCACCTGCAAACTGGTTTTGGAAGTATCTGTTAGTCACGGGGACTCAGCAATCTCACACCCTCGCGATCAAGACTATGTAAGCTTATAGGAAGGGTAAAAGGTATAAGGTGGAGCTGCAGCAAGCGACTAGCATTTATGGTGGCTAAACATACGCAAATGAGAGCGAGAAGAGAAGGCAAAGCACGATCGTGAAACTATGATCAAGAAGTGATCCTAGAACAACCTACACCAAACATTACTCCAACACTGTGTTCACTTCCCGGACTCCGCCAGAAAGAGACCATCACGGTTACACACGCGGTTGATGCATTTTAATTAAGGTCAACTTCAGGTTTTCTACAACCGGACATTAACAAATTCCCATCTGCCCATAACCGCGGGCACGACTTCCGAAAGTTCAAATCCATGCAGGGGTGTCCCAACTTAGCCCATCACAAGCTCTCACGATCAACGAAGGGTATTCCTTCTAGCGGGAAGACCCGATCAGACTCAGAATCCCGGTTACAAGACATTTTGGCAATGGTAAAACAAGACCAGCAAAGCCACCCGAATGTGCCAACAAATCCTGATAGGAGCTGCACATATCTCGTTCTCAGGGCACACCGGATTGTCCAAACTTCCGGTAGGCCAGCCCAGAGTTGCCCCTGGTGGCCACCGGCGGCTGACAAGGTGGACCAACACTCAGAGGAGCACTGGCCGGGGGGGTTAAAATAATGATGACCCTCGAGAGTGCGACTCCCAAGGGAAAAGAAAAGGCTAGGTGGCGAATGGTAAAACCAAGGTTGGGCCTTTGCTGGAGGAGTTTTATTCAAAGCGAACTGTCAAGGGGTTCCCATTATAACCCAACCGCGTGAGGAACGCAAAATCCGGGAACATAACACCGATATGACAGAAACTAGGGCGGCAAGAGTGGAACAAAACACCAGGCATAAGGCCGAGCCTTCCACCCTTTACCAAGTATATAGATGCATTAATTAAATAAGAGATATTGTGATATCCCAACAAGTAAACATGTTCCAACAAGGAACAACATCTCCATGTTCCAACAAGGAACAAACTTCAATATTCACCTGCAACTAACAACGCTATAAGAGAGGTTGAGCAAAGCGGTAACATAGCCAAGCAACGGTTTGCTAGGACAAGGTGGGTTAGAGGCTTGGTTCAACAATATGGGAGGCATGATAAGCAAGTGGCAGGTATCGCAGCATAGGCATAGCAAAAGAGCGAGCAACTGGCAAGCAAAGATAGAAGTGATTTCGAGGGTATGGTCATCTTTCCTGAAATCCCGCAAGGAAGAAGAACGAGTCCATGAAGAAGACAAATGGACATTGTCAAACGAATCCTCACAACACGACGTTACCGGATTACCGAGACGAAGTACACCGGAAAGAAAGCAAACAACATAGTAAACAACCACTACAACAACATGGCACAATGCGCAAACAAGTATGATGCATGTCCGGTTTAATGAAGCAGGGGATGGCAATATGCACAAGCAATCCTACAAATTAAGTGGAGCGCCATATGCAACTACGTTGCATATTGACGAAACATCACGTTACTTATTTAGTTCGATCTTTTTTATGTACCCAACAATATTAAATGTTGTTAACCATGGCAAGAGGTGAAGCAAAAGTAAACTACACAATCTAAGCAATTTAAATGGGGCCGGAACCATCAAACAACAATCTGGTAAATCCCCATATTCATTAGTAATTTAAAAGCAAACAACAATTTAAACATTTTAATTATTGTTATTATGATGCGGATGACATGGACAAGTTTTATGCAATTTTAATTTAAAGTTGACATGAGCATAATATGGAGCATTTGTCATCGTGGCGGAAAGAAAGGGTGCCACGGCAACGTTCCGGTTCTGGAAACTCGATTGAGATGCCGGTGGAAAAGAACAAGTGTGACAGGAGCGTGTCATGCGATGAACGGTGGGGTGCACCCAGATACCGAGTTTCCCATGGGTCGACGGCATGGCAACCGAGGAGGAACGTGCAATGACAACTCAGACACGGTTCGAACATGAGCATCTCATACAACATGCATTCATTCTCGGAAGGTCATTTCGGTGGTATACCTTCGAAGCATGTGTTTCGGCCGGAACGAGTTCGTAGAGGGAAGTAGACGTTCTCAAAACGGCGGTAGTGGAAGTAGTTGTTCACGCGGCAGTAGTCGAACTTGACGATACCGTTGCATGGGTCTTCGATAATGGTAGTGGTACCCATTTTGTAGTCGTGTACATTCCGTAGATGTTCGAGGTCACGACGAGGATCTTGACGTCCACGGAGTCTTCGAGTTTCGACGGTAGTGGTACTCGGGTCGTTGGCGACGGTAGTTGTTCTATGCATCGGGTGTCAAGGTACTTGCCGTTCTTAGAGGTTCCGAAAACGGCGGTAGATGAACAAGACGCGTCGTCGTGGTACTTGGCAAAAATCTCAAAGAAGATGCCTGACGGTCCAGGTTACGGTCGTGTGAACGATCAATGAAGACAAACTTCCGGACTTGCCGAACTGAAGGGGTACTTGGCGTTTTTTAGGACTCCGAAGAAGGCGGTATAGGTACTTGGCACTCCGGTTCTTGCGAGGTAGTTGAACTCGATGAATCCGAAGGGGTACTCAGCGAAACCGCGTAGTTGTAAACCTGTTGAAGTAGTGGTACTCCGATGTCGACGATTGTTGAACTTGGAGGGCCATCGGTAGTCTCCTGACTTGGGTCTCCGTGTACACATCTTGACAGGTTCGGGGGTTCTCGGTGGTGGCCAGAGTCTTACTGATGGCGCCATGGTTATCTAGCAGCCACAGCAACAAGGGCGTCGAGGCCCATGGGCGCAGAGGAGATGGAGAGGAGGCCGGTTCAACGGTGAGGAGGATGCAGGGGAGGCCCGGGCAGTGCGTGGGGCTGTTGTTGCTGCTCCGGCAAGCAGGCAGCGGGTCGAGGCGCTCGGGATCCCGCATCCAGATCGAGCGGGGCGAGGGAGCTGTGGGACGGCATGGAGGTCGAGGAAGATGAGCTCGAGGCGGCGCTGGAGCATGGTGGCGCGGCGGCCGGACAAAGCAAGGAGACTCGATGGAGGTCGCCGGCGTGGAGAAGTCGCGGGCGAGGTGCGGGCGGCGGCTTCCGGGTGTGCAAGGCTCCTAGCATGGCGACGGCGAGGCAGCGACGGTGGAGGCGCTGGCTGCAGGAGAGCGGTCGGAGACGCGGCGCTCCGGGTCACCGGCGCGAGGAGAGAAGGGCGACGGGCGTGGCTTCAGGGACTTGGCGCGGCGGCCTTGCTAGAGATGGGGAGGAGGCGAGATGGCGTGGCGGCGGCCTCACTAGAGTGGAGAAGGCGGCTCCATGGGGTGGCACTCGGGGTAGGAGGTGCGGCGCACAAGGAGGACGAAGGGGGAATGGAAGATAGAGAGAGAGGGAGGGATCGAGAGGGAGATGGATCGGGAAGCGCGCTCGCTGTCTCCTGGCAGCACGAGGGAGACCGAGAGGAGGGGGTTGCGCGAGGGGCTCGGGCTAGATTTAGGTGGGAATGGGGCGGCCGGGCCTTAGGAGACGGATGGGCCGGCCGGGTGGCCGAGGCCCAGGTAGCTGCTGCTTCTTTTCTATTTCTTTTCTATTTCTTTAGACAGAAATACAAAAAGGAAAAAGCAGGGGGAAAAGGAGACGAGCTAGAGAAATATAAAAATATATACATGATCCTGAAAATGTGCTCTATTTAACAAAATTGGTTTGGAGATTTTAAAGGAAGTAAAAATAATTCAAGTTTGAATTAAATTCAAACTTGAACCATTTTAAACCCTAACCAAAACAATTTCAAAAGAGATGAAATTTGACAGAGAGGCTAGGTGCATGGTGTTAGAATATTGAGGCAAAGATGAACATTAAAAGAGAAGGGAACGTGACACTTGCCAAAAGAAGGAAGTGGAGGGAAGGAGAAGGTGATGAAGCAAGAATCATGCATGGAACATGCAAGAACTTAATATGTATGAAAAACACACAATGCAGATGATGACATGAAAGATGCAACACGCAAGCAAATGACAAGGAAACAACAGCGAATAACTGGCGGACACCTGGCACATCGGTCTCGGGGAGTCACAACACTCCACCACTACGAGAGGATCTCGTCCCGAGATCTAGAATGGCACCGGAAGGACAGCGGAAAAGAAAGAGAAGAGGTAAAACTAAGTTGCTTCTTTGACAAACGAGTGAAACCACGAACCTTGAAGAGGTTAAGCCATTCCGAGAAAAGAATACAACGGAGATAAATGAAGTTGAAAGCACTCTGTTAGCAAAGAGGAAACAAGGAAGAACAACTTTGGACAGCACTCTGGTTGAGAAAGGATGCAAGGCTTGATAAGATGAAAAGAACTTGAGCCGAGGGCACAACTCTCCGGTTAAATGGAAAGGCATGAAAAGAATATGATATTTGACAAAACGAGATGATGGGTGAAAAGAACAACGTCACAATGCCTCTGGATGAAGGAATCGAAGGTAGATCATTGGAATTAAATTATGGAGAAGAAAATGATAATTCTTCCCACAGATGAATTTGAAAGAAAACATCCTTATGAATAAGGCTTGAACGGAGTTGTTAAAATATCAAAAACGAAAACAATAAGCTGCTCGTGGGCTTATGAAAACATCTGAAAAACTTGAGGTGAAATTCTGCCATAAATGGAAACCCGGTTGGATTGATATGAACAAGGAGACAAGAAACTTATTTCACCGTGAGGATAAATGAAGAACTTGGGTCATTTATGAGCACCATAAATAGCAACAATCCTTAGGGAAAGGTTTAGGTGAAATATAACCCAAGATAACTCCAATGAAGAGATTGATGGGTTACAAAGGAACTCATGAACGAATTGAAAATGATGGGTTTAAAATATGTCATTCCGGACAACTTGTGAATCATGAAACACGAAGGGAAATTGTCAACAATGACATAACACCACCTCAAAAGATAAGATTGAAATAATAGCACTCCGGATCGCAAGAAGAAGACAACTTGAAGTATATCTTGGCGGATCATAGCTTCGAGAGATATCTTGAAGAACAATTGAAGAATGAAAATAATCCTTGACGAACCACCATGAGGAACTCCGGTAATAAAAGGATGATCAAACAAAAGGAAAGAGAAGTTGAAAACACAAGGTGAAACCTTGTAATGATTTAGATGGATCTCCATGGTGATATAATTGCGAGAGGTTGGAACTCTGAGAAAAAAAAGAAGATGAAACAATAGAAATTGAGAATTTTGATGAACCTCCGGAATAAAGAATTGAATTCATTTGATGAAACAAGAATAAGAATTACATTATGCCTAACCTTCACCAATTTAAATTGATGACAAGCAACGGATTTGGCATACAACTTATTTCCGTAGAAAAGATTAAGGGAGATATAAATCAAAATTGAGAAGGTCTTCAACGGACCACCGGTAGGATTGTGACAACAGATAAATTAATACAATAGCAACGGAAGAGAATTCTTGAACGAACCACATAAGAATTGAAAATGAACGAAGTAAAGGGATGAATCACCGGTAAGAATTAGAAAACTAATGAAGATTCTTGAGAGAATTTAGATGTAAGTGAATGAAGAGATCCCGAGCTGATTAGAGAATACTTGAATGATGCACCGGTAAGATTTAGAGAAAGAGAGCTGAAAGCTGAAATGATTAATTCTTCTGAAATGATGGGCTCCGGGGAAAAGAAAAGAGAAAACAACTCATGAAATGCTCTGGATGGATGAAAAGAATTCTCATAATCAAAACAATTATGAGAGAATGGCAACAAATTAGAACCATGGATCTTTGGAAGAACGGGTAAGGATTTAAGAGGAACTCCTCTTTGGTCTTCAAATCCGAGAATGACGAGAACAACACCACCAAAAATCGTTGAGATACTCCGGGATGACGAATAGAAAGGTTGATCCAACGATGAAAAGAATTTAACCGATCTTAGAGAAAGACATTTGACTGATGATAAATCATTTTACGTCAAACTTTAGAAAAGAATTTGAGAATAACTCCAAAAAAATTTAGAAGAGTCAGGTAAGATCCTGGGAAAAAGACCTATGGGTTAGGGCCCACTCAAAAGAAAACACCGTTGATATGATTACTTGAAAAAAAGAGATAGCACTGGTTGAATTAAAAGACTTGAATGAGATAAAAGACTCGAGATATCTTGAACACTCCGGAACAATTGAATAGCGAGAAATGACTGAATATGAGGTGCACCGGCATGAGAAGGTATTTGCAACGAGGAAAGGATATAATTGGCAAAGCTTGAATTGAATTCATCAGATAAAAGAGAATCAAGAATGATGAACTGGAAGCTCCGTTAGCATCTTCCTGAGAATCACCGGGTAAGAACATTGACGGAAAAAATGGAGAGACTTCGTATGAATAAAAGGATACTTGATTAAGAATTCCGAGTCCTCGAAGAAAAAAGGGTGGGCGGGCAGGAAAAACAAAGGCAGCTTGGGACGAATGAAACAAACAACATCGAGAAGAAATGATAATTGATCTTGCTGATGGGGAGAAAGATGGGATCATCTCGAAGAGAAGCACACCGGTTGGAAAAAGGATTGACATGACAATCTCGATTATCAAGAATGATTAGTATTCACATAGGAGTATGAGAACACCACTTAAACAAGGGATGGAATCAACATTTGACTTCGAAGCAACTCGAATACCACAACTCAAAACAAACAAAGGATTGGCTTGCAAAATAAGCCGGAACAAACATATGATAGAGATTTCATCCGAAGTTTTCGTGGTGGGGCCTATACGGGCTCGATCGTACAGCACCATCATGTACAAGGCAGTGCACATGACATACGAAGCGTCCCCGAGTCGGCATAGCCAAGGACTCTTTAAGACACAACGAGACCACTGTAAAACCAACCGTGAATAGGCGGACCACTAGACGTCGAACCCCAATTTCGTATCATACATCTATCGGAAAGATATCCTAAGAGCTACTTGAATTCCCACTTATAAACTCCCAAAATTTTCCGGTTATGCAATCAGGTGTTGGGGATACAGGGGAAGCATAATATCTCAACCAAAACTAGCAAATCCTACATCCAGCTGTATCCATCCTTCAACACATAACCAAGAAAACTTCAGAAATCGTCTACCTCAACCTTCGAAAAGCATCCGTTATACGAGTTATGGCAATACTCCCGAACTCCCGCCCCAGTACTGGGTGGCGTCGAGGTTATCTCACCAACAACTGCATAAAAGAGATTTTCGATGTCAGCAAACTAAACTCAGGTATTCCAGAACTACAATGATAAAATTGTGACACTGCCACAACCCCTAAATGACAGGAGGCACCAAGAACAATGTTCTTGTCACAAATCGATCGGAACGATTCCAAGATACCCGCGTGATCCTAAAATTTTTTTAGTGAAATTTGAAAAGAGAAGTGTCAAAACTCTACGTCAGGAAGACTTACTAGAGCGATGAAGGGACTGGGGAGTAAAAAGAATTCCTAACTCTCCGATATATAATTCCTAAATGACTCAAAACATTTTTCTAGACTCAACAACACCAGTTATTCGATCAAGCAGGGGGCTCCTAAGGTCGGGGAAGGCTCTGATACCAACTTGTAACGCCCTCGATGCGGCTATATCTCCCACGTGTCGAAGCACGACTAAGAGGCATAACCGCATTGAAAGCAATGTCGCAAGTGAGGTAATCTTCACACAACCCATGTAATACAAAAGGGAAAGAGATATATAGTTGGCTTACAAACGCCACTTCACACAATACATGAATAAAGCATTACATCATCCAAATACAATCAAGGTCCGACTACGGAACCAGAATAAAAGAAGAACCCCAAAAGCTACACACATCCCTGATCGACCCCAACTGGGCTCCACTACTGATCGACTAGAACGAAACAACATGAAGGACAAGATCTTCAACGAGCTCCTCCTTGAGCTTGGTTGCGTCATCTGCACGGTAACATCGGCACCTGCAAACTGGTTTTGGAAGTATCTGTGAGTGACGGGGACTCAGCAATCTCACACCCTCGTGATCAAGACTATTTAAGCTTATAGGAAGGGTAAAAGTTATAAGGTGGAGCTGCAGCAAGCGACTAGCATTTATGGTGGCTAAACATACGCAAATGAGAGCGAGAAGAGAAGGCAAAGCACGATCGTGAAACTATGATCAAGAAGTGATCCTAGAACAACCTACGCCAAACATTACTCCAACACCGTGTTCACTTCCTGGACTCCGCCGGAAACAGACCATCATGGTTACACACGCGGTTGATGCATTTTAATTAAGGGCAACTTCAGGTTTTCTACAACCGGACATTAACAAATTCCCATCTGCCCATAACCGCGGGCACGACTTTCGAAAGTTCAAATCCCTGCAGGGGTGTCCCAACTTAGCCCATCACAAGCTCTCACAATCAACGAAGGATATTCCTTCTAGCGGGAAGACCCGATCAGACTCGGAATCCTGGTTACAAGACATTTCGACAATGGTAAAACAAGACCAGCAAAGCCACCCGAATGTGCTGACAAATCCTGATAGGAGCTGCACATATCTCGTTCTCAGGGCACACCGGATTGTCCAAACTTCCGGTAGGCCAGCCCAGAGTTGCCCCTGGTGGCCACCGGCGGCTGACAAGGTGGACCAACACTCTGAGGAGCACTGGCCCGGGGGGGGTTTAAAATAATGATAACCCTCGAGAGCGTGACTCCCAAGGGAAAATAAAAGGCTAGGTGGCGAATGGTAAAACCAAGGTTGGTCCTTGCTGGAGGAGTTTTATTCAAAGCGAACTATCAAGGGGTTCCCATTATAACCCAACCGCGTGAGGAACGCAAAATCCGGGAACATAACACCAATATGACAGAAACTAGGGCGGCAAGAGTGGAACAAAACACCAGGCATAAGGCCGAGCCTTCCACCCTTTACCAAGTATATAGATGCATTAATTAAATAAGAGATATTGTGATATCCCAACAAGTAAACATGTTCCAACAAGGAACAACATCTCCATGTTCCAACAAGGAACAAACTTCAATCTTCACCTGCAACTCAACGCTATAAGAGAGGCTGAGCAAAGCGGTAACATAGCCATGCAACGGTTTGCTAGGACAAGGTGGGTTAGAGGCTTGGTTCAACAATATGGGAGGCATGATAAGCAAGTGGCAGGTATCGCAGCATAGGCATAGCAAAAGAGCGAGCAACTAGCAAGCAAAGATAGAAGTGATTTCGAGGGTATGGTCATCTTGCCTGAATCCCGCAAGGAAGGAGAACGAGTCCATGAAGAAGACAAACGGACGTTGTCGAACGAATCCACACAACACGACGTTACCGGATTACCGAGATGTAGTACACCGGAAAGAAAGCAAACAACATAGTAAACAACCACTACAACAACTTGGCACGATGCGCAAACAAGTATGATGCATGTCCGGTTTAATGAAGCAGGGCATGGCAATATGCACAAGCAATCCTACAAATTAAGTGGGGCTCAATATGCAACTCCGTTGCATATTGATGAAACACCACGTTACTTATTTAGTTCGATCTTGTTTGTGTACCCAACAATATTAAATGTTGTTAACCATTGCAAGAGGTGAAGCAAAAGTAAACTACACAATCTAAGCAATTTAAATGGGGCCGGAACCATCAAACAACAATCTGGTAAATCCCCATATGCATTAGTAATTTCAAAGCAAACAACAATTTAAACATTTTAATTGTTGTTATTATGATGCGGATGACATGGACAAGTTTTATGCAATTTTAATTTAAAGTTGACATGAGCATAATATGGAGCATTTTTCATCGTGGCGGAAAGAACGGGTGCCACGGTGACGATAACGGAAATGGTGCCACGGCAACGTTCCGGTTCCGGAAACTCGATTGAGATGCCGGTGGAAAAGAACAAGTGTGACGGGAGTGTGTCATGCGATGAACGATGGGGTGCTCCAGGATACCGGGTTTCCCATGGGTCGACGGCGTGGCAACCGAGGAGGAACGTGCAATGACAACTCGGACACGGTTCAAACATGCGCATCTCATACAACATGCATTCATTCTCGGAAGGTCGTTTCGGTGGTATACCTTCGAAGCATGTGTTTCGGGCGGAACGAGTTCGTAGAGGGAAGTAGACGTTCTCACAACGGCGGTAGTGGAAGTAGTTATTCACGCGGCGGTAGTCGAACTTGACGATACCGTTGCACGGGTCTTCGGCAATGGTAGTGGTACCCATTTTGTAGTCGTGCACATTCCGTAGATGTTCGAGGTCACGGCGAGGATCTTGACGTCCATGGAGTCTTCGAGGGTCGACGGTAGTGGTACTCGGGTCATCAGCGACGGTAGTTGTTCTATGCATCGGGTGTCAAGGTACTTGCCGTTCTTAGCGGTTCCGAAAACGGCGGTAGATGAATAAGACGCGTCGTTGTGGTACTTGGCAAAAATCTCAAAGAAGATGCCTGACGGTCCCGGTTACGGTCGTCTGAACGTTCAGTGAAGACGAACTTCCGGACCTGCCGGACTGAAGGGGTACTTGGCATTTTTTAGGATTCCGAAGAAGGCGGTACAGGTACTTGGCACTTCGGTTCTTGCGAGGTAGTCGAACTCGATGAATCTGAAGGGGTACTCAGCGAAACCGCGTAGTTGTACACCTGTTGAAGTAGTGGTACTCCGATGTCGACGATTGTAGAACTTGGAGGGCCATCGGTAGTCTCCTAACTTGGGTCTCCGTGTACACGTCTTGACAGGTTCGGGGGTTCTCGGTGGTGGCCAGAGTCTTCCTGATGGCGCCGTGGTGATCTAGCAGCCGCAGCAACAAGGGCGTCGAGGCCCACGGGCACAGAGGAGATGGAGAGGAGGCCGGTTCAACGGTGAGTAGGATGCAGGGGAGGCCCGGGCAGTGCATGGGGCTGCTGTTGCTGCTCCGGCAAGCAGGCAGCGGGTCGAGGCGCTCGGGATCCCGCATCCAGATCAAGCAGCGCGAGGGAGCTGCGGAATGGCATGGAGGTCGAGGAAGATGAGCTCGAGGCGGCGCTGGAGCATGGTGGCGCGGCGGCCGGACAAAGCAGGGAGACTCGATGGAGGTCGCCGGCGCGGAGAAGTCGCAGGCGACGGTGAGGCAGCGACGGTGGAGGTGCTGGCTGCAGGAGAGTGGTCGGAGACACGGCGCTTCGGGTCACCGGTGCGAGGAGAGAAGGGCGACGGGCGTGGCTTCAGGGACTTGGCGCGGCGGCCTTGCTAGAGACGGGGAGGAGGCGAGATGGCGTGGCGGCGGCCTCACCAGAGTGGAGAAGGAGGCTCCATGGGGTGCGGCACACGAGGAGGACGAAGGAGGTGCGGCGCACGAGGAGGACGAAGGGGGAAGGGAAGATAGCGAGAGAGGAAGGGATCAAGAGGGATATGGATCGGGCAGCGCGCTCGCTGTCTCCTGGCAGCACGAGGGAGACCGAGAGGAGGGGGTTGCGCCAGGGGCTCGGGCTTGGTTTAGGTGGGAATGGGGCGGCCAGGCCTTAGGAGAGGGATGGGCTGCTGGGTGGCCGAGGCCCAGGTAGCTGTTGCTGCTACTTTTCTATTTCTTTAGATAGAAATACAAAAAGGAAAAAGCAGGGGGAATAAGAGAGAAGCTAGAGAAATATAAAAATATATACATGATCCTAAAAATGTGCTCTATTTAACAAAATTGGTTTGGAGATTTTAAAGGAAGTAAAAATAATTCAAGTTTGAATTAAATTCAAACTTGAACCATTTTAAACCCTAACCAAAACAATTTCAAAATAGATGAAATTTGACAGAGAGGCTAGGTGCATGGTGTTAGAATATTGAGGCAAAGATGAACATTAAAAGAGAAGGGAACGTGACACTTGCCAAAAGAAGGAAGTGGAGGGAAGGAGAAGGTGATGAAGCAAGAATCATGCATGGAACATGCAACAACTTAATATGTATGAAAAACACACAATGCACATGATGACATGAAAGATGCAACACGCAAGCAAATGACAAGGCAACAACAACGAATAACTGGTGGACACCTGGCACATCGGTCTCGGGGCGTCACACCTCCCAACAAGCGCTGTCGTTTAACGCCCCTAGCTAGGCATGAAAGCAAAGATAGATCTAGGTATTGCCATCTTTGGAAGGCAATCCATAAGTGGCTCTCATAATAGATTCATAAGGTAATTTAATTTTCTTTCTAGGGAAGTGCTCCATGCCTTTCTTTACCGAAATTGGAATCTAATATTCCCTTCCTTCATATCAATAATTGCACCAATCGTTCTAAGGAAAGGTCTACCAAGAATAATAGGACATGAAGGATTGCAATCTATGTCAAGAATAATAAAATCCATGGGCACATAATTCCTATTTGCAATAATAAGAACATCATTAATTCTTCCCATAGGTTTCTTAATAGTGGAATCCGCAAGGTGCAAGTTTAAAGAGCAATCGTCAAAATCACGGAAACCTAGCAAATCACACAATGTCTTTGGAATCGTGGAAACACTAGCACCCAAATCACACAAAGCATAGCATTCATGATCTTTAATCTTAATTTTAATAGTAGGTTCCCACTCATCATAAATTTTTCTAGGGATAGAAACTTCCAACTCAAGTTTTTCTTCATAAGATTGCATCAAAGCATCAACAATATGTTTGGTAAAGGCTTTATTTTGACTATAAGCATGAGGAGAATTTAGCACGAATTGCAACAAGGAAATACAATCTATTAAAGAGCAATTATAATAATTAAATTCCTTGAAATCCAAAATAGTGGGTTCATTAATATTTAAAGTTCTGACTTCTTCAATCCCACTTTTAACAATTTTAGCATCAAGATCTAAAGACTCCGAATTATTGGAATGCCGTCTAGGTAAAGGTGGATCATATTCAGTCCCGTCATTATCAAGATTCATATTGCAAAACAAAGATTTAATAGGGGACACATCAATAACTTTTAGATCTTCATCTTTATTATCATGGAAACTAGAAGAACATGCTTTTATAAAGCAATCTTTCTTAGCACGCATCCTAGCGGTTCTTTCTTTGCACTCATCAATGGAAATTCTCATGGCTTTGAGAGACTCATTGATATCATGCTTAGGTGGAATAGATCTAAGTTTCAAAGAATCAACATCAAGAGAAATTCTATCAACATTCCTAGCCAACTCATCAATCTTAAGAAATTTTTCTTCAATCAAAGCATTGAAATTCTTTTGTGAAGTAATAAATTCTTTAATATTAGATTCAAAATCAGAGGGCATCTTATTATAATTTCCATAAGAATTGTTGTATGAATTACCATAATAATTAGAGGAATTACTAGGATACGGTCTAGGGTTAAAGTTTCCTCTATACGCGTTGTTACCAAAATTATTCCTACCATAAAAATTCACATCCATAGATTCATTATTATTCTCAATCAAAGTAGACAAAGGCATATCATTAGGATCAGAAGAAACACTTTTATTAGCAAATAATTTCATAAGTTTATCCATCTTTCCACTCAAAACATCAATTTCTTCTATCGCATGCACTTTCTTATTAGTAGATCTTTCAGTGTGCCATTGAGAATAATTAACCATAATATTATCAAGGAGTTTAGTAGCTTCTCCTAAGGTTATTTCCATAAAAGTGCCTCCCGTGGCCGAATCTAAAAGATTTCTAGAAGCAAAATTCAATCCGGCATAAAAATTTTGTATAATCATCCACGAATTCAAACCATGCGTAGGGCAATTACGTATCATTAATTTCATCCTCTCCCAAGCTTGTGCAACATGTTCATGATCAAGTTGCTTAAAATTCATAATATCGTTTCTAAGAGAAATGATCTTAGCAGGAGGAAAATAATTAGAGATAAAAGCATCTTTGCACTTATTCCAAGAATCAATACTATTTTTAGGCAAAGACGAAACCAAGCTTTAGCACGATCTCTAAGTGAAAAAGGAAATAGCTTCAATTTAACAATATCATTATCCACATCTTTCTTCTTTTGCATATCACACAAATCAACGAAGCTATTTAGATGGGTAGCGGCATCTTCACTAGGAAGGTCGGCGAATTGATCTTTCATGACAAGATTCAACGAAGCACCATTGATTTCACAAGATTCAGTATAGGTAAGAGGAAATCACTGTTGGTATTGGTGAAGTCACACAATATAGTATTATCTTGAGCCATCGTGACAAGCAAGCAATCCAACACACGAGCAAACAAGAGACGGGCAAAAATAGGAAAATAGAGAAAGAGATGGAGGATAGAGAGAGAGAGAGCGAATAAAACGGCAAGGGTGAAGTGGGGGAGAGGAAAACGAGAGGCAAATGGAAAATAATGTAATGCGGGAGATAAGGGTTTGTGATGGATACTTGGTGTGTTGACTTTTGCATAGACCTCGCCGGCAGCAGCGCCAGGAATCCTTCTTGCTACCCCTTGAGCACTTGTGTTGGTTTTCCCTTGAAGAGGAAAGGGTGATGCAGCAAAGTAGCGTAAGTATTTCCCTCGCACCTACACAAACAAATAAATCCTCGCAACCAACACGATAAGGGGTTGTCAATCCCTACATGTCACTTACGAGAGTGAGATCTGATACATATGATAAGATAATATTTTTGGTATTTTTGTGATAAAGAGGAATAAAAGATGCAAATAAAATAAATGGCAAAGGAAATAGCTAAGTATTGGAAGATTAATATGATGGAAGATAGACCCGGGGGGCATAGGTTTCACTAGTGGCTTCTCTCAAGAGCATAAGTATTTATGGTGGGTGAACAAATTACTGTTGAGCAATTGACAAAATTGAGCATAGTTATGAGAATATCTAGGTATGATCATGTATATAGGCATCACGTCCAAGACAAGTAGACCGACTCCTGCCTGCATCTACTACTATTACTCCACACATCGACCGCTATCCAGCATGCATCTAGAGTATTAAGTTCAAGAGAACAGAGTAACGCTTTAAGCAAGATGACATGATGTAGAGGGTTAACCTCATGCAATATGATATAAACCCCATCTTGTTATCCTCGATAGCAACAATACAATACATGCCTTGCTGGCCCTACTGTCACTGGGAAAGGACACCACAAGATTGAACCCAAAGCTAAGCACTTCTCCCATTGCAAGAAAGATCAATCTAGTAGGCCAAACCAAACTGATAATTCAAAGAGACTTGCAAAGATAACCAATCATACATAAAAGAATTCAGAGAAGATTCAAATATTGTTCATAGATAAACTTGATCATAAACCCACAATTCATCGATCTCTACAAACACACCGCAAAAGAATATTACATCGAATAGATCTCCACAAGAGAGGGGGAGAACTTTGTATTGAGATCCAAAAAGAGAGAAGAAGCCATCTAGCTAATAACTATGGACCCAAAGGTCTAAGGTAAACTACTCACACTTCATCGGAGGTGCTATGGTGTTGATGTAGAAGCCCTCCGTGATCGATGCCCCCTCCAGCGGAGCTCCGGAACAGGCCCCAAGATGGGATCTCGTGGATACAGAAAGTTACGGTGGTGGAATTAGGGTTTCGGCTCCGTATCTGGTAGTTTGGGGGTACGTATGTATATATAGGAAGGAGTACGTCGGTGGAGCAATAGGGGGACCACGAGGGTGGAGGGCGCGCCCAGGGGGGTAGGCGCGCCCCCTACCTCGTGGCCTCCTAGTTGATGTCTTGATATAGGGTCCAAGTCCTCTGGATCGCGTTCGTTCCGAAAATCACGTCCCCGAAGGTTTCATTCCGTTTGGACTCCGTTTGATATTCTTTTTCTATGAAACCCTAAAATAGGCAAAAAACAACAATTCAGGGATGGATCTCCGGTTAATAGGTTAGTCCCAAAAATAATATAAAAGCGTATAATAAAGCCCAATAATGTCGAAAACAGAATATAATATAGCATGGAACAATAAAAAATTATAGATACGTTGGAGAGGTATCACTGCTCAAGTGAAGAAGCCCAATTCTAAACCTAAGCTTTAGACTAAGTGCTTCTACTGCAAAGGGACTAGTCACTGGAAGCAGAACTGCCCCAAGTATTTGGCGGATAAGAAGGATGGAAAAGTGAACAAAGGTATATTTGATATACATGTTATTGATGTGTACTTGCTAGTGTTTATAGCAACCCCTTAGTATTTGATACTAGTTCAGTTGCTGAGATTACTAACTCGAAATGGGAGTTGCAGAATGAACAAAGACTAGTTAAGGGTGAAGTGACAATGTGTGTTCGAAGTGGTTCCAAGATTGATATGATCATCATCGCACACTCCCTATACTTTCGGGATTAGTGTTGAACCTAAATAAATGTTATTTGGTGTTTGCGTTAAGCATGAATATGATTTGATCATGTTTATTGCAATACGGTTATTCATTTAAAGTCAGAGAATAATTGTTGTGCTATTTACATGAATAAAACCTTCAATGGTCATACACCCAAGGTGAATGGTTTATTGAATCTTGATCGTAGTGATCCACATATTCATAATATTGAAGCCAAAAGATGCAAAGTTAATAATGATAGTGCAACTTATTTGTGGCACTACTGTTTAGGTCATATTGGTGTAAAGCGCATGAAGAAATTCCATGCTGATGGGTTTTTGGAATCACTTGATGCTTGCGAACCATGCCTCACAGGCAAGATGACTAAGACTCTATTCTCCCGAACAATTGAGCGAGCAACAGACTTGTTGGACATAATACATACTGATGTATGCAGTCCGATGAGTGTTGAAGCTCAGGGCAGGTATCATTATTTTCTGACCTTCACAGATGATTTGAGTAAGATATGGGTATTTCTTCTTGATGAAACATCAATCTGAAACATTTGAAAAGTTCAAATAATTTTAGAGTGAAGTGGAAAATCATCGTAACAAGAAAATAAAGTTTCTGTGATCTGATCGTGGAGGATAATATTTGAGTTACGAGTTTGGTCTTCCTTTGAAACAATGCGGAATAGTTTCACAACTCACACCACCTGGAACACCACAGCATAATGGTGTGTCCGATCGTCGTAATCGCAATTTACTAGATATGGTGCGATCTATGATGTCTCTTACCGATTTACCACTATCGTTTTGGGGTTATGCATTAGAGACAGCTCCATTCACGTTAAATAGGGCACCATCTAAATCCGTTGAGACGACACCATATGAACTGTGGTTTGGCAAGAAACCAAAGTTGTCGTTTCTTAAAGTTGGGGTTGCGATGCTTATGTGAAAAATTTTCATCGTGATAAGCTCGAACCCAAATCGGAGAAATGTGTCTTCATAGGAGACCCAAAAGAGACAATTGGGTACACCTTCTATCACAGATCCAAAGGAAAGACATTCATTGCTAAGAATGGATCCTTTCTAGAGAAGGAGTTTCCCTCGAAAGATGTGAGTGGGAGGAAAGTAGAACTTGATGAGGTAACTCTACCTCCTCCCTTATTGGAAAGTAGTTCATCACAGAAATCTATTTCTGTGGCTCCTGCACCAATTAGTAAGGAAGCTAATGATGATGATCATGTAACTTCAGATCAAGTTAGTACCGAACCTCATAGGTCAACCAGAGTGAGATCCGCACCAGAGTGGTGCAGTAATCCTATTCTGGATGTCATGTTACTTGACCATGACGAACCTACGAACTATGAGGAAGCGATGATGAGCCCAGATTCCACGAAATGGCTTGAGACCATGAAATCTGAGATGGGATCCCTGTATGAGAACAAAGTATGGACTTTGATTGACTTGCCCGATGATCGATGAGTCATTAAGAATAAATGGATCTTCAAGAGGAAGACGGATGCTGATAGTAGTGTTACTATCTACAAAGCTCGAATTGTCGCAAAGTGTTTTTGACAAGTTCAAGGTGTTGACTACGATGAGATTTTCTCACTCATATCAATGCTTAAAAGTCTTTCCGAATCATGTTAGCAGTTTCCACATTTTATGAAATCTGGCAAATGGATGTCAAAATTGTATTCCTTCAAGGATTTCTTAAAAAGAAGAGTTGTATATGATGCAACCAGAAGGTTTTGTCGATCCTAAAGGTGCTAACAAAGTGAGCAAACTCCAGCAATCCATCTATGGACTGGTGCAAGCATCTCGGAGTTGGAATATATGCTTTGATAGAGTGATCAAAGCATATGGTTTTATACAGACTTGCGGTGAAGCCTGTATTTACAAGAAAGTGAGTGGGAGCACTACAGCATTTTTGATAAGTATATGTGAATGGCATATTGTTGATCAGAAATAATGTAGAATTTTCTTGATAGCATAAAGGAGTGTTTTAAAAGAGTTTTTCAAAGAAAGACTTCGATGAAGCTGCTTACACATTGAGCATCAAGATCTATAGAGATAGATAAAGACACTTGATAAGTATTTTCAATGAGTACATACCTTGACAAGATTTTGAAGTAGTTCAAAATGGAACAGTCAAAGAAGGAGTTCTTGCTTGTGTTGCAAGGTGTGAAATTGAGTAAAGACTCAAAACCCGACCACGGTAGAAAATAGAAAGAGAATGAAAATTCATTCCCTATGCCTCAGTCATAGGTTCTATAAAGTATGCTATGCTGTTTACCAGTCCTATTGTATACCTTAGCATTTTTCTGGCAAAGGAGTACAATAGTGATATAGTGTAACATCCCAAATTTTCAGTTTGGAATGTTATACATAGATCATCATTGCATATCATATTTTATTTGCTTTTTGGCTTGATCCTATAAATCCTACGCAACTCAAGGACCCATGGAGAGAGTTGGGGATTTCGATATTTTCATATTCGGGGTTTTCTCAAATTTTGAAAATAGGATCATTTGATTTAATTATTTTATCTTCAATAATTACAATTATAACAATAAGTGAGGGGGAATAAAATTACTTTCCCAAATTAAAGGAATATTGAGGATTTAATAAAAAAATCAAATAATTTTTTTCTATTTTGGAGTTTTCGCTTTTTTATTTGAATTTAGGAAAAATGCGTGTTTTTCAAAATTGCATTTAGGCCCCAAATAAATGTTCACCTTGTCCGGCTTGATTTTAGAAGTCGGCGAAAATTTATTTCGGGATTTTTGGAGTCCGTTTAGTATTCCTTTTATTTGTTTTTCTGCGCGAAAATATTTAAAAAAAACGAACCGACCTAGCCGGGCCGTACCCGACCCGGACTCTAGCCCGGTCGGCCTTTATAAGCCGGGGGAGCCCAGCCCCGAGCCGCCCAGCCCCGCCCTAACCCAGCTGCCGCCGCCGCCCGCTGCCGCGCACCACCGCCGCCCCGCCGGAGTTCGCCGCCGCTGGAGGTAGCCGCCGCCGGTCTTCACCGGTTAACCGCCCGGTTTTATTGAATAAAAACCATGTTCGTTTTTTTATTTTAGATCGGTTTATTTTTTTCTTTTTCCCGGTTTAGTTTATTTAGCGGACATTCGTCCGTATGTTCGTTTTAACGAACGGTTTTCGTCTTGAGTATCTAGTACTTGGATTATCATGTGAATCTCATCATGTGACTTTAATTAATTTTGTTGGGTTTTAATGATGATGTTTAATTGGGATTGAGAGGGTGTCTACACTCTCAATGTTTAGCAACCACCATGTTAGTTAAATAAAAAATTATTCCTTTGCAGTAGGGAAAAACTGGTTTTACGCAAAACTGTAACCATAGAGCTTTCCACTAGCCATATAAGCATGTAGTATAGCCTATTTTTGTTCTTTACTCTCTATGTGTTACATTGCTAGCATATTCCATGTGTTGACCCGTTTTCGGGCTGCAACGTTCATGTTGCATACTTTTCAGATGACGAGTAAGGTGCCTTTAGGTCGTGGTTCTATACTCAGTGATGCCGTTGGAGTTGATGGACTCACTTATCTTCCAAGCCTTCCGCTGTTATTGTTATTAGATGGCCTTAAGCCATACTATTTGTAATAAGTTCTCTTTTGAGACACTCGTTGTAATAAGTGTGTGATTGCTACTCTATTATAAAATCCTTCAAGTACTTTGCATGTCAGCATTACTAATCCAGGGGTGACACTGAAGCACAGAGATCAGACTGTTTGAGGTCTGGTCGCCACAAGATTGTATCAGAGCACACGCTGACTATAGGACACGACCACTAAGCTAAAGCCCTAGATCACTACTCACTCTTCTCATTTCCGACTCCTCATCTTTTCTACTCTTTTAGGATGGTGGATGCAAGGAACAAGTTCAAGCAACCGGATTAAGATACACCCTTTGGTCGCCACCTGAAGGAAGTCACTAAGTACCTGAACATCGGAGTACCAAGCTTCACCGGGACCTACAGTGCCACTTTACCCGAGGAGGAGCGCTGGATGATTCAAGTTCAAGTTCCAGGAAGGACGTTCGCACCAGTCACCGAGCCCATAGAGTTTTCCTTTGATGCACCAACCCGGAGTCAAGGAAAGAGCATGGCAGCCCACATCGCCATGGGACGTATTGGAGAAGTTTACCGCAATGATCTCAAGGATACTATCTACCAGATTTGTGGGTGCCGAGATGAGCACTGGGAAATGATCAGCACCAAGAAGGATAGATCAATCGCATCTTTTATGCAGGAGTTAAACCAGCACATTCCACGTCAGGACAACTAGATGTGCGCAGACATGATAGATCTGAAGAAGGTGATGACAAGAATCACGGAGCTGGAGGAAGAACTCAAGGCTACACGTGAAGATTATTGTCGGTGTCAAAACCGGCGGATCTCGGGTAGGGGGTCCTGAACTATGCGTCTAAGGCGGATGGTAACAGGAGGCAGGGGACACGATGTTTTACCCAGGTTCGGGCCCTCTTGATGGAGGTAAAACCCTACGTCCTGCTTGATTTATTCTTGATGATATGAGTATTACAAGAGTTGATCTACCACGAGATCGGAGAGGCTAAACCCTAAAAGCTAGCCTATGGTATGATTGTCTGTTGTCCTACGGACTAAAACCCTCCAGTTTATATAGACACCGAAGAGGGATAGGGTTATACAAGGTCTGTTACAAAGGAGGAGATATACATATCCATATTGCCTAGCTTGCCTTCCACGCCAAGTAGAGTCCCATCTGGACATGAGACGAAGTCTTCAATCTTGTATCTTCATAGTCTAATAGTCCGGCCAAAGGATATAGTCTGGCTGTCCATAGACCCCCTAATCCAGGACTCCCTCAGTAGCCCCTGAACTAGGCTTCAATGACGATGAGTCCGGCGTGCAGTGTTGTCTTCAGCATTGCAAGGCGGGTTCCTCCTCCGAATACACCACGGAAGAATTTGAATACAAGGATAGTGTCTGACCCTGCAAAATAAGTTCCACATACCACCGTAGAGAGAATAATATTTCCACAAATCTAATTTGCTGACTTGTTTTGGCAACACGACATTATGCCATGGCCCGGTGATTAATCGAACCATTTCCTTTAACTAGCCCCGCACATAACGCGAGGCAGTTTTTTGACACGTCTTGTCAAAGCAGAGATCGTGTCCCCCTTATTACGGGATTCTCATCAATACGGGCATGGGTAACCCAACCGCGCCATCGATTAAGGCGCTTGGGGGATAAGCGAGTTTTACCAGGCTAGTGGGGGCGCATAGTTTCGTCCGCCCTTATAAAGGGACAAGGTTTAACCTTTTTCTACCCACGCCTTCTTCCTCCTTGCTCATCTACTCTTGCGCACTCGAGCTCCAACGCCCAAGCCCACATCTTTCTCCTCAACCTCCTCCAAACATGTCCGGAGCGGGAGGCAAGTGGATGGCTTCCTCCTTTACGGATGAACACATCAAAAAGCTGCACGGAGCCAGATACTTAGCCGCGAATATCGCGCATCGGCTGCCTGCTGCGGGGCAGATCGTCCCTACCCCAGATCCCCATGAGAGGGTAGTTTTCCTCCACCACTTCCTCCGCGGACTGGGTTTTCCCCTTCATCGATTCGTCTGCGGTCTCATGTTCTACTACGGGATGGATTTCCATGATCTGGCCCCGAACTACATCCTCAACATTTCGGCGTTCATCATCGTCTGTGAGGCTTTCCTCCGCATCCGCCCCCACTTCGGCCTATGGCTAAAGACCTTCAATATCAAGCCGAAGGTGGTGGGCGGCCAACAAGCAGAATGCGGCGGAGCCATGGTGGGCAAGATGCCAAAAGTTATATGGCTTGAAGGCTCCTTCGTGGAGACATTAAAGGGGTGGCAATCGGCGTGGTTCTACATCACCGAGCCGCGCGACGCCAAATGGGTGGCTGCCCCCAAGTTTCGATCCGGAATCCCCACGCGGCTCACCTCCTGGAAAGAGAAGGGCCTGTCCTGGGGTTCATCGGTAGAGATGGACGAACTCCATAAATGTATCGGGAATATGGCCGAAAAGAAGCTCAAGCTTGTCAATATAGTCCAGGTCATGCTCATCCGCCGGATCCTCCCGTGCCAACAACGGGACTTCAACTTTTGGGAGTTCGACCCGGCCCAGCAACAGACTCTGAGCGAGCTCTTCGACACGACGCACAAGGACGTCTGGAAGGTGCTGTTCAAGGGCGCCGAGGTCCCTCCCTCCCTCACTGAGGACCGTGGGCTAAGCGCGAAGTGCCAAGCGCATTCGATGAGTTCTATACATCTGGTAGGACACTTATTTCCCCTAGCTTAACCATGTGCGGGGTCTGAGCTCCATGCCTTTGACAGGACTGGGTGGAGACGTCGGGGCAGATTAACTGTCCGGCCCCTCTACCCGAAGACACTGCGGACGCTCCCCTGACGGAGATGCTGACTCCGGCTCCTTACAAGGTGCCGGAGAAGACCAAGAAGGCCAAGGGAATCCGAAAGAGTTCCCGATGCCAGGCGTTATCGGACATATCCTCCGATAAATCCGCGAAGCACTCCTCCCCCGAAGATGAGGAGGAAGATGAAGATGCTCCCCCTCCAGTCGGGGGAAACAAGAAAAGGAAGGCCGCCCCAACCGGGGGGCGAAGGGTCCAAGAAAGGAAGGACTCTCCTTCCAGACTTCTCCACCACCGCCGCCGAAGGCGAAGACGAGTGGCTACTCAGGGCCAAGCCCCTGGCGAAGTCATAAGTATTCGGATACCAGAGTAACTCATAGCATTCCTTTGTCGCACTGCTCTTCTAACACCGAATTATGATTGTGCAGACCGCCCCGAACCCGTATCGACGTATCCTCATCGGACGGCTCCCTAGGCTCATCGGATATGGATAGCGATCCACTTCCGACCGCCACCTCCCCTCACCCTACGGACAACGCCGAGGTGTTGTCTCAAGAGGCACTGGGTCGAGGGGGACAGTCCCGGAGGTGCCTCAAAGCGACCTTTTGGACTCCGGGAGCAGGGGGAGTAAAGCCCCCGATGGCTCCATTTCGGCCCTCAGCCGAACACCGCGTCGGAACCTCCAGTGGTTCCGGACTCGGGCAGGCGGCCTCCTTCCAAGAGGGGCAAGACGCCTATGCCGATGACCTCTACCCATCCAGAGGCACCGGACAATCTGCTGGGAGCGCTTCGCAGCGCTTCCATTGACGAGGAGCACCGCACCATTATGAGTGCGGTGGTCCAAAAGGTTCAGTCCGCCAAGAGCGGACTGACTGAAGCCTATGCCAGGCTTCTAACAGGCTTTGGGGTAAGTTTTTGAAATATAGGAGAAATATTACCGCATAGACAATAGTTCGTGATGCTCTATTCGGTGTTCACAAAGAAAAGCCGAATAGAGGATCAAACAATATCACAGGAGTCTAATATAAGTATGTCTATATGCGTATGCAGGCTTCACTGCTGGCCTCTACCGCACTGACTGCGGAGGTCGCCGCACTAAAGCAGGACCTTAAAGGGTCCAAGGAAACTCGAGGAGAACAAAGGTAAGTAGTACCTAGTCCATGGATCTATATAAAAGGAAAGTGATTGCAAAATGACAGGATTATCGTAAATTTTCCAGGGGCCACGACCGAGGTGGCGACCCTGAAGCAAGCATTGTCCGAGGCTGAAAACAAAGCGGCCAAGGAGCGCACCGAGCGAGAGAGGCATGAGGCACGGGTGGGCGAGGTGCAGCAAGAGCTCCACGCTCTCGTGACGAAGCACGAGGCGCGCTGGAGCTTGACTTGAAGACGCGAGAGTCCGAGCTTGCCGCGGCCCTCGAGAGCGCAAAGAATGCCAAGGCCGAAGCCCAAAATGCCCTCCAGGAGATTGATGCGAGGAAGAAGATAGCGGCGGTAAGGCACTCTATATGCAATACAAGCATGTGAAAGTAAATTACTTGTTACTTACCCGAATCCGGAGCTCTCCAGGGGCATTCGCAGATTTGCCCCGCAGCGTGTCGGATGTCGCAATGTTTTACCAGGGTGAGGAGGGAAGCTCAATGGAGAAGTTGTTCAGGGCCCAATATACTAGGACCAAACACCCGGTGCCTATGAGCGACCAGCTAAAGCAACTGGTCGAGCTACAGAAAGCGGCCGAACAGGCCATGAAGGGATTTATAGTGCGGCTGTGGCCTAGCGACACCCTTCCGAATAGCTACTTCAGCCTGGTGAGGTGGCTTGTGGATGCCTGCCCATGGCTGGAAGTCGTCAAGCGGTTCGTCTGCATCGAAGGAGCACGCCGGGCTTTTTCCCGTGTGAAGGTGCAATGGGCCAAGCTAGACGCCATGAAGCTGATCAAGGAAGGGCCACCGGAGGGCAAGGAGCATCGCCACCCCGAGATGTACTATGAGGGTGTCCTGAAGGGTGCCCGTCTCGTAGCAGACGAGTGTACCAAAGATAAAATATTTGAGTAAACCCGCTCATGTAATCCTGTATTCATGAAAACTTGTTCATATGCGCTATGCAACGCTTGTTTGAATTTAAAATATTACCTTATGTTCGGTTGTTTATCAAATCTGAGAGATGGCTAGTCGTCGGCTTCTGCCCCCATGCCACGAGTGCTGGGGTGTTCGGGATAAACCTGAGCACTCTTGTTCCCATTTTTGGGTCCTTCGAGGGAGGTGCTCAGCACAACGAACAAGGCAATCGGACTATAATGCGTTATCACTCTCACTTAGCCATAGAATTCTATAATTTTAAATTTCGACGAAGCCCCTAGTATTTGGAAGGCCGAATCTGGGGCGCGATACATGCCTTAAGCCGGACAGGGCCGACTCCTCACTCTAAGCGGCATAAGTTTTAAGGACTCGAAAACCTCTCGAACAGCGACCAGTCTCTCGCCTTATCATGACAGTCAGTTTTAGCTTTCTTTACTGAGGTGCTTAGCCCAGCAGAACCGGGGCACAATCGCAGTAGTTCTCCCATTGCTACCTTAGCCGATATAGAGGAATGTAAGGTACCAAAACATGGGAGCCGGGCAAACCCAACTATTGACCCAAGACATGATTCGGAGCTGATGCATATAATGCTATAAGTTCAGGGTGCCGCACTATCGAAAGTGTTCGGACTTCTCACGCCGTATTGCGGGGTATGCTTAAGTCCCTAGCGTATTGGCCGTACCAGAGTGTACGGGTGCTGGATGTCACGAATGAACATATATATATATATATAAAGGAAGAATGCAATAATAGTATTAATGCTATGCATTGTTTATTCAAAAAGGTGCATTAAAGCAGAATGATACATGCAGTGCAATAAGCAAAAAGTAGGACTATGTCCCCTCCAAGAGCGAGCTGAAGAATAGTATTAAGGCAAGTATTACACTCGTTATCGTAATCCACCTGGGAGATCCGTGGTGTGACGTAGCATTCTGCCTTCTTGGTTGCTGCATCATATGTTCGGCAATCATGTTGCCGGACCGGGTTTCCAGAGATTAAAGTCCTGAAAAAGAAAAAATAACAAAAAGGGAAGCCCCTAGTGTGGTTTAAGCCGCGTCTTGGGGTGTGCCGTAGTTGTGCCCTCCTCCCCACATGTGCCCATGGTATTTTTAATGCGTAATTATGTACGCCGAATTTCGCCGTTGGGCTGGGGCCGGGGTGGGGGCCGCATTGCTATGCGAGCTTGGGACGTGCCAGGCGGTCCAGTTGCCGATTACTCCGGGCGTGCTTGAAGTTGTCCGGGTCCTTAATACCCGAACTAGTGGATTGCCTTAAGATGCTGTTTTGTGCTTCTGCTGCGAGGGCCACAGTGTGCTCCTCCGTGCGGAGAGAGCGCTCTGTGTTTCCATTGACTGCGATGACCCCCCGAGGTCCTGGCATCTTGAGCTTGAGATATGCATAATGCGGTACCGCATTGAATCTTGCAAACGTGGTTTGCCCGAGCAGCGCATGATAACCACTGCGGAACGGGACTATATCGAAGATTAACTCTTCGCTTCGGAAGTTATCCGGGGATCCGAAGACCACTTCCAGTGTGACTGAGCCTGTGCAATGGGCCTCTACACCTGGTATGACGCCTTTAAAAGTCGTTTTTGTGGGTTTGATCCTTGATGAGTCTATACGCATTTTGTGCACCGTGTCCTGGTAAAGCAGGTTCAGGCTGCTGCCGCCATCCATAAGGACTCGAGTGAGGCGAAATACGTCAATGATTGGGTCTAGTACTAGTGCGGCGAATCCACCATGACGGATACTGGTGGGGTGGTCTGTAACGCCCTCGATGCGGCTATATCTCCTACGTGTGGAAGCACGACTTAGAGGCATAACCGCATTGAAAGCAATGTCGCAAGTGATGTAATCTTCACAACAACCCATGTAAATAAATAAAGGGGGAAAGTAAATACTTGGCTTACACTCGCCACGTCACACAAATACATAAATAAGTCATTACATTCATCCAATACACTCAGAGTCCGACTACGGTACCAAAATAAAGATCAACCCCCAAATGCCACAAAGTCCCCGATCGCCCTAACTGGGCACCAGTACTGATCATCTGGGAAAGACACATAGTAACGACGAGAGTCTTCATCGAACTCCCACTTGAGCTTGGTCATGTCATTTGGAACGGTATCATCGGTCCCTCCATCTGGTTTGGAAGGAAACTGTGAGTCACGGGGACTCAGCAATCTCACACCCTCGCGATCAAGACTATTTAAGCTTATAGGTAAGGTAAAGATAAGATGTGGAGCTGCAGCAAGCGACTAGCATATATGGTGACTAACATATTCGCAAAAGAGAGCGAGAAGAGAAGGCAAAAGCACGGTCGAACAACTATGATCAAGAAGTGATCCTAGAACAACCTACGTCAAGCATTACTCCAACACCGTGTTCACTTCCTGGACTCCGCCGAGAAGAGACCATCACGGTTACACACGCGTTTGGTGCATTTTAATTAAGTTAAGTTTCATGTTATCTACAACCAGACATTAACAAATTCCCATCTGCCCATAACCGCGGGCACGGCTTTCGAAAGTTCAAATCCCTGCAGGGGTGTCCCAACTTAGCCCATCACAAGCTCTCACGATCAACGAAGGGTATTCCTTCTAGCGGGAAGACCCGATAAGACTTGCAATCCCGGTTACAAGACATTTCGACAATGGTAAAACAAGACCAGCAAAGCCACCCGAATGTGCTGACAAATCCTGATAGGAGCTGCACATATCTCGTTCTCAGGGCACACCAGATTGTCCAAACTTCCGGTAGGCCAGCCCAGAGTTGCCCCTGGTGGCCACCGGCGGCTGACAAGGTGGACCAACACTCAGAGGAGCACTGGCCCGGGGGGGTTAAAATAATGATGACCCTCGAGAGTGTGACTCCCAAGGGAAAAGAAAAGGCTAGGTGGCGAATGGTAAAACCAAGGTTGGGCCTTGCTGGAGGAGTTTTATTCAAAGCGAACTGTCAAGGGGTTCCCATTATAACCCAACCGCGTGAGGAATGCAAAATCCAGGAACATAACACCGATATGACGGAAACTAGGGTGGCAAGAGTGGAACAAAACACTAGGCATAAGGCCGAGCCTTCCACCCTTTACCAAGTATATAGGTGCATTAAGATAAACAAGATAATATTGTGATATCCCAACAATAAACATGTTCCAACAAGGAACGATCTCCAATCTTCACCTGCAACTAGCAACGCTATAAGAGGGGCTGAGCAAAGCGGTAACATAGCCAAACAACGGTTTGCTAGGACATGGTGGGTTAGAGGTTTGACATGGCAATATGGGAGGCATGACAAGCAAGTGGTAGGTATCGTAGCATAGGCATAGCAAAAGAGCGAGCATCTAGCAAGCAAAGATAGAAGTGATTTCGAGGGTATGGTCATCTTGCCTGCAAAGTACTCAGAGTTGCCTTGATCCTTGTAAGCGAACTCAACGGGCTCCTCGTTCACGAACTTGTCTCCCGGCTCTACCCAAGCAAGAACAACAAGCAAAAGGAACACAATCAACCACGTGCAATGTCAAGCATATGATGCAAACATGGTATGACATGCGGGATGCAATATGGGACGCATATGCATGATTTGGAAAGGAATGATTGAACCTGGCCTCAACTTTGAAATCCAAGAGTTCCACTAGAAAGGGGAGTTGATTTTGGTTGAAATCGATATAAAGATCACCGGAATCGGATGCACGGTTTGGAAATGGCCAGCAAAACAAATATGGCACCGGTCTGCGATAGTCAGCAAGTAGTCATCTAAATGCATCAATAACAACATGCTACAGCACTCCAACATGACACGGATCCACTCATGATGCTTGACAAAAGATGAACACTGAGCTACGGCTAATTCATCCATTAACAGGTTGAAACAATCATGGCAAAAGTGCAAATGATAACAGGTTTCAGACTTAGTGAAATTAACACAAGTTTGGAATTTATCAGCAGGAAGCAATCTTTAGAGCATGAAAACTACATGCTACAAGAACATATCATGGCAAAGAAAGGCATGGCATGAAGCTACTCTAAGCATATAGCAAAAGTCCCTTAGTGACATTGAGCCAAAAGGGATCAGAAAATACAATTGCAAGCATGTGAACATAGCAAAAACATAAACAGATTCAGACTTAGTGAAAAACTAGAGCATGCAAAACAGATTAACAAGTAGGCATGTTTACGAGCTTGATGCACTCACTACAGAGCATGGCATGACAATCTAATCATACACCCATGAAGAAGACATGGCATAGAGGCTAGGAATGGCAATAACAACAACATAGCATGCACGGATCAATAGCAACATCCTCGGCAAAATCGCTAAACATGTCAACAAACTGCCAGGATCATTTTATAGCAAAAGTAGAGCTCGATTGACTCAAGCTAGGTTGCTCCATAAATGCAAACAAAGACACGGATGGATAGAGCACCACAATGTTAACAAAACATCCTTACTGATCATCCTCAAAAGAGGCACGGATCACTAGGAAACAACATGAACATATGGCATAAAAACAAAAACAGAACAAGGACTTGGTGAAAAACTAAGTCCCTGAAATCAGCATCAACGATTACGCTACTTTGCATGCTTGTGCTAGTCACCACAAATATCACAAAAATACATGGCATAGACCCCTGTAAAGATGGCATAGAATTCATCAAAACACATGTAGAGCTCAGGATCATAACATGCACACATAAATCATGGCAAAAATGACAAAAGGCCATTTGCTGAAACAGATCTGACATATTCCTCACATAGCCCTCTTCTAACAGCATTTCGGGCATCAAGATGAGCTCAAATGAAAATAATGCAATGAGATGAAATGATGTACTCGTCGAGACGAACATTTTGATATGCTACACGCACGAATCGGAGCTATGGATGCAGAGTTATGGCATGACGAAGATTGCAAAATAACTAGGGTTTCGGGGATAAAAGTCAACCGGGAGATTTCAGATCTGAGATCTGGATCGGCGCGGGTTACGAGGTTCGCCAGACTTCACCGTAGCCAGACTTGCCGAGTTCGTCGTCGCCGAGGAAACTTGATGCGCCGGAGTTGGGGGAGGTGGCCGGAGTAGGAGGGAGATCCGGCGAGGGAGGAAGAGGCGCCGCGGCGAGGCGGCGGCTGGCATCGGGCGGCGAAGGGCGGCGAGGCCGCCGGAGCTCGGCGTCGCCGGAGCAGCAGGCCGGCGAGATGGAGCGGCAGTTAGACGGGCGGCGCTCGGCAGACAGGGACGCGGCCCGGGTGGGCGCGGGGAAGGGCCGACGCTGGGCTTGCGGGCCCGCGTCTGTGGGAGGCGGCGATGCGGTCCCCCCGGGACAGGTGGCGAAGTCCGATTGATCGGCGGCGGCGGGCGGATACGTCTGATGCCTAGGTTTTTGTCCGGCGGCTGGAGGAGAAGGGGGGCTAGGGTTTCATCCGCGAATTGAAATGGGGGTTTCTTTATATAGGCGTAGAGGGAGCTAGGGAGCTCCAAATGAGGTGCCATTTGCGGCCACGCGATCGTGATCGAACGCTCTAGTCAATGGAGGGGTTTTTGGTGGGCTTTGGGTCAAAATGGGAGGGTGTTGGGCTGCAACACACACGAGGCCTTTTCAGTCCCTCGGTTAACCGTTGGAGTATCAAACGAAGTCCAAACGACACGAAACTTGGCAGGCGGTCTACCGGTAATAAACCAAGGCCGCATGACAAGTCTCGGTCCAATCCAAAACCGTTTAACCCCCACACACGAAAAGAGGTAGAAAGGGACAACGGGTGACATAGGAGCGCCGTAATGCAAAACGGACAATGGGGAAAATGCTCGAATGCATGAGACGAACACGTATGCAAATGCAATGCACATGATGACATGATATGAGATGCATAACAAAGACAACAACACACGGAGAAAAAAACCCGACAACGGAGAAATAAAATAACTTAGTGCCAGAAACGGCAAGAGTTGGAATACATATAAGGTAAATTACATCCGGGGTGTTACATGGTCCCTGCGATCGAAGGTGATCGGACAGGAGGACCGTGGGTTGAACTTTGGGGCGACTGGCTCCAACGCATATACGTCCCTGAGCGCACGCTTCCGCTCCCTCTTGGGGATGTTGGTTGCGTATATCATGTTCACCGTCCGCACTTGTGGGGGGAACCTCTTCTGTCCTCCGGTGTTCGGCTGCCGGGGCTCTTCCTCGTCATCGCTATGTGGCCCCTTATCTTTGTTTTCGGCATTTAACTTGCCGGCCTGCTTGAATACCCAACAATCCCTATTGGTGTGGTTGGCTAGCTTGTCGGGGGTGCCGTGTATTTGACACGAGCAATCGAGTATGCGGTCCAAACTGGACGGGCCAGGAGTGCTTCTTTTAAATGGCTTTTTCTGTTGACCGGGTTTAGAGCCTTTGAATCCAGCATTGACTATCGTATCCTCGGTATCGTTGCTGTTAATGTGCCGCTTATGTTTGTTGCGACATGACCTGCCATTGCCGTCCTTGGTATCCAAAGTACCACGGTTCTTTGATATGTTATTACTGCGAGCCAGCCAGCTGTCTTCTCCCGCACAAAAGCGGGTCATGAGTGTCATGAGGGCTGCCATAGATTTCGGCTTTTCTTGACCAAGGTGCCGGGCTAGCCACTCGTCGCGGATGTTGTGTTTAAAAGCTGCTAGGGCCTCTGCATCTAGATAGTCGACGATTTGATTTTTCTTTGTTAGGAACCGTGTCCAGAATTGCCTGGCTGATTCCTCTGGCTACAAAATTATATGGCTCAGGTCATCGGCGTCTGGTGGTCGCACATAAGTGCCCTGAAAGTTGTCGAGGAATGCGGCTTCCGGATCTTCCCAACAGCCAATGGACTCTGCTGGCAAGCTATTGAGCCAATGCCGAGCTGGTCCTTTAAGTTTGAGTGGGAGGTATTTGATTGCGTGTAGGTCATCACCGCAGGCCATGTGGATGTGGAGGAGGAAATCCTCGATCCATACCGCAGGATCTGTTGTGCCGTCGTATGATTCTATGTTTACGGGTTTGAAACCCTCTGGGATTTGATGATCCATTACCTCATCTGTGAAGCATAAGGGGTGTGCGGCACCTCTGGACTGGGCTATATTGTGACGCAGCTCCAATGAGTCTTGCTCGCTGTGTTCGGCCCGGCCGGATTTACTTTTACTGTATCCGGCGTGACGTTTATCGTCTCGCATAGTGGCGCGCCCTCATGATCCGTAGATCGATCTTGCATGTTTTTCTTTGTCCTCCAATACGTCTCGCAGGTCTGGCGTATTTCCCCATGCCTTTTTACTTGAATGGCGTCAGGGTGCAGGTTGAGCTTTTGGCTGGAATGCCTCTCTATCGCGGCCACGAGGTGGCCGATCAGCCGCGTCATACGCTTCTTCCTCCAGTCAGGGTAGCAACCTTCATTTTGGGTAACTCTTGGAGGGGCGTTCGAGTTTATATTCCTCGGCCGCGAGGACTTCAGTCCATCTGTCAGCTAGTAGATCTTGATCAGCTTGAGGCTGTTGCTGCTTTTTTTAAGGGTATTTGTTGTGGCTATGAGCCGGTGCTTGAAGCGCTCTTGTTTGACGAGATCCTCTAGCACGATGAATTTGTCATCGTCGAGGCTTGCCTCGTCTTCGGAGGGGGCATGTAATTACCATCCTCCGCCTCTCCATCTGCCGCTCTCTCTGGAGGGCTGGCCTCTCCATCCTCCTGTCCTAGATCATGCTGGAGGGGATTGTTGCCATCTTCGGCACTATCCGGAGTGTTATTATCTCCTGTGCCGGTATCACCACTTTTTCTTTAGCGGGACTTAGAGCGGCGCCGCTGACGTCGGCGCTTGGGTTGCTTCTTGGAGGGGTCATCCTCCGTTGTCTCATCGCCATTGCCTTCTTTGGGTGCGTCCACCATGTATATATCGTATGATGAGGTGGCTGTCCAGTGCCCTGTGGGAAGTGGTTCCTCTTCGTCTCCCGCATCGTCGTCCATACCGTCGATGTCTTCGGAGTCGAAGTCAAGCATGTCGGTTAAGTCGTCGATAGTGGCTACTAAGTGGGTGGTGGGTGGGTAGGGAATTTCTTCGTCATCCGCATCCCAATCCTGCCAGACATAGTTCAGCCAGGATCCTCCTCACAAGGAGAGAGACCTTAATGAGTTCAGTATGTCGCCAAAGGGCGAGTGCTGAAAAATATCTGCGGAGGTAAACTCCATGATCGGCGCCCAATCGGATTCGCTAGGAACGGGCGCAGGCGGTTCGGAGTCCGTGGCTGGAGAAGGATCCGGCAGTCTGACAACACGACTCTCGTGCAGGGTAAGGTCGATGTTCGGCTCGATCGCCGCTGAGGGTAAGGCCTCCGTGGCGGGGTCCATCCCCCCGTCCATGGACGGTGCAACTGGCTCCGAATTGAGGGTCGGAGCGACTACCGGTGCGATCTCCTGAACACTGTCTGATGGTAGAGCTAAATCGTACTCATCGTGACCGCGTGACGCACAAGGCAGAGGCTCGACTCCATCGAAGATCAAGTCTTCGCGGATATCGGCCGTGTAGTTTAAGCTTCCAAACCTGATCTGGTTGCCAGGGGCGTAACTTTCGATCTGCTCCAGATGGCCAAGCGAGTTGGCCCATAGTGCGAAGCCGCCGAACACAAAGATCTATCCGGGGAGAAAAGTCTCACCCTGGACTACATCGCTATCAATGATAGAAGGAGCCATCAAGCCTAACGGCGATGACACAGAGGAACTCTCAATGAAAGCACCAATGTCGGTGTCAAAACCGGCGGATCTCGGGTAGGGGGTCTCGAACTGTGCGTCTAAGGCGGATGGTAATAGGAGGCAGGGGACACGATGTTTTACCTAGGTTCGGGCCCTCTTGATGGAGGTAAAACCCTACATCCTGCTTGATTTATTCTTGATGATATGAGTATTACAAGAGTTGATCTACCACGAGATCGGAGAGGCTAAACCCTAAAAGCTAGCCTATGGTATGATTGTCTGTTGTCCTATGGACTAAAACCCTCCGATTTATATAGACACCGGAGAGGGCTAGGGTTACACAAGGTCGGTTACAAAGGAGGAGATATACATATCCGTATTGCCTAGCTTGCCTTCCAGGCAAAGTGAGTCCCATCCGAACACGGGACGAAGTCTTCAATCTTGTATCCTCATATTCTAACAGTCCGGCGAAAGGATATAGTCCGGCTGTCCGGAGACCCCCTAATCCAGGACTCCCTCAATTATGAGGAGGAAATCGTCGTACTAGTGGAGAAGAATAACGACCTGATTAAGAAGATCGGAATATTCATGGGAGACCCCACACTAGTAGAAGAAGACGAAGAACCCAAGGAGATTCGCCTAGAAGACTACATCATCATCGACGACACCGACTCTAACCTGAGCGATGATGACTTTGAAGACGAAGCTAGAGCAGATATCATGGAGTCTGCAACCGAGGAATATTTCTAGTAGACCGCCACATCAGTAGTAGTATACCACCATGTAAATAGAGTAGTCCAAGCACTTTTGCGATAGTTAGACTGATTGTATGCCCTTGTTTGATTGATTGAGTGAAATGTTTGTGTTGTCTCATGTGCATATGGGTAGTGCTTTCTCATTAGACCTCATTCTATTCTAATCTCTCCTCTCTAAACCCATCAGATGCCTCAGAGACGTGACAATGGATTTGCATTCCCACCGGAGTTCACTCAGTTGATCCAGCAGCAGAATGCGTTGATGCAGTTGCTAGTCCAGAATCAGAATCAGGGGAACAACAACAACCCAACACCACCACCACCTGTTGATCACTTAACCCGTTTCCTTAGACTGAATCCGCTGGTGTTCTCCAGTAGCACCGAGCCTATAGTAGCAGATGATTGGCTCCGCAAGATTGGAAGGGAGTTAACCACTACAGGATGTACTGACCCTGAGAAGGTGCGTTTTGCCGCACACCAGTTGGATGGACCAGCAGCATCATGGTGGGAGAATTACACTGTCACCTACCCTATAGCCACAGTGACATGGGACCAGTTTCAGCAGGCTTTCCATACAACCCATGTTTCAGCAGGAGCTATAGCCATGAAGAAGCGTGAGTTTTGCAACTTGCACCAAGGAGGACGGACAGTTGGCCAATACGTGGATCACTTTAGTAAGTTAGCACGTTATGCCCCGGATGACGTTGCTACGGATGCAGCTAAGCAAGAGAAGTTTCTGGAAGGACTAAATGATGATTTGAGCATGCAGTTGATGGTAGCAACTTTTAACAACTACCAGGACTTGGTACATCGTGCTCTTATGATTGAAGGGAAGCGGCAACAGATTGAGAGCCGCAAGAGGAAGTATGGACAAGGGAAGTACAATTCAGGAGCTCAGCAGAAGTCACATTTTACCCCGAAAACGGGAGGACATTTTCAGCATACCCATGGAGGAGGAAGTTCGCATAATCATAATGGCCCCAAGATAGGTAATGGGAATGGGGGAAGCAACGGTCAAAACCGTACCAACCCATCAACCCCAGCCAAGAGAGACCTGAGCCAAGTAAGTTGTTATAAGTGTCAGAAGACCGGACATTATGCCAATGAATGTCCTGAAACCCAGAATGGAAATGGCAATGGAAGCTCTGGGAAGAAGAAGCCGAACCCTTTTAACAGGGGATAGGTGAACCACGTTAATGTGGAGGAGGTTGAAGCCCAGCCAGATGCAGTAATAGGTAAGTTTTTGGTTAAGTCATTTACTGCAATCGTTCTTTTTGATACTAGTGCATCGCATTCATACATATCAAGGGGGTTCATGGATAAGTATAAACTGCCCACCAAAGTTCTTAGAACACCTATGTTACTAAGCTCACTAGGAGCGGAGTATATGGCCAGTAAAGGATGTTTTCAAGTGCCATTGAGTATACGTAGGCATGTGTTTCCCTCAGATTTAATCATTTTGGAACCGCAAGGTTTGCATGTAATTCTGGGTATGGATTGGCCATCGATGTATGGAGGAAACATCGATTGCGCCAGTAAGTCAATTTTGCTTACCACCCCAGAAGGAAGAAGGATCAAGTATGTGTCACGGCATGAGCCGAAGAGGACACAAGTAAATTCCCTATCAGGAGTTGTACAGGAGGAAGTACCGGTGGTAAAGGATTTTCCAGATGTATTTCCAGAAGAATTGCCCGGCATGCCACCGGATAGAGACATTGAGTTTTTTATTGAGCTTTTTCTAGGCACAAGACCAATATCTAGGAGACCGTATAAAATGCCTGCAAAGGATTTGGAGGAGATTAAGAAGCAGATTAAGGAGTTACTGGATAAGGGATATATTCGCCCAAGTTCCTCACCTTGGGGATCACCAGTATTTCTAGTGGAAAAGAAGGATGGATCATTAAGGATGGTTGTTGATTATCGAGGATTGAATGAAGTGACGATCAAGAATAAGTACCCACTGCCGATGATCAATGATTTGTTTGACCAATTGCAAGGAGCTAAGGTATTGTCCAAGATCGATTTGCAATCAGGATACCACCAATTGAAGATTCGAGAGCAGGACATACCTAAGACAGCTTTTACCACAAGGTATGGGCTGTATGAGTATACCGTTATGTCATTTGGTCTGACTAACGCACCTGCTTATTTTATGAACATGATGAACAAAGTGTTTATGGAGTTTTTGGATAAATCCGTCGTAGTATTCATTGATGATATTCTGGTTTACTCGAAGAATGAAGAAGAACATAAAGAACATTTGCGTTTGGTACTTGGTAAGCTCAGAGAACATCAGTTATACGCCAAGTTCAGCAAATGTGAGTTTTGGTTGAAGGAAGTTGGATTCCTCGGACATGTTATATCCGGAGAAGGAATAGCAGTAGATCCCACCAAAGTTGTCACTGTGACAAATTGGGAAGCTCGAACAACAGTTGGAGAGATCCGGAGTTTTCTTGGACTCGCAGGATACTACCGGAGATTCATTGAAAATTTCTCGAAGATTGCAAAACCTATGACAGAGTTGTTGAAGAAGGATACCAAGTTCAAATGGACTGAGGAATGTGAGGCCAGTTTCTAGGAGTTGAAGAAACGTTTGGTTACCTCGCCAGTGTTGATTCTGCCAGATCAGCGCAAGGATTATGAGGTGTATTGCGACGCTTCACGTCGAGGACTTGGAGCAGTGCTTATGCAGGAGGGAAGAGTTGTTTCGTATGCTTCACGACAGCTTAAGCCCCATGAGTTGAATTATGCTACGCATGATTTGGAGTTAGCAGCCGTAGTGCACGCATTGAAGACTTGGAGACATTTTCTCATTAGAAACCATTGTGAGGTGTACACGGATCACAAGAGTTTGAAGTACATCTTCACACAGAAGGAGTTGAATGTCAGGCAAAGGAGATGGTTGGAGCTCATCAAGGATTATGATATGAGATTGCATTATCATCGAGGAAAGGCCAACATAGTAGCTGACGCATTGAGCCGCAAGAGCCATGTCAACACACTAATGACCGGAGAATTACCAAAGGAGTTACCCGAGGATCTTCGTGAGCTATGTTTGGAGATAGTTCTGAGAGGATATATAGCAGGATTTGAGATTCAGTCTACTCTGATGGATAAGATCAGAGAAGCTCAGAAGACCGACAAGGAGATTGCCTCTATTAAAGAGAAAATGAGCGAGGGAAAAGCTAAAGGATTTCGTGAGGATGAACATGATACCTTACGGTTTGAGGACCGCGTTTATGTGCCCAATGACCCAGAGATCAGGAAGTTAATTTTGCAAGAGGCCCATGATTCACCGTACTCGATTCACCCAGGAAATACCAATATGTATTTGGATTTGAAAGACACCTTTTGGTGCACCAGAATGAAGAAGGATATTGTAGAGTATGTAGCCATTTGTGATGTATGTCAGAGAGTTAAGGCAGAGCATCAGAAGCCTGCGGGATTGCTACAGCCATTGTTGATACCCGAATGGAAGTGGGATAAGCTAGGCATGGATTTTATCATGGGATTACCCAGGACCCGCTCAGGCTATGACTCGATATGGGTTGTAGTCGATCGTTTGACGAAGGTAGCTCATTTCATTGTAGTAAAGACCACTTACACCACTACTAAGTTGGCAAAGATATACATGACCGGGATCGTATGTCTGCATGGAGTTTCGAGGAGCATTGTATCAGATAGTAGAACCCAGTTTACCTTAAAGTTCTGGAATCAGTTGCACGAAACTTTGGGTACCAGGCAAGAGTTCAGTACAGCTTTTCATCCGCAGACCGATGGATAGACCGAGAGAGTCAATCAGATTTTGGAGGATATGCTGAGAGCTTGTGCGCTAGATTATGGATCTAGTTGGGATGATAACTTGCCTTTTGCGGAGTTCTCTTACAACAATAGCTATGAATCCAGTTTGAAGATGGCCCCTTTTGAAGCCTTGCATGGAAGACGGTGCAGAACACCATTGTCGTGGGACGAAGTTGGAGACTGCCAGTTGTTTGGACCAGATTTGATTAAGGAGTCTGAACAGAAGGTGAAGTTGATTCACGATAGGCTCAAGGTAGCCCAGTCCAGGCAGAAGATCTATGCAGATTCTAAATGCAAGGAGACAGTTTACGAAGCCGGAGATAGAATTTATCTTCGTGTATCCCCGCTTCGAGGAGTTAAGCGCTTTGGAGTTAAGGGAAAGTTACACTACAAAAAAAAGACACATCCGTGACATTTTGGGTCGAACAAATTTTTTTTTGTCATACATATGAAACTTCTATGACGATAATTGTGACAAAACCCGGTATCATCATAGATGTGGTGGGCTCCTACTTCTATGGCAAAAAATCATGACAGAAAATGGGCTTTTCATCCTGGGCGTGCCGGAGACGCAGCTGCATGACATTCTTTGGGCCATCCATGACGGAAAAAACCATGGTAAAAACGAGGGCGAGGAAAATTTCGGGGAGTTCCCGGTTACGGTGGGAGGTCGGGGGCCGAGCGATGCGTGTTTCTCTCGTACACATACGCGCGTGTGTGCGAGGCGTTGGCTCTAACTGAACCCGAGCGATTGCACTGCAGGCTACGCGTTACTGAACCCGAGCGAGGCTGTTAACTGAACCCGATTGAGCGATTCCGTCCCTACTGCTACTAATTGAAGCCGATCAATGGGATGAACAGTGAGCGTTGCGGGGGAGGGGGGTTGGATGAACAGTGAGCGGTGGCATTTCCTATGGATGAACAGGACCCCGTGGTGTGGTGGAGGGCTGGATAAACAGTTGACGGTGGAGGGGTGCCTGTGGAGGGGTGGATGAACAGTCCCCCGTGGTGTGGAGGGCTGGATGAATAGTAGACGGTGGAGGGGTGGTTGAACAGGACCCCGTGGTGTGGAGGGCTGTGTGAATAGTAGACGGTGGAGGGGTGCCCGTGGAGGGGTGGTTGAACAGGACCCCGTGGTGTGGAGGGCTGGATGAACAGTAGACGGTGGAGGGGTGGTTGAACAGTAGCCGATGGAGTAGCGCGCTGCGGAGGCTGGATGAACATGAGCCCGTGGAGGCTGGATGAACATGAGCCCATGGAGGCTGGATGAACAGGAGCCCGTGGAGGCTGGAGGAGGTCGATGGTGGAGATGAACAGTATCCCGTGGAGTCCCGTTTTGCAGTACGCCACACCCCTCCCAATGAACAGGACCCCCGTTTCGACCATAGCGCTCCAACACAAGTCCGTTTCCTCCGTTTTGTGGTACGCCACACCCCTCCCGATCAACAGGACCCCCGTTTCGACCGTAGGAGGTCCGTTTCCTCCATTTTGCGGTACGCCAGACCCCTCCCGATGAACAGGATCCCATTTCGAACGTGGCCGGTCGAACACAAGGTCGTTTCCTCCGTTTTGCGGTACGCCATGCCTCGTTTCCATCACCTGTTCCGTCCAAGCCCTCCCGATGAACAGGGCCACACATTCCGTTCCGACCCAGCCGGTTGGCTCCCACGCGTTCCGTTGCCTCCCCATGAACACGTAGCATTCCGTTGCCTCCCCATGAACACGAGACGACGCTGTTTCTCTGTTCCGACCCAGCCATGTACACGAGCCCTGGTCGTACGTATGCGCGAGTAGGCGTTCGAGACCCCGCCCATATGTACACATACGTGGCCGTATTTTCTTTCTTGCACCCTAGCCGTTGTACGTACGTGTACATGCTACGTGCGCGCCTCTACTATGACACGAGCGCGCCTCTACTATGACACATGCGCGCCTCTACATCGACACGTATGTACGTACACGTTCGCGACCAGAATGACAACGCTACGTACGCTTCGACCAGGTGGGTCCCGACTGTCCGGCACTTCCTTGCCTGCGAAGATGTAGCTAGTGGGTCCCAGCAGTCAGGGGGCGAATCATTTTTTTTTGCCCGGATGCACTTCCTTGCGTGCGAAGATGTAGCTGGTGGGTCCCAGCAGTCAGGGAGAAACATTTTTTTCGTGAAATACAGTGGCCTGTCCGGTGGGTCCCAGCTGTCAGGTGGAGGAATCATTATTTTCCGCGTAATAAGGAGGAACTTCCTTGCTGCGGCCGTGGACTAGCCTCTCCACATACAGTACACGTCCGATGGAAGTCGTTCCTTCACCATATTGACCACGTTGCGCCGAGAGCACCAGGGCGGTGGACGACGGCGAGGCCTAGGAAGGGGACGACACGGAGGCAGGGAAGACTCGGCAGTTGTTTCCCACGCGGAGGGGAGTACGACTGTACGAGGGTTTACTGGTTCATCTACCGTCGCTAGAGAATAACAGCAGGTGTGGGTGAGTAGAGGGATGGCTAGGCCAGCGATGGGAGTACGGTCGGGCGGTGAGGCCTGCGCGGCAGCATAGCTGGCCACGAGGAGGAGGGAGCAGGCAGTCCCGCTGGCGCTTGTTTGAGCGGCTGGAGCAGGAAGAGCAGAGATTGAAGAAGCACGACGGCCGTTGGATGGACATCCAACAGTCAGTGCTTGTGCGTCAACCTTTTTTTAGGAAAGCCTCAAATCTGTGGATATCAGCACACAGCCCATCTACCACTATTTCTAATAATTTACCGCCCATTTGCTAATTTTTAAGGTTTTTTTGGAGCCCATATTCTTTTTTTTAGCATTACAGCCCATATTGTGGCAACGGTTAAAAAATTATATGAAATTTTGCATATTTCGGTGCGGTCCGAACTGCTTTTAATCCTGAAATTTCGACTCACATTCAAACATATTTTAAAAATAAATGTATACTAATACAAAATCCAAAAAATTCTCCACCCATAAAAATTAATGTAATTTAAAATCTTGAAATGAAAAAAAGATATTTGAAACTAATTGCCAGTTTGATGTGTTTTAAAAATGTACAACCCATTTCTCATTACTGAAGGGCCATTTTCTCGTCCAGCCGAATGAAAGCTCTCCGCGTCTTGAAAGATTTGCAGCCCAACAGGCCTGACAAAGCGACTTACTTGGCAAATCACAAAAAAACTGGGTTGTGGCCATGGACCCAGCTGTCAGCCTCTCCACGTACTGTACTCTTCCGATGGAAGTCGTTCCTTGACCATGTTGACCACGCCGCGTGGAGAGCACCACGGCGGTGGACGACGGCGAGGCCTAGGATGGGGACGGGGGACGACGTGGCAGTGGAAGCCCGCGTGGAGAGGACTACGAGGGTTCACTGCTTCGGCTGCGGTGTGAGGCTGCCGTCGCCGCAGGGCCTGGCCAGCGGTGGGAATAGTAGGGGGCGATGAGGCCTCTGCGGCAGCACAGCCGACCACGGGAGGCAGGAGCATGCGGCACGACCGGCGCTGCTTTGGGCGGCTGGAGCAAGAAGACCAGAGGTTGAAGAAGCACTACGGCCGTTGGATGGACATCATACGGTACGGTCACTGGAGCTAGAATCATTCATATTGACTAAGTTGACAAAGCCCTTCGTCCCCGTCAACTTAGTAGGCCCACAAGTCAGCCTCCCACCAAGGTGGGTCCCAGCTAGCAGGGGGAGTATTCATTTTTTTGTGCATAACAAGGAGGCACTTCCGGTGGGTCCGAGCTGAAGCGGGGGGAACGTTTTTTCGTGAAATACGGTGGCCCTGTCCGGTGGGTCCCAGCAGTTAGGGGGAAACAATTTTTTTAACAAAATACTGGTGGCCCGTCCGGTGGGTCCCTGCTGTGGAGGTACATTATTTTCGCGTAATAAGGAGGCACTTCCTTGCTGCCGTGTGGACCCAGCTGTCAGCCTCTCCACGTACAGTCCACGTCCGATGGAAGTCGTTCCTTGACCATGTTGACCACGCCGCGCCGAGAGCACCAGGGCGGTGGACGACAGCGAGGCCTAGGAAGGGGACGACGGAGCCGGTGAAGACGCGGCAGTGGATGCCCACACGGAGAGGAGTATGAGGGTCCACACGGAGAGGAGTATGAGGGTTCACTCGTTCGGCTGCGGTGTGAGGCTGATGTCGCCGCAGGGCCTGGCTAGCGGTGGGAATTGTAGGGGTGGTGAGGCCTCCACGCCAGCATAGCCGGCCACGGGAGGCAGGAGCGGGCGGCACGACCGGCGCTGCTTTGGGCAGCTGGAGCAAGAAGACCAGAGGTTGAAGAGGCACTACGGCCGTTGGATGGACATCATATGGTCACTGCAGCTAGAATTGTTTATATTGACTAAGTTGACAAAGCCCTTGGTACGTCAACTTAGTAGGCCCACAGGCCAGTTTACGAAACGGTGCGCCCCAGATGTTAGGGGGAGGAATCATTTTTTGGGTGGGTGAAGCTAGAATAACCGAGATTGAATAAGAAGCACGGCATCCGTTGGATGGACATCCAACGGCCACTGCTGCTAGAACCGTGTGTTGACTATAAGTTGACAAAGCCTTGCATACGCGTCAACTCTGTTTCTTTAGGGGACACGTCAACTTAGTAAGGCCAGAAGTGTGTGGCAGAGAACTTATAGCCCATTTGAGATTTGTAAGAATGTGTAGCCCATTTTTGAATTCTAATGGAATTTACTACAGCCCATTTATAGTTTGTTAAAAGTACAGCCCATTTCAACCAACCGTTCAAAACAGAATTAAATAAAATTTCCCACATTTTGATGGGATCCGAAATATTTTTATCCCGAAATTTCTAGTCAGATTAAATACAATTTCAATATAAATTTCTATTACGTAAAAATCCAACGAAACATTGCGCTCGCAACAATTAATGAAATTAAAATTTTCAATATCCAAAAATAATATTTTATAAAGTAATCATGTGTTTGGTGCATTTTTATAGTTACTGCCCAGTTTTTATAATTACATCCCATTTATTATTTCTTAAAGCCCATTTTCTTGTTAAGCCTAATGCATCCCTCCTAGGAAAGGTTTGCAGCCCAGCGGGGCGGAGAATAACAACTTGACCTTGCCTGGGTATTCCTAAAAAAAGTATCGCTGGGCTAGCCATTTTCAGCTTGAAAAAAATTAATATTTGGGCTGGATATCTGGCCTGGGCTAGACAGGCCATAGCCCGCCCAGTTAATACCTGCAGCGATGTTTTCTTTGTTGTTCAGAGGAGAAAAATTAATATTTGGGCTAAACATCGAAAAACTCTGCAGTTCTCACACCTCAAAAACACAAATACTGCTCGAGCTTCTTGGTCCCAGCTGCCGGCCGCTTCTTCTGCAATTCTCTCGTTTATTGACTACTACATAGGTTGACAGTGGTGTCGGACCGTGGTGTCAGGAAACCAGGGGGAAGCAAAATAAATTACTCCAGCGAGCGCTTCCACCTCTGCCTCGTTGTCTCCCGTGGAAACCCTTTTCCTCCCTTTTTTTGCTCGAGCAAGGACCCATGCATGCAGCACGTCCATGCGGTTATTAGGCAAGAAATAAAAGCGCTTTGCATGCTACGAATTAAAATGGCCTACATGGGTAGCTAATAAGGCATCCTCTTAACTGATGTGATTAAATGTTTTGTTTAGAAGAGAGAAATTTCTTCTTTTCCACCAATCTGCTTGCACCTAGGTCGTGATGCACCTTCTAATACAACTTATTCACCTAGACGGAGGGAGTATAGTTTTATACATATATATATATAATAAGGAGGCACTTGCGTACGTGAGGCTATGGACCTGGTGGGTCCCCATTGTCATCCTCTCCAAGTAAAGTCATCTCCTCGCCCGCGCACGCTTTCCGCCCAAAACAGTCAGCGCCACCCGCCCCGCTTCCCGGTGCAGGCGATTGCTCCGCCTTCAAACGACACAAGTGTTGTCCGTCCATCCATCTGTCACCCACATTAATGATACACGGTTGCTGAGGCGGCTACTCCGGCGCAACACATCCGTCCCTCCGCCCGCCCACCATTGCTATATAAATTGCTGCGCCGGCCATAGCCGCAGTCATCCGCATCCGTTCCCTTTCTCCTGTCCACACCACTACTGCCCACCATGGCTTCCTCGCGCTCTAGCGCTCTTCGGGACGGGTGGACGCTGGACCACAAGGAGATGGCAGACATTGCTTCCGGCCGGCTGGCAGCCGGAGGACGACGACGTCCCAATGGAGAACATGGTAGTCGACGATCCGACACCAACCCCCTACTCCGCGCCATCCTCGCCGATGCATTGGACCATGACCATCGGCGAGGCCCGTGCCCGATATATGGACAGTGAGAGGCAGATGCGTCAGGAGCAGTTCCGGGAGGCGCAGGCTGACGCCGCCTACAACCACCATCTCCTCCAGGAGCACCTGCAGGCGGAGGAGCAGATCACCACGGAGCGGGCAGAGCAGGAGGCGCTGCTAGACTCGTACCGCTCCGCCCGCAAGGGCCGCCTCGAGTGCTGGCGGTACCGCATGCAGGTGGCGGAGGCTGCGGCCGCCTACAAAGAGGCTAGCAAAGAGGGCGATGAAGCAGGCGAGGCACTATTTGGCGAGACCGAGGGCGAGGCAGAGGACAATGCCGGCTCCGACGAGTCCCCGCTCCTCTAGCGTCGACGAGGCCCTGCTCCACCGAGGCGCCGCGGCGCCAACAATGAGGCAGAGGACACCGCCGGCTCCGCCGAGGCCCCGCCCCGCCAACAACGAGGCAGAGGACATTGCCGGCTCAGCCAAGGCCCCACCCTACCGGCAACGCGGGGGAGGATTTCCACCGCTCCGCTAAGGCGCCACCCGCCGGCAACGAGACAGAGGACATCGCCGGCTCCGTCAAGGCCCCGCCCCACTGCCAACGAGGCCGCGCCACACAGAAAACGAGGAAGAGTAAAACACGGTAGGTCGCCGCCGCTCGGGTCAAAGTAAGGCCACCGCTGCTTCCCTCTTGTTGAAGCCAAGCTAGGCGGGTTGACCATTGACGGCCGGTTAGCTTCTTGGCGGCGACGTGGAGTCGGGGAGTTCTGCTGGAGAATAACGCTGCTTCTACTTAACTGCTGGTGCAGTTGGCTGACTGACACGTGGGCCCAACAGGCCACATGTCAGTTATGCAACTGCACCTGCAGTTAAGTCACCGAAGCTTCTGTTCGGCTCAGCGGGACACAGGTGGGTAGCTTCGGTTAATTAATTATACCTCCAGCGCACCCCTTTTTAGTTGAAGAATGTATGAAATGTAATGAAATCTGGCATGTTTATATGAAATCCGACCGTGTATGAATGAATTTATTTCGATTAGTTCGAATTCTTGTATCACTGGCATTGGATGAACATGCAAAACAATACGTACTAGCATTATTCCCAGGGTGATCACCTCGTTTGCAGCAGTTTCACATGTACTCCCTCCGGTCCTTTCTAGTCTACATACAAGTTTTGTCTGCAGTCAAAGTATCTCTACTTTGACCAATCTTATACAAAAAAGTATGCACTTTCACAATGTGCGAAGTAAAAAGGAACAGAAGGAGTACAAAGAGTTTGAGCAGCTTTTTAGCGTTTCTGTACATTGCAATCAAACACACAGGCCTGGCAATTCATAGAGAACATTCAAAACAATCAATGATTATGCATCTCAGCGACTCACATGTCAGAGGCAATATTTACTTCACAACTAAAGAATAAAGGAAAAAATTGATCGACGCTGCTGACAGCAAAGGGCGTCCCATTCGAAAATATCAAACGCATGTCTTGCTAAAATCAATGAGCAAAATTTGGCAAGGTTGTCCCATTCCAAAATATCAAATGCCTATGATTGTGGAATGGGTAGGGTTTGCCATCAGTTCGGACATTGACATGGCACCTCGTGCTAAATAAACCAGCTGTTCTTTTTGTGCAGTTCCACCAAAATCAACCAAATTCGTGCGTAGCTTGTATGATTTCGCCCTTATATGTTGCAACGCCTTGAACTTATCGGCACCTCCTTTCTTGTGGTGGAAATGAATGATTCGATGTATTCATGAACATTTTGTGCAGTTCCCATTGAAATCAAGCTGAGCACGCCTGTTTGCACAAATACAAAAAAGTGATTAGTATAGAGCAAACTGTACTATGAATTGATAGTTTCAACAGGCACATACATGGTCCATGTAGAGCACACTTTTAGAAAAATGGAACTCACCAGAAAGAATCCTAAAACAACATTGTACTCGCGCATCACAGCAAAATAATGGAGATTTTGTCAGTCCTTCTGAGCTGAAGTTAGTTTGGTCTTGTGGGGAGTAATGTAACCATCCTTCAACTTCTCCTTCTGATGATAAGATCGACAGGGCTTCTTCATCCTGGCATAATCGGAACTAGTCACTTCACATACTCCATATTCTTCTTCAGAGGAACATGATCATGTTGTGCAAAGACAAAGAGGACTACTAAATGCTAGCATCACTATTTGCTCGAAAAAAAGGAAAGGAAATATTTAAAACAGCACAGATGAAGCACTTCTCAAGGACAATACCACTTTTTCATGACAGTATCTAAACAGTAGCACAACACCAATAGAGATGACAAAGCTCAATCATATGGATGAAATCAGTGGGCGAGTACCAACCTTTGTCAGGAGGCTTATTGTGTAGAGCATACAGATGAAGCAATTCTCCGGAACCATCTGTTTCTATCTACGGTGGTGGCCATGCTTACTATATACAACTCGATTAGTTTAATGGTTCCAACATCTTCTTGTGCAGTTCCACTAAAATATATGGTATCTTCAAAGAAGATCCCTGTTTGCACAAGTAGAGATAATTACATATTACATTAAGAGTGACATCAAATCAGTGGCAAAACAATTGCTCGTTCCAGCCATAGCAATAAAATAAGATGAAAAACTATATCATTACTTGTGTCATCACAGTTCCAGTGCTTCATTACAGCACCGGGAGTTGATTTTTGTTTTTCTTCCCCTTGTTCTTCCCCTCCATCACTTGGTTCAATAACAAACAAGCTTCGCCTTCAATGTAAGATTTGTCATGTCAATTAGGGAGCACTAGTATAGTACTAAACTTAATTTTCTGATGAAAGTGGCAAAATACAGGCCAGCAGTTGTCAAATATCCTTATCTTACCTCAATGGGATATTACGGTGCACATACAGATTGGAAGTCTTGTCTCCATTTGTGCAGTTCACTAAAATCAAGCAACATTACCGTACAAGTAGCACAACATATGAATGCACACTGCAGAATCATGTGAAAGAAGGCTAGTACTGACCTCTCATGATGCGGAATTCAAACACTCACAAGAAGAAGATCTGAACCAAATTCGCCTTAACGGATAGGAAGTAAGATCTCCTCTTGTGCAGTTCCACTAAGATCAAGCAATCAAGCAACGTTGTCGGTGTGACATTTTGGTTGAACTGCACAAAACACTCTTAAAACAAAAGTGTTTTGTGCAGTGCAACAAAAGGTCACAATGGCAACGAGGTGAAGCAGATAACCCTGTTTACACAGAGGTGCAAAGGAAACAATTAGTGATCAATAACGGTGGATGACACAGAAGCCAACAAAAATAAGCATCTACCTTATCTAAATGGGAAAGAAAGCAAGATAGTAGCATTTCTCAAACGGTGGCATTGATTAATATTAACATAGATATTATATTAACAATAAAATTCGTTAAACATGTAATTTGCTTTTAACTGTGGCATTGCATCAATTTTCCAGCGGCATTATTAGAGGGTGTTTGTTTATAGGGACATTTTGGTGTAGGGGCTAAAAAAACTCTGTGTGAGTCCCATCTAAACCAAAGAGGAGGGACTTTTAGGGACTAAAAGTGGGCATTTGGGACTAAAGAAAGAAGACCCCGAGGGAGTCTTTTTGGGACTTTTTCCAACAGTTGCCCCTACCACACATCGCACCTTGTCTCTATTAGTTCATTACTAGGGGTAAGATGGTCTTTTAGCATGTCATTTAATAACCTCTAGTCCATGTTTAGTCCCTGGAACCCAGCAGGTAGGGACTAGGGAGTTTTTAACCAAACAGGGCCTTATATAAACAACAGCTAATGAGTTGCACGGGACAGTGGACGCACCGGTACCATGTGCATCTACCGATGTACTGTGGTCATGCACAGTCTGTTGCAACAAAGAACAAACAACCAAGGAGCATATTTGTGTTGGTCCCAGTTTTGTTATCTTTAGACGCATTTCCCTATGTGAGCACAGCAAATCTAGTCCTGCTCAAACTCTACAGCCTTGTCCCTTCCTTTCCTTTTTGAACTAGTACTTTCGGCCCTTCCTTTCCTCTTTGAACCACGTCCTAGATTTATGCGATACAACTTTCCCCACTACTTTCCCCCATTCCTTTCCTCTTTGAACCATATCCTACATTAATGCTATACAACTTTCCCCCTTCATTTCCTCTTTGAACCACGTCCTAGATTCATGCTATATACAACTTTTCCCACTACTTTCCCCCACTCCTTTCCTCTTTGAACCACGTCCTAGATTCATGGTATACATGCAGCTAGAGCAGTGCATGTGGAGTAAGTAAATTATACCTTAAGGTTCTTGGGGCGTGGTTCGGTGGGCGACAGGACGGCGGCGAAGAAGAAGGGGTCGGAGGCCCTCCCGCGTCGCCGCTGGGTGGAAAGTGAACAGTTGCGCCGGTAGTCCCTCGCCGATGGCGACAGTGTTAAGCCTCCTTCCCTTCCCGGCGGACGGATCCTGCCGGCTCTTTGAATAGCAGTGAGGGGAGAGAGAGGCCAACGAAGTCTTGTTTAGATCTGGAGAGGGCGAGAGAGTGTGAAGAGAGCAACTACAAGAGAGTGTGAAGCATGCAAACCCTAGAAAACATTTTGACCAGTCAAGAATCCTCTTGGCACAAATTATGCTCAAGTGTAGTTATCGAACCCGAGACCTCAAGTTTGATGAGCGAATAGGCTAACCAGCTACACAACCCTCTTGTTATGTTCAATGAGAGGGAAATAACCTTTTATACATTCCTGCATTCGTGTGACAAGCATGCCGTGTTTTTTTTGTGTGTGTGGGAGTCATTGGGATTTCAATCATAATCGTGTCATGTGGCTTTGGTGGTAAGACTATCCACAGTGGTGCAGAAATAATGCAGCCTTAGTCACCTTACCTCTCTCCATGTAGTACGTTGGGTCCCACCAGTCAGAGGGTGAAACAAACAAATTAATAAGAAAAATTAAAAGCACCAGCGGTGTATCTTACCTCACACATCTCGCTACTGCTCGGGAACACTATCCAATTGATCCCTCTGTTCACTCACGTACTATTTTAAGTGAATCCTTATTATAACATGCACACAAATTTTGGGCACTTGTATTCGACTTAAGTCAGTGTGCCACCGTATCTTGTATACTTACTACTCCCTCCGTCTAGGTGTAATAAGTCATGTTAGAAGGTGCAACGGGACCAAGGTGCGCGCGCGTGTGTGTGTGTACGTGTGTGTGTGTGTGTGTGTGTGTGTGTGTGTTTAACACCATGTGTGTGTTAGAGAGAGCGACAGATCGACCTACTCCTACAGAGAGATGTTTTGTAGTGTACGATTTTAGCCGCGAGAGTCGGTGCATCCTCTCATTTCCGGGCGTGTCCGGTAGGGACATGCGGACAGCTGCCACGCCCGCTCCTGACCAGCCTGGCCCACCCAAAGCCCCTCCATCGCCCGCGCGTGCTTCCCGCCCAAAACAGTAAGCGCCGCTCCAAAGAATCGATGCCGCATTCATGCCCGGGCAGAGCGGACGCGACCTCTCACTGGCGCAAGAGTGATGGTTGCTTCGTCCGTCCAACTTACTGCTGGGTCTATGTGATTTGTCGGCTCATTGGTCTATGCAAAGAAGTAGAGAAATATCCACAGGGAGTGTTGTGGGCAGCTGGAGCAGTGGTGCAAGCCGGCTGTAAAGGGAGTTCTACCTGAGGGACGTAGCTCAACCTTGAAGAGGGCGGCGGGAGGCGGCAACTGCCCACGTCGCGGAAGTGAGCAAGGGACGAAGGCAACCTCACCGACTTTGTGAGAGAGAATGGCGGGGATCCCTGATCGGGACATGCCGATAGTGGGTTTTCGCCGTCGGCGATGGCCACCGCATCTACACTAAGCATCCACCCCTTCCCCAAGCGGACGTGATCCGCCAGGATGTTAGAGATGTGGGCACAGTCGTTTTGTGCAAGAGAGTGTGAAGAGAGCAACCCCAGCAAGCAACCGTGTAGGCTGGCCCGTCCTAACTATGTATAGTGGAGCGGTTTCCTTTTCTCTCCATATGAACCTATCATATTGCATACGTGCCATTGAAGAAAAAAAAACTTTATTTATAAATGACACAGTACCTACTACTCGTTCTCCTATGACCTTGCGCTTGGCATCTCCAAAATATTAACCTTGCGATTGCCTCTTCGCCTCTTCAAGAAGTCGAGCAATAATGGTAGTGCAGTATATATCGTTCTGGCTATATGAGACCGAATGAATTGCTGCACATCCACCACGTGGGCGAGGGTCGAGGGGCGAGGGAGAGTGCTACATACGGAGCAAAATGAGTGAATCTACACTCTAAAATACGTCTATATACATCAGTGTTTGGAGTATGTACTAGTAGTTCATATTGAAATCTACTAAAGGACATATATATTCCAAACAATATGATATAATCTCTATAACCAAGGTAGTAGGGACGAGGAGTTAACGGAGGGAGTAGTAAATTTTTCTCCTCGTCCTGCGAGCCACCGTGCACATGGGCGAGGGAGCGGGCGTAAGGCGTAGTAAGCAAGCTTCACCTCATCCTGCGAGCCACCGCGCCCGTGGGTGGGGGAGACGGCGTACTAAGCAAGCTTCTCCTCGTTCTGCGAGTTGACGGGACACATCAAAAGTACTCCAGTGTATAGAGCCTTGCCTCTAAGGTAGGCCCCACATGGTTTGCCTGTTTTTTTAACATAACACGTCAAGTCGAAATTTGTTCGTTCACCCGTGGTAGACTTTCCTCCCTCCACCAAGTGGACAACCAGTACACGTGCCAAATTACCACGTGGGCTGCCTTTTTCGTACAGAAATGAGCTCCACCGTGTACCCGCGCGGGTGTGGTTGGGAAAGAGACGGGAGTACGTGCGCCGTGCATGCACCTCTTCTCTTCGTGCACGTCCCCCACCTACGTGGGTGTGTGTGAGAGATACAAACCACGTTCGTGAGTGTTTTTTGTTTTGGGGTGGGGGGTTGATTTCGTGAATTATTTGTGGGAATATGTGTCGATGACATCGCAAACAAAATTTTGCATGCAATGTGTGTGAAATGGAGGCCTATCCATATCATACATAGAGGGCCGGGCAATCCACGAGAAGAGCGGGAGGGGTCATATCTATTGATAGAGTCGAAGAGAGGATCAAGTGGGTGGGTGCGAGATCGATGAAGAGAGCCATCGAAATTGTGTGTGTGTACATGTCAAAGATATAGGGCGACTGGCCTACCGGAACGTTAGAGGGCACACGTCAAGTTTGTGTGTGGCAGGGAGACATGACTAGAGCGCTCGATGTATCGGTGTGTGTGGGGGGGAGGGGGTGGTGGGAGGGGTAGGCAGAGGCCTAGCCATGTCTTGAAGAAGATCGGTCGACATCCATACATAACTGAAGGACGGGAAATATGATGGGAGAGAGAGAGAGAGGAGAGAGCTTGGAGGGAGAGGGAGGGAGAGGGGGAGAGTGTTGGATGGGTGATGGAGTTGCTTCTCGAAGATGGTGGGAGAGGCCTGCTAGACAAACTAAGGGTGGAACTGAAATGTTATCAATAAGAGTGGGGATGTGTTTCTGTGTGTGCCTGTGCGTGATAGATCTGTCGGGACGCATCCATGGATGATGAAGGGGAACCATGTGTTTGGTAAGCAAACCTAACTAGATTGGTAGATCAATTGTTGTTTGTTGGAGGAAGGGGGAGACACAACTAATGAGGTAGATCGATTGACGTGTGGGTAAAAACGAGTTATAAGGACCTAGCTAGCTATATGTATAGCGAGAGATCGGCCGGTGTACGTCCATTTGTTAGAGGCAAATAAGGCCCAGCGAGACGGATAGACAGAGAGAATGGAGCTAGGAGGTGGTGCGAGAGGCCCAACTACTAGCTAGATAGGGGGAGGAGTGTGTGGTTGTGAGAGTGATGAAAAGAGGGGCGAGAGTTTACATGTGTGTCTGACCGTATGAGAGACACGAGGCAAGGACACATGTGTAGGCAGGCATCGCTAGAGAGGTTTATCGCTCGGTGTGTGTCGGAAAGGAGTTGTGGTGACTCTGGGAGAACGACCTAAAGAAAAAAATGAATGTGCCCAGTGGATAGAATGCCGAGGGAGGGGGAGGGCGAGGAGGGCGTGTGCATGCACGAGAGAAAGTTAGTGGTAGCTACAAAGGTTAGAGGATTGTGTGGGTGTAAGAGACTAACAAAGATCATAATTTGATATGAAAGCGGATTCATATATTTGAATAGGAGATCATAGTGTTTTAAACATTGCATGCATGAATATAGGGGTGATACATGTGTTGTGCACATGTTATACCATAATGTGATAATGCATGGCGTTTGCAACTCACAGCTAAATGCCGAACAATCTAAACCATACTATACATCAAACAATCTCACATTTTATTTCAATTTGTGATAATGTGTGGCGTTTGCAGCTTACAACTAAATATCGAACAATCTAAACAATACTATATATCGAACATTCTCACATTTTATTTGAATTTGTGGTAATGTGTGGTGTTTGCAACTCACATCTGAATACTTGTAGGCATAGGGGGCGGGGCACCATACATTATGTGATAAACACATTATACATATGAGACATGGTTTAGATTATGAAGATCTAGCTAGAGCTAGAAATGTAATGTGATTTGAAATCAAAATAAAGTGGATTCAAGAAATCTAGTTCGAGTTCATATAGTACACATAGTTCATATGTAACTCAAGACTAATCATGTGGTGTGCTGTGAAGATAATACACAAACGATGGTTTAACTTGACAATAATGATGATTGTAGATCTTATTAAAACAGAGAAACGAATTCAAATGCTTTGACTTCACAACAATCATTACTGTAGATCTTATTCAAATAGAGAAACGAATTCAAATTTTGTTCATATTGAAGCGGTAGTATATACGTTTGGAATGCACTAAAACGTTCATTTGAGTAGCAGGTTGCATGCATTATACACGTAGCGAAATATTTTAATTGAACATAACATGAATTCAAAGTTTTGAATGACATTTGTAGGGCACATTGATTTGGTACAGTACACGTTAGGCTTGTCCAGAAATTTCAACCCGCGCCGTGTTAGCCCGAAATATTTAAGATATATCTTTTTCTTGTTGTGCTCCGATAACTCCCTCCCTCTCAACCTGCGCCTTGCTATTCCGAAATTTCAACGCGCGTGAAAACTCCCACCTCCTGTGAAATCCCAACACGCGAAATGCCCGTGGTACCCCTGAACCGAAAGAACCGCCTCAAATCGGTGGGGGTACTTTCGTAACTTACCCCACATTTCGGACAAGCGCGTCTCTAAGCCATGGTTCCCCACTGCCATCCCATCTGCCCACCCATTCATACACCGAGGCCGCGAAAACCCGCGATGAAACTCCACACCCTGCTCCGTCCGCCACCCAGCCGGAGCCTCTTCCCCGACGACGTCATCCACAGCAACACCTCGACGTCCCTCATCCAACGTACCGGATAAGGATCCGTCGTCGATCTCATCGTCTCGCCGGTTCAGCCACCCCGTCCTCCACCTCCAAGGAGCTGCCCCGACGTTCCCCTCGTCTTTCGCGCCACCTCCATTCCCACACCGCCGTCTTCACTTGCACCACCGGAAGAGCATCATCATCACCATTTCCTTGGATGAAGCTGCGGCCTAATCGGCGCCACCAAAGAGGTTGTACACTAATCACCGCATTTTCTTCTTGATTCCATCTCACGGTGCTGCCGGCGCTCGGTCCCGAGCCGACACGGCGTGACTCCACCAACGGCGGTGTCGCCGGCCACTTCCTCCACGACGTCGCTCCGTCGGCGGCGACGTCCACATCAGTAGGACCTGCTGCTGCTTTAGCTCTCGCTCGCGCTGTTGCTCTGCTCTTGCTCCTGGTCTCCTGCCTGGTCTGCTCTTGCTATTGCTCTTGCTCGCGCTGCTGCTCTTGCTCTTGCTCTTGCTTGCGATGCTGCTCCGATTTAGCTACACTTCACTCCGATGCCGCCGGGGTGAAGGAAGAACCAGCCGCAGCGGGGAGGGGGGCTCGCCGGAGAGGTACCCCACTATCTATCTTAGGGTTCAGGATGGGGGCGGTGGTCGCCGGCGGTGGCGGGGCGTTGGCTGGGTGGTGGCGTGGGGATCGCCGGAGAAAAAGCTCGGCACGGGGGGGCCTAGAGGGATGGCCGGGGCGGCGGCGGACCGGCGGTGGGGAGTGTTTTCGGGGCGGGCGGGGCGGCGCACCGCCGGCCGCGAGTGGCGGGGGCTGCTGTTTGGCCGGCTCAGGGGGGGGGAGATTGAAGATGAATTGCAGGCCCTTGATTTTGTATCCAACGGCTGCAAAATCGACTAACCAGAGATGAAAAAGTCAGTCGACCGATGTGTAGCCTCACCTTGCTAGTGCATTCAGTTTCGACGGCAAAATTCAGTTTCGACAGTTAAGTTCAGTTTCGATAGTTACCTTTAGTTTCGACAGTTAAGTTCAGAGATGAGCGGCTGATGTATTTTACATCTAGAACTTTGTGTTTATGTATTTTACGTCATGTATTGGAGATGGTATTAAAATTCTACTCAGGTTAACGTTGTTCGTTGTCTCTCTTGCCCTGCTTCAGCCTCGGCATCGTACAACTCACCGGAGCTGCTCCAACGACGAAACCCTCCATCACAGTGAAGCAGTACCACGGGCTCCATCTCCAGACGCCTAAGATCTTCTTCCCCTCCTCCGACAGCCAAGTCAGCCGGAGCATCCTCATCGGTCAACCCAATCACGCTGAGATCGACATGGCTTCGCCAAAGAGGTTGTACACTTGTTGCATCTCTTTTTTACTCTACATGTTATATATATTGTCCACTGAGCACACGGATTTGTTCCTTTAGTGTCTCCTTGAAAGAAAAAACGTAGGAATTTTAATTTTCACTTGTCCTCCTTTTCAAATTCCTATTCATGAAGCACAAGACTATGAGATAGTAGCATAATATCATTAGAACCATACATTTTCTTATGGTTTGACTTAATCTCACCATGCTTCTTTGCATCCCGTGATCTTCCAATTGATGTGAATCAAACACCCAGATTGGCAGAAATCCTGTGTTTTTAAATTCTCTGTTTTGCACGTGCATTCCTATCATATTCCTGTCTATTTCATATCACTGCATTGTTGGAATCCTCCAATTCAAACGAGCCCTTACAGAATTACTTCTCTTACAGATAGTTGTCAAAGAAAACCTTCCGTGGTTTGTCCCGCTCCTACTGCGCTGTCGTCCACCCCAGCTCAGCTGCTCCAACGACAGAAGGGTCCAACACAGCAGGGATCCGGCCTCCAGAATGTCTTTCGCCGCCTCAGATCTTCTTCCCCGCCGCTGGCAGCCATGAAAACTGCACTACCATCATCAACCGAGCAGATGACCTTGAGGACTACACGGGTCCGCAAGAGAGGTCGCACTCTTTCGTGCCTGCTTATGTTATGCATCGCTTAATATTACATGCTACTTTATCGTCCTGTTCACCGATTAGACTCTGAGCCAGCTCCAAACTAATGGTCAAAGTTGAGTTTTTAAATGATTGTGGGGTACATATCGGGGCCGCTATCAATAGTATCTATCTACTATCTGGCTAATCTCCGGTGTCTACTATGAGTTTCATGTTGGGTGGGAAACAAACAGTAAAGAAGCCATTATCTGTATTTTTTAACTGAAGCCATTATCTGCCTGCTATTATTGGTTTTGGGTCTATCCACAGGTTGCTACCATCACTCTGGATTTCTGCATGCACTCCTTACATAATCTCACTATGTTTTATTCCTATGCATGACAGTTATTGTAAACAATGGAACTGAACATGTAGAGCAAAAGAGACGAGCCTTGCGTGGCAATAAAATTTCATGCAGACGTCGCTCCATGGTAGGCGCAAAGGCAGCCCCCCTCCACGCATTTCGGATTGTAATCGAGAGGAAGATATCTGTTCTGGGGGGATTCAGAAGGAGAAGACAACTCCTATTTACCCCCTGAGGTCTTCGCTCTAACTTGGCATGCTGATGTTGGTTATATCATGCATATGGTGTCTTGCATTGCTTACTTTATACATCAAATATGTCATCTGCTTAGTTTAGACATCCTTTATGTGAATGCCATCTGTTTAGTTTATTCATCGTTTATGTGAATTATGCAATGCCATCTTGTTTAGCTAGGCATCATATATGTGAATTTTGCAATGCCATCCTGCTTAGCCAGTCATCTTATATGTAAATTATATCAGGCCATCCTTTTTTTTCGTTAAATATTACATTTGTCAACAATGTTATTACATTCAACTACTCTTCGTGTGCATCAACCATTTGACACGGTGATGGCAAATTCTGGAGTGAAAACAATGTCTTAAGAGCAGACTATGTTATCTGACGAAGCGCATATCTCGCTGGTTACGGATAGCTCCTCAGAGGAGGATTCAGTGACAGATGACCAGTCCAATTCCCCCCCCCCCCCCGAGGTGTATGCTCTAACTTGGCAGGGTTATGTTGCTCATATCATGCGTATGTTGTCTCGCATTACTATGTCATTTGATTAGTTTAGACATGCTTTGTGTGAATGCCACCTGTTTAGTGTCTAATTACCATATATGTGAATTATGCATTGCCATCTTGTTGCAAGACATTATATATGTGAATTATACAATGCTATCTTGTTGCAAAGGCATTATATATGTGAATTATGCAATGCCATGCTGTTTAGCGAATAATCATGTATGTGAATTATATCATGCTATCATTTTTTTGTAGTACGTGTCCCATTTGTCGACAACATTTGTATATTCAACTACTCTTCATGTGCATCAGCCATTTGAAGCGGTGATGGAAGTATCTGGAGTGAAAACAAGGTATTTAGAGCAGACAATGCTACCTGCTGAAGCAGACATCTTGCTGGTTACAGAGAGCTCCTCAGAGGAGGATTCAGAGACTGATGACCAGTCCAATTTTCCCCCTGAGGTCTATGCTCAAACTTGGCAGGGTTATATTACCCATGTCATGCATGTTGCCTTGCATTGCTTAGTTTTTACATCATATATGGATTGTCATCTGCTTACTTGCTTACTATATAAATCATATATTTGAATTATATCATGCCATCATATTTCCATAGTACATACACATCACCTATCTAAATTATGGCATGGCAACCCATTAAATAAAGACATCATATAGTTATATCATCTCATCCTGTTTAGTGTTTACAGTCATCATATTTTGAATTATGGCATTCTATCCGTGAATGTATGTGAATTATGGCATGCCAACCTATTTAATAAACACATTATATAGTTATGTCATGTCATCCTGTTTACATAGTCTCATATTTTGAACTATGTCTTTCCATCTTTTTTAGTTAGCCATCATAATACGAAATTGTGTCATGCTATCCTGTTTAGTTAGCCATCATATATGTGAAATTGTGTCATGCTATCCTGTTTGGTTAGACAACATAAATATGAATTATTTCATGCCCTCTTTTATTCCCCACTATCCATTGCACCTGTCTATCATACAATGTCTATACTTTCAATTACTTTTCTTGTTTATCAGCCATTTGAATTGGAGAGCGTGATGGCAGTATCTAAGGGAGTAACAACACTGTTTTCAGAAAAGATAGTGCTACCAGTTGATGCAGATAGAACCATGGTTGTACTTGCCCAAGGACCAGATCCACCACACATAACCCAAACTCTCACAGATTGTATCCCTACCCAGTTGGACAGAGAACCAGCTACACCCCTTCTAACCCCAATCCCGACAGATAGTAACCCAGTTCTAGTTGAAACAGCACCGTCTCCACCACAGAGCACCCAAACACGAGCAGTTAGTAAGGGAACTACAGTGCCCAAAGCATGAGGACCACCACTCCGAATCCCAACTCAACGCTTAAAGGAGAAGAAGATTTGTTCTTAGGTCAGGTTCTGTAGCTATGGTTCATACTCCTTTGCACTTGCATGACTGTATTTACTCATACCAACTATTTTCAAATTTGAAGGATGGAATTGAAACTCCAATGGTGCAATAGGTATGTTTTAAACCTGTTTCTTTAACTGGTTTGCTGTTGTAACCTGCTCTATGTTGATTTCAGTTTCAATTGAATAAACAGTTATGTTCTCATGTGATGCACATTCCAAGTGTTGTTATTGCTCTATAGTTACCCACACTTATATTCTGTCTATTCTGCTTTGTCTTGAACAAATATTATTTGAACTGTGTCTCTATCTTGATTTGGCAACAAAAACTAGAATGATATAGACCATAAAGTGACCATGGTACATAGATATATGTTTGTTTCATGTTGTTATCCTGTCCACTTTACTACTGAACTCATTTACCAAAATGAGTTTCATATACAACATGGTAAACATGTGATGTGTCTGCTTGTTTCTCTTTTAGAATGCGGACAAAATATTGGAGAACAGTACAGCGTTATTCAATGGTAAAGGAAGAAATGTAGATAAGGTTCAAGATAGTGAGACATCCCTGTTGGTCTCCAAGAAAGCTGATAAAAACTATCTTGACGATAGTGAGGGAACCTAAAAGTCCTATCTTGACATAGTGTTCGAGTTACTGGCCAGTACTGCTGGAACAAGCTCTTCGAACTCGCTGCCTGAATCAGTTCGTCTTCTTGAGTCTCAACTTCAAGTTGAAAGACATCGATCAGATGTGCTGCGACAGGAAGCTAAAGGACTGAGGAAGTCCCTGCAGAATTCAGATGCATATTTTCTCGTGCAACAGCAAGCGCTGGAGGATTTAAGCGCCAAACAAGAGAAAGTTAATAAGCTTGCTAAGCATCTTGCCAGCATTATGGGTACCCAGAACATTGTTTCTTGAGATCTTCTGAAGTGGTTTCAGTTCTGGATTTGTTTTGCTGCGGCGTTTATTTGTGTTGGTCGCCAACTTTGACAACCAGTGTATATGATATGCTGCTTTGTTCCCTATATTTGCACTCCTGGCGAACTTTGATGCCCAGTGGATGTAATATGTGTAATAGCCGTGATAGCCTAGCGTTAGTTGCTTGCTAATTCATTTCCTTCTTGTCTTGTTTATTTGTTTGCTTGTAGTCATTGCAGTTCTTTTTCCGCGGTTAGCTAGTGGCTGCAATAACCTATATTTTAAAACTAGGACACAATAACCATGGGCTAATATTTACTATATTGACACTGGGCCTCCTACTGGCCATAGAAATAGTGGGCCTTCTACGGGCCATAGAAACAATGGGCCTTCTACGGGCCGTAGAAACTATGGGCCTTCTGCGGGCCGTATTATCAATGGGCCTTATATGGGCCGTATAATCGATTGGCCAAACATGGGCCAAACAGACCGCATTATGGTCGTAAACGAGCTAGAGTTGGAATCGTCCGTTCATGGGCCGACCATAACGGGCCATCGTTAATAGGCCGTATTTGATGACGCTATGAAATCGGCCCAACGTATTAACAGACCACAAACGGGCTGACTGTAACCACGGGCTGAATTTGGCCCACAAGCAAAAAATGACAGTAACGGGCCGTAAGTAAACGAATGCTGGAAATGAGCCCAAGAATAAATGTGCTCTGAGAAGGCCGAAAGATAACATGGGCTGGAAATGGCCCAACGCAACGGAATAACGGGCCATTAATGGGTATAAAGTGATACACTGTTCATTACGGGCCAGTTTCACCACGGGCCGTTAATGGGTGTAAAGTGATACATTGTTCATTACGGGTCAGTTTCACCACGGGCCGTTTGTAGGCCAAGAGTTACATAGGGCCTCATATGGGCCGAAAGACGTCATGGGCCAGAAGTGAAAACGGGCTGGAATCGTATTGGATGGCCTAGATGACGCTACTGGGCCTAATTCGGACAGGGCGTAACGGGCCTTGGGTTAGCGGGCTGTAAATGGGCTATATTCGAACAGGCCGTTAACTGGCTTTCCATGAGCCGGCCCACCAGCTTTTGACCAAGTCAAACAGGCCGGCCTTTTCACAGGAATGGACCTCTGTTGGGCCGTGCCACGTGTCGACGTATTATAGGCGCCTTCCATCCAATGAGTGGTTGACATCTGTCCCAACGATGAGCCGACACGTGTTTCCTCCGGCCAATGATGATTTTACATGTGGAAAATCCCCATTGGTCGGGGTTGTTAACGGGTTATCGGATCCAAAACCCGACCCGATAGCTTAACGGCGTTCCGTTATGGTGGATGCCATGTGTTGGTCACCCTTGGCGAAAGCACTTCTGTGACGCGCGATTTATTGTCATGGAAGTGGACACTTCCGTGATGATAATTTTGGTAATGTCATGGAACACTTCTACGACAGCACAAGTATGACTATCTTGATTCTGCCATAAATTTGTCATGGACATACATGCATGACAGAAAACGCGACCTACTGTGAAAAACACGTATCATCATGGAAGTGAATTTTTTGTAGTGTTAGCGCCATGTTTTGTGGGACCCTACAAAGTTTTGGAGCGTATGGGAGAAGTTGCTTACAAGTTCGAGTTGCCCGAAGGATTGTCAGGAGTTCACGATGTGTTCCATGTTTCCTAGTTGAAAAAGTGCCACGCAGAGATGGCTGATATACCGCTGAGAGATACAGTGCCGCTGGAAGCGATTCAGTTGGATAGTGATTTGACCTACGAGGAGAAACCAGTCAAGATTCTCGAATATGCCAGCCGAGTCACCCGCAGCAAGGTTATCAGGTTTTGTAAAGTTCAGTGGAGTCACCACACCGAGGATGAAGCCACCTGGGAGCGAGAGGAAGATCTGCTGAAGGACCACCCTCACCTATTTTCTAGCCAACCAGAATCTCGAGGGCAGATTCATCTTAAGGGAGGGTAGGTTTGTAACATCCCAAATTTCCAATTTGGAATGTTATACATAGATCATCATTGCATATCATATTGTATTCGCTTTTTGGCTTGATCCTAGAAATCCTACGCAACTCAAGGACCCATGAGAGAGTTGGGGATTTCGTTATTTTCATATTTGGGGTTTTCTCAAATTTTGAAAATAGGATCATTTGATTTAATTATTTTATATTCAATAATTCCAATTATAAAAATAAGTGATAGGGAATAAAATTACTTTCCCAAATTAAAGGAATATTGAGGATTTAATAAAAATCAAATAAGTTTTTTCTATTTTGGAGTTTTCGTTGTTTTATTTGAATTTAGGAAAAACGCGCGGTTTTTAAAATTGCATTTAGGCCCCAAATAAATGTTCACCTTGTCCGGCTTGATTTTAGAAGTCGAGGAAATTTATTTTGGGATTTTTGGAGTCTGTTTAGTATTCTTTTTATTTGTTTTTCTGTGCAAAAATATTTTAAAAAACGAACCGACCTAGCCGGGCCGTACCCGACCCGGACTCTAGCCCGGACGGCCTTTATAAGCCGGGGGAACCCAGCCCCGAGCCGCCCAGCCTCGCCCTAACCCTAGCTGCCGCCGCCGCTGACCGCCCCGCCAGAGTTCGCCGACGCCGGAGGTAGCCGCCGCCGCCGGTCTTCACTGGTTAACCACCCGGTTTTTTTATAAAAACTGCAGTGGTTTTTTTAAATTTTAGATCGGTTTATTTTTTTTCTTTTTCTCGGTTTAGTTTATTTAGCGGGCGTTCGTCCGTACGTTCGTTTTAACGAACGGTTTTCGTCGTTTAGCCGCAAACAGCGAACGTTCGTTCGTTAGCCTGTTCATCGTTTTTTCCTTTTCTCAATTTCTGATCCGATTTTCGTTTTAGTTTAACTTTTCGCTCGTTTATCAGAATCAAGCGATTCAAGCGCCTAGAGTTTCTTCTCGAAACCCTCTTTCCATTTAACCAACTCAAACAAGCTTTTGCTTCTGTAAAATTTGACTTAGATCCAGATTAGTAATCGAAGCTTGTTTTCTCTCGCCGTTTGACTTTCGTTTCTTCGTTTGATTTGATTCTTTTTGCAAACCGGAGTTCTTAAGTTGAACTTTCTGGTTAGATCTCTTATTTGAGTTTTAACTATGAATTAGATGAGTACTTGTTGTATGCCTATTTGTTTGTTGCGATAGAGTACCCGAAGTGCGCCGCTTGCTACTTCGAATCTCTAGGTTTCGCGGATCATCAGCAAGGCAAGTAACACTTTGATCATACCTCTTACTACCCTGTTTTATTGCATTAGATCAATCCTCAAACATTGCATGATTAGGATCTAATTAAATTGTGGGTTTGGGAAAGTAGATGAGGTAGTACCTATTACCTGTTTTATTATCAAACCCTTGGGAGTTACTTCTACGTTTGCTTATATTGCCATGCTATGCTAGTAGACGTGGATTGGGTGAGTGTATCCATGACAGATGTGAGATTGTTAATTAATGGTTTATTTAAGGTGGCAACTTTAATACACATCTGGGTAGATTGAGGCACCTGGGTATTCCAGCGATTGCCTATTTTTCTTTATGGACCGCCACCCACGCTCAAAGGGATCATGAGATTATTCATGCTAGAAACTTTTGTGTGCAGCCACAAGCTACTATGGGCTCTAGCATAGTTGATTAAGTCATGTGAACTCTTACAGTGGTAGACTAGCAGATGTAGGGGAAAGTAGGTGTAACGGTCTACTCGATCGTAAGGTGCTAGCGCTTCTGAAAGACTATGTCATGGTCATCCGTTTCTCAAACACCATGTAGTGCGAGAATCCCAACAGAGGGGATCGAGTCTTGTGGGGAAAAGTGCGCAAACCTCTGCAGAGTGTATAAACTAATCATGATTAGCCGTGTCCCCGGTTATGGACGTCTTGAGTATCTAGTACTTGGATTATCATGTGAATCTCATCATGTGACTTTAATTAATTTTGTTGGGTTTTAATGATGATTTTTAATTGGGATTGAGAGGGTATCTACACTCTCAATGTTTAACAACCACCATGATAGTTAAATAAAAATTCATTCCTTTGTAGTAAGGAAAAACTGGCTTTACGCAAAACTGTAACCATAGAGCTTTCCACCTGCCATATAAGCATGTAGTATAGCCTATTTCTGTTCTTTACTCTCTATGTGTTACATTGCCAGCATATTCCATGTGCTGACCCATTTTCGGGCTGCAATGTTCATGTTGCAGACTTTCCAGACAACGAGTAAGGTGCCTTTAGGTCGTGGTTCTATACTCAGTGATGCCGTTGGAGTTGATGGACTCACTTATATTCCAAGCCTTCCGCTGTTATTTTTATTAGATGGCCTTAAGCCATACTATTTGTAATAAGTTCTCTTTTGAGACACTCGTTGTAATAAGTGTGTGATTGCTACTCTGTTATAAAATCCTTCAAGTACTGTGCGTGTTAGCATTACTGATCCAGGGATGACACTGAAGCACAGAGATCAGACTGTTTGAGGTCTGGTCGCTACATCTAGGAGTAGATCACTGGACAGCGGCCAAAATAATCCTTAGTGGAATAAGGAAATGTTTCTTGGTTATGGAGGTGAAAAAGAGTTCATTGTAAATAATTATGACGATGCAAGCTTTGAGACCAATCTAGATGACTTTAAGTCTCGATCTAGATACATATTGAAAGTGGGAGCAATTAGATAGAGTAGCTCCGTGCATAGCATTGTAGACATAGAAAATTTGCAAAATACATATGGCTCTGAATGTGGTAGACCCATTGACTAAACTTCTCTCACAAGCAAAACATGATCACTCTTTGTGTGTTAATCGCATAGCGATGTGAACTAGATTATTGACTCTAGTAAACCCTTTGGGTATTAGTCACATGGAGATGTGAACTAATCACATAAAGATGTGAACTAGATTACTGACTCTAGTGCAAGTGGGAGACTGAAGGAAATATGCCCTAGAGGCAATAATAAAGTTATTATTTATTTCCTTATATCATGATAAATGTTTATTATTCATGCTAGAATTGTATTAACCGGAAACTTAGTACATGTGTGAATACATAGACAAGCATAGTGTCACTAGTATGCCTCTACTTTACTAGCTCGTTGATCAAAGATGGTTATGTTTCGTAACCATAGACATGAGTTGTCATTTGATAAACCGGATCACATCATTAGGAGAATGATGTGATTGACTTGACCCATTCCGTTAGCTTAGCACTTGATCGTTTTAGTTTACTGCTATTGCTTTCTTCATGACTTATACATGTTCCTATGACTATGAGATTATGCAACTCCAGATTACCGGAGGAACACTTTGTGTGCTACCAAACGTCACAACGTAACTGGGCGATTATAAAGGTTCTCTACAGGTGTCTCTAATGGTACTTGTTGAGTTGGCATAGATCGAGATTAGGATTTGTCACTCCGATTATCGGAGAGGTATCTCTGGGCCCTCTCGGTAATGCACATCACTATAAGTCTTGAAAGCAATGTAACTAATGAGTTAGTTGTGGGATGATGAATTACGGAACGAGTAAAGAGACTTGCCGGTAACGAGATTGAACTAGGTATTGAGATACCGACGATCGAATCTCGGGCAAGTAACATACCTATGACAAAGGGAACAACGTATGCTGTTATGCGGTTTGACCGATAAAGATCTTCGTAGAATATGTAGGAGCCAATATGGGCATCCAGGTTCCGCTATTAGTTATTGACTAGAGAAGTGTCTCGGTCATGTCTACATAGTTCTCGAACCCGTAGGGTCCGCACACTTAACGTTCATTGACGATATAATATTTATGAGTTATGTATGTTGGTAACCGAATGTTGTTCGGAGTTCCGGATAAGATCACGAACATGACGAGGAACTCCGGAATGGTCCGGAGATAAAGTTTGATATATGGGAAAATAGTGTTTGGTCTCCGGAAGGGTTCCGGAATTCACCGGAAGAGGTTCCGGATGTTTCCCGAAAGGTTTGGGTACGAGAACACTTTATTTGGGCCAAAGGGGAAAGCCCACAAGGTTTTTGGAAAGCGCAGAAGGAAGTTTTTCGGAGTCCAGGGGCCAGACACAAGGGTCCCTAGCGTTTGGGTCCAGACGCCAGGAACCCTGGCGTCTAGCCCTAGAGTCCGAGAAGGACTCTTGCCTTTTGGGTGAAACCGACTTTGTGGATGCTTTTACTCCAAGTTTCGACCCCAAGGTTCAACATATAAGTAGAGGGGTAGGGCTAGCACCCAAGACACATCAAGAAACACCAAGCCATGTGCCGGCAACCCCGGCCCCTCTAGTCTATCCTCCGTAATAGTTTTCGTAGTGCTTAGGCGAAGCCCTATGGAGATTGTTCTTCACCAACACCGTCACCACGCCGTTGTGCTGCCGGAACTCATCTACTACTTCGCCCCTCTCGCTGGATCAAGAAGGCGAGGACATCATCGAGCTGAACGTGTGCTGAACACGGAGCTGTCGTACGTTCGGTACTTGATCATGACGGATCGTGAAGGAGTATGACTACATCAACCGCGTTGATAAACGCTTCCGCTTTCGGTCTACGAGGGTTCATAGACATACTCTCCCCTCTCGTTGCTATGCATCACCTTGATCTTGCGTGTGCGTAAGATTTTTTTTGAAATTACTATGTTCCCCAACATTTTCATCATCACGCAGTTCTCAAACTGTCCTGTTTGATCTTTACGATAAATCTTACACCATGGACTTTGAAGATTTTAACACTACTTGTAAACTCCCGCAGTGGGGTAATGTTAGTTAACCTCGCAAATCTGAATATAGAGATTTTCTTGCTAGTGTAACTATGGGGGAATCTAGAGATGTAACACAAGCTACCATAGGGAGCATTCATTTTCCCGCTATACATTATTTCGCTCTCTTCGTAGGAAGATGCATAAATGGTAAGGATGAGGCATGTCACATGTGTGTGCCAGATCTTAGTGTTCTCAAGAGTGCTGTTTTAGGAGATAGACAATATAACTTGGGGGCTATAGTTGCATGTAGGTTGCATAATAACAGTATTCATGGAGATTTCTTTGGTGGAATTTATGCAACTCGTATAGCTAACTTTCTTGAGATACCCATACGTGGAGATGATATTGAGTTGCCCCCTTCTTATCTGGATTATGATGTTATGGTTCGTCATCAGTTTGTTGAGAGGAACGTCCAGTCCCCCCAGTACCGACTAATCTTTGACAGAAGAGGCACCTATCACGTCGCTCTCCTTGCTTCCACTTTCTTTGACTTTCAGGCAAAGGGGAAATATGTTATAACCAGGCAGGAGGCGAACGAGTATAAGAGGAGGACGGAGACAGCTTGCCTCCAAGCGGCAGCTCATGAGGCAATAGCTGTTGCATCACAGTATGACCCCAACTACAACTTTGGATATCCGCCAGGCCATCCGTGGCAGTAGACCAACTTAGGCCAAAAGCCTAAGCTTGGGGGAGTACGTATTTCTCACCGACATTACATTCATGTTCACACACTCATGCCAGTTGTCGGTGCTCATACTTTTTCATTGTAATATCCATGCTAGTTTATTTTCCTTTTTATGCTTTCTTCTTGTGTGTTTGATAAACCTTAAGAAAAACAAAAAAAAATAGTTGTAGCTTTTAGTTAGTTTACTTTCCATGCATGTAGTAGTATAATTAAAAAGAAAACCCAAAAAGATTTCTTGTTCTTCTTTTGCTTGTTGGGAGCTTTCCCGTGTAAATAGTTTCGTTTCTTTTCTTTTTCCTTGGGGTCGAGAGGAGAAGACCATAATGAAAATGTTGAGTGGCTCTCATATGCATTACTGTTGATCTAACAAAGAGCCCATATTACCTTGTCTCCTCTCTTGAATTGAATGCTTGCAGATTCCAGCTTAGTCCAATGCACGTGCACTATTATTATTATCCACACTATTCGTTCGTGCAAGTGAAAGGCAATAATGATGATTATATGATGAACTTATTGAGATGAGAAAAGCTGGTATGAACTCGACCTCTCTTGTTTTTGTAAATATGATCAGTTCATCGTTCCTCATTCAGCCTATTATGAAAGAAACATATTTGCAATGACAATTAGAGATTGTAGTTGCTTATGCTTGATACGTCTCCAACGTATCTATAATTTTTGATTGTTCCATGCTATTATATTATCTGTTTTGGATGTTAATGGGGTTCATTTTACACTTTTATATTATGTTTGGGACTAAACCATTAACCGGAGGCCCAGCCCAAATTCCTGTTTTTTTGCCTATTTCAGTGTTTTGCAGAAAAGGAATATCAAACAGAGTCCAAACGGAATGAAACCTTCGGGAACGTGATTTTTGGAACAAACGTGATCTAGGGGACTTGGAGTAGACGTCAAGCAATCAACAAGGCGGCCACGAGGCAGGGGGGAGCGTGTACCCCCCTAGGCGCGCCCTCCCCCTCATGGGCCCCTCGTGGCTCCACCGACCTAGTTCTTCCTCCTATATATACCTACGTACCCCGAAAACATCCAGGAGCACCACGAAACCCTATTTCCACCGCCGCAACCTTCTGTACCCAAGAGATCCCATCTTGGGGCCTTTTCCGGAGCTCCGCCGGAGGGGGAATTGATCACTGAGGGCCTCTACATCAACTCCATGGCCCCTCTGATGATGTGTGAGTAGTTTACCTCAGACCTTTGGGTCCATAGCTAGTAGCTAGATGGCTTCTTATATCTCTTTGGATCTCAATACAAAGTTCTCCCCGATTCTCTTGGAGATCTATTCGATGTAATCTTCTTTTGCCGTGTGTTTGTCGAGATCCGATGAATTGTGGGTTTATGATCAAGCTATCTATGAACAATATTTGAATCTTCTCTGAATTCTTTTATGTATGATTGGTTATCTTTGCAAGTCTCTACGAATTATCAGTTTGGTTTGGCCTACTAGATTGATCTTTCTTGCAATGGGAGAAGTGCTTAGCTTTGGGTTCAATCTTGAAGTGTCCTTTCCCAGTGACAGTAGGAGCAGCAAGGCACGTATTGTATTGTTGCCATTGAGGATAAAAAGATGGGGTTTATATCATATTGCATGAGTTTATCCCTCTACATCATGTCATCTTTCTTAAAGCGTTACTCTGTTCTTATGAACCTAATACTCTAGATGCATGCTGGATAGCGGTTGATGTGTGGAGTAATAGTAGTAGATGCAGGAATGAGTCGGTCTACTTGTCATGGACGTGATGCTTGTATACATGATCATGCCTAGATATTCTCATAATTATTCGCTTTTCTATCAATTGCTCGAAGGTAATTTGTTCACCCCTGTAATACTTATGCTATCTTGAGAAAATCCACTAGTGAAACCTATGGCCCCCGTGTCTATTCTCCATCATATATGTTTCCAATCTATTTTATTTTCCAATCTTTATTTTCAATCTATATCATAAAAATACCAAAAATATTTATCTTATTATCATTATCTCTATCAGATCTCACTCTTGCAAGTGGCCGTGAAGGGATTGACAACCCCTTTATCGTGTTAGTTGCGAGGTTCTTATTTGTTTGTGTAGGTATGAGGTGACTCGTGCGTGGTCTCCTACTGGATTGATACCTTGGTTCTAAAAAACTGAGGGAAATACTTACGCTGCTTTGCTGCATCACCCTTTCCACTTCAAGGGAAAACCAAGGCATGCTCAAGAGGTAGCAATGCCATGCTTAATTAGCTAGGAGTTTATAATGGTTTACCTTGCGTGCCAACATGCTATTAAAATGGTTGTGATGTTGTATGATAGGGTGGTATCCTCTTTTGAATGATTCAAGTGGCTTAACTTGGCACATGTTCACGCATGTAGTTGAAACAAAATCAACATAGCCTCTACGATATTTAGGTTCATGGTGCATTATATCCTACTCATGCTTGCATTCGGTGTTGATTAATTTTAATGCATGTTCATGACTGTTGTCGCTCTCTAGCTGGTCGCTTCCCAGTCTTTTTCTAGCCTTCACTTATACTAAGCGGGAATACTGCTTGTGCATCCAATTCCATAAACCCCAAAGTTATTCCATATGAGTCCACCATACCTACCTATATACGGTATCTACCTGTCGTTCCAAGTAAATTTGTATGTGCCAAACTCTAAACCTTCAAATAAATATCTTGTTTTGTATGCTCGAATAGCTCATGTATCAACTAGGGCTATCTGTATCTTCCATGTTAGGCGGGTTATTCTCAAGAGGAGTGGACTCCGCTCCTCACTCACGAGATAAATGGCTGGTCACCGGGATGCCCAGACCCATGCTTTATGCAAACTAAATCAAAATAATTGCAAACAAAACTCCCCCTGGGACTCTTGTTAGTTGGAGGCACTCGTTGTTTCGAGCAAGCCATGGATTGATGCTTGTTGGTGGAAGGGGGAGTATAAACTTTACCATTCTGTTTGGGAACCGCCTATAATGTGTGTAGCATGGAAGATATCGAGATCTCTCGGTTGTTATGTTGACAATGACAGTATACCGCTCAAAATATTATTCATATCTATTTCAAAACCGAGCTCTGGCACCTCTACAAATCTCTGCTTCCCTCTGCGAAGGGCCTATCCATTTACTTTTATGTTGATTCATCATCCTCTTATTAAAAAGCACCGGTTGGAGAGCACCTCTGTCATTTGCATCCATTACTGTTAGTTTACATTGAGTATGACTTGACTGGATTGCTTTTACCATGAATTACAATGTCTAGTCAGTCCTTGATCTTTAAAGGTGCTCTGCATTTATGTTTTGCGGTCTCAGAAAGGGCTAGCGAGATACCATCTTGTCATATCATATCATGATTATTTTGAGAAAGTGTTGTCATCTGAGATTTGGTATTATTGCTCGCTAGCTGATTATGCCATTGATATGAGTAAACATGAGACCTAAATGTTATTGTGAATATGGTTAGTTCATAATCTTTGCTGAAAACATGAATGCTGGCTTTACATATTTACAACAACAAGAGCAAACAGAGTTTGTAAAAGTTTTTCTTTATCACTTTTAGTTTATCAACTAAATTGCTTGAGGACAAGCAAAGGTTTAAGCTTGGGGGAGTTGATACGTCTCCATCGTATCTACTTTTCCAAACACTTCTGCCCTTGTTTTGGACTCTAACTTGCATGATTTGAATGGAACTAACCCGGACTGACGCTGTTTTCAGCAGAATTGCCATGGTGTTATTTTTGTGCAGAAATAAAAGTTCTCGGAATGACCTTAAAATCAACGGAGAATTATTTTGGAATATATAAAAAATACTGGAAGAAAGATCCACGTCAGGGGCCCACACCCTGTCCACGAGGGTGGGGCGTGCCCCCTGCCTCGTGGGGCCCCTGACGCTCCACTGACGTCCACCTTGACTCCATATATTCACTCTCAGGGAGAAAAAAATCAGAAAGAGGGATTCATCGCATTTTACGATACAGAGCCGCCGCCAAGCCCTAAACTCTCCCGGGAGGGCTGATCTGGAGTCCGTTCGGGGCTCCAGAGAGGGGAATCCGTCGCTATCATCATCATCAACCTTCCTCCATCAGCAATTTTGTGATGCTCACCGTCGTGCGTGAGTAATTCCATCATAGGCTTGCTGGACGGTGATGGGTTGGATGAGATTTATCATGTAATCGAGTTAGTTTTGTTAGGGTTTGATCCCTAGTATCCACTATGTTCTGAGATTGATCTTGATATGACTTTGCTATGCTTAATGCTTGTCACTAGGTCCCAAGTGCCATGATTTCAGATCTGAACCTATTATGTTTTCATCAATATATGAGAGTTCTTGATCCTATCTTGAAAGTCTATAGTCACCTATTATGTGTTATGATCCGTTAACCCCGAAGTGACAATAATAGGGATACTTACCGGTGATGACCGTAGTCTAAGGAGTTCATGTATTCACTATGTGTTAATGCTTTGGTCCGGTACTCTATAAAAAGGAGGCCTTAATATCCCTTAGTTTCCAATAGGACCCTGCTGCCACGGGAGGGTAGGAGAAAAGATGTCATGCAAGTTCTTCTCCATAATCATGTATGACTATATTCGGAATACATGCCTACATTACATTGATGAACTGGAGCTAGTTCTGTGTAACCCTATGTTATGACTGTTACATGATCGATCGCATCCGGCATAATTCTCCATCAGCAATCCATTGCCTACGAGTTTTCCATATATTGTTCTTTGCTTATTTACTTTTCCGCTGCTACTGTTACAATCACTACAAAACCCAAAAACATTACTTTTGCTATCGTTACTTTGCTATCGTTACCACTATTATCATATTACTTTGCTACAAAATACTTTGCTGTAGATATTAAGTTTCCAGGTGTGGTTGAATTGACAACTCAGCTGCTTATACTTGAGAATATTCTTTCGCTCCCCTTGTGTCGAATCAATAAATTTGGGTTGAATAATCTACCCTCAAAAAATGTTGCGATCCCCTATACTTGTGGGTTATCAATGATACGCGCCGAGAGCCTCAACACTTATCGGATCGCATACATCAGTATGTATTATTTCCAATAAGTCAGTTGCTTGCTCCATTGTTTCAGAGAACAAAGTCTTAGTCATCTTGCCCATGAGGCATGGTTTGCAAGCATCAAGTGATTCATAATCAAGTGATTCCAAAAGTCCATCAGCATGGAGTTTCTTCATGCGCTTTACACCAATATGACCTAAACGGCAGTGCCACAAATAGGTTGCACTATCATTATTAACTTTGCATCTTTTGGCTTCAATATTATGAATATGTGTATCACTACGATCGAGATTCAATAAACCATTCACCTTGGGTGTATGACCACATAAGGTTTTATTCATTTAAACAGAATAACAATTATTCTTTGACTTAAATGAATAACCGTATTGCAATAAACATGATCCAATCATATTATGCTCAATGCAAACACCAAATAACATTTATTTTAGGTTCAACAATAATCCCGAAGGTAAAGGTAGTGTGCGATGGTGATCTTATCAACCTTGGAATCATTTCCAACACACATCGTTACCTTGTCCTCAACTAGTCTTTGTTTATTTTGCAACTCCCATTTCGAGTTACTACTCTTAGCAACTGAACTAGTATCAAATACCGAGGGGTTTTCTATAAACACTAGTAAATTACACATCAATAACATTTATATCAAATTTACCTTTGTTCACTTTGCCATCCTTCTTATCCGCCAAGTATCTAGGGCAGTTCTACTTCTAGTGACCATTTCCTTTGCAGTAGAAGCACTCAGTTTCAGGCTTGGGTCTAGTTTTGGGCTTCTTCATGGGAGTGGCAACTTGCTTGCCATTCTTCTTGAAGTTCCCTTTCTTTCCCTTTCCCTTTTACTTGAAACTAGTGGTCTTGTCAAACATCAACACTTGATGCTTTTTCTTGATTTCTACCTTCGCCGATTTCAGCATCGTGAAGAGCTTTGGGAATTGTTTCCATTATCCCTTGCATATTATAGTTCATCGCGAAGTTCTAGTAACTTGGTGATAGTGACTAGAGAACTCTGTCAATCACTATCTTATAGGGAATATTAACTCCCACTTGATTCAAGTGATTGTAGTACTCAGACATTTTGAGCACATGCTCACTCGTTGAGCTATTCTCCTCCATAGTGTAGGCAAAGTATTGTCAGAGGTCTCATACTTATTGACACGGGCATGAGTATGAGATACCAATTTCAACTCTTGGAACATCTTATATGCTTTGTGGTGTTCAAAATTTTTTTGAAGTCCCGGTTCTAAGCCGTAAAACATGGTGCACCAAACTATCAAGTAGTCATCATACCGAGCTTGTCAAACATTCATAACATCTTCATCTGCTCCTGCAATAGGTCTGTCACCTAGCGGTGCATTAAGGACATAATCTTCTGTGCAACAATGAGGATAATCCTCAGATCACGGACCTAGTCCGCATCATTGCTACTATCATCTTTCAACATAGTTTTTCTCTAGGAACATATCAAAAAGAATGGGGAGCTACATCGCGAGCTATTGATCTATGATACGTCTCCAACGTATCTACTTTTCCAAACACTTTTGCCCTTGTTTTGGACTCTAACTTGCATGATTTGAATGGAACTAACCCAGACTGACGCTGTTTTCAGCAGAATTACCATGGTGTTATTTATGTGCAGAAACAAACATTCTCGGAATGACCTAAAACTTCACGGAGCAAATTTTTGGAAAATATAAAAATACCTGCAAAAGATGAAGGCCAAGGGGCCCACCACCTCTCCACGAGTGTGGGGCGTGCCTGCCCCCCCCCTAGGGCGCGCCCCCTACCTCGTGGGCCCCCTAGTGCCTCTTCGACTCCAACTCCAACTCCAACTCTATATATTGTATTTCAGGGAGAGAAAAATCAAAGAGAAGAATTCATCGCGTTTTACGATATGGAGCCGCCGCCAAGCCCTAAAACCTCTCGGGAGGGCTGATCTGGAGTCTGTTCGGGGCTCCGGAGAGGGGAATCTGCCGCCATCGTCATCATCAACCATCACCAATTTCATGATGCTCGCCACCGTGCGTGAGTAATTCCATCATAGGCTTGCTGGAAGGTGATGGGTTGGATGAGATCTATCATGTAATCGAGTTAGTTTTGTTAGGGTTTGATCCCTAGTATCCACTATGTTCTGAGATTGATGTTGCTATGACTTTGCTATGCTTAATGCTTGTCACTAGGGCCCGACTGCCATGATTTCAGATCTGAACCTATTATGTTTTCATCAATATATGAGTGTTCTTGATCCTATCTTGCAAGTCTATAGTCACCTATTATGTGTTATGATCCGTTAACCCCGAAGTGACAATAATCGGGATACTTACCGGTGATGACCGTAGTTTGAGGAGTTCATGTATTCACTATGTGTTAATGCATGTTCCGGTACTCTATTAAAAGGAGGCCTTAATATCCCTTAGTTTCCGTAAGGACCCCGCTACCACGGGAGGGTAGGAAAAAAGATGTCACGCAAGTTCTATTCCATAAGCACGTATGACTATATTCGGAATACATGCCTACATTATATTGATGAACTGGAGCTAGTTCTGTGTCACCCTAGGTTATGACTGTTACATGATGAACCGCATCCGGCATAATTCTCTATCACCGATCCATTGCCTACTAGCTTTCTGTATATTGTTCTTCGCTTATTTACTTTCCGTTGCTATTGCTATCATCACTACAAAATACCAAAAACATTACTGTTACTACTGTTACCTTTTGTTACTGTTACCACTACTATCATATTACTTTGCTACTAAATACCTTGCTGCAGATACTAAGTTTCTAGGTTTGGTTGAATTCACAACTCAGCTGCTAATACTTGAGAGTATTCTTTGGCTCCCCTTGTGTCGAATCAATAAATTTGAGTTGAATACTTTACCCTCGAAAACTGTTGCGATCCCCTAAATCCTAAACTACGTAAGGAGGTCTTTTCTGGCGCCGTTGCCGGGGAGCATAGCTCTATTCTTTGAGTCACTTGGGATTTATATCTACTTATCATTATTAAGAACTTGAAAGATCCAAGAACCAAGATTTATCCCTCAACTACGAGGGGAGGTAAGGAACTGCCATCTAGCTCTGCACTTGATTCACCTTCTGTTTTGAGTAAGCTTGCGACACCTAAAAATACTTCTGCTATTCGTTCTGATATGTCGCATGTTATTGATGATCCTACTTTTGCTATGCATGATACTTATGATGAAACTACTTCTATGCTTGATACTATTGTGCCACTTGGTGAATTTCTGGATGAACAACTTGCTAGGGCAAGAGAGATTGAAAATATTGAATCTGATAATACTGATGAAAGTGATGATGAAGAATCACTAGTTATTCCTGAGGGTTATGTTTTTGATCAAGAAGCCTCTTTAGCTATTTTAGCTTGCAATGATAGATACGAACTTAAGAGGTTATTAGCTAAATGGAATAAGCAATCTCTAAATGCTAGAATGAAACCTGACCCTACTTTTGCTACTTCACCTATCTGTGTTACCGATAAGGATTATGAATTCTCTGTTGATCCTGATATAATTACTTTGGTTGAATCTGATCCTTTTCATGGCTATGAATCTAAAACTGTTGTGGCACATCTTACTAAATTAAATGATATAGCTACCCTGTTTACTAAAGATGAGAGAACTTGCTACTTTTATATCCTTAAAATATTTCCGTTCTCATTAAAGGGTGATGCTAAGATATGGTTTAATTCTCTTGATCCTGGTTGTGTGCGTAGTCCCCAGGATATGGTTTATTACTTCTCTGCTAAATATTTCCCTGCTCATAAGAAACAAGCTGCTTTAAGGGATATATATAATTTTGTGCAAATTGAAGAAGAGAGTCTCCCACAAGCTTGGGGGAGGCTTCTCCAATTACTTAATGATTTGCCTGATCATCCTCTTAAGAAAAATGAAATACTTGATATCTTTTATAATGGACTAACCGATGCTTCCAAATATTACCTAGATAGTTGTGCTAGTTCTGTTTTCAGGGAAAGAACACTGGATGAAGCTAAAATTCTATTGAATAATATGTTGACAAATGAAAATAATTGGACACCTCCGGAGCCAACTCCTAAGCCTATTCCTAAACCAACTCCGAAGAAGAGGGGTATTCTATTTCTCAGTCCTGAAGATATTCAAGAGGCAAAGAAATCTATGAAAGAAAAAGGTATTAAAGCTGAAGATGTTAAGAATTTACCTCCTATTGAAGAAATACACGGTCTTAATTTACCGCCTATTGAAGAAACATATGATCCTAATCCATTACCTATTGAAGAGACTTATGGTCTTGATAACCCGACACAGGTAGTAAAGGTAAATTCTCTCTATAGATATGATAAATCTGAAATCCCATTTACTAAGTTTGCTAGCCCATGCTTAGATGAGTTTGATAAATTTATGGCTAAGCAAGAAGACTTTAATGCTTATTTTGGTAGACAATTGAAATACAATTCAAATATGCTTGAACACTTGGGTGATTATATGGCTAATGTTAAAGGTGAACTTAAACTCATTAGTAAACATGCTTCTATGGCTACCACTCAAGTAGAACAAGTACTTAAAGCTGAAAATGATTTGCTTAATGAATTGAATAGTAAAGATAATGATAATGCTGTTAGAGTTATGACTAGAGGTGGTAGAATGACTCAGGAACCTTTGTATCCTGAAGTCCATCCTAAGAGAATTGAGCAAGATTCTCAGAGAAATAATTGAGATGCACCTAGTCCTTCTAAAAGGAAGGAAAAGAAAAATCATAGGACTTTGCATGCTTCTAGTGAACCTATTACTGAAACACCTAAGATTCCAAATAATATTTCTATTTCTGATGCTGAAACTCAATCTGGTAATGAACCTGTAACTAGTGTTAATGATAATGTTCATGATGATGCTCAACATAGTAATGATAATGATGTAGAAATTGAACCTTCTGTTGATCTTGATAACCCACAATCAAAGAATCAACGTTACGATAAGGAAGACTTTGTTGCTAGGAAACATGGTAAAGAAAGAGAACCTTGGGTTCAGAAACCCATGCCTTTTCCTCCCAAACCATCCAAGAAAAAGGATGATGAGGATTTTGAGCGCTTTGCTGAAATGATTAGACCTATCTTTTTGCGTATGCGATTAACTGATATGCTTAAAATGAATCCTTATGCCAAGTATATGAAAGAAATTGTTACAAATAAAATAAAGATACTGGAAGCTGAAATTTCCACCATGCTTGCTAATTATACTTTTAAGGGTGGAATACCTAAGAAACTTGGAGATCCCGGTGTACCCACTATACCATGCTCTATTAAAAAAACTATGTTAAAACTGCTTTATGTGATGTTGGAGCCGGTGTTAGTGTCATCCCTCTCTCTTTAAATCGTAGACTTGATTTGAATAAGTTGTCACCTACTGAAATATCTTTGCAAATGGCTGATAAATCAACTGCTATACCTGTCGGTATTTGTGAGGATGTGCCTGTTGTAGTTGCAAACGTTACTATTTTAACGGACTTTGTTATTCTTGATATTCCCGAGGATGATAGTATGTCTATTATTCTTGGAGACCCTTTTTGAATACTGCAGGGGCTATTATTGATTACACTAAAGGCAATGTCACTTTTCATGTTAATGGTAATGAGCATACGGTACACTTTCTGAGGAAACAACCTCAAGTTCATAGTATCAACTCTATTGGAAAAATCCCATCGATTATATTTGGAGGTTTTGAATTTCCTCTTCCTACTGTCAAGAAGAAATATGATATTCTTATTGTTGGGGATGTGCATATCCCCGTTGAGGCAACATAGTGTTATTCGAAATTTCTCCGGTTCCATGTTATTCAGAATGAGTTTGTTAACAAGACTTGATCAACCTTGTTAGTAGATTCCTTTTGATGATCATGAGATGGATGAAACTAGAAAGCACAACCTTCTGTACCCCACTTTTACTTTCTGTTATTTATATTAAATAAAATAAAAATAAATATTTTTCTGTCTGTTATCTGATTATCCGTGCAATATAAAAATACCCCGAAAATAAAAGTTCTCCAAATGCCCTGAAATTTCAATATGATTTTTTTCTAGAATATTTGAGAATATTTGGCACTGAGAACACAACAGGGGGGTCAACCACCTGCCCACGAGGGTGGAGGGCGCGCCCTACCCCCCTGGGCGCGCCCCCTGCCTCGTGGGCCCATGGTGGCCCTCCTCCACTTATCCTTTCACCCACACACTCCTTCTTCCTCCCCCAAACACGAATAACCAGCTCAAACCTGAGTCCAAGCACGTTTTGCTGCCATTTTCGATCTCCTTGCTCAAAGCACCTCTCACAAAACTGGTTGGGCAGATTGTTCCTTGGTATGTGACTCCTCCATTGGTCCAATTAGTTTTTGTTCTAGTGCTTTATTCATTGCAAATTTATGCTGCCTAGGTGACCATGTTCTTGAGCTTGCATGTCAAATTTATATGGTTCCAAGTAGTTTTGATGCATGCTATAGGCCCTAGGCACTTGTAGGAGTAGTTGCTATCAATATTATTGAGTTTGGTTTACTTTTATTTTGAAGTTACTAAAAATTTCAGAATTTTTCAGAAAATGATGAAGAGATTTTTGAGGGGCTCATCAAGCCGAAGCTCGAAGGAAAAGGCACCAAAGCCTAAGTATAATCTGCATCGTACCATGGAGGTTCGGGCGTGTGAATGGCCTTCCGATGATTTCTTGAGAGCAGCCGGGATTTATGAGGATTTTCATGAATTGGCTAAAAATGCAGGCCTCACCGCTTTCCTCCACGACCAATGCGATCAGTATCTCTTACTCACAAATACCTTTCTGCAAAACTTTCATTTCCATTATAGGAGCTCACCACCTACGGTGGAGTTCCATTTATATGATGAGCATAAGGAGATGTCACTTTATGATTTTTGCCGGGTTTGTTTAGTCCCTTTCAAGGGCAAGACAGAGGAACCACATCGCGATGATGTGGATGGATTTATTGATACTATCACTGTAGGAGAAACAAGGAAGGTTTCGATGCACGAATCACTAGCATACATTTCCCTGTTTTACGCTATTTTGCATTATTTGCTAGTCGTTGTTTAATTGGTCGTGGAAACTGTGGAAACCTTAGTATCCCTGATATTATTATTTTTCTCCATGGTTTATACAGTGATAACTCTGTTAGTATGGGCGGCATTATTGCTAAACGGTTAAGTCTGAACCGTACCAAGGGCCCCATCTTTGGAAGCATCTATGCTTCACGCCTAGCTACACATTTTAACATACCTATTAGGCATTATGAGAAGGAAGAAAAAGTGTTGCCTCATGTTTATTTAGATTATAAGAGTATGGTGGCACATGATTTTATTGTTAATAATAGGGAAGGAGAGCTTAAATACAAATTGTTCTTTGATAAACATCATCCTGAGACTATTACCCTGCCTGCTCCTTCTTTGTTTGATTTATCTGCAGGCCAGTACCTTGTTCCGCTGAAGGCTATTCATGCCTACCGGAACCCTGCACCAGCCATGGAGCCAGAGCCGGAACCACAAGTTGATCCTTCACGATAGTCTAATTACCAGTGGGATCCGGAGATGATTGTCAGCCAATGGCAATTGGAATCTTCTTCTTCTTCTTCTCAGTACGACCCCAAATATTGTTATGGATATCCGCCAGGCCAGCCATGGCCATAGACCAACTTAGGCCAAAAGCCTAAGCTTGGGGGAGTACGTATTTCCCACTGACATTACATTTGTGTTCACACACTCATTGCTAGATGTTGGTGCTCATACTTTTTTTTCATTGTATCATCCATGCTAGTTTCTTTCCTTTTATGCTTTCTTCTTGTGTGTTTAATGAACCTTAAGAAAAACCAAAAAATTAGCTGTAGCTTTTAATTAGTTTACTTTTCATGCTTGTAGTAGTAATTAAAAAGAAAACCCAGAAAGATTTCTTGTTCTTCTTTTTCTTGTTGGGAGCTTTCCCGTGTAAATAGTTTTATTTCTTTTCTTTGGGGGTCGATAGGGGAAGACCATGATTAAATTGTTGAAGTGACTCTTATATGCATTATTGTTGTTCTGACAAAAGAGCCCATATTGCCTTGTCTTCTCCTGTTTATTGAATGCTTGCAGGTTCCAGCTTAGTCCAATGCATGTGCACTATTATTATTATTCACATCATTCAGTCGTGCAAGTGAAAGGCAATTATGACGATATATGATGGACTGACTGAGATGAGAAAAGCTGGTATGAACTCGACCTCTCTTGTTTTTGTAAATATGATTAGTTCATCGTTCCTGATTCAGCCTATTATGAATAAACATGTTTGCAACTAGAGATCATAGTTTCTTGTTCCATGCTTGATTAGCTAGGAGCTTATAATGGTTTACCTTGCGTGCCAACATGCTATTAAAATGGTTGTGATGTGGTATGATAGGGTGGTATCCTCCTCTAAATGATTTAAGTGACTTGACTTGGCGCATGTTCACGCATGTAGTTGAAACAAAATCAACATAGCCTTCATGATATTTATGTTCATGGTGGATTATATCCTACTCGTGCTTGCATTCGGTGTTGATTAATTTTAATGCATGTTAATGACTATTGTCGCTCCTAGTTGGTCGCTTCCCAGTCTTCTGCTAGCCTTCACCTGTACTAAGCGGGAATACTGCTTGTGCATCCAACTCCATAAACCCCAAAGTTATTCCATATGAGTCCACCATACCTACCTATATATGGTATCTACCTGCCGTTCCAAGTAAATTTGTATGTGCCAAACTCTAAACCTTCAAATAAATATCTTGTTTTGTATGCTCGAATAGCTCATGTATCCACTAGGGTTGTCCGTATCTTCCATGTTAGGCGGGTTATTATCAAGAGGAGTGGAGTCCGCTCCTCACTCACAAGATAAATGGATGGTCACTGATACGTCTCCAATGTATCTATAATTTTTTATTGTCTAATACTATATTATCTACTGTTTTGAATGTTTATGGGCTTTATTATGCACTTTATATCATTTTTGGGACTAACCTATTAACCCAGAGCCCAGTGCCAGTTTCTGTTTTTACCTTGTTTTAGGGTTTCGAAGAAAAGGAAAATCAAACGGAGTCCAATTGACCTGAAACTTCATGGAACTCATTTTTGGAAGGAAAGAAGCCCAGAAGACTTGAAGTGCACGTAAGGGAAGCTTCGAGGAGGCCACGAGGTAGGGGGCGTGCCCACCCCCCCCCCCCCGGGCGCCCCCCCCCCCCCCCTGGGCCCCCCCCCGTACTTCTTCCACCTATATATCTCCATATACCCTAAAACGATCGGGGAGCACAATAGATCGGGAGTTCCGCCACCAGAAGCCTCTGTAGCCACCGAAAACCAATCTAGACCCGTTTCGTCACCCTACCGGAGGGGGCAATCCCTCTCCGGTGGCCATCTTGATCATCCCGGTGCTCTCCATGACGAGGAGGGAGTAGTTCTCCCTCGGGGCTGAGGGTATGTACCAGTAGCTATGTGTTTGATCTCTATCTCTCGTGTTCTTGAGGTGATACGATCTTGATGTATCGCGAGCTTTGCTATTATATTTGGATCCTATGATGTTTTCTCCCCCCTGTACTCTCTTGTAATGGATTGAGTTTCCCCTTTGAAGTTATCTTATACGATTGAGTCTTTAAAGATTTGAGAACACTTGATGTATGTCTTGCCATGCGTATCTGTGGTGACAATGGGATACCACGTGATTCACTTGATGTATGTTTTGGTGATCAACTTGCGGGTTCCGCCCATGAACCTATGCATAGGGGTTGGCACACGTTTTCGTCGTGATTCTCCGGTAGAAACTTTGGGGCACTCTTTGAGGTCCTATGTGTTGGTTGAATAGATGAATTTGAGATTGTGTGGTGCATATCGTATAATCATGCCCATGGATACTTGAGGTGACATTGGAGTATCTAGGTGACATTAGGGTTTTGGGGTTGCCGCTGCCTCCGTTATGGGGTCGGCGGAGAGGTGTGCCACTACTCGGCGGATTGACCCCGCCGCCGACCTTCGAGAGGCGACGGAGCGGAACACGCAGGAGAAGCGCGAGGAGCAAGAGGCCGCCCGCCGGGAGAAAGCGGAGGCCGAGAAGGCGGAGACCTCCGCCCTGAAAAAGCTGGAGGCGGCCGAGGCCGCCGCTGCGGCAAAGCGGCAGGCTAAGGAAGTCGCGCCCCGGCGGTCGGCGGTGTTCGTCACCCCTCTGAACTCTGCGCCGCCGCGCCCGGAGTTCACGGGGCAGTTAGGGGAAGCCGGCGGCGAGTTCCCGATTGTGGAGAGAGGCGGCAGCGACGCCTCCATGCCGGACGCGGTCGTGCCGCCACCGCCGCCCCCGCCGCCGTCTAGGAGCGTGCAAGGCAAACAGCCGGCGGACCCACCCTTGCCGCCGACTGAAGACGAGGCCGTGGCAAGGCTACTCCTTCAAGTCGGCTCGCCAACGCGCCGCCGTCTTGAGAAGGCGACTTCGGCGCCACGCCCCTCGTAGACCGGCACCGCCAGCTCGACGATTCCATACGCCGAAGCGACGAACCAGGCACTTCTGGATGTCTAGACGAAGCTGTGAGCTGAGAGCGACGCCATCCAAAACTGCACCAAGGCGCACCTGGCGTCGCGGGCAGCCATCTGGGTATGCTTTCTCCTTTGTCCCTGTTTTCTTGTTCCTCTCTGTGGGGGCGCGCCAGCGTACCCACTAGGTGTAGTCCCCGAGTTTCGGGCCGGCTGCTGAGCAGGTGGCCCGGAACTCCAATTGGTGAGTTCCGGGTACTAACTTTTGTCTGAAATACTTGTTGCAGGACTATCACAACCTCCGTGTCACCGCCTTCAACTGCAACATTGAAGAGCTGGGCAAGCGGACCGCCGACTTGTCGGAGAGCCAGAGTGAGTCCTTTTTCTTCTTTGCGGGGGCGCGCTGGCGCACCCACGGGCTGTAGTCCCCGAGATTCGGGCCGACTGCTGAGCAGTCGGGCCGGATCTCCCCGGCGACCTTCTTTGTTGATGACTTAATGCCTTCTTTCTTCTTTATCTTCAGAGGCCAACGCCACTCTTCAACAGCAGCTGAGCGAAGCCAACTCTGTGTTGCGCGCCAAGGGGGAGGAGTGCAGCAAGCTCGCCGCAGAGCGCGATCTGCTGGCCGCACAATTGGCAGAGCAAAAGGAGCTGCTTAAGAAGACGCAGAAGGAGGCGGAAGAGGCGGAGGCCGCCCTCCTGGCCGAGTTCGTGAGCGAGTGCTCCTCCTGGACTGACAAGGAGGCAATGCAGGCCTCCGGCTTCCACGAGATCGAGGATCTCGTTGATGGTAAGCTTCTTTGCTTTCCTTCTTCGGGCCGTCGACTATAGGTCGAGCCGACTCCTGGTTTTTGACTTGTTCTTCATTATTTCCGTCTTGGAAGACTTCTTCCCCGGCCACTCGCAGGCCGCCATTCAAGCTATCGAGGCTGACCGCGAGGAGCGGAGGGCGGATGGCGCGGAAATCGCCGCCGATGCCCCTCGGACCCTTGACGAGCATATTCTGAGCGTAGGGGCTCGTCTGCGGCCGGCCCACCGGATGCTGCGCCGGCTTCAACGTGTCGACGCCCAAGCGATTGCCGCCCTGTGGCCAGACGTGCAGGCTCCGTGTCGGACTGCCGACTGGCTGGAGGTCACGGCTGGTCGTCTTGAGGCCTAGAAGGGTTCCTTGGCCTGGGCCGGAGCGCGCCGAGCCTTGGAATTCGTCAAGGCGTGGTATCCGGGGCTAGACCTAGACCGGCTGGCCACACTCCGGTCAGAGGCCCTACCGGAGCTCGCAGCCATAGAAGACGCCCTTGTCAAGCGTGCGGCGGCGATCGCCGAGAACACCGACACCAGCATCTTTGTCCCCGAGTGGGCTGAAGACGGCGGGGAGGTATCGCCGGAGTGGTTTGGGCTGAACCCAGACTACGGCGAGGACTCGGCAGAGGTGATCGGCTCTAGTGTCGAGGAGGAAGACGAGGCGGAGGACGGAAGCGAGATGGAGGCACCGGAAGACGGAGCGGACGGCCAGCCTCAGCTCGACCGCGCCTCCAGCAACGAGTCGTGCCCGCCCGAGCCGACTGCCGCTGGAGGTGATCAAGCCGAGACTGCCCAGCCGGCCGCCCCAACATCCAACACCGCCGTCTCCTCCGATCCTCCGAACCCGTCTGCCGCCTCCTAGGCTGCCACCTTATCTTTGTTTTATCTGTTTTCATAGTCTTTGAAGAACTTGTTAATTCGCACAATTCCACCCGTGGGGTGTATTTTGAAATTCTGCTCGAAGATTCGGCCAAGGGCCTTTGTTATGTAAATATTCATCCGACTTCTATCTTTTCTTGCTCATTGCTCTTTTGGATTTTTCCTTTGCCGCCTTCCCTCAGTTGCCGTCTTTGTCAGTCGGACAGCTGCTCTGCGGACTGCTGCTGGATCAAATTCTTGGTCACTTTGGGAAGGCAAGTACTTAGCCATTTTTAGAGTTGTTTAATAAGTCGGATAGAAGGCGGCAAGCCGACTGTTTCAAGAGTCGGTTTGCGAAAAAAGGCTGGAAGCCGGCCTTAAGCTATGTTTATGCTTTGAGTCCTTAGCCATTTTTCATGTGGATGCCCATTCTTCCTTACTCATGCCCACCAGACAGTCGCTCTGTGAGCTGCGGCTTCTGGCAGGAGACGGCTTAGACGCCACACAGTACTTGTCCGGCTGCAGGAAGCATTTCATAGCGCAGGACGGCAAGTCCCTGGGCCGACTAGTCGAACCCGGTGCCAAGCGGCATAACAAAGAGTAATATACTCGAAGGCATATTTCTTATCATATAGATAAAAGAGGGCAGTCCCCGAGCTCTTCTCGGGGGGGGGGGGCGAAGTCTTGGTACTTTTAATACAAAAGGTAGCGTGATACATACTGCGTTTAACTGTAAAATTTTCGGAGGAGAATTGCATTCCATGGCCGCTCTATCTCTTTGCCGTAGACGTCCCTCTTGCGTGCTCGGGGCTTCTGAGCATCGATCAGGTAGTACGAGTCGTTGCCCAGCACTTTGCTGATGATGAAGGGGCCTTCCCAAGGCGCCGACAGCTTGTGCTGGCCGGCTGTTCGCTAGATCAGTCGGAGCACGAGGTCGCCCTCTTGGAAAGATCTCGGCCTGACCTTCCTATTGTAGTATCTGTGCAGGCTCTGCTGGTAGATGCTGGACCGGCTGAGCGCCAGCAGCCGGCCCTCTTCCAGCAGATCGACGCCATCTTGTCGTGCTTCTTCTACTTCTTCCTCGATGTACATGGTGACTCGCGGGGAATCAAACTCTATGTCCGTTGGGATGACAGCTTCAGCACCGTAGACGAGGAAGAAAGGCGTGAAGCCGGTTGACTTGTTTGGAGTCGTGCGCAGACTCCAGAGGACGGCTGGCAACTCGTCGAGCCAGCAGCCAGCCGAGCGCTCCAGAGGCTCGACCAGTCGGGGCTTGATGCCGGACAGGATGAGGTCGTTTGCTCGCTCCACCTAGCCGTTTGACTGTGGATGGGCGACGAACGCTAGGTCCAGTCGGATGCCATGTGTCGCACAGAAACGGGCCAAGGCACCTTTGGCAAAATTCGTGTCGTTGTCGGTGATGATGCTATGTGGTATGCCGTACCGAATTGTGATGTCGGAGATGAAAGTCACGGCAGTCGGACCATTCAGTTTCTTGATTGGCTTCGCTTCTATCCTCTTGGTGAACTTGTCCACCGCGACAAGTAAGTGAGTTATGCCACCTCGTGCCGTCTTGAATGGTCCCACCATGTCTAGGCCCCAAACTGCGAAATGCCGGGCAATGGGGATGGTCTTGAGTGCAGAAGCCGGCTGATGCGGCTTGGAGAGGAACTTCTGGCACCCTTTGCATTTTTGGACCAATTCCTTGGCCTCTTCTAAGGCCGTTGGCCAAAATAAACCATGTCGGAAAGCTTTGGCGATGAGTGCTCTTGAAGCCGCATGGTGGCCGCACTCGCCTTGATGGATGTCTTTGAGAATTGCTTGGCCTTGCTCTGGCTCTACACAGCGCTGGTAGACACTAGTGACGCTGCGCCTGACCAGCTCTCTGTTGACTACGGTGTAGGCTGCCGCTCGGCATTGTACTTTCCGAGCTAAGGTCTCATCAGTCGGCAGCTCTTTGCTCACTAGGAATTTGAGGATGGGCTGGGCCCACGAGGGTGCTGCTATTTCTTCGACTGCCAGAACTGCGACTTGGACGAGGGCGGCTGGGCTGGGAGGCGGCAGGCTCGAGTTAGCAACCGCTTGCTGGATTAATGAAGTCCCCGGGCCGACTGGCGCAGCCCTTGGGCCGAGTTCTGGAGTCTTTGGGCCGGCTGGCGCAGTCCTCGGGCCGGGTTCTGCAGTCCCTGGGCCGGCTTTGACTGTGGCGGCTTTGGAGCCATCTGCCAAAATCCTCGTACCGTCTGCCGGGGCTCTGGAGTCGGATCCGACTTCTTTGGGAGGAGCCGGCACAAAGATGGAGTCTGATTCTGGTGAAGGCTTGACAGACGGCTTGAGGAGGCGTTGAAGGGCGACGTCGGATGGTATTGCTTGGCGGGTAGAGCCGATTCGTGCCAGGGCGTCTGCTTGGTCGTTGTCGTTTCTTGGCACATGGAGGAACTCGCACCCCTCGAAATATCCACTGAGTTGCTGCACGAGGAAACGGTAACTCGCCATATTTGCATCTTTGGCGTCCCAGTCGCCAGGCGATTGCTGGACCACTAAGTCCGAGTCACCATAACACAGGATCCGGCGAATGCCAAGTTCTTTGGCAAGCTGGAGCCCGTGAATGAGCGCCTCGTACTCGGCGACGTTGTTAGAGGCGGCAAAGTGGATTTGCAGTGCGTATTTGAGCTTGTCGCCTTTAGGAGAAGTGAGGACAATGCCGGCTCCCAAGCCGGTGCGCATCTTGGAGCCGTCAAAATGCATCCGCCAATGGGTGGAGTCGGGCGCTGGAGGTAGGTACTGAGTCTCGGCCCAGTCGACGAGGAAGTCGGCCAGTGCTTGTGACTTGATGGCGGTGTGGGGCTGGTAGTGGAGGGTGTATGGAGCCATCTCTATGGCCCATTTGGCCACTCGGCCAGAAGCATCTCGGCTTCCGATGATCTCGGCAAGTGGGGCCGTGCAGACCACAGTGATTGGATGCTCTTGAAAGTAAGGCTTCAATTTCTTGGCGGTAAAGTGCACGCCATAGCACATCTTCTGGTAGTGGGGGTAGTTCTGCTTGGAGGTTGAGAGCACTTCGCTCAGGTAATATACCGGTCTCTGGACAAGTAGTGCCTTGCCTTCCTCCTTGCGTTCCACTACAATGACTGTGCTGACTACCCGGCTGGTGGCGGCGATGTACATGAGCATATGCTCCTTAGGAGTCAGAGCCGCCAGAACGGGTGGAGTAGTCAACATCTTCTTCAATTGGAGAAAAGCTTCGTCTGCCTAGTGGTTCCACTCAAAAAAAGTGATCTTCTTCATGAGCTGGTATAAGGGGAGAGCTTTCTCGCCCAGCCGACTGATGAATCGGCTGATGGACGCCAAGCAGCCAGTGAACTTTTGCACGTCCAGCAGTCGGCTGGGTACCTCCATCCTCTCAATGGCCTTGATCTTTACAGGGTTGCACTCTATGCCGCGTTCAGAGACCAGGAAGCCAAGGAGTTGGTCGGCTGGTACTCCGAAGACGCACTTCTCAGGGTTCAGCTTGATCTGGAATCGGCGCAGGTTCTCAAAGGTCTCCTTGAGGTCTTCCAGCAGTGTTCCACGCTTCTCCGTCTTCACCACCACATCGTCCACGTAGACGTGGGCGTTTCTGCCAAGTTGCTTGAGGAGGCACTTCTGCATGCAACACTGAAAGGTGGCGCCGGCATTCCTCAAGCCGAACGTCATGGTGAGGTAGCAGAAGGCTCCAAACGGTGTGATGAAGGCGGTCTTCAGTCTGTCAGCCAAGTTCAGCTTGATCTGGTGATATCCTGAATATGCATCCAAGAAGCTCAACAGCTCGCATCCGGCTGTGGAGTCTATCACCTGATCAATTCTTGGCAAAGCAAACGGGTCCTTGGGGCAAGCCATGTTGAGGCTTGTGTAGTCAATACACATTCGCCACTGCTTGTTCTTCTTCAGTACCAGGACCGGGTTGGCTAGCCACTCTGGAAAGAATACTTCCATAATGAAGCCGGCTGCTAGGAGTCGGGCTATCTCTTCTCCGACAACTCTTCTCTTTTCTTCTGACAGGCGGCGCAAGGGCTGCCTGGCCGGCTTTGCATCGGATCGGACATGTAACTTGTGCTCGGCGAATTCCGTCGGTACACCTGGCATGTCTTTGGGGGACCATGCGAAGATATCCCGTTTCTCACGGAGGAAATCGACGAGCTCGCCTTCCTATTTGCTGTCGAGGTTTGCGCCTACAACAGCGTACCTCTCTGGGTGCTCCAGATCCAAGGGTATCTTCTTTGTCTCTTTGGCCGGCTTGAACGAACCCTCAGCCTCCGACTCCTTGGGGTTAGGCGACACCTCTAGCTGCTTGCCGGCCATAGCCACAACCCGGTCAAGGAGCCGCTTCTCAGCCGCGATCACAAGGGACTCAGCCAACCGACTACTCATAGCCGCACAGGTAGACGACTTCCGGTAGTCGCCGGCTACGGTCAGAATCCCCTTGGAATTGGGCATCTTCATTTTGAGGTAGGCGTAGTGGGGGACCGCCATGAACTTGGCCAGGGCGGGTCGGGCAAGTAATGCATGGTATGGGCTCTCGAGATCCACCACCTCAAACCAAACTGACTCTCGGCGGAAGTGATCTTTGTCTCCAAAGAGGACGTCCATCAGGATCTTGCCGATTGGTGAGCAGGAAAGACCAGGAACAATGCCGTGGAACACAGTCCGGCTGTTCTGAAGCTGTCTTTGCTTGATTCCTAACTTCTCCATGGTGTCCTTGTACAAGATGTTGATGCTGCTGCCTCCATCTATCAGAACTCGCGAGAAACGAGCAGCTCGTCTATAGGTGGAAAAGGTGGCATCCAAGACCAAGGCATAAGAGCCCGGACTCGGCATCACCTCTGGGTGATCAGCTCTGCTCTAGCTGATAGGCTTCTCGGACCAGTGCATGAACTCTGGTGTCTCTGATTCTACTGCATTCACCTCTTGCTGCTGCAGCCGCCTGCTGCGTCGATCATCAGCCACACTGGTAAATATCATGTGGGCTCCGTGCTCTTCGGGGTACTAGTCTTGTACTGCGCCGACTGGCCTGACAGTCGGCTGCTGGGGCAGAGGCAGAGGCTGCTGCCCAGCAGGCGGGGGAGGCAGGAGGCCGTCTCCTTTGGCGATCTTGGTAAGCCAGTGGCACTTCCGGGTGGTGTGATTCGACGGCTTCGCGCCACTGTGGAATTTGCAAGGACCATCCAGAGTCTGCTCGTATGAGAAACCCGGCAACCAGTTGGGCTTGCCGCCTTTCTGTCGCTTGGGTGGAGGCTGCCCTTCCGGCTGCTGGTCTTCGACTGTCGCCACCTGCCGGCTGCTGGAAGCTAGCTGTGGGGCCTTGCGCTTGTGGTCGCCATGCTATTGTCGCCGACTGGTGTCTCCAGCCGGAGTTCTAGGAGCCTGAGGGGCCACTTTGCCAGTCGCACTAACTTGAATCTCCACCTTCATGGAGGAGTCGGCCGTGGCATACTTGTCTGCTATGATCAGCAGCTCGTCAAGGGTTTCTGGCTCATCGCAGAGGAGCTTGTGCTCAAGGAGGGTGCCTTCTCTGCACCCGGCGGTGAAGTACTCGATAGCTTGCACCTTGTGTACGCCCTCGCAGGAGTTCTGAAGCTCGGCCCAACGCGTGAGGTAGTCGCGTCGACTCGTTGGGGCCTTGCACGCACAAGGAAAGCTGACGAGGCTTGGGAGGACGCTTGTACGTGCTTGTGAAGTTGCGGACGAATGCATCGGTGAAGTCGACCCAGTTGTTGATGCTGTGGGGCTTCATGCTATTCAGCCATGTCCGGGCCGTGCCCTGGAGCATGAGCAGAACGTATTTTACGGCGACACGCTTGTTGCCGTTCGCTATGTTGACGGCCGTGGAGTAGTCAATCAGCCAGCCCTCCGGCTTCATGGAGCCGGTGTACTTGGGCATGTCTCGTGGGAGCGTGAACCCTTTGGGAAAGGGCTCGTCTCGAATGCGGGGCCCGAAACAACGCGGACCCAACTCGTCCTCTTCTTCTAGCGCCAGGGATCGGTGAAGCCGGTCGATCCGGTGGCGGGCGTCGTTTTCTCTGACTCCCTCTCGGCGGCCGAGGCGGTCGCCGAGAGTTGGATGGTCAACAGGCGGCGGGGAGACTCGCCTTTCCTTGCGAGGAGGAGAAGGCGGACAGTCGTCCCGTCGTTCCACTGCTCTCGGGCGGCCGTCTTGGTCGCGCTCTATGGTAATGCGAGTCCGACTGTGGCTGATGGCCGGGTCCTTGTCTTTCCTTCCTCGGGCGCCGCCAGTCAGCGTCCGAGACGTCGCGCCTTGGTCTCGGCGTGGAGGCGGGTCGTCGTTTTGCCGTCGCAGCGCCTCTGTGCGGCAGCCGGCCTCATTCTGCGCGGCAGCCGCGTCGAGGAGCCGCTGGACTCGCTCCGTCATCAGGCGCCGCTCTTCGCCCTCGAAGTTGTCCAGCTCGTCCGCCGCCGCCTGGGCGGCTCGAATGTTCTCCGCAGGCATGGCGTACACAGGGCGATTTTCCCCGAACAGGTTGGCGATGGCCACGCCGCGCTGCTGGACCGCGCCTAGGCGGCTGGGCCCAGCTGGGGCTGGCGAGCCACTCACAGCGCGATCCATCTCACACTAGTAGGCTTCTGACAAGCGTCTCATGCTAGCCAGCTTCTTCGCTCCTTTGACGAGCTGAAGGCGGCACGCCACGAACGTCTCCATGTCAACGTCTTCCAGAATGGGCGCAGTGAGGTCTTGCAGTGCCGCGCCAAGTGGGTCATGCGCTCCTCCGTCGGGAGGCTCGTCATGACCGATGATGAGCACCTCAGTGACGGTGCTTCCGTCGCTCTCCGTGCGAGGGAGCGGCTCATCATAGACCACCACGTTGGTGGGGAACGCGTCGAGCGACGCGGTGTCGGAGTCGGCCCGCATCAGGTCGGTGAAGCCTACAGACTCCACGTCCATGACAGGCTCGCCGGCACCGTGGAGTTGGTCGAGGAGGCTCTCGGGGCCGCCTGTGCCTGTGCCGGATGCAGGCTCGTCGGAGAGACGAACCTCGCCGACAAGATCGGCGAGGCAGCTAGCTGCGCAGGCGATCTCAGCGTCGTGCAGCGCGTCAGCACAAACTCCGTCTGGCGTGCTGGGATGGCTGCGCTCGCCAGGGAGGAAAAGGGTTCCCGTCCAGAGCAGGTCTCCGGACGACGGTGCACCATGCCCCACGGTGGGTGCCAAATGTCGGGGGTTGGGTGCGACATATGCCAAAGGATGGCTTATCATGGTGGGGGCGAGTAGAACATTGTCGGTGCCTGGAAACGGGATAAGGCGAAGGCATGCACGCCGGCGTATCTTACCTAGCTTTGGGGCTCTCCGGGGAGATAATACCCCTACTGCTGCCCTGCGGGGTCTCCGCATGATCACTATGGCAAAGTGTTTACACGGTTGCTCCTCGAGCTGTTTCCTGGAGGTAGGAGAAGGCAAGGCTAGCTCTTTCCTTCCTATATGACCTGGTCTAGTGCTAATGAATTCCAACCCTTTGCATGGATGTCCTGGGGGTTTATATAGGCCTACCCCCAGGGGTACAATGGTAATCCGGCTGGGCACGAGCCCAGCCGTTAGTCTCTCTGGCCGCCGTCTTATCCGCCGACTCCTGGGGCCCGCCGACTAGTGGGCCCCGCCGACTGGCTCGGTACGAAGCCGACAGGCCGCGTCCGCCGCGGGCGGGTCTTGCCGGCTGTAGATTACTGTAGCCGTGTCTCTAATGACGCGGGCTCGGTCATGAGGTCGTGGCGATAGCTCCGCCGTCTGGTGGGCGATCACTGTGTCCACTCCCTGTCGCGTCTGATTAATGGCGCGTGGGGCCCGTGGGAGGGGCCGAACGACTCCTGGGGGCCGACTCCCATCCAGGCCGACTGGTGGCGCTCTCGCCGTCTTTCGTACGCCCGCCAACTGGTAGGACCCATCATCCCTGGGTCGTACCGGCAGGCCGTCGTGGGCACAGGACTCCGCCCTCTGGGGCTGACGTCAGGGCCGGCATGGCAATAGTGTCGCGCCGCACGGAGATCTCTGCGGGTACGGCGTACTGTAGCCACGCCTGCCCTTGGAAAAAGGGGTGGGAGTGGACCTTAATATGGCCACTCCCCGTCCCGTCCCTCTTTATGAGGGCATGGGGGTTGTTGGCGTCGCGGGCCGACTCCCCAAGGCCGGCTTCTCTGGAAGTCGCCAGTCAGGAGTCGGCTTATCCTGAAGTCGTCCCTGGGACTCGGGCGCGAGTGGGCAGTCGGCCGCCTAACCGCCGACTCTTAGAAGGTAGCTCTTCGTCCTGGGGTCTCGAGGGGCGCAGTCTGCCTCAATGTCTTGAAAGGTTCTGGGCCTGGGTTAGCCTACCCGTGGCCCATTACTCCGACAGTAGTCCCCGAAGCTGGTGAGGCTCCGAGGGCGACATGTCGAGGAGCCTCAACAGTTTCTTCTTTTCGGCGGTTGGATCTGGGCCTCGCTAGCCGTCGTCTTATCAAGCCGACTAGTTGGGGTCCGACTTGCTTAAGGCCGACTTGCCCCTAAAAATGTTTGAACATCGCGGCGGAGTCCAGGCGGCGTGCCTGGTAAGCTTCCGGGTTGCCGCCCGTCGTGGACCTGTCGCGAGGCGCCACGTGGCTGAGCTAGTCTACTCACCCAAGCGCGTGACAGGACAGGCCTACAGGCGGGGCCCGCCACTACCGTGCCTCGGCATGCGAACGGATCCGTTGTGGCCATGTGGACGGTTGGGGTTCCCGCGCGGTTATTGCACATGGTAACTTCGTGTGGTAAATCGTGCGGGTCGTGGGGTCCTGGGCGCAGTTAATCCCACGACCGCCCCCTCGGCTTCTTAGCCCACGAGCCTACAAGTAGGCGGGGGGAGGGGGCGGCGAAGCACGCGTGCCCATTCTCCCTACTCCCTTTAGCTCCTTCTCGCTTCTTCTTCCTCTCGCCGCTGCTGCTCCGAACCACGCCGCGCCCGCAACGATGAGCTCTTCCTCCGCCACTACGCCTCCTGCTGTACGCTCCGGAGTGTGGGACGGCTCCGAGGTTGATAACGACGACGTCGAGATCCTCCGCAAGATACGGCGGCTGCCCGGCAGGGGCTTAGTGCGGGTCCGCCTCACGCCGGAGGGGGAAATATTACCGGTGCTGGAGGAGGGTGAGCGGGTCATGTTCCACTCGCACCTTATGCGCGGCCTGGGGCTGTCGGCGAGCGGCTTCTTCCGCTCCTTCTTGGAGTTCCATGGGCTCCAGCCGCACCACCTTACTCCAAACATGGTGGTGCTGCTGGCTGCCTTCGCCACCCTGTGTGAAGGCTTCCTCAGCGTTCTCCCCACCATCGAGCTCTGGGGGGAGTTCTTCCAGTCCAAGCTCGGCACACATGTCGCCGGCGTGCCGGCCCAGTGCGGTGCATTTTTCGCGATGCGGAGATCAGTGGCCGACAATCCGTTTCCCAGCATCGCACTGATTAAGTCAGTGAAGATGTGGCAGCGGTCCTATTGTTATGTGAAGAACGTCGCCCCAGAAGGCGACTGGGTTAACCTGCCGGCTTACGAAGCTGGCGCGCCGGCTGGAAGGCTCCCCAGCTGGTCACACTGAGCCAAGATGCTGTCTCCCGCTGGTGCCGCCACCGTCGCACGACTCCGAGTGCTGATGCAGTCGGAGGGCTTGACCGGGGCCGACTTGCTGGCCGCCTTCGTGGCGCGCCGAGTCCTCCCACTCCAAGGCCGACCTCACCTGATCTCCCAGATGAGCGGTCTTCGGGACCCGAGTCGGATGTGCTCCAAGGACATGCCTCACGCGGAGGTGGCGAACACGGTGAACTACATCGCGAACTGCGGTCTCTCGGTGGACTGGCGGTTCGGCAAGGAGCCGTATTCGCGCGCCAACCCCCCGCCTATTGTAAGTCATCTTCCTTCTTCTTCTGTTTCTTTTGTTGCCGAGTCCGACTTGTCAAGTCTGACCGTTTTTGTTTTGAAACCGAACCCTCTCGTCCCTCCTTCGGTCGGCACCGCGGGGCCGGCTCGTCAGTTTGTCCCCGATCAGGCGGAGAGCGACGTCGACGATCCTGACTTGGGGACGGCGGCCATGGAGGCCGACGCCGAGGGAGGAGGAGGAGAAGCAGGCGGCTCCAGGCCTTCAGCCACTTTCGCCGACTGGCCTGACGATGAGGCCGAGGGAGAAGTCGCCCCGCAGCACCAGCCAAAGGCTGGCCAGCCAAGCGCGAGTTCCTCCGCCGGCTTGGACGCTCAAGGCGGCGCGAAGAAGCGCCGGGCCGGGCCGACTGGCCTGACAATGAAGCCAAGACGCTGTTTTCAGCAAAATTACCATGGTGTTATTTATGTGCAGAAACAAATGTTCTCGGAATGACCTGAAACTTCATGGAGCAACTTTTTGGAAAATATAAAAAATACCTGCAAAAGATGAAGGCCAAGGGGCCCACCACCTCTCCACGAGGGTGGGGGCGCGCCTGCCCCCCTAGGGCGCGCCCCCCTACCTCGTGGGGCCCCTGGTGCCTCTTTGACTCCAACTCCAACTCTATATATTGTGTTTCAGGGAGAAAAAAATCAGAGAGAAGAATGCATCATGTTTTACGATACGGAGCCGCTGCCAAGCCCTAAACCTCTCGGGATGGCTGATCTGGAGTTCGTTCGGGGCTCCGGAGAGGGGAATCCACCGCCATCGTCATCATCAACCATCACCAATTTCATGATGCTCACCGCCGTGCGTGAGTAATTCCATCGTAGTCTTGTTGGACGGTGATGGGTTGGAATGAGATCTATCATGTAATCGAGTTAGATTTGTTAGGGTTTGATCCCTAGTATCCACTATGTTCTGAGATTGATGTTGCTATGACTTTGCTATGCTTAATGCTTGTCACTAGGGCCCGAGTGCCACGATTTCAGATCTGAACCTATTATTTTTTCATCAATATATGAGTGTTCTTGATCCTATATTGCAAGTCTATAGTCACCTATTATGTGTTATGATCCGTTAACCCCGAAGTGACAACAATCGGGATACTTACCGGTGATAACCATAGTTTGAGGAGTTCATGTATTCATTATGTGTTAATGCTTTGTTCCGGTACTCTATTAAAAGGAGGCCTTAATATATCTTAGTTTCCGTAAGAACCCCACTGCCACGGGAGGGTAGGACAAAATATGTCATGCAAGTTCTTTTCCATAAGCATGTATGACTATATTCGGAATACATGCCTACATTACATTGATGAACTCGAGCTAGTTCTGTGTCACCCTAGGTTATGACTATTACAGGATGAACCGCATCCGGCATAATTCTCTATCACCGATCCATTGCCTATGAGCTTTCCATATATTGTTCTTCGCTTATTTACTTTCCGTTGCTATTGCTATCATCACTACAAAATACCAAAAACATTACTTTTACTTCTATTACCTTTTGTTACCATTACCACTACTATCATATTACTTTGCTACTAAATACCTTGCTGTAGATACTAAGTTTCCAGGTGTGGTTGAATTGACAACTCAGCTGCTAATACTTGAGAGTATTCTTTGGCTCCCCTTGGGTCGAATCAATATATTTGGGTTGAATACTTTACCCTCCAAAACTGTTGCGATCCCCTATACTTGTGGGTTATCAATCTACAACATAGTTATGCAAATATACTATCAGGACTAAGTTCATGATAAATTAAACTTCAATTAATCATATTACTTAAGAACTCCCACTTAGATATACATCCCTCTAGTCATCTAAATGATCACGTGATCCAAATCAACTAAACCATGTCCGATCATCATGTGAGATGGAGTAGTTTTCAATGGTGAACATCATTATGTTGATCATATCTACTATATGATTCATGCTCGACCTTTCGGTCTTGAGTGTTCCGAGGCCATATCTGCATATGCTAGGCTCGTAAAGTTTAACCCGAGTATTCCGCGTGTGCAAAACTGGCTTGCACCCGTTGTATGTGAACGTAGAGCTTATCACACCCGATCATCATGTGGTGTGTCGGCACGACAAACTGTCGCAACGGTGCATACTCAGGGAGAACACTTACACCTTGAAATTTAGTGAGAGATCATCTTATAATGCTACCGCCGAACTAAGCAAAATAAGATGCATAAAGGATAAACATCACATGCAATCAAAATATGTGACATGATATGGCCATGATCATCTTGCGCCTTTGGTCTCCATCTCCAAAGTACCGTCATGATCTCTATCATCACTGGCATGACACCATGATCTCCATCATCTTGATCTCTATCAATGTGTGATCACATGGTCGTCTCACCAACTATTGCTCTTGCAACTATTGCTATCGCATAGCAATAAAGTAAAGCAATTATTTGGCGCTTGCATCTTATGCAATAAAGAGACAACCATAAGGCTTCTACCAGTTGCCGATAACTTCAACAAAACATGATCATCTCACACAACAACTTATATCTCATCACGTCTTGACCATATCACATCACAACAAGCCCTGCAAAAACAAGTTAGACGTCCTCTACTTTGTTGTTGCAAGTTTTACGTGGCTGCTACGGGCTGAGCAAGAACCGTTCTTACCTACGCATCAAAAACCACAACATGGTATAGTGATTGCTTTTTGATCTTCAGAAAGAACCCTGTTCATTGAATCCAATTCAACTAAAGTTGGAGAAATAGACACCCACTAGCCACCTGTGTGCGAAGCACGTCGGTAGAACCAGTCTCGCGTAAGCGTACGCGTAATGTCGGTCTGAGCCGCGTCATCCAACAATACTGATGAATCAAGAATCAACTAGTGTCGGCAAGCAATATGTATATACCCACGCCCACAACACCTTTTGTGTTCTACTAGTGCATATAACATCTACGCATAGACCTGGCTCGGATGCCACTATAAGGGAACGCAGTAATTTCAAAAATTTCCTACGCACACGCAAGATCATGGTGATGCATAGCAACGAGAGGGGAGAGTGTTGTCTACGTACCCTCGTAAACCGTGAGCGGAAGCATTATGACAACGCAGTTGATGTAGTCGTACGTCTTCACGATCGATCGATCCTAGTACCGAAAGTACGACACCTCCGCGATCTGCACACGTTTGGCTCGGTGACATCCCACGAACTCTCGATCCAGCTGAGTGTCGAGGGAGAGCTTCGTCAGCATGACGGCGTGATTACGGTGATGATGATGCTACCGGAACAGGGCTTCGCCTAAGCACCACTACAATATGACCGGGGTGGGTTATGGTGGAGGGGGCACCGCACACGGCTAAGAGATCAATGATCAACTTGTGTCTAAGCGGTGCCCCCCTCCCCCATATATAAAGGAGTGGAGGAGCGGGAGGGGGCCGGCCTCCTAGGCGCGTCCCAAGGGGAATCCTACTCCCACCGAGAGTAGGATTCCCCCCCCCCCCTGCCTTGTTGGTTTTAGGAGAGAATGAAGGAGAAGGAAGAAGGAAGGAAAGGGGTGCAGCCCCCTTCCCAATTCGGATTGGGCTTGGGGGGCACGCCCCCTCCTTTGCTTCTTTCCCCTCTCTTCCACTAAGGCCCAATAAGGCCCATATACCTCCTGTGGGGTTTTGGTAACCTCCCGGTGCTCCGGTATACTCCCGTTTTTACCCGGAACCATTCCAATGTCCAAACATAGGCTTCCAATATATCGATCTTTACGTGTAGACCATTTCGAGACTCCTCATCATGTCCGTGATCAAATCTAGGACTCCGAACTACATTTGGTACATCAAAACACATAAACTCGTAATATCAATCGTCACCGAACATTAAGCGTGCGGACCCTACGGGTTCGAGAACTATGTAGACATGACCGAGACATGTCTCCAGTCAATAACCAATAGCGGAACCTGGATGCTCATATTGGTTCCTACATATTCTACGAAGATCTTTATCGGTCAAACCGCATAACGATATACGTTGTTCCCTTTGTCATCGGCATGTTACTTGCCCGAGATTCGATCGTCGGTATCTCAATACCTAGTTCAATCTCATTACCGGCAAGTCTCTTTAATCGTTCTGTAATGCATCATCCCGCAACTAACTCATTAGTCACATTTCTTGCAAGGCTTATAGTGATGTGCATTACCGAGAGGGCCCAGAGATACCTCTCCAACAATTGGATTGACAAATCCTAATCTTGATCTATGCCAACTCAACAAACACCATCGGAGACACCTATAGAGCACCTTTATAATCACTCAGTTACATTGTGACATTTGGTAGCACACAAAGTGTTCCTCCAAATTTCGGGAGTTGCATGATCTCATAGTCATAGGAACATGTATAAGTTATGGAGAAAGTAATAGCAACAAACTAAACGATCATCGTGCTAAGCTAATGGATGGGTCAAGTCAATCACATCATTCTCTAATGATGTGATCCCGTTAATCAAATGACAACTCATGTCTATGGTTAGGACACATAACCATCATTGATTCAACGAGCTAGTCAAGTAGAGGCAAACTAGTGACACTCTGTTTGTCTATGTATTCACACATGTACTAAGTTTCTGATTAATACAATTCTATCATGAATAATAAAGATTTATCATGATATAAGGAAATATAAATAACAACTTTATTATAGCCTCTAGGGCATATTTCCTTCACCCGGGTGGCGGCTTATGTTGAGGCCGACAATGAAAAGGCACGTCAAGACGCGGTTGACTTATTGGATGAGAAGCGTGACCTCGCGGCAGCTCATTCGGCGATTTACCAGCAAGACATACGGCGTTATCCCAGCCGCCGGGTCAAAACCAGAACCTTTCAAGAAGGTGACTTAGTGCTCCGACTCATTCAAGATCAGACAGATATGCACAAGTTATCACCACCTTGGGAGGGACCTTTCGTGGTCATCAAGAATCTACATAATGGTTCATACTACCTTATCGACGTTTGAGATAACAAGGACTCACGCACATCGGAAGAGGAGACCCGTCGGCCGTGGAACATTGCTCAGCTCCGGCCCTACTACACTTGAGCCTCCGGCTCTCATGATGTACATAGTTATCTGATGTATATATTATAAGCAATATAATAAAGCCGGCACCCCCGAACAATTCAGGGTCTCTGTCGTTTTACTTATTCACAGCTAAGTCCTCATTTAAGAGGCTTGATGCCCACAACTTCAAGGAACAAATAGAGTTGGATGCATAGCACAACTCAAACATAGGTTCCTGATGATCACTTGGGGGCTTCCTGCTCATTGAGCATAGCTGTCGGTACCCTTTTGATCTGGCACAATGCCAAAACTTATATGATCACTTGGGGGCTTCCTGCTCATTGGGCATAGCTGTCAGTACCCTCTTGATCCGGCGCAATGCCAAAAACTTATATGATCACTTGGGGGCTTCCTACTCATTGAGCATAGCTGTCAGTACCCACGTGATCGGCACAAGGCCAAAAGGTTATATGGTCACTTGGGGGCTTCATGTTCAAACATGGGTGTATTCACCAAAGAGAACATAGTTATTGGTACCCTCTTGATCGGCTCAACGCCACATTTGTAAGTATGTCACTTGGGGACTTCCTGTTAAAACATAGGCATATTCGACCAAAGAGAACATAGCGTTAGTACCCTCTTGACCAAGTTTGTTCAAACATAGGCGTATTTGACCGAAGAGAACAAACTCTGACCAGGTCGTCCTACCTGTAACACCAACACTTGAACTCCATCAGGTCATCCTGATTGACCCGCCGAACTCTTAACGATCATTCTTTACGGCGTATTCGACCAAGATCTGAGCTCGATTAAGGTTCAAACGGCGGTTTGTCATGCGAGAGTATAGTTTTACAGAGTCGGATGGATCCAGGCTTCATAAGCCGCCTTCCTTGAAACTTGGATAAATCGGCCCATGATACCGTTGCTCCGGCCCCGCGTACTCCTCATAAGTCTTTGAGCAAGACCAGACTTATCTAGGGTTCAAATGTCGATTGGGCACACTGTGACTCAGGATCACGGCAGCACGAACAATCCAGTGGCTCCGGCTAGTTTCATTGATGATGACATTTTACTTTGACAGTCTACAAAAGCCCTGAATTTCTTTTTGATTTCTTATTCGTATTTGAGTTTTTTGCTGCTTTCCGGTTTTTATAAGTCGGGCCCAGCTGCCATGTTTATGGCTCACATTGGAAGCATGCTTTGGGTTTATACAACCCGTCGGGAGGACAGAATCTAAATCACCAAGGTGTAATGAATACCATGGTTGAAGTTATAGTTCTAATACCTCTAAATTGCATGAAGCTGATAAGCCGGTAGTTTAAGTATATATATATATATATCACAGGTATGTTGCTTTCTTAATAGTTATCAGATCGGCCCTGGTTATGGACTACTTGTCCCCAGTGGCTTTCATTGGGTATCATGACCCGCCCAGCGGTAAGCCGCCAGGGCCCTTGTGTTTTTTCTCTGTGTGCAGGAGTATAATAAACATCTGCATAAGTCAAAGATTATCATACAAGGAGTGATCCTTTAAACCGATGGATCACCAGTGTTACGGAAAACAGAAAACATGCACGATGGCACGGCCGATTCAAAGTTTTAACTATTCTATTACATAGCTCCATGAGACAACATACGATCAAGTGTTTTATTACAATTGTAAGTCTTTTAGCTATGTGGCGATTCAGTCTTCTTGACCTTGCTGGCGGGAGGCCTCCAGTTCATCCCTTGCCGGTTCTTCCTCCTCCTCCACCGTTTGGAAGTTCGATTTGGACCAGTCAAAGCCACTCAAGGCAAAGAATTCAGCTTCATCGTCAATCAGATGGGACGGGTCAATATCAGGGGCAAAAGTGTGCTTACGAATCGGTGAAATTAAGTCCATCACTTTATATGTAGGTGTCTGCATCTTCTGATTATCCTCATCGTAAGCCGACTGATATTTGGAAAGATTGGTTTCTTCGGTGATGACTGTTGCACGAGGACGAATCTCTTTGACACAGGTAGCAAAGTCTTGCTGATAGAAGGAGGTTTCATCTTCCTTTAAGCTAGGATACCCACTAGCTACATTTGTCGGGTCTAATTCTGGTACCCATGCTTTGGCACGACTCAAGTCCGTTACAGCTCTGGCTCTAGCACAAGACTGTTTGATTTCTTGGAGTCTGGCAGGCAAGATGGACAACTTCTTCGAAACATCACTTAACAGGTTTGGTCCTTGCCTCGATGGGGCGATAGTAGCAAGGGTCCGCTGAGCTCCAGTGTATAATTGCTCAACAAGGGTATAAACCGCATTGAGCTTCACCAGTGTGTCTTGGCTAAGGTTGCTGCTCCTGGGACCTGAGTAAGATACATATTGGTTAAATGGCGGTTTACATTATGATGACAAACACTCACTTTGGATAAGTAACAAGGTGACTCACCGAAGATAGCAGAAACCATCTGAGACACACGGTGTTTTAAACCGGAGAGCTCCGAGCAGCTTCTGCTTTCTCAGCACGCTGTATCAAGGCAGTTTTTTCTTCAGCCCAAGCCTTTTTATCCTCAGTAAAGCTGGTCTTTAATTTCTCCGACTCAGACACACTAAACTGGAATTTTGATTCAGCCTTCCGGGTCTCATTTTCCAGAGCCGCCAGCCGAGTCTTGGCATCGTTCAGTTGAGACTCTAGTTCAGCAGTAGCAGCCTGCATACAGCACAAGTTTGTCAAATTTCATGGTGGATTACAACAATATAAGTCCCAAGTCCTTTGCAAGCAACAACACTTGGCACTTGGGGGCTAATGTCTGTCAACGCAATTTTTCAACAGAAACGGCTTTTCTAAAGTCCCAAGTGCTTTGCAAGCAACAACACTTGGCACTTGGAGGGCTAATGCATATTGCTTGTTTCTTCCTAAGGATGAGTCGGGTGTGCTGTCAACAGTCTCAACCGACTCATGGGGGCTATGCAGTTAAGTTATGTTCTTTTACACAGTGATCAATAGGACCGGCTCATTCATACTGATTAAACCGGCCCTTGGGGACTACGAATGCGAAATTGTGCTATTCTCAGCATCCGGTTTAGTTTTAAACCGGACTTGTAGGGAGTCTAGGATAGAAGCTTGTAAGTTTTTAAAGTCTACAAATTATTCAATCTTATCATAATTAGGAGACTTGGGGGCTGGCAGGATATATACTTCTGGTGCATCTGTTTAACCATCTCAATTTCCAAGTCACGGCTGGAGTGAATTTGACTGAGATAACTAGATAATACTTCACTATTACTCAATTGAGCATAGTGGGAGACATCAAACCTCACTTCCCATCTTTCCATGACTTCTTGTTTGGCAGAATGTCTCTCTAGTATAGTTGGATTCCCCGGCTCAGTAAATCCAGTGCCAGTGATTAAAACGTCATCAGCATGAGTCTCTGGCGGGTTAAGTGAGCTTGACGGTTCAGTAGTTGACGGGTCAATATTGGTTTCATCAACAGACAACTCAGGTATCTCAGGTTGAGTGTTGGAAGTAGAATCTTCTAGTGCAGAGGCCTGCTGGTCCGGTTCAGTAGCTTTAGGATCTTCGGCCGTTTTTGTCATCTTCGCCTTCTTGTTGGGTTTTGCTGGGCCGCCAACGAAAATTTGGACAAGTCATCACAGTGGTGAAGATATAAAGGTACAGAGGAAAGATAAGTATTCTAACCCAGGGGCAGTCTTGAAAGCTCGCAACTGAGTCTGAGATGAATCACCAGAGGAAGAGCAGGAAATCTCTTGCAAAAAAATAAGTCAAAGGAATTGAGTGGTTAACGAAAGAAACCCACCAGTAAATAAAAGAGTTAAGGTCAAAAAGAACCTCATTTTGGCGTTTTCGAGGAGTGTTTGGTAAACCGGAGGATAAATCTTCACCTCCACTAGTCCGGGTCTGGCGACGGCTCTCGTGTTGCTGTCGTTTCAAAAGAAAGTGAGGGTCTAAATAAGCCAAGGGGTGTGAAAACCTTACTCTCTGGGTACTCGCTGAAGTTTCTGCCTTGGTAAAGGTTCTGGGTCAGAGGAAATAATAGTTACCTCTGCTTCAACCGCTTGGCTGGCTCCCGTGTCATCCTGGCAATAGTCAGCGTCAATAAGGTGGTTGAAAAACAAGCCAAGAGAGTCAAGGGCTACCTCCGACTCAGAGGTTTCATCCAGATTAAGCAGATCAGAGGCACTTGGTTTCTTCCTAGATCTCTTGCTGGTCTTTTTGGCGGCTTTCGTGACAGCCCTATCCTTTTTGGCAGCCTCGTGATCATATTTTGCCTTCCAGAAGTCAGATTTAGCATGTGGAAGGATAACAGATTTGAGTTCACGCAATGTTTGGGTGATGAAGTAAGATAAAGGAAATCAAGAGACTTACATCTGGTGGCGGGTTAAGCTTGTAGAAAGGATTCAAACCCACTTTGCTGCAGTCTTCAAATTTTCTATTTACAAGCGTTGTTGCCATCTCAATGATGCCCTCTTCAGTCAGTGTAACATCCCAAATTTTCAATTTGGAATGTTATACATAGATCATCCATGCATATCATGTTTTATTGCTTTTCCGTTCCGTAATCCTCGAAATCCTAAGCAGCTCAAGGACCCTCGGAGAGAGTTGGGGATTTCCTGGTCTTCATATTTGATTCTTTTATCAAATAATGAAGAGAGGATTTGATTTTAATTATTTCTCTATGAAAAATATTTCACATTAAAAATTAAAGAGAGGAGATAATATGACTTCTCCAAAATAAATGAAATATTGGAGGAAAAATATTAAAATCATTAAATTGATTTTTATTGGATTTTATTCGGATTTTATTTGCATTAGAAAAATTGCATGTTTTTCAAAATTGCATTTTAGGGCCAAGAAAATGTTCATCTTGTTCTAAATATTTTATTTAGACGGTGAAAAATTGTTTTGGCATTTTTAGGTTTTTATTTTTTTTTTCTAGGATTTTATTTCGGTCGGCGAAGTTTTAAAAAAAAGGGTTCCCACGCCGACTGGGCCTAAGGCCCAGCCGCGCCAGGCCGCCACCGCCTCCTGCGCGCGCGCGCTGCCGCCGCCGCCGCCACTCGGACCGGAGTCCGAGTTGGACTCCGCAGCAGCCGCGCCTTGCCCCCTCCTCTAAGTCGCCGCCCCCGCCCCTTTATAAACGCCGCCACCCCCGCCCCAACACCACCACCGCTGCCGCCAACCCTGCCACCCGCAGCCGCTGCCGCCAAGCCCCGCCGCCCTCGCGAGCCGCTGCCCCGCCTTGCCGGAGCCCCTCGCCGGAGGTAGCCACCGCGCCCCGCCGCCGGTTTTTTTATAAAAACCGTTCGGTTTTTTTCAGAAACCCTAGATCCGTTTTTTTTTTGGATTCGCCGGTTTTTCTCGGTTCTTCTAGTTAGCGGATGTTCATCCGAACGTTCGTTTTAACGAACGGTTCCTCGCCCATTAGAAACAACTAACGAACGCTCATTCGTGAGTTTTCTTTTGTCGGATTTATTCCGCGATTTTTCTGATCGTGATTTCTGATCCGATCTTAGTTTCTGTTTATCTTTTCGCTCGTTTAACGGAATCAGGCGATTCAAGCGCCTGGAGTTTTGTCTCGAAACTCTCTTTCTGTTTAACCAACTCAAACAAGTTTTTGCTACTGTAAAATTTGACCTAGTTTCAGATTAGTAAACGAAGCTTCTTTCTTTCGCCGTTTGAGTTTCGTTGCTCCATTTGTTTTGATTCTTTTTGCAAACCGGAGTTCTTAATTTGAACTTTCTGGTCAACCTCTCTTATTTGAGTTTTGCTTGTGCATCGTTGCTTGTTACTTATGTATGTTATTGTTTTCTTGCGATAGAATTCTCAGAGTGCGAAGCGTGTTACTACGAGTCTCTAAGATTCGCGGATCGTCAGCAAGGCAAGTAACACTTTGATCATATCCCATTATTACCCAGTTTTTATGCATTAGTTCCAATCCTCAAACATTGCATGATTAGGATGTCATTAACTTGTGGGTTGGGAACTAGTTGCTGAGGTAGAACCTATTGCCCTGTTACATTCAAACCCTTGGGAGTTACTTCTACGTATTGCTTATTGCTATGCTATGCTCGTAGACGTGGTTTGGGTTTGAGTGAAATTCATGTCAGATGCGAGATTGTTAATTAATGGTTCAACTTAAGGTGGCAACTTAATCAAACAACTGGGTGGATTGAGGCACCTGGGGAACCCAGTGTTGTCTGTTTTTTTGGAAATCCCGGGGTACTCGTGTGATCTTCCTATGGACCGCCACCCAGGCTCAAAGGGAACTGAGATGATTCATGGTAGAAACTTCCGTGTGCAGCCACAAGCTATTATGGGCTCTAGCATAGTTGAGTAAGTTACGTGAAGCTCTTGAAGAGGTAGATCAGCAGGTAGTGGGTTTTGTAGGTTTGGTATGGTCTACCCGGAGTAGAGAGTTAACGTTTCTGAAAGACTATGTCTCGGTCATCCGTTTCTCAAACACCATGTAGTGCAAGAAATTCAACGGAGGCGATCGAGTCTTGTGGGGAAAAGTGCACAAACCTCTGCAGAGTGTACAATCTAATCATGGTTAGCCGTGTCCCCGGTTATGGACAATTCTTGAGTATCTAGTACTTGGGTTATCACATGTATCTCACCATGCTTAATTAATACTGTTGGGATGTTAATTCACTTTAATTGGGATTGAGTTGGGGATACCTTCTCAATGATGTTTCAACCACCATGATAGTAAAATTAAAATATATTCCGTTGTTGTAGGGAAAAATTGGCTTTTCGCAAAACTACAACCATACAGCTTTCCACCAGCCATATATGCATGTAGTGATAGCATTATTCTATTTCTGCTCTACTGTGTTATATTGCCAGCATATTCCATGTGCTGACCCATTTTCGGGCTGCAACGTATTATGTTGCAGACTTTTCAGACGAGGAGTAAGGTTCGTTAGGTCGTTGCCGTGCAGCTCAGCTATGCCGATGGAGTTGATGGACTCACCTTATCTTCCAAGCCTTCCGCTGTTATCGCATTAGATGGCCTTAAGCCATATTATTGTAATAAGTTCTCTTTGGAGACATTCGATGTAATAGTGTGTGATTGCTACTCTGTTATAAATCCCTCAAGTACTGTGTGGTGTCAGCATTACTGATCCAGGGATGACACCGGAGCACAGAGATTGGACCGTTTGAGGTCTGGTCGCTACAAGATGGTATCAGAGCACACGCTGAGTGTAGGACACGACCACTAAGATAAACCCTAGGTCACACTTCTCTTCTCATTTCTGACTCCTCTCCATTTTCTACTCTTTAGGATGACGGAGATGAAGAACAAGTTTGCACAACCGGATGAAGACACACCTTTTGGACGCCACTTGAAGGAAGTCACTAGGTACTTGAACATTGGAATACCAAGCTTCACCGGGATGTACAACGCCACTTTACCTGAAGAGGAGCATTGGATGATTCAAGTACAAGTTCCAGGAAGGACGTTCTTGCCAACTTATAAACCCATAGAATTTTCCTTCGACGCACTAACCTGGAGTTTAGGAAAGAGTATGGCAGCTCACATCACCATGGGACGCATTGGAGAAGTTTACATCATGGAGCTTAAGAACACTATTTACCAAATATGTGGGCACCGAGACGAGCAATGGGAAGTAATCAACACCAGGAAGGATAGATCCATTGCAGATTTCATCCAGGAGTTAAACCAGCACATTCGACGTCAGGAGAACCAGATGTGTGCAAACATGATGGACTTGAAGAAGGCGAAGACTAGGATCATCGAGCTGGAGGAAGAACTCAAGTTTACCCGCGAAGAATATGAGGAGGAAATCAAGACCCTACTGGAGAAGAATGACGACTTAATCAAGAAGATCGGAGTATTCATGGGAGGACCAGCACCAATAGAAGAAGAAGAAGAACCCAAGGAAATACGCCCCGAGGACTACATCATCATCGACGACACCGACTCCAACCCTAGTGATGATGACTTTGAAGACGAAGCTGGAGCAGACATCATGGAGTCTTCCACCGATCAAAATTTCTAGATGACTACCATATATTAGTAGTATTCTCCCATGTATATAGTAGTAGTGAGCACTTTTGCGATAGTTCTAGACCGTTTGTATGCCCTTGCTTGATTGATTGAGTGAAATGTTTGTGTTTGTCTCATGTGCATATGGGTAGTGTTTTCTCATTAGACCCCTTCTATTCTAAATCTCTCCCATCAAAACCCCTTAGATGCCTCCGAGATGTGACCCCGGTTTTGCCTTCCCGCTGGAGCTCACCCAGTTGATCCAGCAGCAGAATGCCTTGATGCAATTGCTAGTTCAGAACCAGGGCAACAACAACAACAATAACCCATCGCCAGTGGACAACCTAGCCCATTTTCTAAGGTTATAGCCGCTGGTGTTTTCCAGTAGCACCGATCCTATAGTTGCTGATGATTGGCTACGCCGAATTGGAAGGGAGTTGAACACCGCAGGTTGCAAAGATGCTGAGAAGGTGCGCTTTGCCGCACATCAATTGGATGGACCAGCAACCTCATGGTGGGAGAATTACACAGCCACTTTTCCTATAGCCAATGTCACTTGGGACCAGTTTCAGCAAGCTTTCCACACAGCCCATGTCTCCACTGGAGCTATGCAAATGAAGAAGCGGGAGTTCCGCAACTTACGCCAGGGGAACCGTACTGTGGCTCAGTAGATGGATGAGTTTAGCAAGTTATCTCGCTACGCCCCTGATGAGGTGGCCACGGATGCCGCGAAGCAGGAGAAGTTTATGGAAGGGCTGAATGATGAGATGAGCATGCAGTTGATGGTAGCAACCTTCAACAACTACCAGGAGTTGGTAGATAAGGCTCTTATGATTAAAGGGAAACAGCAGTAGATTGAGAGCCACAAGAGAAAGTATGGACAAGGGAAGTATAACTCAGGAGCTCAGCAGAAGCCTTGCCTAACCCCGAACACGGGAGGACTTGTTCACAACCATGGAGGTCACAACCACACTGGAGGAGGATCACATAACCACAGTGGTGCTAAGAATGGGAATGGGAACGGAGCTAACAACAATCAGAATCGCTCCAACCCGTCCACTCCCGCCAAAAGAGACTTAAGTCAGTTTACCTGTTTTAAGTGCTGGAAGACAGGGCACTATGCCAATGATTGCCTCGAAGAAAGGAATGGAAACGGAAATGGAAGCACTGGGAAGAAGCCCAATCCATTCAACAAAGGACAAGTGAACCACGTTAACGTGGAGGAGGTTGAAGAACAGTCGGACGCGGTAATAGGTAAGTTTTTGGTTAAGTCATTTACCGCTCTTGTTCTTTTCGATACTGGTGCATCGCATTCATACATATCAAGGGGATTTGTGGATAAGTTTAAACTACCAACCCAAACCCTTAGGACCCCTCTTTTAGTGAGTTCACCTGGAGCAGAGTATATGGCTAGCCGATGGTGTGGCCAGATACCCTTAACCATTGGTACACATGTTTTTCTGTCCGACCTAATTATCTTGGAGTCACAAGGATTGGATGTGATATTGGGTATGGACTGGATGTCAAAGTTTGGAGGAAGCATTGACTGTGCTAGTAAGTCAATTTATCTCACCACCCCGGAAGGAAAAAGGATTAAGTATGTATCTAGGCATGTGCCTAGGAGGAGTCAAGTGAATGCCCTTACGGGAGTTGTTCAGGAGGAAATGCATGTAGTGAAGGATTACCCAGATGTTTTCCCAGAGGAGTTACCAGGCATGCCATCGGACAGAGATATTGCGTTTTTGATAGAGTTGTTACCAGGAACAGGACCAATATCCAAGAGACCCTATCGGATGCCCGCAAATGATCTAGAAGAAATTAAGAAACAGATCAAGGAGTTATTGGAGAAAGGATATATCCGAAGAAGTTCATCACCTTGGGGAGCCCCAGTACTTTTGGTTGAGAAGAAGGATAAATCCCTGAGGATGATTGTTGATTATCGAGCATTGAATGAAGTGACGATTAAGAACAAGTACCCACTACCGATGATCAACGATCTGTTTGATCAGTCGCAAGGAGCTAAAGTGTTTTCGAAGATTGATTTGTGATCGAGGTATCATCAGTTGAAGATACGAGAGAAGGACATACCAAAGACGGCGTTCACAATGCGATATGGATTATACGAGTACACGGTCATGTCGTTTGGACTGACTAACGCCCCTGCCTATTTCATGAGCATGATGAACAAGGTGTTCATGGAGTATTTGGACAAGTTTGTTGTGGTGTTTATTGATGATATCATGCTATACTCGAAGAACGAGGAGGAGCACAAAGAGCATTTGCGTTTAGTTCTCGAGAAGCTCAGGGAACACCAGTTGTATGCTAAGTTTAGCAAATGAGAGTTTTGGCTGAAGGAAGTCGGATTCCTTGGACATGTTATATCAGGAGAAGGTATAGCAGTAGACCCCAGCAAGGTTTAGTCAGTCACTGAATGGTTGGCGCCCACCTCAGTTAGGAGATCCGCAGTTTTCTTGGACTCGCAGGATACTACCGGAGATTCATTGAGAATTTTTCCAAGATTGCAAAACCAATGACTGAACTGTTGAAGAAGGATACCAAGTTTAAATGGACAGAAGATTGTGAAGCAAGTTTCCAGGAGTTGAAGAAACGTTTGACTACAGCCCCAGTGCTAGTACTGCCAGATATACATAAGGAGTTCCAAGTGTATTGCGACGCCTCTCGCTTAGGACTTGGATGTGTGCTTATGCAGGACGGAAGAGTTGTTTCGTATGCCTCACGACAACTAAAACCTCATGAGTTGAATTATGCTACGCATGATTTGGAGCTAGCAGCCGTAGTGCATGCGTTGAAGACTTGGAGACATTACCTTATTGGAAACCGTTGTGATGTGTACACGGATCACAAGAGTTTGAAGTACATCTTCACCCAGAAGGAGCTGAACCTTAGGCAGAGGAGATGGTTGGAGCTTATAAAGGATTATGACATGAAGCTACACTATCATCCAGGAAAGGCCAATGTCGTAGCAGACGCATTGAGTCGGAAGAGTTATGCTAATATCCTTGAAAGTAAAGGACTGCCGAAGGAATTAGCAAAGGACATCATGGAACTTCGATTAGAGATTGTACCTAGAAGGTTCATTGCCACAATGGAGGTTCAGTCGACATTGCTGGACAAGATTCAGGAAGCTCAGAAAGATGATAAAGAGATTGCCGAGATAAAGGAGAAGATGGGCAAAGGAAAGGCCAAAGGTTTTCGTGAAGGATGAGCACGATACCCTATGGTTTGAGGACCGAGTTTATGTGCCCAACAACCAGGAGATCAGGAAGTTAATACTTCAAGAGGCCCATGACTCACCATACTCGATACACCGGAAACACCAAGATGTATTTGGATTTGAAGGAACGTTTCTGGTGGACTGGTATGAAGAAGGATATTGCCGAGTATATAGCCATATGTGATGTATGTCAGAGAGTTAAGGCAGAACATCAGAAGCCAGCAGGACTGTTACAGCCTATGCCGATACCCGAATGGAAGTGGGATAAACTTGGCATGGACTTTATCACTGGATTAGCCAGGACTAAAGCAGGATATGATTCCATATGGGTAGTAGTTGATCGTTTGACCAAAGTAGCTCACTTCATCCCAGTGAAAACCACCTATACAAGTGCAAAGTTGGCCAAGATCTATATGTCCAGGATCGTATGTTTGCATGGAGTTCCGAGGACCATCGTATCGGATCGAGGAACACAGTTTACTTCAAAGTTTTGGCATCAGTTACACCAGACTTTGGTAATGAGATTGGAGTTCAGTACAACGTTTCACCCGCAGACAGATGGACAGACTGAGAGAGTCAATCAAATTTTGGAGGACATGTTGAGAGCCTGTGCGCTAGATTATGGATCCAGTTGGGATGACGATTTGCCGTATGCAGAGTTCTCATACAATAATAGCTACCAAGCTAGCTTGAAGATGGCACCGTTTGAAGCCCTGTATGGACGCAGGTGCAGAACACCGTTGATGTGGGATGAGGTAGGAGACCGACAGTTGTTTGGACCAGACTTGATTAAAGAATCTGAGGAGAAGGTAAAACTGATCCGAGACCGACTGAAGATTGCTCACTCCAGGCAGAAGAGTTACACAAACTCAAAATGCAAGGAGGTAACCTACAAAATTGGAGACAGAGCATATCTGCAAGTATCGCCCTTGCGAGGAGTGAAACGTTTTAGAGTTAAAGGAAAGTTAGCCCCGAGATTTGTAGGACCATATCGCATTTTGGAACGGATGGGAGAAGTCGCCTACAAGTTGGAGTTACCTGAGGGATTGTCAGGAGTCCACGATGTGTTCCACGTTTCACAGCTGAAGAAGTGTCATGCTGAGATGGCGGAAATACCATTAACAGATACAGTACCCTTGGAGGTGATTCAGTTGGACAGTGATTTGACTTATGAGGAGAAGCCAGTTAAGATTCTTGAGTTTGCCAGCAGAGTCACCCGCAGTAAGGTTATCAAGTTTTGTAAAGTTCAGTGCAGCCACCATACCGAGGATGAAGCTACCTGGGAACGAGAGGATGATCTCCGGAAGGACCACCCATACCTATTTTCTAGCCTACCCAAATCTCGAGGGCGAGATTCATCTTAAGGGGGGTAGGTTTGTAACTTCCCAAATTTTGAATTTGGAATGTTATACATAGATCATCCATGCATATCATGTTTTATTGCTTTCCCATTCCGTAATCCTCGAAATCCTAAGCAGCTCAAGGACCCTCGGAGAGAGTTGGGGATTTCCCGATCTTCATATTTGATTCTTTTATCAAATAATGAAAACGGGATTTGATTTTAATTATTTCTCTCCAAAAAATATTTCACATTAAAAATTAAAGAGAGGAGATAATATGACTTCTCCAAAATAAATGAAATATTGGAGGAAAAATATTAAAATCATTAAATTGATTTTTATTGGATTTTATTCGGATTTTATTTGCATTAGAAAAATTGCATGTTTTTCAAAATTGCATTTTAGGGCCACGAAAATGTTCATCCTATTCTAAATATTTTATTTAGATGGTGAAAATTTGTTTTGGCATTTTTAGGTTTTTTTTCTAGGATTTTATTTCGGTCGGCAAAGTTTAAAAAAAAGGGTTCCCGCGCCAGGCCGCCGCCGCCTCCTGCGCGCGCGCGCTGCCGCCGCCGCCGCCACTCGGACCGGAGTCTGAGTTGGACTCCGCAGCCGCCACGCCTTGCCCCCTCCTCCAAGTCGCCGCCCCCGCCCCTTTATATACGCCGCCACCCCCGCCCCAACACCACCACCGCCACCGCCAACCCTACCGCCCGCAGCCGCCGCCGCCTCGCGCAGCCGCCGCCGCCGCCAAGCCCCACCGCCCACGTGAGCCGCTGCCCCGCCTCGCCGGAGCCCCTCGCCGGAGGTAGCCACCGCGCCCCGCCGCCGGGTTTTTTTATAAAAACCGTTCGGTTTTTTTTAGAAACCCTAGATCCGTTTTTTTCGGATTCGCCGGTTTTTCTCGGTTCTTCTAGTTAGCGGATGTTCGTTCAAACGTTCGTTTTAACGAAAGGTTCCTCGCCCATTAGAAACAACTAACGAACGCTCGTTCGTTAGTCTGTTCGTGAGTTTTCTTTTATCGGATTTATTCCGCGATTTTTCTGATCGTGATTTCTGATCTGATCTTAGTTTCTGTTTATCTTTTTGCTCGTTTAACGGAATCAGGCGATTCAAGCGCCTGGAGTTTCGTCTCGAAACCCTCTTTCCGTTTAACCAACTCAAACAAGTTTTTGCTACTTTAAATTTGACCTAGTTTCAGATTAGTAAACGAAGCTTCTTTCTTTCGTCGTTTGAGTTTCGTTGCTCCGTTTGTTTTGATTCTTTTTGCGAACCGGAGTTCTTAATTTGAACTTTCTGGTCAACCTCTCTTATTTGAGTTTTGCTTATGCATCGTTGCTTGTTACTTATGTATGTTATTGTTTGCTTGCGATAGAATTCCCGGAGTGCGAAGCGTGTTACTACGAGTCTCTAGGATTCGCGGATCGTCAGCAAGGCAAGTAACACTTTGATCATATCCTATTATTACCCAGTTTTTATGCATTAGTTCCAATCCTCAAGCATTGCATGATTAGGATGTCATTAACTTGTGGGTTAGGAAGTAGTTGCTGAGGTAGAACCTATTGCCCTGTTACATTCAAACCCTTGGGAGTTACTTCTATGTATTGCTTATTGCTATGTTATGCTCGTAGACGTGGTTTGGGTTTGAGTGAAATTCATGTCAGATGTGATATTGTTAATTAATGGTTCAACTTAAGGTGGCAACTTAATCAAACAAATGGGTGGATTGAGGCACCTGGGGAACCAGTGTTGTCTGTTTTTCTGGAAATCCCGGGGTACCCATATGATCTTCCTATGGACCACCACCCAGGCTCAAAGGGAACTGAGATGATTCATGCTAGAAACTTCCGTGTGCAGCCACAAGCTATTATGGGCTCTAGCATAGTTGAGTAAGTTACGTGAAGCTCTTGAAGAGGTAGATCAGCAGGTAGTGGGTTTTGTAGGTTTGGTATGGTCTACCCGGAGTAGAGAGTTAACGTTTCTGAAAGACTGTGTCTCGGTCATCCGTTTCTCAAACACCATGTAGTGCGAGAAATCCAATGGAGGCGATCGAGTCTTGTGGGGAAAAGTGCGCAAACCTCTGCAGAGTGTACAATCTAATCATGGTTAGCCGTGTCCCCGGTTATGGACAATTCTTGAGTATCTAGTACTTGGGTTATCACATGTATCTCACCATGCTTAATTAATATTGTTGGGATGTTAATTCACTTTAATTGGGATTGAGTTGGGGATACCTTCTCAATGATGTTTCAACCACCATGATAGTAAAATTAAAATATATTCCGTTGTTGTAGGGAAAAATTGGCTTTTCGCAAAACTACAACCATACAGCTTTCCACCAGCCATATATGCATGTAGTGATAGCATTATTCTGTTTCTACTCTACTGTGTTATATTGCCAGCATATTCCATGTGCTGACCTGTTTTCGGGCTGCAACGTATTATGTTGCAGACTTTTCAGACGAGGAGTAAGGTTCGTTAGGTCGTTGCCGTGCAGCTCAGCTATGTCGTTGGAGTTGATGGACTCACCTTATCTTCCAAGCCTTCCGATGTTATCGCATTAGATGGCCTTAAGCCATATTATTGTAATAAGTTCTCTTTGGAGACATTCGATGTAATAGTGTGTGATTGCTACTCTGTTATAAATCCCTCAAGTACTATGTGGTGTCAGCATTACTGATCCAGGGATGACACCGAAGCACAGAGATTGGACCGTTTGAGGTCTGGTCGCTACAGTCAGACACAGAGAGCTATGGCATAAGGGATCGTCTATTCCTCCGGTATAAGTACACATCAAGCCGGATCGGCGACTTAAGGGTATGATCCGCCATGTGACCCAGCAGCGGATTAAATCGACTCCGGTTAAACCGTTTCCTAGCAAGGCTTGGACTTTTCTGATTGTAGGGACGAGTTTCTTCCGTTCAGCGGCGGTAAGTTTATCAGGGAGCTGATAACTTGAGTCGAGACGTTCAGCACGATAACCCGGCAATGGATTTTCATCAGACGGCGAGATATCTTTGCAGTAGAACCATGTTTGATTCCAGTCCTTGGGATAGCTTGGCAGAGCTGCTTGAGGGAAGATGGCATCTCGTCTACGTTGAATTGAAATTCCACCAAGTTCCAAGCTCGCCCCTTTGTGAACTCATTTTGCTGGTTCAGGTAGAAGTATTCCCTGAAAAGCTCAACACTAGGCTCTTCTTGAAGGTATACCTCATAGAAAACTTGAAACTTACAGATGTTTGATATGGGGTTTGGTCCAATGTCTTGCAGATGGAGTTTGAAGAAGTGCAGAACATCCCTAAAGAACTTAGAGCCGGGCGGCGAGAAGCCCCGGTGCATATGATCAGTGAATACAATAACTTCACCGTCCTTTGGCTGAGGTCTCTCTTCGCCCGGGTCAGGAGCACGGTAATGCATGACAATTTTCTCTGGCAAATATCCAACGGTGACAAAATCCTTCAAAGTGCTCTCAGTGACGATGGAGGGAACCCAGTTATAGGTCGTAATTGTCTTTGGCGGCATGGTGAAAGGACAACCTAAAGAAAGGAAATAATTTGCCGGCTCAAGATTAGTTGGTGAGATTACAAGTGAACAATTGCAATGCATGTTCAGAATGGAGTCTTAAGCAAGGGCTAATGTTATATGAAGTAATGATAAGCCGGCAGAATAAGCCGCCATGACTAAGATATTTAAGATCTACCAAGAGCAAAATTTGCCAAGTGGTAGGACAAACAGGTTCCACAGGTTGAAGTTATAAATTCGGATCTATAGCTGTTCAGAAAAGGGAAATAGATTCTAAACCTACAGAGGTAGCCGCAGAAAAGTGGAGATGCCCTAGAAGAGATCTATCGCAAATAAGATATGTTCTAATATCAAAAGCGGGTGCTAGACTACTACCGCACAGGATCTACATTGTTTTCAGATCAAAGCTACACGATCTAACAAGAAGAAGGAAGAGCAGTAATGAACACCGACAAACACCAAAACCCTAAAGAACAGATCCATGAAAAGGAAAGGGGGAGACTTATTGATGCTAGCTGAAAGCGGAGGAGTGTCGTGGTGTTTCTGGATCATTCAGGGTGATGCAGCGGTCGGAGTTGATGAAGGGAACGGAGGTCGACGGTGGCGGAGCTTGTGAGGGCTGGTGCATCGCGAGGAAGAAGAAGACGAGAAGGAGAAGAAAGGAGAATGAGAAAGGGGTGGTCTGACCCTATTTATAAGGAAAGGAGTAACAGGCAGGCGCGAAAAACAAGGAGGCCAAATGATGATTATCTAGCTAATTAAACGTCTCGAGTTTCAGAAGGTCATTAAGGATAAAGGATCCGTTAAAAGATGACGTCATGGCGGGTTTTAGAAATTTCCGGAGATGACGTCATGGCGGGTTACAATGTTTCACAAGCAGAGGAAGAAGGATTTTTTCTAAGTATTAAAGATTGAGATGAACTAATTCAAATCAACCTGGGGCCTAATGTTGGGCATATGACTACCAGATAGGACCCGCCCAGGAGGGGCCGGGTCAACCACAATGGAGGTTCACCTGTATGAAGCCCAAGAGTATACAACATGGCGGTTCACAATTAGGCTTGTAAGAGGCCCAAGCCCAGAGGCGGCTTAAGGCCCGTAAGTATACACCGCCATGTATGTATAGACTTGTAATGTAAGGCATGTAAGTGTTGGAAATATGCCCTAGAGGCAATAATAAATTAGTTATTATTATATTTCCTTGTTCATGATAATCATTTATTATCCATGCTAGAATTGTATTGATAGGAAACTCAGATACATGTGTGGATACATAGACAACACCATGTCCCTAGTAAGCCTCTAGTTGACTAGCTCGTTGATCAATAGATGGTTACGGTTTCCTGACCATGGACATTGGATGTCATTGATAACGGGATCACATCATTAGGAGAATGATGTGATGGACAAGACCCAATCCTAAGCCTAGCACAAGATCATGTAGTTCGTATGCTAAAGCTTTTCTAATGTCAAGTATCATTTCCTTAAACCATGAGATGGTGCAACTCCCGGATACCGTAGGAGTGCTTCAGGTGTGCCAAACGTCACAATGTAACTGGGTGGTTATAAAGGTACACTACAGGTATCTCCGAAAGTGTCTGTTGGGTTGGCACAAATCGAGACTGGGATTTGTCACTCCGTGTAAACGGAGAGGTATCTCTGGGCCCACTCGGTAGGACATCATCATAATGTGCACAATGTGATCAAGGAGTTGATCACGGGATGATGTGTTACGGAACGAGTAAAGAGACTTGCCGGTAACGAGATTGAACAAGGTATCGGGATACCGACGATCGAATCTCGGGCAAGTGTCGTACCGATAGACAAAGGGAATTGTATACGGGATTGATTATGTCCTTGACATCGTGGTTCATCCGATGAGATCATCATGGAACATGTGGGAGCCAACATGGGTATCCAGATCCCGCTGTTGGTTATTGACCGGAGAGTCATCTCGGTCATGTCTGCATGTCTCCCGAACCCGTAGGGTCTACACACTTAAGGTTCGGTGACGCTAGGGTTATAGAGATATTAGTATGCGGTAACCCGAAAGTTGTTCGGAGTCCCGGATGAGATCCTGGACGTCACGAGGAGTTCCGGAATGGTCTGGAGGTAAAGAATTATATATAGGAAGTGCTATTTCGGCCATCGGGACAAGTTTTGGGGTCACCGGTATTGTACTGGGACCACCGGAAGGGTCCCGGGGGTCCACCGGGTGGGGCCACCTGCCCCGGGGGCCACATGGGCTGTAGGGGGTGCGCCTTGGCCTATATGGGCCAAGGGCACCAGCCCCAAGAGGCCCATGCGCCAAGAGAAGAGGGAAAGGAAGAGTCCTAAAGGGGGAAGGCACCTCCGAGGTGCCTTGGGGAGGAGGGACTCCTCCCCTGGCCGCACCCTTCCTTGGAGGAAGGGCCAAGGCTGCTACTCCCCTCTCCCTTGGCCCTATATATAGTGGGGGGAAGGGAGGGCAACCATACCTAAGCCCTGGCGCCTCCCTCTCCCTCCCAATGACACATCTCCCTCCTCCCGCAGCGCTTGGCGAAGCCCTGTTGGAATCCCGCTATTTCCACCACCACGCCGTCGTGTTGCTGGATCTCCATCAACCTCTCCTCCCCCTAGCTGGATCAAGAAGGAGGAGACGTCGCTGCTCCGTACGTGTGTTGAACGCGGAGGTGCCGTCCGTTCGGCGCTAGGATCATCGGTGATTTGGATCATGACGAGTACGACTCCATCAACCCGGTTCTTTTGAACGCTTCCGCGCGCGATCTACAAGGGTATGTAGATCAACTCCTCCCTCGTTGCTAGATGACTCCATAGATAGATCTTGGTGACACGTAGGAAAATTTTGAATTTATGCTACGTTCCCCAACAGTGGCATCATGAGCTAGGTCTATGCGTAGTTTCTATGCATGAGTAGAACACAAAGTAGTTGTGGGCGTTGATTTTGTTCAATATGCTTGCCGTTACTAGTCTGATCTTGATTCGGCGGCATCGTGGGATGAAGCGGCCCGGACCGACCTTACACGTACTCTTACATGAGACGGGTTCCACCGACTGACATGCACTAGTTGCATAAGGTAGCTAGCGGGTGTCTGTCTCTCCCACTTTAGTCGGATCGGATTCGATGAAAAGGGTCCTTATGAAGGGTAAATAGCAATTGGCATATCACGTTGTGGTTTTTGCATAGGTAAGAAACGTTCTTGCTAGAAACCCATAGCAGCCACGTAAAACATGCAAACAACAATTAGAGGACGTCTAACTTGTTTTTGCAGGGTATGCTATGTGATGTGATATGGCCAAAAGGATGTGATGAATGATATATGTGATGTATGAGATTGATCATGTTCTTGTAATAGGAATCACGACTTGCATGTCGATGAGTATGACAACCGGCAGGAGCCATAGGAGTTGTCTTAATTTATTTATGACCTACGTGTCAACATAAACGTCATGTAATTACTTTACTTTATTGCTAAAGCGTTAGCCATTGTAGTAGAAGTAATAGATGACGAGACAACTTCAAGAAGACACGATGATGGAGATCATGATGATGGAGATCATGGTGTCATGCCGGTGACAATGATGATCATGGAGCCCCGAAGATGGAGATCAAAGGATCTATATGATATTGGCCATATCATGTCATTATTATTTGATTGCATGTGATGTTTATCATGTTTATACATCTTATTTGCTTAGAACGACGGTAGTAAATAAGATGATCCCTCACTAAAATTTCAAGAAGGTGTTCCCCCTAACTGTGCACCGTTGAGAAAGTTCGTCGTTTCGAAGCACCACGTGATGATCGGGTGTGATAGATTCTTACGTTCACATACAACGGGTGTAAGCCAGATTTACACACGCGAAACACTTAGGTTGACTTGACGAGCCTAGCATGTACATACATGGCCTCGGAACACAAGAGACCGAAAGGTCGAGCATGAGTCATATGGTAGATACGATCAACATGAAGATGTTCACCGATGTTGACTAGTCCGTCTCACGTGATTATCGGACACGGCCTAGTTGACTCGGATCATGTAATCACTTAGATGACTAGAGGGATGTCTATCTGAGTGGGAGTTCATAAGATGAACTTAATTATCCTGAACATAGTCAAAAGGTCTTCGCAAATTATGTCGTAGCTCGCACTTCAGTTCTACTGTTTAGTTATGTTCCTAGAGAAAATTTAGTTGAAAGTTGATAGTAGCAATTATGCGGACTAGGTCCGTAAACTGAGGATTGTCCTCATTGCTTCATAGAAGGCTTATGTCCTTAATGCACCGCTCAGTGTGCTGAACCTCGAACGTTGTCTGTGGATGTTGCGAACATCTGACATACACGTTTTGATAACTACATGATAGTTTAGTTAAACGGTTTAGAGTTGAGGAACCGAAGACGGTTTTGAAACGTCACGAAACATATGAGATGTTTCGAGGGCTGAAATTGGGATTTCAGGCTCGTGCCCACGTCAAGAGGTATCAGACCTCCGACGATTTTCTTAGCCTGCAAACTAAGGGAGAAAAGCTCAATTGTTGAACTTGTGCTCAGATTGTCTGAGTACAACAATCGCTTGAATCGAGTGGGAGTTGATCTTCCAGATGAAATAGTGATGGTTCTCCGAAGTCATTACCACCAACCTGCTTGACCTTCGTGATGAACTATAATATATCAGGGACATATATGATGATCCTTGAGATATTCGCGATGTTTGACACCGCGAAAGTAGAAATCAAGAAGGAGCATCAATTGTTGATGGTTGGTGAAACCACTAGTTTCAAGAAGGGCAAGGGAACAAAGGGACACTTCATGAAACGGCAATTCCGCTGCTGCTCTAGTGAAGAAACCCAAGGTTGAACCCAAACCCGAGACTGAGTGCTTCTGTAATAAGGGGAACAGCCACTGGAGCAGAATTACCCTAGATAGTTGGTAGATGAGAAGGCTGGCAAGGTCGATAGAAGTATATTGGATATACATTGTGTTGATGTGTACTTTACTAGTACTCCTAGTAGCACCAGGGTATTAGATACCGGTTCGGTTGCTAAGTGTTAGTAACTCGAAACAAAAGGCTACGGAATAAACGGATACTAGCTAAAGGTGAGCTGACGATATGTGTTGGAAGTGTTTCCAGGGTTGATATGATCAAGCATCGCACGCTCCCTCTACCATCGAGATTGGTATTAAAACCTAAATAATTGTTATTTGGTGTTTGCGTTGAGCATAGACATGATTGGATTATGTCTATCGCAATACAGTTATTCATTTAAAGAGAATAATGGTTACTCTGTTTATTTGAATAATACCTTCAAATGGTCTTACACCTGAAATGAATGGTTTATTGAATCTCGATCGTAGTGATACACATGTTCATGCCAAAAGATAGTAATGATAGTACCACCTACTTGTGGCACTGCCACTTAAGTCATATCGGTATAAAACGCATGAAGAAGCTCCATGTTGATGGATCTTTGGGCTCACTCGTTTTTGAAAGGTTTGAGACATGCGAACCATGTCTATTGGTGTATATGCATGAAGAAACTCCATGCAAATGGACCGTTTGGACTCACTTGATTTTGAATCACTTGAGACATGCAAATCATACCACATGGGCAAGATGACTGAAAGCCTCTTTTTTCAGTAAAATGGAACTAGAAAGCAACTTGTTGGAAGTAATACATTTTGATGTGTGCAGTCCAATGAGTGCTGAGGCGTGTAGTGGACATCATTATGTTCTTACTTCATAGATGGTTTGAGTAGATGTTGAGTACATTTACTTGATGAATCACGAGTCTGAATTATTGAAAGGTTCAAGTAATTTCAGAGTGAAGTTGAAAGATCGTCATGACAAGAGGATAAAAGATCTATGATATGATCATAGAGATGAATATCTGAATTACGAGTTTGGCACAGAATTAAGACATTGTGGAAATTGTTTCACAACTAATACAGCCTGGAACACCGTAGTGTGATGTCCGAACATCATAACTGCACCCTATTGGATATGATGCATACCATGATGTGTCTTATCAAATTACCACGATAGTTTATGGGTTAGGCATTAAAGACAACCACATTCACTTTAAATAGGGCACCACGTAATTCCGATGAGATGACACCGTATGAACTATGGTTTAGGGAAACCTAAGCTGTCATTTCTTAAAAGTTTGGGGCTGCGACACTTATGTGAAAAAGTTTCAGGCTGATAAGCTCGAACCCAAAGCGGATAAATGCATCTTCATAGGACACCCAAAACAGTTGGGTATACCTCCTGTCTCAGATTCGAAAGCAATAAGGGATTGTTTCTAGAATCGGGTTCTTTCTCGAGGAAAAGTTTCTCTTGAAAGAATTGAGTTGGAGGATGGTGGAGACTTGATCAGGTTATTGAACCGTCTCTTCAACTAGTGTGTGGCAGGGCACAGGAAGTTGTTCCTGTGGCACCTACACCAATTGAAGTGGAAGCTTATGATAGTGATCATGAAACTTCAGATCAAGTCACTACCAAACCTCATAGGATGACAAGGATGCGTACTACTTCAGAGTGGTACGTAATCCTGTCTTGGAAGTCATGTTGCTAGACAACAATGAACCTGCGAGCTATGGAGAAGCGATGGTGGGCCTGGATTCCAAAATGGCTCGAGGCCATATAATCCAGAGAGGATCCATATATGAAAACAAAGTGTAGACTTGGGACAACTACTTGATGGTCGTAAGGCTGTTAGGTACATATGGATTTTAAAAGGAAGACGGACAATGATGGTAAGTATCACCATTAAGAAAGCTCGACTTGTCGTTAAGATGTTTTCCGACAAGTTCAAGGAGTTGACTATGATGAGACTTTCTCACTCGTAGCGATGCTAAGAGTCTGTTGGAATTATGTTAGCAATTACTGCATTATTTATGAAATCTTGCAGATAGGATATCAAAACATTGTTTCCTCGACGATTTAGAGGAAAGGTTGTATGTGATACAACCGAAAGGTTTTGTCAATCCTGAAAGATGCTGACAAGTATGCAAAGCTCCAGCAATCCTTCTAAGGACTGGAGTAAGCATCTCGGAGTTGGAATGTATGCTTTGATGATGATCAAAGATTTTGGGTTTATACAAAGTTTATGAGAAACTTGTATTTCCAAAGAAGTGAGTGGGAGCACTATAGAATTTCTGATGAGTATATGTTGTTGACATATTATGGATCAGAAATGATGTAGAATTTCTGGAAAGCATATAGGGTTATTTGGAAAGTGTTTTTCAATGGAAAGCCTGGATTAAGCTACTTGAACATTGAGCATCAAGATCTATAATGATAGATCAAAACTCTTAATGGTACTTTCAAATGAGCACATACCTTGACATGATCTTGAAGGTGTTCAAGATGGATCAGTCAAAGAAGGAGTTCTTGCCTGAGTTGTAAGTTATGAAGTTAAGACTTAAAGCTCGACCACGGCAGAAGAAAGAGGAAGGACGAAGGTCGTCCCCTATGCTTTTGTAATAGGCTCTCTACAGTATGCTATGCTATGTGCCGCACCTGAAGTGTGCCTTGCCATTAGTCAGTCAAGGGGTACAAGAGTGATCCAAGAATGGATCACAGGACAGCGGTCAAAGTTATCCTTAGTAACTAGTGGACTAAGGAATCTTCTCGATTATGGAGGTGATAAAGAGTTCGACTTAAAGAGTTAGGTCGATGCAAGCTTAACACCTATCCGGATAGCTCTGAGTAGAGATACCGGATACGTATAATGGAGCAACAATTTAGAATAGCTCCAAGTAGAACAGTTATTTGAAATGGCTCCAAATGTAGCGTAGTAGTTGCATCTACAAGATGACATAGAAATTTGCGAAGTACATACGGATCTGAAAGATTCAGACCCGTTGACTATAACATCTCTCACAAGCATAACATGTTCAAACCCAGAACTCATCGAGTGTTAATCACATGGTAATGTGAACTAGATTATTGACTCTAGTAAACTCTTTGGGTGTTAGTCACATGGGGATGTGTCCTTGAGTGTTAATCACATATCGATGTGAACTGGATTATTGACTCTAGTGCAAGTGGGAGACTGTTGGAAATATGCCCTAGAGGCAATAATAAATTAGTTATTATTATATTTCCTTGTTCATGATAATCGTTTATTATCCATGCTAGAATTGTATTGATAGGAAACTCAGATACATGTGTGGATACATAGACAACACCATGTCCCTAGTAAGCCTCTAGTTGACTAGCTCGTTGATCAATAGATGGTTATGGTTTCCTGACCATGGACATTGGATGTCATTGATAACGGTATCACATCATTAGGAGAATGATGTGATGGACAATACCCAATCCTAAGCCTAGCACAAGATCATGTAGTTCGTATGCTAAAGCTTTTCTAATGTCAAGTATCATTTCCTTAGACCATGAGATTTTGCAACTCCCGGATACCGTAGGAGTGCTTTGGGTGTGCCAAACGTCACAACGTAACTGGGTGGCTATAAAGGTACGCTACAGGTATCTCTGAAAGTGTCTGTTGGGTTGGCACGAATCGAGACTGGGATTTGTCACTCCGTGTAAACGGAGAGGTATCTCTGGGCCCACTCGGTAGGACATCATCATAATGTGCACAATGTGATCAAGGAGTTGATCACGGGATGATGTGTTACGGAACGAGTAAAGAGACTTGCCGGTAACGAGATTGAACAAGGTATCGGGATACCGACGATAGAATCTCGGGCAAGTGTCGTACCGATAGACAAAGGGAATTGTATACGGGATTGATTATGTCCTTGACATCGTGGTTCATCCGATGAGATCATCATGGAACATGTGGGAGCCAACATGGGTATCCAGATCCCGCTGTTGGTTATTGACCGGAGAGTCATCTCGGTCATGTCTGCATGTCTCCCGAACCCGTAGGGTCTACACACTTAAGGTTCGGTGACGCTAGGGTTATAGAGATATTAGTATGCGGTAACCCGAAAGTTGTTCGGAGTCCCGGATGAGATCCCGGACGTCACGAGGAGTTCCGGAATGGTCTGGAGGTAAAGAATTATATATAGGAAGTGCTATTTCGGCCATCGGGACAAGTTTCGGGGTCACCGGTATTGTACCGGGACCCTTCCCACCGGAAGGGTCCCGGGGGTCCACCGGGTGGGGCCACCTGCCCCGGGGGCCACATGGGCTGTAGGGGGTGCGCCTTGGCCTATATGGGCCAAGGGCACCAGCCCCAAGAGGCCCATGCGCCAAGAGAAGAGGGAAAGGAAGAGTCCTAAAGGGGGAAGGCACCTCCGAGGTGCCTTGGGGAGGAGGGACTCCTCCCCTGGCCGCACCCTTCCTTGGAGGAAGGGCCAAGGCTGCGCCTCCCCCCTCTCCCTTGGCCCTATATATAGTGGGGGGAAGGGAGGGTAACCATACCTAAGCCCTGGCACCTCCCTCTCCCTCCCAATGACACATCTCCCTCCTCCCGCAGCGCTTGGCGAAGCCCTGTTGGAATCCCGCTATTTCCACCACCACGCCGTCGTGTTGCTGGATCTCCATCAACCTCTCCTCCCCCCTTGCTGGATCAAGAAGGAGGAGACGTCGCTGCTCCATACGTGTGTTGAACGCGGAGGTGCCGTCCGTTCGGCGCTAGGATCATCGGTGATTTGGATCACGACGAGTACGACTCCATCAACCCCGTTCTCTTGAACGCTTCCGCGCGCGATCTACAAGGGTATGTAGATCCACTCCTCCCTCGTTGCTAGATGACTCCGTAGATAGATCTTGGTGACACGTAGGAAAATTTTGAATTTATGCTACGTTCCCCAACAGTAAGATATGTCACCGAGCCGGACACGTTGTATGAGCCAGCCGGGACTCTGTAGGCCGCAGGGCGTCAACCCGTGTATATAAGGGGACGACCTGGCAGCGTCTTAGGGCAAGAAACATCAAATTGAGATCCAGGCAAAGCATGTTTGCTCCCTGGTAATCGAAACCCTAGAAATACCACCTCAACTGGAGTACGCTTTTACCTTCACCGCAAGGGGCCGAACCAGTATAAACTCTCTGTGTCCCTTGTCCCATTTAACCCCTTTAAGCTAACCTCGTCCCAATGGCTCCACAACTAAGTCCTCCCATGAGGACATCTACCGTGACACTTCCACGACAGAATCCTTGTTGCAAACCTGAAGCGTAATTGTAGGCGTATGGTTGTGACTCCGCAGGGATAAAGATGGGCCAATAACGTCCCCTCCAAAGAACTATGTAACTAATGATGTAACCGTGTCACCATGATCATGTGATGCTCCCCAGATGCCTGTGTTGAGGCCACGTTGGGTGTCCTCATCGGCCCAATTAACATCAAGTATGTCTTGCACATGGAAACATTGTAAACAAACTGTTAGAGGATAATATATATAATATCATTCTAAATGCATTAAAATGTAAACATGACTTCCTGTTCAGATCCCTCGCCTGTACTGTATGGCCATGGTATGTGGTACTGGTTTAAATCTGATACACGAGTCTCCTCAGGCATGGAGATCCCTCGCGTGGAGAGATAGGACTGAGATCCCTCACCTTGGGTGTATGCGTCATATCCTGTGTACGCATATGGGTTTGGGGAAAGAGTCTGCTCGGGCATCGAATCCAAGCCCGTGCCATGGTCCTGAGATGTCTGCCCCTGGTGAAGCTGCACAGAAGAAGAGCGATGTAGTGGCAGAGATGAGTCATGTCGTGGCAATGTCGTTCTAGTACTCGGACCCTCCCCCCACTGCCCATGGCTCGTACGCGCCTCGTTCGGTCTGGACGATGGAGCCACACTCGGTCTGGCTGACCTGGCTACCGACATGTTGTGCGCTCCAGTGACAACGTCGTCGCCTCTACCGCATCTGAACTTTGTTGCCATGTATTCTTGAAAACGTTTCTGGAATGACTTGCAAGCTGGGCCCTGGGCCGGCATGCTTTCCGCAGCCATCTGCCCTACTTCGTTGCAACTTTCAAGCTGAACAATATTTGGATGTTATTTGGTTGAAATGATTATGAAATGGTGGACCTAAAAAAGATACAAGTGATTACCATCTGGTCACGATAGTAAGCTGCATGCAGCTCAATATGTCTCTGCGCCTGCTCCTCCTATGTGAGATGTGTTGGTATAGTAGTTGGCTGACTGGCCAGGCTAGTACGTGTATTGATGCAGTACCACTGCTTATACGCTTGATCTGTACTTCCATCGTACGGTCTGCAAAATTAAATAATTACATAAACCGTTGTGATGAAAGCAAAACATCTTCACGCATCGTATGGTCATCGTAATAAAATAATGTAAATAAAATGTACCTAAGTTGATGCACTATATCTGCTAGCGCTTCATTTTCCCACTTGTTTACCCATTGAATGTTGTGTTCCCGCCAATCGTATAAACTCCAACCCCTGGCCATATTGGTTAGCCTACAAATTATGTAACAAAGTGTGAGTTTAGAAATAAAAAAAGACACTAACTATTTAGGGAGGTCACATCTTACTTATGGGTTTCCTCATCGATACATCTTGGAAAAGGTGATGGAATCTCTTGATAGAGACCGAACTATCTCATTACATGCTCTGGGTTGTAAGGCTCAACACACCACAGGAACAATAAGTTGCAGCGAGTCAGCCAGAATGCACTATCGCTCAAGATGCCTGCTGTGATGGGTCGAATATGAAAGACCATTTGCATCTAGTCCTGAGTCCACGAGTTCCATGTGACTTCTGCCTCATCAAGTATCTCAAACTGCTGGTGGTACATAGGGTAACAATTTTTCGCAATATCTAGAGACCAATGTTTCCATGCCTTTGTCCACCTGGTGGCCATAGTTGCACTACTGCCCTCGCTAAAGTCGTATGGATGTACGGGATTTAGTATACGAGTCGTCCTACAGGGAGGTATTCCGAGGACCACAACTGTAGAAACTCATAGGCGACACAAAGTAACGGAGCTTTTTGTGCGAAAGAGGTTTTTTGTGTGGCATCACACAAGCCTATATATGTATGACATAGCATGGTAGAACCGAAGCTGTATTTTGGCTGCTTGTGTAAAGGTTCATCTACCATTTTCTTTGCAATGTAGATGAGACCAGGGAGAACTACGTCCCCGTGTGAATTTGAAAACAGAGTCCCAAGGAGCCACAACAAATACGCAAACAGATGTCTTTTCCTCGTATCCTCATTGGCGAAGCTAGCTAAAATACGAAAAGTTATCACGAAGCCAGGTGGGTGGGATGCCCCGAGGGCCACCAGAACAATGTGATTCTGGCATTTCCATCCCAAGAAGGGCTGCTATATCTAATGCCCAAGATGGAGACACTCGTGGAGAGACTAACGGCTCACCTCTAATTGGTAGAGCGGTGATAATAGAAACATCTTTCAGTGTAGGTGCAAGCTCCCCAAAACAAAAGTGAAAGGTGTGGGTTTTAGGTCTCCACCGGTCAACAAGGGATGTCAAAAGGGATGGGTCCGAACGTAATTGGTCGTCGCATGATGTGAGCCTAGCAAAACCTTGTAGTCCATAAGCGTCAAGGTGAGCAAGGAAATAATTGTGTATTGGCCATGTTTTCTTTATGGTTCGAAGTCTGAAAGTCCGATAATCATGCTTAGTATTTGGTTTCAAAAATAGGTGGCAACGGTGGCCGGCGTCATGGGCCCCTGCAAAAGCACTGGCACTTCAGCCATAACCTGCACACAAACATACAAATATAAATTATGAGGAAGACACAAATACAAATGCAAGTCAAAATTAACTTAAAAAATACAAAGAGATACAATTTACATTAATTATCTGAAGTTAACATCATGAGTACAATAATACGAAGAGATTCAATTTAAATTTAATATAAGTACACATAACGAGTACAAATATAAATAGACATAGCGAGTACAGATATATCAACATCATGTGGTGTTGTTGGCTCGATACGGGCATTCTCTGCGTGAATGTCCAGGACACCTGCAAATGCGGCATCGCCTTGGTTCTCCCATCTGGCTATGGTCCATGTCATTGCGACGACGCCTAGACTAACATCGTCCCTTTGCGGTTCTCATCAAGTCGGTGTTTGGAACCCATCTCGGCCCATCTGGCCATAACATTTTGTAGTTTATATCAATGCCCCAAGCCCAGAACTCACCGTTCCAAGTGATGTACAAATTGTACATGTTGAAGTACGGCGATATGTATGGCTCGACACTGATTCTTTGATCAGCAGCCGCCCGGAGCACATGACTGCAAGGGTAGCCCTCAAGCTTGGGCTTGTTACAAGTGCACTCACAGGACGTTGTGCCGAGGGTGACAGCTTGGTTTTTGATCCTCTGTGGTGACCCTTAACGTACTTGGCTCGCACATTGACCTCCCACTTATTCCTAAGTGCGTCCACTTTCCTGCATCCATGACTTTGGGACTTCTTTGCTTTCTCGTCCAGATGTATTTGCATCTTCTCGGACCATGGCTTCTTCAATTCAACTTGTGCTTTGGCGACGGTGACCCTATCTGCAAAGTATGACAGGGTCCGGTTCCAAGTTTCTTCAATTAGGGTTGTGATAGGCAGTGCTCGCACCCTTTAAGAACACCATTGTACACCTCTGACATGTTGCTGGTCATTATTCCATACCAAGCCCCAGTGTCATGAGCCTGCGCCCACTTGTCCAAATGAGGGCAATTCTCGCGGATCCACTAGCTCAAATTTATGGGCGTCCTACAACCCCTCTGGTCTTCTCTCTACGGCAAGGCCGCGCGGTCGATCTCACCATTGATACCTGCCCAAATCGCATACATTTTGGCTTCAGTTTTTTACATGCACATCCTCTTGAATAACTTGAACCAATCCTTGTTTTTGAATTTGGAGTAAAAGTTTGCTGCCAAATGCGTCATGCACCACCTTACATCTAGATAGGGCCAGCCCCACTCTTCTTCCGACACCTTAATTATGTCAAGAGCGCTTAATAATTCAATGTTGCGATCAGAGATGATGCAAACACCTTCACGCTCTTTCACGACACCCATCTTCATGCAGCTCAGGAACCACAACCAGCTATCTTTGTTCTCACTCTCGACCAATGCATATGCAATAGGAAGAAGCTGATTATTTGCATCCGCTGCAATCGCCACCAATAGTGTGCCCTTGTACTTTCTAGTGAGAAAGGTTCCATCAACTGATAATACCGGGCGACAATGCCTGAAGGCTTGTATAGTCTGGGCGAATGCCCAGAATAAGCGGTCCAGGGTTAGCTCACCCGGGTTCATTGGGTTTGGACGTTCTCTCCGCCAAACTTGAGTCCCCGTATTAGCACTTGCTATCTGATGAAGCATTCTGGGGGCATAAGAATAGGCCTCCTCATAGGTACCATACAAGTTCTTGAATATATTTTCCTTCGCATGCCTAGCCTTGTTGTAGCTGACAGGGAAGCCAATTTGATCTTCTGCATATTTTTGCAGAGCCCTAACACTAATGTTGAGACTTCCCTCCATAAGCATTTCCATCGTTTGTGCCACATATCTTGTTGTCACAGTGATTTGAAAGAGTCCCATTTTGCTCACAGCCCCTGTTCAAGAATTCATCCAATTAACCAGTTAACTTGCCGATTAATCCCTACTCATAGGGTCACTGAGTAGCCGATAAACTGATAAATCGTCCGATTAATTGATTAAATGGCCTATTAACTTGCCGATTAGCCTATTAATCCCATACTCGCTAGCCAACCGAGTAGTTACCAGTTAACGATTTCCTCAACAATGTCACAGCTATGCTCCACTATTGTTGTGATATGCCATGACTGACATACCCCAGGCTTTAGTCTAGCGAGAACTCTTCTGCGGCAACCTTCCGCGGTGTGGATGCTTATGACCTTCAACTCTGTTTTATCAGACTGCTTCACTCTATGCTGGCGATGGATGGCGATTGCATAGCTACTCATTGCCTGGTAAGCAGACTTCTTGTCTGGGAAAACTTGCCCAACCTCCAGGCTCCCAACTCCTAGGACAGAAACAGAGTGAAATTCATTGGTGATGCTCATATCCTGTAAAAAACCCAGGTTGCAGTGCCGCCGCGACCGCCCTTTGAGGAGGAACATCTTCTTCGCTTGACTCCGAAGACGCAGAAGAATGATCATCATCATCTAGCGCCTCCGGCAATCCCTCCACGTGTTCTCTCATGTCAACGGTCGCAGACCAATATCCAGTGTCATACACATCCTGGACGCCTGTCGGTTCCGATGGGCCGACGCTAGGGGCTGATGTGATGGCCAACTCGACATCACCACCCCTGCTACTGCATCCGGCAACATCAGTGACTGAAATGAACTCCACATACACCATCGGCTGACCAAACATTGAGTTATTGGGATTGCTTGCAAACCTCATGTACGACCCCCACGACCGATCACCTGTGACAGGCTGCAAACCCCAACGGGCAACTGTCCCATCATTTCCTTCGTCAACGATGAAGGCCTCCATTGTCATTTTTTTCCTGCATCCCTGGGCCAAACACCGCTCGGATGCACCTTCTGACTATTGCATAACCCACGTTGACCATGTCTCTCACTATAACTGTAGTCGACTCGCACAAGGACACATCCTCCCCGAAAGGACCATCATGTAAGACGTTCCCATAGTACACTACTAAATTTTCCATAGTACCTAACCAACATACATGTTTACATTTCAAACAATTAGTAACTGCACATTTAGTACTAGTATGATGAAAACATTTACATATCAGACGACTAAAATAATAACCGTATTTTCATTACAAATATTCGGTTTGTTTTTAGAATCATTTGCTTAGACTTTCCAGGGTTGTTTGGTTAACGGGTATTTAGAGATCTATTTTTTTCTCAAACTCGTCTACGAGCGTCACAAACTAAAACTCTGTTTGCTTTTCTCTAACTACCCCAAAAATATCCTAAACTGGTTCTCGTAACATGCAAAAACTGAGCTTTTGGAAAAATGACTATTAGTAAAAACTGGTTTTCTACAAAATTTCCTTACAACAGGTTATGACAAAACCGAGGGTAATTACTCGCTATCCAAACAACCACTAAACATAATAGTACGATAATAACATTTTAATATCATATGAGTAAAACATTTATTTTCTTCCGGCTTTATATAATTTTTTCATATCATACGATAACAATCATTTATTTACAAATAATAATATTTACAGCGGCATGCACATTATTCACAACAGTACATCAATATAAAAAATATTAACAAAATTACGGTGTCATTTTATACCTTACACTACAAAAAAAGACACATCTGTGACATTTTGGGCCGAACGAAAAAATTTTCTGTCATACATATGACACTTCTATGACGATAATTGTGACAAAACCCGGTATCATCATAGATGTGGTGGGCTCCTACTTCTATGACAAAAAATCATGACAGAAAATGGGCTTTTCGTCCTGGGTGGGCCGGAGACGCAGCTACATGACATTCTTTCGGCCGTCCATGACGGAAAAAACCATGGTAGAAGCGAGGGGGAGGAAAATTTCGGGGAGTTCCCGGTTACGGTGGGAGGTCGGGGGCCGAGCGATGCGTGTTTCTCTCGTACACGTACACGCATGTGTGCGAGGCATTGGGCTCTAACTGAACCCGAGCGGGGCATTGGGCTCTAACTGAACCCAAGCGATTGCACTGCAGGCTACGCGTTACTGAACTCGAGCGATCGATCGATGGCTGTTAACTGAACCCGATCAAGCGATTCCTTCGCTACTGCTGCTAACTGAAGCCGATCGATGGGATGAACAGTGAGCGTTGCGGGGGGGTTTGGATGAACAGTGAGCGGTGGCATTGCCTCTGGATGAACAGGACCCCGTGGTGTGGTGGAGGGCTGGATGAACAGTAGACGGTGGAGGGGTGGATGAACAGGACCCCGTGGTGTGGAGGGCTGGATGAACAGTAGACGGTGGAGTGGTGGTTGAACAGGACCCCGTGGTGTGGAGGGCTAGATGAACAGTAGACGGTGGAGGGGTGCCCGTGGAGGGGTGGTTGAACAGGACCCCGTGGTGTGGAGGGCTGGATGAACAATAGACGGTGGAGGGGTGGTTGAACAGTAGCCGGTGGAGTAGCGCGCGGTGGAGGCTGGATGAACAGGAGCCCGTGGAGGCTGGATGAACAGGAGCCCGTGGAGGCTGGATGAACAGGAGCCCGTGGAGGCTGGATGAGGTCAACGGTGGAGATGAACAGTATCCCGTGGAGTCCCGTTTTGCGGTACGCCACACCCTCCCGATGAACAGGACCCCCGTTTTGACTGTAGCGCTCCAACACAAGTCGGTTTCGTCCATTTTGCGGTACGCCACACCCCTCCCGATCAACAGGACCCCCGTTTTGACCGTAGGAGGTCCGTTTCCTCCGTTTTGCGGTACGCTAGACCCCTCCTGATGAACAGGATCCCATTTCGAACATGGCCGGTCGAACACAAGGCTGTTTCCTCCGTTCTGCGGTACGCCAAGCCTCGTTTCCATCGCCTGTTCCGTCCAAGCCCTCCCGATGAACACGACGCATTCCGTTGCTTCCCCATGAACACGACGCATTCCGTTGCCTCCCCATGAACACGATGACGACGCTGTTTCTCCGTTCCGACCCAGCCATGTACACGAGCCCTAGCCGTACGTATGCGTGAGTAGGCGTTAGAGACCCCGCCCGTATGTACACATATGTGGCCGTATTTTCTTTCTTGCACCCTGGCCGCTGTACGTACATGTAAATGCTACATGCACGCCTCTACTACGACACGTGCGCGCCTCTACTACGACACGTGTGTGCCTCTACATCAACCAGTATGTACATACACGTTCGCGACCAGAATGACAACGCTACATACGCTTCAACCAGGTGGGTCCCGACTGTCAGGCACTTCCTTGCCTGCGAAGATGTAGCTGGTGGGTCCCAGCAGTCAGGGGGGTGAATCATTTTTTTTGCCTGGACGCACTTCCTTGCATGCGAAGATGTAGCTGGTAGGTCCCAACAGTCAGGGGGAAACGTTTTTTTCATGAAATACGGTGGCCCGTCCGGTGGGTCCCGCTGTCAGGTGGAGGAATAATTAATTTGCACGTAATAGGGAGGCACTTCCTTGCTGCGGCCGTGGACCCAGTTGTCAGCCTCTCCACGTACAGTCCACGTCCGATGGAAGCCGTTCCTTGACAACGTTGACCACGCTGCGCTGAGAGCACCAGGGCGGTGGACGACGGCGAGGCCTAGGAAGGGGACGACGCGGAGCCGGGGAAGACGTGGCAGTGGATGCCCACGCGTAGAGGAGTACGAGGGTTCACTGTTCGCTGCGATGTGAGACTGCCGTCGCCGCAGAATAACAGGGGGTGTGGGTGAGTAGAGGGATGGCCTGGCCAGCGGTGGGAGTAGTAGGGGGCGGTGAGGCCTCCGCCGCATCACAGCCAGCCACGGGAGGCAGGAGCACGAGGCATGACCGGCGCTGGTTTGGGCGGCTAGAGCAAGAAGACCAGAGGTTGAAGAAGCACTACGGCCGTTGGATGGACATCGTACGGTCACTGGAGCTAGAATCATGCATATTGACTAAGTTGACAAAGCCCTCCGTCCCCGTCAACTTAGTAGTCCCACAAGTCAGTCTGCCACTATACTGGGTCCCAGCTAACAGGAGGAGTATTCATTTTTTTGTACGTAATAAGGAGGCACTTCCTTGCGTGCGAAGATATAGCTGGTGGGTCCGAGCTGTCAGCGGCGGTAACATTTTTTTCACGAAATACAGAGGCCCTTTCGGTGGGTCCCTAATGTCAGGTGGAGGAATTATTATTTTGCGCGTAATAAGGAGGCATTTCCTTGCGTGCGGCCATGGACCCAGCAGTCGGCCTCTCCACGAAAAGTCCACTTCAGATGCATGTCGGTCATTGACCACGTTCACCAGGCCGCGCCGAGAGCACCAGGGCGGTGGACGACGGCGAGGCCTAGGAAGGGAACGACACGGAGGCAGGGAAGACTCGGCAGTTGTTGTTGGGGAACGTAGCAGAAATTCAAAATTTTCCTATGTGTCACCAAGATCTATCTATAGAGAGACTAGCAACGAGGGAAGGAGAGTGCATCTACAAACCCTTGTAGATCGCTAAGCGGAAGCGTTCAAGTGAACGGGGTTGATGGAGTCGTACTCGTCGTGATCCAAATCACCGATGATCCTAGCGCCGAACGGACGGCACCTCCGCGTTCAACACACGTACGGAACGGAGACGTCTCCCATGCCTTGATCCAGCAAGGAGGAGGGAGAGGTTGATGGAGATCCAGCAGCACGACGGCGTGGTGGAAGTAGCGGGATTCCAACAGGGCTTCGCTAAGCGCTGCGGGAGGAAGAAGATGTGTCACGGGAGGGAGAGGGAGGCGCCAGGCCCTTAGATTGGTTTGCTCCTCCTTTTCCCCACTATATATAGGGCCAAGGGAGAGGGGGAGGCGCAGCCCTTTCCCCTTCCTCCAAGGAAGGGTGCGGCCAAGGGTGGGGAGGAGTCCATCCTCCCCAAGGCACCTCGGAGGTGCCTTCCCCTTGTAGGACTCTCCCCTTTTTTTCTCTCTTGGCGCATGGGCCTCTTGGGGCTGGTGCCCTTGGCCCATATAGGCCAAGGCACATCCCCTACAGCCCATGTGGCCCCCCGGGGCAGGTGGCCCCACCCGGTGGGCCCCCGGGACCCTTCCGGTGGTCCCGGTACAATACCGATGACCCCGAAACTTGTCCCGATGGCCGAAATAGCACTTCCTATATATAATTCTTTACCTCCGGACCATTCCGGAACTCCTCGTGACGTCCGGGATCTCATCCGGGACTCCGAACAACTTTCGGGTTACCGCATACTAATATCTCTATAACCCTAGCGTCACCGAACCTTAAGTGTGTAGACCCTACGGGTTCGGGAGACATGCAGACATGACCGAGACATTCTCCGGTCAATAACCAACAGCGGGATCTGGATACCCATGTTGGCTCCCACATGTTCCACGATGATCTCATCGGATGAACCACGATGTCAAGGACTTAATCAATCCCGTATTCAATTCCCTTTGTCTAGCTGTATTGTACTTGCCCGAGATTCGATCGTCGGTATCCCGATACCTTGTTCAATCTCGTTACCGGCAAGTCTCTTTTACTCGTTCCGTAACACATCATCCCGTGATCAACTCCTTGATCACATTGTGCACATTATGATGATGTCCTACCGAGTGGGCCCAGAGATACCTCTCCGCTTACACGGAGTGAAAAATCCCAGTCTTGATTCGTGCCAACCCAACAGATACTTTCGGAGATACCTGTAATGCACCTTTATAGTCACCCAGTTACGTTGTGACGTTTGATACACCCAAAGTACTCCTACGGTATCCGGGAGTTGCACAATCTCATGGTCTAAGGAAATGATACTTGACATTGGAAAAGCTTTAGCATACGAACTACATGATCTTGTGCTATGCTTAGGATTGGGTCTTGTCCATCACATCATTCTCCTAATGATGTGATCCCGTTATCAACGACATCCAATGTCCATGGTTAGGAAACCGTAACCATCTATTGATCAACGAGCTAGTCAACTAGAGGCTTACTAGGGACATGGTATTGTCTATGTATCCACACATGTATCTGAGTTTCCTATCAATACAATTATAGCATGGATAATAAACGATTATCATAAACAAGGAAATATAATAATAATCAATTTATTATTGCCTCTAGGGCATATTTCCAACAGTCTCCCACTTGCACTAGAGTCAATAATCTAGTCCACATCGTCATGTGATTAACACTCACAGGTCACATCGCCATGTTACTAACACCCAAAGAGTTCTGGGTTTGATCATGTTGCTTGTGAGAGAGGTTTTAGTCAACGGGTCTGAACCTTTCAGATCCGTGTGTGCTTCACAAATCTCTATGTCATCTCCTAGATGTAGCTACCACGTTCTATTTGGAGCTATTCCAAATAGCTGTTCTACTTGGAGCTATTCCAAATTGTTGCTCCATTATACGTATCCGGCATCTCTACTCAGAGCTATCCGGATAGGTGTTAAGCTTGCATCGACGTAACCCTTTACGACGAACTCTTTTACCACCTCCATAATCGAGAAAATTCCTAGTCCACTAGTTACTAAGGATAACTTTGACCGCTGTCCTGTGATCCATTCATGGATCACTCTTGTACCCCTTGACTGACTCATGGCAAGGCACACTTCAGGTGCGGTACACAGCATAGCATACTGTAGAGCCTATGTCTTAAGCATAGGGGACGACCTTCGTCCTTCCTCTCTATTCTGCCGTGGTCGAGCTTTAAGTCTTAACTTCATACCTTACAACTCAGGCAAGAACTCCTTCTTTGACTGATCCATCTTGAACACCTTCAAGATCACGTCAAGGTATGTGCTCAATTGAAAGTACCATTAAGCGTTTTGATCTATCCTTATAGATCTTGATGCTCAATGTTCAAGTAGCTTAATCCAGGTTTTCCATTGAAAAACACTTTCCAAATAACCCTATATGCTTTCCAGAAATTCTACGTCATTTCCGATCAACAACATATATTCATCAGAAATTCTATAGTGCTCCCACTCACTTCTTTGGAAATACCAGTTTCTCATAAACTTTGTATACACCCAAAATCTTTGATCATCTCATCAAAGCATACATTCCAACTCCGAGATGCTTACTCCAGTCCTTAGAAGGATTGCTGGAGCTTTGCATACTTATTAGCATCTTTCAGGATTGACAAAACCTTCCGGTTGTATCACATACAACCTTTCCTCAAGAAAATCATCGAGGAAACAATATTTTTGACATCCTATCTGCAAGATTTCATAAATAATGCAGTAATCGCTAATATAATTCCAACAGACTCTTAGCATCGCTACGAGTGAGAAAATCTCACCGTAGTCAACTCCTTGACCTTGTTAGAAAACATCTTGACGACAAGTCGAGCTTTCTTAACGGTGACATTTACCATCATTGTCCGTCTTCCTTTTAAAATCCATCTGTACTCAATAGCCTTACGACCATCGAGCCGTTCTGCCAAAGTCTACACTTTGTTTTCATACATGGATCCTCTCTCGGATTTTATGGCCTCGAGCCATTTATCGGAATCTGGGCCCACCATCGCTTCTCCATAGCTCGTAGGTTCATTGTTGTCTAGCAACATGACTTCCAAGACATGATTACGTACCACTTTGAAGTAGTACGCATCCTTGTCATCCCACGAGGTTTGTTAGTGACTTGATCTGAAGTTTCATGATCACTATCATAAGCTTCCACTTCAATTGGTGTAGGTGCCACAGGAACAACTTCCTGTGCCCTGCCACACACTAGTTGAAGAGACGGTTCAATAACCTCATCAAGTCTCCACCATCCTCCCACTCAATTCTTTCGAGAGAAACTTTTCCTCGAGAAAGGACCTGATTCTAGAAACAATCCCTTATTGCTTTCGGATCTGAGACAGGAGGTATACCCAACTATTTTGGGTGTCCTATGAAGATGCATTTATCTGCTTTGGGTTTGAGCTTATCAGCCTGAAACTTTTTCACATAAGCGTCGCAGCCCCAAACTTTTAAGTAATGACAGCTTAGGTTTCTTTAAACCATAGTTCATACGGTGTCATCTCATCGGAATTACGTGGTGCCCTATTTAAAGTGAATGTGGTTGTCTCTAATGCCTAACCCATAAACTATCGTGGAAATTCGATAAGAAACATCATGGTATGCATCATAACCAATAGGGTGCAGTTATGATGTTCGGACACACCATCACACTATGGTGTTCCAGGCTGTATCAGTTGTGAAACAATTTCCACAATGTCTTAATTCTGTGCCAAACTCGTAATTCAGATATTCATCTCTATGATCATATCATAGATATTTTATCCTCTTGTCACGACGATCTTTCAACTTCACACTGAAATTACTTGAACCTTTCAATAATTCAGACTCGTGATTCATCAAGTAAATATACTCAACATTTACTCAAATCATCTGTGAAGTAAGAACATAACGATATCCACTACATGCCTCAGCACTCATTGGACTGCACACATCAAAAATGTATTACTTCCAACAAGTTGCTTTCTTGTTCCATTTTACTGAAAAACGAGGCTTTCAGTCATCTTGCCCATGTGGTATGATTTGCATGTCTCAAGTGATTCAAAATCAAGCGAGTATAAAACGGTCCATTTGCATGGAGTTTCTTCATGCATATATACCAATAGACATGGTTCGCATGTCCCAAACTTTTCAAAAACGAGTGAGCCCAAGGATCCATCAACATGGAGCTTCTTCATGCGTTTTATACCGATATGACTTACGTGGCAGTGCCACAAGTAGGTGGTACTATCATTACTATCTTTTGGCATGAACATGTGTATCACTACGATCGAGATTCAATAAACCATTCATTTTAGGTGTAAGACCATTGAAGGTATTATTCAAATAAACAGAGTAACCATTATTCTCCTTAAATGAATAACCGTATTGTGATAGACATAATCCAATCATGTCTATGCTCAACACAAACACCAATCTCGATGGTAGAAGTAGCGTACGATATTTGATTATATCAACATTGGAAACACTTCCAACACATATCATCAGCTCACCTTTAGCTAGTCTCCGTAGCTTTTATTTCGAGTTACTAACACTTAGCAACCGAACCGGTATCTAATACCCTGGTGCTACTAGGAGTACTAGTAAAGTACACATCAACACAATGTATATCCAATATACTACTATCGACTTTGCCAGCCTTCTCATCTACCAAGTATCTAGGGTAATTCTGCTCCAGTGGTTGTTCCCCTTATTACAGAAGCACTCAGTCTCGGGTTTGGGTTCAACCTTGGGTTTCTTCACTAGAGCAGCAGCTGAATTGCCGTTTCATGAAGTATCCCTTTGTTCCCTTTCCCTTCTTGAAACTAGTGGTTTCACCAACCATCAACAATTGATGCTCCTTCTTGATTTCTACTTTCGCGGTGTCAAACATCGCGAATATCTCAAGGATCATCATATATGTCCCTGATATATTATAGTTCATCACGAAGCTCTAGCAGCTTGGTGGTAATGACTTTGGAGAAACATCACTATCTCATCTGGAAGATCAACTCCCACTCGATTCAAATGATTTTTGTACTCAGACAATCTGAGCACAAGCTCAACAATTGAGCTTTTCTCCTTAGTTTGCAGGCTAAGAAAATCGTCGGAGGTCTTATACCTCTTGACGTGGACACGAGCCTGAAATCCCAATTTCAGTCCTTGGAACATCTCATATGTTCTGCGATGTTTCAAAAACGTCTTTGGTGCCTCAATTCTAAACCATTTAACTGAACTATCACGTAGTTATTAAAATGTGTATGTCAGATGTTCGCAACATCCACAGACAACGTTCGAGGTTCAGCACACTGAGCGGTGCATTAAGGACATAAGCCTTCTATGAAGCAATGAGGACAATCCTCAGTTTACGGACCTAGTCCGCATAATTGCTACTATCAACTTTCAACTAATTTTTCTCTAGGAACATAACTGAACAGTAGAACTGAAGCGTGAGCTACGACATAATTTGCAAAATCCTTTTGACTATGTTCAAGATAATTAAGTTCATCTTATGAACTCCCACTCAGATAGACATCCCTCTAGTCATCTAAGTGATTACATGATCCGAGTCAACTAGGCCGTGTCCGATCATCACGTGAGACGGACTAGCCAACGTCGGTGAACATCTTCATGTTGATCGTATCTTCTATACGACTCATGCTCGACCTTTCAGTCTTCTGTGTTCCGAGGCCATGTCTATACACATGCTAGGCTCGTCAAGTTAACCCTAAGTGTTTTGCGTGTGTAAAACTGTCTTACACCTGTTGTATGTGAACGTAAGGATCCATCACACCCGATCATCACGGCGTGCTTAGAAACGACGAACTGTAGCAACGGTGCACAGTTAGGGGAGAACACTTCTTGAAATTTTAATGAGGGATCATCTTATTTACTACCGTCATTCTAAGCAAATAAGATGTATAAATATGATAAACATCACATGCAATCAAATAGTGACATGATATGGCCAATATTATATTGCTCCTTTTGATCTCCATCTTCGGGGCTCCATGATCATCATCATCACCGGCATGACACCATGATCTCCATCATCGTGTCTTCATGAAGTTGTCACGTCATCTATTACTTCTACTACTACAGCTAACGGTTAGCAATAAAGTAAAGTAATTACATGACGTTTATGTTGACACGCAGGTCATAAATAAATAAAGACAACTCCTATGGCTCCTGCCGGTTGTCATACTCATCGAGATGCAAGTCGTGATTCCTATTACAAGAACATGATCAATCTCATACATCACATATATCGTTCATCACATCCTTTGGCCATATCACATCACATAGCATACCCTGCAAAAACAAGTTAGACGTCCTCTAATTGTTGTTTTCATGTTTTACGTGGCTGCTATGGGTTTCTAGCAAGAACATTTCTTACCTACGCAAAGACCACAACGTGATATGCCAATTGCTATTTACCCTTCATAAGGACCCTGTTCATCGAATCCGATCCGACTAAAGTGGGAGAGACAGACACCCGCCAGCCACCTAATGCAACTAGTGCATGTTTGTCGGTGGAACCGGTCTCACGTAAGAGTACGTGTAAGGTTGGTCCGGGCCGCTTCATCCCACAATACCGTCGAATCAAGATAAGACTAGTAACGGCAAGCATATTGAACAAAATCAACGCCCACAACTACTTTGTGTTCTACTCGTGCATAGAATCTACGCAATAGACCTAGCTCATGATGCCACTGTTGGGGAACGTAGCCGAAATTCAAAATTTTCCTATGTGTCACCAAGATCTATCTATAGAGAGACTAGCAACGAGGGAAGGAGAGTGCATCTACATACCCTTGTAGATCGCTAAGCGGAAGCGTTCAAGTGAACGGGGTTGATGGAGTCGTACTCGTCGTGATCCAAATCACCGATGATCCTAGCGCCAAACGGACGGCACCTCCGCGTTCAACACACGTACGGAACGGAGACGTCTCTCATGCCTTGATCCAGCAAGGAGGAGGGAGAGGTTGATGGAGATCCAGCAGCACGACGGCGTGGTGGAAGTAGCGGGATTCCAACAGGGCTTCGCTAAGCGCTGCGGGAGGAAGAAGATGTGTCATGGGAGGGAGAGGGAGGCGCCAGGCCCGTAGATTGGTTTGCTCCTCCTTTTCCCCACTATATAGAGAGCCAAGGGAGAGGGGGAGGCGCAGCCATTGCCCCTTCCTCCAAGGAAGGGTGCGGCCAAGGGTGGGGAGGAGTCCATCCTCCCCAAGGCACCTCGGAGGTGCCTTCCCCTTGTAGGACTCTCCCCTTTTTCTCTCTCTTGGCACATGGGCCTCTTGGGGCTGGTGCCCTTGGCCTATATAGGCCAAGGCACATCCCCTACAGCCCATGTGGCCCCCCGGGGCAGGTGGCCCCACCCGGTGGGCCCCCGGGACCCTTCCGGTGGTCCCGGTACAATACCGATGACCCCGAAACTTGTCCCGATGGCCGAAATAGCACTTCCTATATATAATTCTTTACCTCCGGACCATTCCGGAACTCCTCGTGACGTCCGGGATCTCATCCGGGACTCCGAACAACTTTCGGGTTACCGCATACTAATATCTCCTATAACCCTAATGTCACCGAACCTTAAGTGTGTAGACCCAACGGGTTCGGGAGACATGCAGACATGACCGAGACGTTCTCCAGTAAATAACCAACAGCGGGATCTGGATACCCATGATGGCTCCCACATGTTCCACGATGATCTCATCGGATGAACCACGATGTCAAGGACTTAATCAATCCGTATACAATTCCCTTTGTCTATCGGTATGTTACTTGCCCGAGATTCGATCGTCGGTATCCAATACCTTGTTCAATCTCGTTACCGGCAAGTCTCTTTACTCGTTCCGTAACACATCATCCCGTGATCAACTCCTTGGTCACATTGCGCATATGATGATGTCATACCGAGTGGGCCCAGAGATACCTCTCCGCTTACACGGAGTGACAAATCCCAGTCTCGATTCGTGCCAACCCAACAGATACTTTCGGAGATACCTGTAATGCACCTTTATAGTCACCCAGTTACGTTGGACGTTTGATACACCCAAAGCACTCCTACGGTATCCGGGAGTTGCACAATCTCATGGTCTAAGGAAATGATACTTGACATTGGAAAGCTTTAGCATACAACTACATCGATCTTGTGCTATGCTTAGGATTGGGTCTTGTCCATCACATCATTCTCCTAATGATGTGATCCCATTATCAACATCCAATGTCCATGGTTAGGAAACCGTAACCATCTATTGATCAACGAGCTAGTCAACTAGAGGCTTACTAGGGACATGGTGTTGTCTATGTATCCACACATGTATCTGAGTTTCCTATCAATACAATTATAGCATGGATAATAAACGATTATCATAAACAAGGAAATATAATAATAACTCAATTTATTATTGCCTCTAGCGCATATTTCCAACAGTTGTTTCCCACGTGGAGGGGAGTACGACTATACGAGGGTTTACTGGTTCGTCTACCGTCGCCGGAGAATAACAGCAGGTGTGGGTGAGTAGAGGGATGGCTAGGCCAGCAATGGGAGTACGGTGGGGTGGTGAGGCCTGCGCGACAGCAGAGTCGGCCGCGGGGAGGAGGGAGCAGGCAGTCCCACCGGCGCCTGTTTGAGTGGCTGGAGCAGGAAGAGCAGAGATTGAAGAAGCACGACGGCCGTTGGATGGCCATCCAACAGTCACTGCTTGTGCGTCAACCTTTTTTTTAGGAAAGCCTCAAATCTATGGAAAACAGCATACAACCCATTTGCTAATTCTTAAGGTTTTTTTGGAGCCCATATTATTTTTGTTAGCATTACAGCCCATATTGTGGCCACGGTTAAAAAACTATACGAAATTTTGCATATTTCGGTGCGGTCCAAACTGTTTTTAATCCCGAAATTTTGACTCACATTCAAACTGATTTTAAAAATAAATGTATATCAATATAAAATCCAACAAATTCTCCACGCATAAAAATTAATGTAATTTAAAATCTCGAAATGAAAAAAAAGATATTTGAAACTAATTGCCGGTTTGATGCGTTTTAAAAATGTACAACCCATTTCTCCTTACTGATGGGCCATTTTCTCGGCCAGCCAAATGAAAGCTCTCCTCGTCTTGAAAGATTTGCAGCCCAACAGGCCTGACAAAGCGACTTACTTGGCAAATCACAAAAAAACTGGGCTGTGGCCGTGGACCCAGCTATCAGTCCATTTGTTTTTTAGTCTATTTGGTGGGCTGGGTGAAACAATGATGTAGCATCTATGCAGCCCATTTAAATCCCATTTGTATTTTTCTCGAAAGCCGCGGACTTGTTAGGCTGGGTGAAAATATCATGATGGGCTAGACGGAGAAATGTTATAAAACATAAACACATGATTGCACGTCAGTAAAATCTTTGCAAGATTATGTACGCAACCACTAGGAGTTAACTTGCCAAGTTATATATAAACAATTATTATTATTATTTTGTAAGAACTTTCAACTTACGAAATAAAATATCATTTTAATTTGATGAGTTAATAGTACGTGGGGTATTATTATTTTTTAGGCTAGACATGGGACAATTGAGTTGGTTCTAGGGGAAAGTACGGGGAGAAAACTCAGTTTACATCGAAAAAGAAAGTGGGAGAAAATTCATAGACCTGCTGGGTCCACCTGAGGAGGGGAATATGTTGGGAGGAAGGAGATTCAAAGCACAGCAGCCGAGTGAACTAGTTTTTTTTACGGAAAAGTGAACTAGTTTACATACATAAGCAAATTGCCACTAAAAAAAGCAATCAGGTTAATGGGTTCTTAAAAGAAATACTTCGGACAAAACAGATAATTAATTACAACACATAGGCTAATGCATGAAACACTCACATGATAAAGGTGCTTATAAACAGATAAAGTACAACATCTAGACCTTCCTGGCACGCTTGATCATGACGCTGCGGCTGTCCGTGTACTCGTCGGTTACGGGAAGCAGACACGCCCTCATGTCCAAGATCTGCATGTACATGTCATAGCATGCGTATGCGCCCTTGGCCGCGTAGGTTATGTAGGCTAGATTCAGAGGTACCTCCCACGTGTTCAGGTCGTCTTCTTTCATGTTGGCGTATCATGGGTCGATGATGGTCTCAGCGAGGTCAATCACGGAGTCCTTCTCTTGCCCGTTGCTGATGATCTTGTATTGCTTCTGGATGTCGACAAGCTTGTTGCACCAGATGGCCGAATCTCGCGTTCTTCCTTCTCTCCACCATAGCGAAGCTGCAGTTGGAGCTGCCGATGAAACGGGCGAATGCTCCAGAACCTGGTGCAGCCATAGGACTGAAGCGAGGTAGAGCTTCACCGAGTCCGTATCGTTGGTGTACATCACATTCAACTTGGTGCAGCCATAGGACTGAACGGCGAACTCAAAGGGGAACTCCTTGCTGAAGTCCATATCCAGCAGGATCACCCCTCGGATCGCCATTGGAGTCTCTTCGAGTGAACAAGTGTGTAGGCGGCGGCAGCAGTTTGTTTTTCAGCTCTTGGGGAACTGGATTCAACAGTAAGCTGAGTGTGTACAGGCGACAACAGTTACTACCCCTCCCTCATCCGCTGCACGCCCGGCAGAAGATGCACCCTTGGCCACACGTCGGTTCACGAGCGGGTCTGTATTGGTACTGTAATAACAGGAGTTAGTGGTCACTTTACTTAAATTTAATTAGCTTTAATAGAAATTTATACTTAAAACAAGCAATGCATTCGCTCGTTCTATCAGTCCCACAGGATCAACATGCACAACAAATAGAATTATTATTCTCAGGACGCACACGATCATCACATTTGTCGCACTTTCACAAAAGATAATACTACCGAGTTTGAACTGTTTGTTATGGTTGTTGTCCTCTACATCATCATGTCATGTTTCCCAGCTTGCAAGATTCAGAACCAACAAATAAGATCCAAATAATAAGTACAACAAAGATGCCTACACATCTCATTGATTCCCAGCTTGCAAGATTCAGAACCAACAAATAAGATCCAAATAATAAGTACAACAAAGATGCCTACACATCTCACTGATTCCCAGCTTGCAAGATTCAGAACCAACCCATTAGAGCCTTTTGATAAAGTGAATATCGGGATTAAATCCATCTTGGCTAGCCATGTCATACAATCGAAGAACTTGGTGAATGCTCTTGACCGTCACAACATCTGTAGTTGAGTATTCCTGTTTGCACAGCATGTTTGCACAGCACAAACAAGGAGACAGGAGAGCATGATTTTGCTTTAATAGCAGCCTCCTTTAACTCAACCTCCAGCTCTACTTGGATGAGTTCTGCCTGGAGTTCCATGATTCAATTCATGCGCCTTTTTCTGCAGTTTACCTGAAATGAAGCAAAGATTGCATCATTCAGCTAGCAAGAAGTACTTGCTCTTGTGAGCTGGCAGGTTCTTCTTTAGTATTTGCACTAAAATTGAGGAACATTAAGGTTGGTTGTCCGGCTCATGTAAGGTGCAACTATAATTTTCTTATCCTTTTGTGCAGTTCCACTAAAATAAAGTGCCATTGTGGTGACAGTGACGGCTCCATCTTGCAAACGCTAATAAAATGTTGCACGAGATTACCAGCAGAACTTGACGGAGATTTTGGAAACTCCAATCACCATTTTGTGCAGTTCCACCAAAATTGAGAGATGTTGCCCACGTGACATTTTAGTTGAACTGCACAAGACACTCATTCCAAAAAAAGTGTTTTCTGCAGTTCACCAAAAGATCACAATAGCAACAAGGTGAAATGGATATCCCTATCTGCACAAAAAGATAGAAAGTAAACAGTTGCTGGTCAATAAGAATATACGAAACATATACAAAATGAAAAGAAACATCTTAATTATGTTCATGGCAATCACACAAGGACAATAGAAATTTTAAAATGTCAGCGATGCTTCATGTTACCAGAAGCATTACGATCAACAATGAGATTCCTCAAATATGGGATTACTTTAATGGTGGCATTGCTTGTTTACCAGACACAGTAAATCAACAACAGCTAAAGAGTTGGTTTAAGGGCATGGGACCGTGGGGACACCAGGACACTCAGCAACGTAAAGGAGCAACTTACTTATCATACTGGGGAAAACAGCAGGAGTGCCATTGTACTATGTGAGTGCAGCAAATCTAATCCTGGAGACCTTTTACTATGTGAGGGCAGCAAATCTAATCCTGGAGACCTTTTACTATGTGAGGGAAGCAAATCTAATCCTGAGACCTTTTACTATGTGAGGGCAGCAAATCTAATCTTGGTGACCTTTTACTATGTGATGGCAGCAAATCTAATCCTGGACATACTCTGTTGACTTGTCCACCAGCCGCCACTTTCTATCCTTTTTTCAACCAATAATAGATCTGTTCCTTATCCAGTTTGTACTACATTTTCCCATTATTTCTCTGTTCAACCAAGAGACCGGTTGGGTATCCGGTCTCTACCACTTTCACCATATTATTTCCTCTTTGAATCAAGTCCTAGATTCATGCTACAACTTTCCCCCTTTCTTCGTTGTTTGAACAAAGCCCTAGATTCGAATGCATGAAGTAGCTTTACCTCTAATAATACTAAAAATTTAGGTGGCTTTGGAAGAGCTGATGGGAGTAGAAAAAGATGCAAATGCAGACACGTGGGGAGCTGGGGCAGTAGAGCAAGGCCGCTTTCGAAGAACTTATACCTGAGGGTCGCCGGGATGTCGGCGGCGGCAGGTCGGATATGCGGACAATACGGCAGGGAGGAAGAAGGGTCGGAGGACCTCCCGAGTCGGCCATGTGTCGGAGAGAACGGCACGGGCAGAGGATCGGGCCCCTCCGGCAGCTGTGGGTTTCCTCCCTCGACGGTGATGACCGCGTGAACGATGCACCTTTTAGTCCTCTATACACACCGGCCGAAGGGATCCGACCGGATCTATGACCAGCGGTGAGCAGAGAGAAAATGTCGCTACCGCTGTCTTGTTTATATCTGGAGAGAATGAGAGAATGAAGAGAGCAACCCTAGTAAAGCAAGCGCTCAAGCCCCTGCGTCCATATATAGTGGAGTGATTATCTTTTTTCTCTCCACAACAAGCGTTTCAATTTGTGTACGTGGCATTAAAGAAAAGAAACTCTCTATTTAAGGTGACTACTGTACGGCTCCTACTTACTACTAGTAGTACTACAGTATTGTTCACTTGTGCTCCCCACCCCTCCATTCATTGAACAACGCCACGGGTGAATAAACATACAGTAAGTACTGTATTTATATAGAACGAACAAGCTTGAACTGTTTTCGCGTAGTTAAAAGTTGAGGGAGGGGCTTTTTCCGGGCAATACACGCGGCAGTTTTCGGGTAGGGCCAGAAGACTATTTTAATTATTTTTTAAAACTTCGAGATGTCCACATAGCATGGAGCCGACCCCAATGATTTTAAGCTTACAGGCACGGTACACGCTATCCTAGACTACTATACACATGAAACTGCCACACGAGCGTCCGGGCTGCGCTTGGCTCTTCGCCTCTTCGGGAAGTCGAACAATGATGGAATACTACTACACTGGAGGAGTACTACAGTACGCTTCATGCCATCTGACACCGATTGAACTGCTGCATGTCCACCGCGTGCGGGAGGGAGAGCGTGTTGCGAAAGCTTCTCCTAGTCTTTCCAGCCACCACGCTCATGGGCGAGGGAGGGATGCTCCTGCCTTTGTGTATATGACAGGTGGGCCCTACAGGTGTGTGGCCAACCTGTCATACAGCCAAAGGCATGTGCAGTTAAGTCCGCGAAGGAGAGGATAATCAAACTTCTCGTTGATGTACTAGTTGACGTGACACATCAAAGCACTGCACTCGATATATTTCAATAATTTGCGTGTGTGACTCCCAGATGCAGAGGCCGGGAGTCATCATCCTCCTTTTCGAGAAAAAATAGACGTGTGTGTGAGAGGACGAGTGCGTGAGTGCACCTCTTCTCTTCCTGTATAACGTACTACTAAAGTCAGAGTACAAGTTTTTGTGGGTGGCACGATGGTGCGTGCGAGAAGTCCCGAGAGATAGGTTTAATGCATTAATTGCAATGCATGCATGCATAAAGTACATGCGTTGGTCAATTTTCTCTTAATACTTGCATGCAATGATTTAATGCACCTTGGAATCTGAACATGTGTTGGGGACAAACAAATTGAGCCTTATAAAATGGAAAAACTAAAATTTTGAGATAAGCCCTATAAAATCGGAAAGGAGGGAGTACAAAAGGAAGTACTCCATCCGAGAATAGTGTCGCACTTCAAAACTAGAACCGTTAATAAATTTTGAGCTTGCGTCTCGTCACATTCCAAATTACTCCATGCTATATTGAATTGCAAACCTGTTCACACCGATCACAACCTAAACGGTTTCCCACTTAGGAGCGTATTAGTACTCGGTTATAAATACTAGTATGCCAAGATGACTGCACATTCCTCCTCAACTCCTCATCCACAAAAACAAACAAGTCATTCAGCATCCTTCCCTTGCGTCTGCCATGGCCAGCGTGAGTTTTGGGTCGAGAGATTGCCACCAGGGAGAGGCGAGCATGGAAGCGGAAGCACGAGAGATGTCCCGCCTCGCTGCGAGAGCAGCCGACATGTCCCGCCGCGCGGAAATAGCAGCTTAGAGGTCCCGCCGTGCCACTAAAGCAGCACGGAGGTCCCGCCGCACCGTCGATGCAGCAGACTGGTCCGGCCGCATCGCGGAAGCAGCAGAGATGTCCCGCCGTGCCACAAATGCAGTAGAGATGTCCCGCCGCGCCATGGCGGCCTGGGAAAAATTCTCGCGGGCACGCGACGACTGTTACAGGCGCATGCATGCGATCTTCCATAGCCAGATGGATCAGATCTCTCGCTCGGCGAGGTTGCAAGATGACATGGTAGCCTTGTTTGAACAGGCTACCGGCGTCATCCGGCAACTAAGGGAGGGCAATGAGAGGCTCCGGGCCGAGCGCGACCTGCTGAGGGAGAAGATCGTCTGAAGTGCAGACCTGCAGGAGGAGACTAGTGCCTTGTTGAAGAAACTTATGGACGAGAATGACATGCTCCGCAACGAGCACCAAAGGCTGGTGGAGGAATCCGTGGATGTTCTCAAGCAGCGTCTTGAGGACACGAAAGAGCACATTGCCGCTCGCCGCGGAGACTAGTTTCCTGGTTTATTTTGATGTAATAATCGGTTTAGGATGTGGATTGTGTCGTCGGTTGTGAAATGTTGGGTTCTAGCGCGGATGTTTGGCCTTTGTTGGCCTCTTGGGATGTTGCAATTTCAATCTGGTAGCTTTTAGTCCTTCGTGTTAGGCTGGAGTTGTGCTGGACTTCTTGTGAATTGTGGTGGTTTTCAGTAATGAAAATCGGAAGGGGCAAGCCCTTCTTTGATCAAAAAAAATTTAATCGTCCTTATATATTCATCAGTCTTGCTATAAGTCGCAGTAGATGCTATATAGGTCCGTCGGATCTTACATCAAGATCCGTGCTTTCAGATTTTCTTTTTTCTCTCTTAAATCTCAGTCGAGTGAGACATAGCCACGCCATTAAACAGAGGCTCGGGCGCCATTAATGGAGACCTTGGGAGAGAGGTGGACGGCAGATAGAGGTCAAAGGGCTCTCCTCCCGATAAGCACGCGCAGGGGTCTGATCGCACGCCTCTCGTACTCAAATAGCTACCCTGCACGTCACCTCCTAGCTAATAAAAAAGGGGACGCGTGGCGGCACGTAAATGGTACTAGTAAGTAGAACACCCACAGTTTCAATAATACTTGCGTTTCCGATTGTAACATGACAGCACTTCTTCCAAAATGACTTTGTTGATTGTTAATGTGTGCGCCTTCGCAAATCGGACTGCAAATTTACCACAGCATGTTGGTGCCATGTCATGGCACCAAGCCAAGTTTCATTATTTTCATGCGTATTTTGGATTTACAGGAATTAAAAAACTAAGTTTCTCAATGTTTCCAACCCAGCCACGACGCCCAGAATTTTGAATTTCATTCCCATTTCTTGCATGGAACCTAGAAATTTACCCGATGACACACATGTGATGTTTCAACCAACTTTGGTGCACTAGAACATGTCCTTGTATTTCAAATTTGAATTATGCACACAAAGGTGACACGTTCCCTCCCAGAACCACGAGCCTTCTTGAGAGAAGCTCCGATTTGCAAGAAGCTTATACCAAAATTTGTTCCTATTCAGCCAATTTTTTTACCACGGCATGGTACTACCATGACATGACACCATGCCAAGTTTCATGATTTTAAAACCAAGTTTCTCAATGTTATCGACCGAGCCACGATTCCCAAATGTTTGAATTTTATTCTCATTTTTTGCATGGGACCTACTCCCTCCTTCCATCTATATAGGGCCTAATGTGTTTTTCAAGACAGCCTTTGACTATTGACAAGATTAATAGCACATGAGATGTATACTATGCAAATTATATTATTGGAAGCTCCTTTGACATACAAAATTGAAGGTATGCTTTGTGTAAGTTGCATGTCATATATTATTGCTCTAACGTTTGGTCAAAGTTAGCCTCGAAAAACGCATTAGGACCTATATGCATGAGAGGAGTCGACTTCGAGAGAACGTGTTTGTTCGAGAGACACCGAGGAAGACTACTATATATCGATGGTGCATGTAGGCGGGAATTAAACTAAGGGATGGTCTTATTGGTTTCGGGGATATAGGGGAAGAGTGAGAGATGGGGGGTAGCTAGAAGGAGATTGTTAAGTGTGAGTGTGTGTTTTACCCACCTAGGCGGAAGTTATGTGCACAAAAGAGGAGAACGATTCGATGTGGCGTTAGGATTGAGGGTAATTAACTACGTATGGAGACATAGAGACCCTGAACGTGCATGTGTGAGAGGTATACATGTATATGTGGGATGTGTGTGTGTGCGCGCGCGCATGATCGAGATAAAAGAAAGAATACATAAGTCATAAGATCAACGACATGGGAGAGACGGATCAGTATGACAATATGCATGCATGTGAGAATGCATGGAAGAAGTCCCGACAATTGAGCATGTGTTTTTGTCTTTAAGAGATAGTGGCGTGGGCTGGAGCATGCATCTATGGCGAGCAGAGGGAGTGAGGCGCAACGATTGTGCAAAGAGACCAACCTATAAATGCATATGTATGGAGAGACATATATAGTGTGGGTGATAGGAAGCAAGACTCCGTGCGAGAAAGAAATGTTGATAGAGAAACTACAGATAGATACAGAGATCGAGATGCTAGCTAGAGGGACATCCGCTAGTTTGGGTGTTGGAGATGACCGTCGGGTGGTTCAAAGGGTGAAATTATATATGTGTGTGAGAGGGCACTTGACTGCATGTAGAGAGAAACATATGTAGTGTGCGTGATAGGAATCAAGAGTGAGGGCGAGAAAGAAGGTTGATGGAGAAACAGATAAATAGAAAGATAAAGATGCTAGCTAGTGTGCGTTAGAGATAGGAGTCGAGTGGATCAGAAGGCTGGGTTATGTGTGTGGTGTGAGAGAGATAGAGAGAGGGTGCGTGTGAGTCACATGCAAACAGATATTAGAGAGAAATGAGATCCAGATAGACGGAGTTTTGTGTCTGCGAGAGAGAAAGATATTTCACAACGAGAGTGATAGCTAGAGAGACATACGAGGGAACGCAAGATATCTCTAGGGAGAGAGGGTGTGTGTGAGCGACATACAAGAGAACAATGGAGAAATATGAGACCCTGGGAGACAGAGTTTGTGTTTGTGTGTGAGAAAGAGATATTGATGAGGAAGAGTCGTAGGTTCTCATATCTAAGGAGCGAAAGACATCTCTGTATGAGGGGTGTGCGAGTGGCACACATGGGAATAGTAGAGAGAAATGAGACCCCGGGAGACAAAGTTTTGTGTTTGTGTGAGAGAAAGAGATTCCACATGGAGAATCATAGTTAGAGACACATAGCAGGGAGCGAGATATACTTATAGAGAGATAGAGTGATGAAGGTCGAGGGAGAGAGTACCGTCAGTGTGTTACGAAGATAAAAGATCATTGTCGACATACAGGTAGCACGAGATACCTGAGAGACGATGAACGCGTATAGGTCCAGAGAGATAGTCCTATATAAGCATGAGTGATAGCTATATGAGACGAATATCTGGATTAAAGGGGATTCAAATATTTAAACTGGAGATCACGACATCGATAATATCATAACGCAAATTGGTGTATCAAACATGCATATTCATTTGAATTTGGGCACACGTGTAATGTTATATAGTTTATCAATATTGGTGATCCATAAATTCTTCAATTACAAAAAATGCATGGTTTATATGCAATTAATGTCTAAACGGGATTACACTATATGTTGCGTGTGTGAAACACATTATACATGTTTGAGAAGTAAAAATACCGCATGAAACACACATTAATTGGAGACAGTTAGCGAGGAATGCATACATTGGATTTCAACATAAAGTGGTTTCAAATATTTGAAAATCCAAATTGATGGATACAACCTTATGAATCTGAGATCATGCCATTTGTAAACAATATTTATGTATAAATGGTGTTGTGCTTTTGAAAGTATATATAAAAAAATGATGTATATAGAATGTAATTCCAATTGAAAATGGATCCCGCCCGAAAAAATAGAATACAAACGGGATTCAAATTGAGTTGGCACGGTAAACGTGCACTCTGCAAAATTTGAACAAAGCGGGGAAAGTCGCAGTAACCGCCCGGAACCAAAATCTGCGAGATGGAAATCACTGCTGCCTATCCCTGCCACGCAAAGCCTATATGTTGGATTTCTATAGGTTTCGATAGGGGTAGGTTTGTAATTTCACCCAAACGTGACGTAGCCGCCTCACCCGGATTCATACACGGTGGGCGCCAAAACACAGTGTGTCCTCGGCCAATATCGACTCCCTCCCCGATTCATATTCATACACGGTGGGCGCCAAAAACAAACTCTTGTCGGCAAATATTCGGTGTATGCGAGATTATCGTCCTATCCCCGACCGACTAGTGTTGCTGTGATGTAGTAGAAATTTGAAACGGGGGCTAAGTTTGTAAATTTCCTCGCATTTGAGAAAAGCGTGCCCTGAATACATGGTTCGCCCCCTTCCTCTCTACCTCCCTTTTCCCCATTTGTACTCCGTGGGCGCCAAAACACCCTCTCCACCCCACCCTCCTCCGTCCGCCACCGTCCGCCACCCCATCCACCGCCGTCCTCCTCCACCATGCCGGAGCTGATACCCCGACGCCGTTGTCCATTACAAGAGATCGACCTCTCTCATCCACGGCTTCGGACCGGGATCCTTGCATCCCGTCCTCTCGCTTCATCCCCGCCGTCGTCCACCTTGCCGGCGCCGCTCCTACGACCGTCTCGTCCACGGCGCCCCACCGCCACCGTCTACCCTCCTAGATCTGCTTCCATGCCGCCGACAGCCATCGCTACCACAGCACCGTCAAATTCTCAGTAGATGCCTACACGGCGCCACACCAGAGGCGGTACTCTTTCGTATCTGCTCAACTTATTTATCGCAGCAAGAAAATATATCGCCACTGCTTTACTCTGATTTCTTGTCTAGGTTGCGAAATTGCCTTTGTCCGGTTTGCACCTTCAGATCCGCCATGGCACACTCAACACCATACTCGCAATGCTTATGGTTTTCCCCTTTTATATTCCACACTAGTTAAATCACAGTAGACTAAATTTCAAAATTGGGTCAGTCGATTTTTCAGAGCTCGTCGGAGTTCGCCGGTGCGATCAAAGGGGCTCGGGTGGTTGTGGGGCCTCGCCGAACGAAGAAAACTCGACGTGGGGGGGGGTGGGGGGGGGGGGGGGGGGGGCGGAGGAAGACAGACGGTGGGGGCCGGTGGTCCGGCCGGCGGCCCGTGCGGTGTTCTGTATGGGAAGAATCAGAGACGAGGAAGAAGAATGGTTAAGAGACGTAGGATCTTCATCCAACCGCCTGAAATGGTCGAGAGACAGTTAGGAGTTGCATTCTTAATGCGCTCTGGTTCATCATATGTGGGCACTGCGCAACCAACATTTTATTATCCAAAATCTGCTTGCTCTTCTTTACCATGTTCCTCTTTCCTTCTTCTTTAATATGTACTCTCTCCGTTCCTAAATACAAGTCTTTGTATAAATTCCACCATGGACTAGATATGGAGAAAAATGAGTGAATCTACACTCTAAAATGTACCTGGATACATCTGTATGTGATCCATAGTGGAAATCTCTACCAAGACTTATATTTTGGAACGGAGGGAGTATGATAGTAGTACAATATGTTCCTTGTACTGAAGATGAGCAGGGACATTTGCAGTGTAGAGGTCTATACGGTCGGTTGTGATGGACACTTTGAGCCTCTTTGATTCGTAGGATCTTGTAAACATGGGAATAGGATTTGTAGTGGCCTGCCCACTTGAATCCTATAAGAATAGCAAGGAAATGCGGGGAGTTGTGTCGCCTTTGAGAGTTACATTGATATTAACAGTGTCGCACCTTCACTTGAAGAGAGCTGGTATCCGAAGCCTTTCTAGCCATACCGGCAATACTAGCACATATATTCCAGCAAGTTCCACTTTGCTGATTTTACTCTGATGCTTAAGGTTTTCCCGTTATATCTACACTATGATCTGTGTAGCTGCTTTGTGTCGCACTAGCAGCAGTCCACTCTTGAAGCTAAACACTGCAATGACTTACAAAATTGGCACCAAGGCATTGAGTGCCATTCTGGATGCAATGAAACTCATACGCTCCCCACCTGTTGATTCTTGTTCAGAATATCATCCTAATGACTATTCTAACCTCGAGGAGTCAAAGGCAGATGGCCTGTCCTGTTCACCCATCAAGGTGGTTGTTCTAATTTGGCAATGTTTTATTGATTGCGGGTATCTTGCATATGTTGTCTTGCATTTCTTCTACTTTGTTGCACCGCCATCTGCTTAGTTTACTCATCATATATGTCGAGATGCCATGCCCATCCATTATCAATACATATTCCATATGTCATCATACCATGTTTTCCACTCAAATGTTGTTCTTGTGCATCAGACATCAAAAAGGAAGAGGGTGATTGCCGAACCTAAAGGAGCACCAGCAAAGTCCTTGAAAAACGTGGTGGTGCTGGAGAAATCAAACAGCACCCCACTTATATTGGTTGTACAACCAGTGACACAAAACGTAGGACCGACTCCAGCAGACTGTACCCATACTTCACTGGCCACGCCACTAGCCCCACCACACAGGACCTGCACTCCAGCAAAAGGTATACCGATTTCATTTGCCATAGCACTAGATGTACCATAGAAAAATCTCACTCCTGCAAAAAGTACAGCAAGTGCACTAGCCGAAGACCTATCCCAACTGCAGAGACGGCCAATTCCTGCAGATTGGAACCCCATTCCATTTATTTATAGTTTAAAAAACAATGATTTCAATGTTGTTAGGGACTACGTGCATATATTCCCATCATGGGAAGATTATTGTGAAGACAAACACCATTTTCACATATTCCTGTCCAACTTACGTGTAAGTGCTATTATTCATGGTTATTATTTTCCTATTTTCTACTGATTGAACACATGAATGATTTGCATTACATCGTTGTAACTAGGCGAGGGTCAATCTTGATAGTCATGACGAGTAAAGCTTGCTTGTGCTTTTCAAGGAAGCATTGCAGCAGTATCGGTGTTACCTGAGGAAATCACACTTTGATGGCAAGTCTATAAATGAATTCCTGGTGAAGTCTCCTGTGCTAAATTTAGAAGACATTGAATGGAAAAACGTTGTTATGCACTGGTCTCGTTCCCAGGATGAGGTACTGTCTATGAAATCACATGATAATTTGAACTTCTACTTTTCCGCATGTGCCTTTTTGCAGGAAATTCCAGTTTGACAAGAACGACAGGATATCTCAAATATGCTGTCCGCTGCTTTGCTCTTATTAGTACCTGTTGTCCTGTATTACTGTACTTGCATACATACCTAGTTCATTATGTGACAGCAGTATGCATGATAGCTTGCTTATCAATTGTTCGCTCCAAATTATCTGATCTGTATGAATGGTTACATTAGTGTAGAATATATCCAATGCCAATGTTTCTTTAGCTCTGCATTGTTCTTGTAAGTACATGCTGTCCTTTATCAGTGTACTTATAATGATAGGTAGTTGTTCATGTACCATCACTCTGCAGCTTATTTTCCTTTGCCCTCCATTTTCTACATATCAGATCTATATTTACTCTTATCATAAGGTTGGTACTGAAGAAGTTTAGCTCTGCATTGCTCTTGGCTGTACCTTTTGCCTGTATCGCTGCACTTACATTTATAGCTACTTGGTTATATAGCATCACTCTTCATCTTATCTTAAATATTCTCTATTTTTTCGTATATTATCACATCTATATATACTCTTAACAAAATGTGAATAAAGGCACTGCTTTTGAAGAAGATTATGTGGTAAACTTCTTGAATTGCCCCCCATCAGCATGGACAAGGCCTTTATAGAGCCTGTCTTCACCAATAATGTAAGTTTGTCCATCTCAAACCTTCAAACTTTTTTGTATATATTTGGTTAGGCATGACTGCAACAGCTGTTTATTTTTAGTGTTTGCATCAAATTGCTTGTTTAAAGTTTATTATATGTAGTTCATAAACAAAAGTTCGTCCTTTCTCAATTTAAGCTTTCAGTTGTACAACCAAGTTCCTTCTTCATACCATGTAAATTAAACTATACAGAGCAAGTGATCTTCTTTTGCACTGCATGTATACTTCTGTTCTTCATCTATAATCCAGTGGTGTGGTGAACCTACCCACTACAGCACAATGTCATATTCTGCAATGTCTTAACTATGAAAAATGTCATATTATTCTACTATTATTTAAACCGTCTCTTTATTTGCCAAACTGAAATTGTATAAATTGACAGCACACTAACCATTGATACTTATGAGTTCTTGATCTGTAATCCAGTGGTGTCGTGAAGCTGCCAACTCCTTCACAATGTCATTTCCTGCCATGTCTTGACCTGAACAATACCATATTGTGTTAATGCAAATTTAAACTGTGTCACTTTATTCGTCAGTAAGAAATGTGATGAATTGTCAGCACTGATACTTTTATGTGCAAAACCTGTCATCTATCTGCTTGTTTATCTTTCAGAGTGAGGAAGATATAAGTGTTGAACAAGCGTAGTCTCATCATCTTGCTCAGCTGCTTGCGCTGCAGCTCCCCAGCAGGGCTAACCATTCTTGAACTCTATTGAAGTGTTGTCGGTTTTGTATATTATTTTGTCGGCGTGTTTATTTGCACTGGTGGCGATCTTTGATGCCCAGTGTATGTAATATGCTGTCTGCTTGTGCTTTATTATCATTGTGACGAACTTTGATGCCCAGTGGATGTAATATGTCATAATTTCTTTATTGTATAGTATAGGTTTTTTCTTATTCACGATGCTGCAGTTATTTTACTGTATATATATCCTGTCTTCGCAGTTAACCGGCCAAACCGTAAAATTACGGTACATAATCAGGCCGTCATGCAATCATGATGTAGGTTGGGCCTGAAACATGCCGATCAGCTCACGGGCCGGCACCAGCCCGAAATGAACCCCGGCCCATGATTGTGCGAATCAAATAACGGGCTTTTAACAGGCCGAAAAATTGTCTCGGTCCTTGTTTGGCCCAATCAGATATCGGCTGCGAGTAGGCCGGATGCAAACCGGGCCATAGTTAGGCCCAACTATATGACGGGCTTTTAACAGGCTGAAATTAATATAGGGCCGAAATGTTAAACGGGCCCTTAACAGGCCAAAACTAATATCAGGCCGAATTACTAAGTAGGCCTTTAGCAAGTGGGCCCAAAAGCATAGTGTCCAGTTAACGGGCCAAATCTGATATGGGCCATAATTAGGCCCAAAACCTCTTAAAGGGCCGGACCTGATCTGGGCCGTAATTTGGCCCAGAACATGGTAGGCTTTTAACGGGCCGGATCACATATGGGCCACTATTAGGCCCGGAGCGTGGCAGGCCATTAATAGACCGTATCAAATATGGGCCCGCATTTGGCCCAAAACATGGCAGCCAGTTAACGGGTCGGCCTACTAGGGTCCTCAAAATCTTGTGGGCCTACAGCTGGGCTGGCCCATTAATGTCGGCAAAATCTCGTGGGCCTTTAGCTGGGCCGGCCCATAATGATCCGCAAGAATTTTGTGGGCCTTTAACTGGGCCGGCCTATTTTGGCACACAAAAATCTTGTGGGCCTGTACCTGGGCCGGCCCATTATGGCCCGCGAAATCTTGTGGGCCTTTAGCTGGGCCAGCCCATTATGGTCCGCAAAATCTCGTGGGCCTTTAGCTGGGCCGGCCCATTATGGTCCGCAAAATCTTGTGGGCCTTTAGTGGGTCGGCCCATTTAAACTTGTTGGGTTGTGCCACGTGTCGACGTATCATAGGCGCCTTCTGTCCAGTGAGTGGATGACCTCTGTCTCGACGATGAGCCGACACGTGTTTCTTCTAACTAATGATGATTTTACACGTGGAAAATCCCCATTGGTCGGGGCTGTTAACGGGTTATCGGATCCAAAACCCGACCCGATAGCTTAACGGCGTTCCGTTACGGTGGATGCCACGTGTCGGTCACCCTTGACGAAAGCACTTCTGTGACGCGTGATTTATCGTCATGGAAGTGGACACTTCCGTGATGATAATTTTGGTAATGTCATGGAACACTTCTACGATAGCACAGGTATGGCTATCTTGATTCTGTCATAAATTTGTCATGGATGTACATGCATGACAAAAAAAGTGACCTACTGTGATAAACACGTATCATCACGGAAGTGTATTTTTTTATAGTGTTAGCTCCAATATGGATGTGCTTGCGAATGCAATTAAGCGTCTAAATAATTCAAATAAATATCCGTCACCAGTACTATATGAACGTAGTCAACCTATTATCACATGAACATCAATATTACACACAGATTTTTCTTTCTGCTATCAAAAGTATGAAAATAGCACTTGCATGTATGTGGTCATCACCTCAAAAGGGACAGCGAAGATGGAAACACAATTTCTTCAATCATTAAGTACATTAGCACCTAATCTTAACATATAAAATTTAGATTATTGCAACATAACAAAGTAGACCTACGGTTTCCTAACCATAGACTTATTAATAAACATACCACATGAAATAACATACCACATGCTATGAATAATTACAGTGCAATTTTTTCTTAATTACCGTATTAAGAGCTTCTCGCTTGTAAATACTAATGGACGCAGCTAACATCGATACAACATCTTCAACCTACTCTTCTAAAAAAATTGTATAAATGTTGTATCTGTCATCTGAAATTGTTTCTAACCTCTAAGCACTAACATCGCATAGCTAATGACGAGCTAAAAGACTAACAAATTACCACCGTGCATGCACACAAAAATCCATGTATTTCAAAGCTCATACCTTGATCTTCAACTTCGTAGTTCACTTCGCTACGCAAATCCTACACCTGAAGCTCTAAATGACTCCTCCAAGTGCTGAAATAATGCCTAAAACAACATAAAATACACACTTAGGAACTAATCAAACATAACAAAAACATCATGCATGTGAATGAAACCAACAAAAATGGATAGATCTTATCTTAATCAATCTTTTCTTCAACTTCACCATCTTCGAAAACCAACTCTAAATCAGCCAAAATCACAAGTGAAAGTGGCTACCAAGTATTTCCTTCTATGTATTCTTGTAGACTTAGAGAGAGCAGAGAGGCAGTGAAGGCAACTAGAGATATTCGAGAGAGAGTGTATGCGCAGCCAGTTGTTTGTATATAAAGAAGAGGAGCACTGTATTGTTGGCGGAACGAGCTAGAACTCACCTACCGCAGCCTCGGATTCCAGCATCGCGGTGTCTCATCACACGCAGCAACTACAACGCTTTTGGGTGTGCGGTAGGAAGCGGAAATCATGCAGGCGGGAATCTGATTCCAAATTACAAGGCATCGGTGTCACCTCCGCTGCATAAAGCCAAACAAAGCGGAAATCACGCTCTTGGGTGCTGTCACCTCAGCTGCAGCAGCAATTTTCGAGAGCATGGGAATGAGCGCCATCTGCCACGGTGTCAATGTCGGCTAGCGGTGCCGCCAGCTGTGGTGGGGGCCTGGCCCGCACCTCGCCTTTCGTGCATCTGCTTTTCTCGGCCTGTGAGTGACATGGGCAGCAGCGGTCGCCTTGCCAGGTGGTAGCATGGCCCACCAGGCCTGGCCCGTTACGTCCCGGCTGCTGCCGTTGTACCTAATCCGTTATACCCCGCGCGGGCGCCTCCTGTTGTGGCGGCAGGGCCCGCCGCCTCCTGGCGTGGTGGCAGGTGCCACGTGTCGCCTGTCGCCACGGCCTAGGGGGTCCTTTTTGTCAAATATATCCACGGGTAGTCCTTTTTGACAATTATGTTGGCCAGGGGGTCCTTTTGGACAAAAAATCGGAGGTGGAAGGCAGCGAGAAGGGCGGCGAGGAGAACGAGATTGACGTCGAGGAGTGGTGGATCGTCTTCCCCGACGACGGCACCGGCCCGGACCCAGCTCTTACCGAGGGTGGCCTGACGAGGAAGGATTGGCTCGACCTCCACTTCAGTCGTTGAATTTGAGTAGTTTTTAGTGTAGATTAGTTTAGGTTTACATTTATGTTGAATGTTCGGTTGTCAAGACTATTTATGTTGAACTTATGTTTAAATGCATGCAAATTTCATTGAAATTAGATTAAATTTATGCAAATTTATTGTGTTACTCCGCTAGGTTTAAGGGATTGGCTAGAATCGACCAAAATTTAGTGGAGTTTAAATACTCCACTAAAGTTTACTCGGCTGGATACTCCGCTATCTTTTAGAGATTGATCGGAAATGCCTTTACATGCTTGTGACCAGAGAAGCCTCACTCGCATGCAGTAGTACATTCACGTCTTTGAGTTCTCTTCGCTCAGTTTACATCTCATCACCAGCGTCACTCATACGTTCATACCATTTGCATTTCGGCCGGTAACGGTGCGAAGACGACGCACCGGCACACCGGCCACCGGGCACGTCGAGTGCTCATGCAGCCACTGGTCGATGCACTGCTGGTGAAACATGTGCAGGCACGCCGGCATCCGCTTCACCGCTTCCGCCTTCTCCACCTTCCCGAGGCAGATCACACACTCCAACCCATCGCTGCCTTCCGGCTGCTCGTATGCCGGGATGTGGGATGCCATACGCCGTCACCACCCGCGCGCCACCATGCACCGGTGGCTCCCAAGCAAGCGTGGGCATGTGACTCGGTGTCTGGTCCAGAAACTGTGGCAGAGCGCTGCCGCGGCTGCCGACGCTTCAGCGGGCGCGCGCGCACCGGCATGGCAAGCCGGCCCGCGCCACGGAGTGCCCCGGTGGCGGAGGCCAAGCACCAACGCAGCGCCGACCACTGGAAGAGGCTGCCACAGGCGGCCGTGTACAAGCAGGCCGTGAGGCTGACCGACAAGACGAGGTAGACGGAGGCCTCGACGATGGAGCCCTTACTGTGGGGCTCCCGCGCCAGCTGAACGAACGCGTAGACCATCATGGCCGTGGCGCCGATGCAGACGGTGTTGGTGATGGCCAGCAAGAGGCAATCCAACGCCATGGCATCTGGTCTCTTGATTGACCGTAGAACTAGCTAGCTATACCTACGTAGCTATCCTACGTAAACTAACGTAACAGCTTAGGTGTCTTTTTTCTGTTGGAGGAAATTAGGGGAGAGACCCCACCCAGTTGAAATTAAGGGCGGAGGGATTAGTACTTAGTTACGTAACAGTACGTAGGTTCTTTCGTAAGTGTAGCATTTTTGATAGGCCACTGCCTCCCTCTATACTGACTCAGTTTCTCAGGAATTTCGAAGTGTTTTGCGGGCTTAATCGCCTCGTCAAGTCTTCATCGCGCAAGAGTTCCAATGCGACAGGCGACGAAACAAGCAACGAGCCATTGAGCCAACCATAGGAGGAACCGCGAGACAACTAACCGAGCGGTTGTTGTATAGTACGGTTAAATGTGTATAGATATGTAATACTCCATATATTTGTAAATACATACTTCCTCCGTCCTTGCAAAAGTGTACTTCCAGCTTGTTGAAGGATCAAATTATTTTAAAGTTTGACCGAGTTTGTGCAAAAATATGTGAATGTTTGTGAAATCAAATAGGTATATGACGAAAATATGTTTTATCATGAATCTAATGCTACTAATTTAATGGCATAAATGTTGGTCTATTATTATATAAATACGGTCAAACATAAAATAATTTGACTTTCCAAACAAAGTTGGAAGTACATTTTTTAAAGATCGAAGGGAGTATCTTAATATGGTCGGCAGATTTCTACGGCGACCGTATACATTTAGAATGCTGCAACGGCTGTTTTGCATGCAACGCTGGGCCTTAAGTTACCTCCTTTATTTTTATATCCATACAAACAATTCACGTACGGTTGGTCAGCCAGTCTGTAGAGGGAGTGAAGATAATCCTAAGTCAAGTGCTTTCGGTCAATCCTAGGTTCCCAGTATATGCCGGTGAGATGCCATCCCCACTTGCACATCCATGAAATAAATAGATTGCAGGTTTTCCCCATGTTACATTGCCCTTTGGGTTTGGATTGTTGCGGTTTCCAAAAGACAATGTGCAGTTACATGCTTCTGACCAGAGAAGCCTCACTCAATAATTACTAACACTGATGTAGTACTTTCACGTCTTTGAGTTCTCTGCCCTCAGTTATCTCTAATCACCAGCGTCACCCATGCGGTCATACCATTTGGGCCGGCAACGGCACGAAGAGGTTGCACCGGCAGACCGGGCACGTCCAGTGCTCATGCAGCCACCGGTCGATGCACTGCTGGTGGAACATGTGTAGGCACACCGGCAGCCGCTTCACCGTGTCCCCTTTCTCCACCTCCCCGAGGCAGACCGCGCACTCCGATCCGCCACCACCCTCCGGTTGCTCGTATGCCGGGATGTCATACGCTGTCGCCACCCACGCGCCGCCATGCACCGGTGGCTCCCGGGCGAGCACGGGCATATGACTCGATGTCTGGTCCAGAAACTGCGGCAGAGCGCTGCCGCTGCCGCCGCCGCCGCTTCCGCGCCGTAGCCTGGCGCCCGCACACCGGCACGAAAGGCAGAGAAGCCGGCCCGCGCCACGGAGAGCCCCGGAGGCGGAGGCCAGGCATGGACGCACCGCCGACTGCGAGAAGGTGAAGCAGCACAAGACCGTGCACGTAACAGCGAAGAAGATGACGCAGAAGATGAGTAAGAACGAGGACTTGACGATGGAGCCCATGCTGTGGGGCCTCCGCACCTGGTCGATGAAAATGCTGACCATCACGGCCGTGCTGCCGATGCACACGATGTAGAACATGGCCAGCAAGAACGCGTTGACGAAGCAACCTATGGACATGGCCTCTCGTGTATTGAACTCTTGATTTGACCGTAGAACTGGCTAGCTAATTAAGCCATTCTCAGGAATTTCGAAGTCCTTGCGGGCTTAATAATCGCCTCGTGAAGTCTTCATTGCGCAAGAGTTCCAATGTGTATAGACGAAGCAAGCAACGAGCCAACGAGCCAACATATGAGGAACCGAGGAAGAGATAACTAATTTTTTTTAACACATTATTACAGACGCAAACGCTCATATATATATATATATATATATATATATATATATAGGCGAAGTATCAAGTGAAAACGCTTATTCAGTAAAAACTGAAAACTATCATCGTATGCCATCTGATTAAGGATGTACGGTGCACAGCAAAGGTGGGAATCCAACTAGCCACTTAATCACAGTTTTGCAGCTAACCCCCTGCACTTACGTCCTAGCTTAATAACGATTCAGCAGAAAGAAAGGAAAACGAATCGTGCTTTATCTGTGCCGCCATGGAGTCTAGACCTGCGCCGCCGCCGATCGCCAGGTGCCCTAGCTCTCCGACGACAACCCCGTCCAACAACACTAGCCCTCCACCGGCCTCGACCGTGATCCCCTGCCCTCTGCCAGCCTTGTCCGTGATCCCACGCCCTCCGCCGGCCATGGCCGTGAGCCATTGCTCTATGCCGGTTGCGACTCGCCTTCCAGAGCATGCATCACTACCGCTCGTTATAAGCAATGGTGTCACCGATCCTCTGTCCCCTGCCATTAACCTGCCTCCTACACAGGTAAGCAATATAATTTTTTTGATGATTATTTTTCTTCCTCCATTGATACAAACTGTTGACGCCAATGCCATGGTTGTTTCTTTTAGCTTGGTGGTGATTTGATTTTGCAAACCCATAATTGCAATGAGGGCGGCCGCCATGATATGGAAATGCATCCTCCCCCAATCAATATGGATAGCTTCAGCACACCAAAAAAAAGAGCTATGGACGTCCCAATTTGTGTGAGTAACATTATCACCACAACTTGGTTCAAATTCCACTAACAAATAGTAACTTATATGACTAATGTGTTTTGTAATGTTTAGATTTCATCATGCACACCCATATGCGATGAGAACTTAAAGCCAACTGTAGGAATGACATTCGACAGTATGGAAGCAGTCGGGGAGTTTTACAAGGCTTATGCACACAACGTTGGGTTTTCAGTTCGAATTGGACAGAACAAGACGAAAGATAATGTGATAGTCTGGAGGCGTTTCCTTTGTGCATAATCAGGATTCCGAACAAAGAAGGAGGATGAACCCAAGATGGATTTGAATAGAGAGAAGAAAAGAACACATGCAAGAAAGATCACTAGATGTGGTTGTGAAGCCATGATAACTGTGAAGCATATGAAGGATGGCAAATACTCAGTATCATTTTTTCATGAAGAACACACCCATGAGTTTGTCACTCCTAGGAAGCAACATTTAATCAAATCTAACAGAAAAGTCACTGAACAGAACAGGGGATGTTGTCTTGTGAGGTGAAAAATAGACAGTCAGTCAATAGTGCAATTGCTGATGGCATGGACCATCTAATTAATCAAATGCACCCATCTGAGAGTGAGAGGCCCCTCTATCCTGAATTCGTCGCAGACAATACCGCGGAAATTTGAGCTCATCATAGACACAAACAAGACATATTTCTAGAACCAATTCACATTCATGTAGTAAATCTACAATTTGAGTATGTACAGAAATACCAAAAGACCAAAGATTTCTTGTATAACCACACCTATTCAAATATTTTCTGTACATCTACTTTCATTCAGATGCAGCAAAACAACAAGGATTTCTCTGTACTATACATCACATTCATTTAGTTACAGCAAAACACCATTCATCATTCAGATACAGAAACAACAGCTTTGAAGGGCAAGCCGCCGGGAAGGCTGGGCCGCTGATGAAGGCTGGGCTGCCGAGGTCGCCGTTCACCCCTCGCATGGGCCAGTACCAGTTCGCCTGGGGGCAACGCCAGGAAGGCTGGGCCCCCGAGATCGCCGTGGCACGGGACCATCACGGTGGCCGTCAGGTCGCCGTTGCGTGGGGCTACCGCCGCCGCCTCCAGCGCGTGTAGGCACTGCCGATTAGCGGTCGCGCCGGGGCCGCGGGCTCCGAGTCGCCGTCGACAAAGGAGCGGCGCTGCAGTCTGTCGCCGTTGAATTGCCGCCGCCTCCATGTCTCTCTCGCACGGATTGATTTGTGTTTTTTTTTTGAATCGTTACCAGGCTAGGACGTAAGTGCAGGGGGTTAGCTGTAAAGCTGTGACTAAGTGGCTAGTTAGATTCCCACATTTGTTGTGCACCGTACATCTTTGATCAGATGGCGTACGACAATAGTTTTCAGTTTTTACTGAATAGGGGTTTTCACTTGATACTTCGCCTATATATATATATATATATACACACACACACACACACACACTTACTTTTATGAATGCACACACAAACACCCTGCCTTTATGAACACCTTCGAGAGACTGAGCCGGCATATCATCTTGAGATTTTACGAAGTCATCGTAGACGACTCGCAGTCGACGGGAACATCTTCTTCCACTGAAAATGCATCGCCGAAAATTCTAAAATAAATTCAAGATAAATGCGAGTACCGGGACTTGAAACCTGGCGGGGATACCACTTTTTATTTAGCCATCCAATCATAGGTTGATTTGCAGAAAAAGATAACGAAGCGGTTGTTATTGTATCGTCTAATTAAATTATTTTAATACATATGTATATAAAAATATTCCATATATACGTACTCCCTTCTAAAGAACTATAAAAGCGTGATCTAAACTCTCTTATATTTCTTACAAAGGAAGTACATGTGTTAGATTTCTTATAATACGGCCGTATACATTTAGAATGTAGTGCAGAGGCTGTTTTGCTTACAACGCTGGGAGCCTGGGACCTTAGCTTACCCTTCGTTTTCATTCCAATATATAATCTCATTGAAATCATCAAAAACTATCCATGGAGGGATCGAAGAGTCAAGTGCTTTCGGCCACCTCTAGGTTTTTCGTATATGCCGGTGCCATCCCCTCTAGGTTCTAGTTTTTTTTTTTTGGAAAAGGAGGTCAAAATGCCCGGTCTCTCCATCAATTGATATATGCATTCATTTTATTAATTACTAGATAATTATCCGTGCATCACAATGGAGACATTGCCAATACATTTTAGAAGCATTGCCAACTTTTTCTTCTACACTACTATCTACACTACTATTAATTTACACTTCTATAAAGGTTAATTTTTTGTGCTGGAATTTCAGAGGGCTAAATGACCCGGACAGACGTGCGACTGTGCACGAGACGATCGCCTCCACCTCATGACACATCGTCTGCCTTCAGGAGTCCAAGATGGAAAGCATCGACCAATACGTCGCCTCCTACCTTGGTGGTAATAGACTCCGTAGCTTTGCTCAGCGTCCGGCCACTGGATCCAGAGGGGGCCTCCTCATGCTCTGGGATGATAGTGTCGTTCGCATATCCGATGTCCACATCACTGAGTTCTGCCTTTCCGCAACGGTCAACGTCATTCATTCCGATACCCCTTTCAAGATCACTAGTGTCTATGGTCCAACGGCATCCAACAGAAAGGATTATTTCTTCAGTGAGTTGATCGCTCAAAAACCCATCAATGGCACTAAATGGATTGTCATGGGCGACTTCAACCAGATTTACCGAGCACGAGATAAAAATAACAGGAACATCAATCGCAGCCGCCTCAACCGCTTCCGTGCTACACTAGACACTTGTGAACTAAAAGAGATCCACCTCCAGAACAGACGCTTCACTTGGAGTAACGAGCGTCAAAACCCTACTCTGTGCAAGCTGGACTCGGTTTTCTGCAACGCCGACTGGGACATGCATTTTGATTCTCATGTGCTTCACGCCATTTCTTCTTCGCTATCAGACCATTGCCCCCTTCTCCTTGCTGATGACAGGGGACCAAAGCGACCAAGATGCTTCAGATTTGAGAATTTCTGGTCCTGTATCCTAGTATTTTTTGACACCGTGTCCAAGGCTTGGGAGGAGCCGTGTGTCCACACGGAGCCATACCAACGGCTTTTCCATAAGCTCAAGCAAACGGGGCGTCATTTGTCTAAATGGAGTAACAGACTCTTCTCCAAGGCAAAGTTGCATCTTCATGCGGCCCTCCTCGTCATCCTTCGTCTTGACGTTGCCCAAGAGATGCGCGTCCTTTCGGTGGGAGAAAGGGAACTTCGGGCTCGACTCAAGCGTCGTGTCGTCAGCCTGGCAGCGGTTGAGAGGGCGCGCAAAAAGCAATGTGCTCGCATTGCTAACATCAAGGAGGGAGACGCCAATACCAAATTTTTCCACCTCAGGGTCAACTCAAGGCGAAGAAAGAATCACATCCACAGGCTCAAGAAGAATTCTGGATGGATCACGGGCCATGAGGAAAAAGAGGAAATTATCCATGACCACTTTGCGAGCAGTCTGGGAGGGGGACAACCCAGATCGATGGATCTAAACTGGGAGAACCTGAACCTTAGGGTGGTTGACCTCACTGGCATTGACGACAACATCACTAAAGACGAGGTCAAAGCGGCCATTGATCTTATGCCGGGCGACAAGGCCCCGGGACCGGATGGATTCACGGGAAGCTTCTTCAAGAAATGTTGGCACATTATCAAAGTTGATGTAATGAGAGTCATTCACCAGTTCAGTAGCCTCCAAACGACAAATCTTCACTAGCTCAACTCGGCCAACATTGTGCTCATACCAAAGAAGGATGGGGCGGAGGAGATCGGGGATTTCCGCCCCATTAGCCTCATCCATGCTATTGCTAAAATCATCGCCAAGGTGTTGGCGTCCCGCCTTTTCCCTTTCATGAACAACCTTGTCTCCACTGCGCAGAGTGCTTTCATCAAGAAACGAAGCATCCATGACAACTTCATGTACGTGAGAAACCTCGCGCGACGCCTACACAGAAACAAAACTCCATCCTTGCTCTTCAAGTTGGATATCCGGAAGGCCTTTGACTCGGTACGATGGGAGTACATCCTTGACCTACTCCGTCGGTTGGGATTTCCGTACCGCTTTCGGGATTGGGTGGCAGCCCTCTTATGCACGTCCTCTTCGCGCGTCCTCCTCAATGGTATTGCCGGGGCCGCCATCTGCCATGGTCGAGGGCTCAGACAAGGGGACCCCCTTTCACCCCTACTCTTTGTCCTCGCGATCGACCCCTTGCAGCAGCTCCTCGACATTGCCACAAGTCACAACCTGCTGTAGAAAATCCGAGGGCGTGGATCTACTGTTCGTACCTCCCTGTATGCCGACGATGCATCGATCTTCATCTCCCCCTCACGGGAAGACGTGGCCAACCTTGCGGCCATCCTTAGTGCCTTTGGAGGGGTCACCGGTCTGTCCACCAACTTTCAGAAGAGCTCTGTTGTCGCAATTCGCTGTGGCAACCTAAACCTTGACGACATACTCCACAGTCTGCCCGCCTCACGAACTTCTTTCCCATTGAAGTACCTGGGACTCCCATTATCGATCTGGCAGCTGAAAAGGGTGGACTTCCAACACCTTGAGGATAAGGTGGCTGCGAGGCTTCCTCCATGACAAGGGAGAAACATCACCACAATAGGCCGGGCGGCCTTGGTCAAATCGGTCCTCACTTCACAAGTCGTCTACCACATCACATCCCTGAACATTCCCGCCGGCGTGCTACACAATGTCAATAGAATTGAGCGTGCTTTCCTGTGGTCAGCTCAGAGTCAAACTTCAGGTGCAAAATGCAAGGTCAACTGGGAGACTGTTTGCCACCCTACGCATCTCGGCGGGCTTGGAGTGCTGCAATTGGGGAAATTTGCAAGAGCTCTAAGGTTGAGATGGCCGTGGGTGGAGTGGAAGGACCCGACTAGACTATGGGTGGGATTAGGAAACCCGTGCTCTGAGGTGGATATGGACCTCTTCTACGCCTCCACCGTCATTACCGTGGAAAATGGAGGGAAGACGCCCTTCTGGGAGGCACCATGGATGAGAGGGAAAAAACCCAAGGATATCGCCCCCCTCATCTTCACAGCCTCCAAGCGAAGGAAGTGTGTGGTGAGGGATGCTCTGCGAGACAATGCTTGGGTGCACAAGATCGATCCTTCCATCAACCTAACGATCAACCACATTGTGGAGTTTGTGGACCTTTGGGTCCACTTGGAGCAATTCCAGCTTTCACCGGACATTGATGACGACATATCCTAGAAATTTGAGGCCAACGGTGAGTATTCGGCGGCCTCTGCTTATAGGATCGAGTTCTTGGGCTCCACGACGACAACCATGAACAAGACTATTTGGAAGGTTTGGGCACCTCCCAAGGTCAAGTTCTTCTCTTGGCTAGCAATTCAAAACAGGATATGGACGGCGGATAGATTGGAGAAGCGAGGTTGGGAGAATTGCGGCCTATGCACCCTCTGCAGAAGGGCAAACGAGACGTCCGCGCACCTCTTCTTTCGGTGCAGATTCACCTTGCGCGTATGGAGATTGGTAAAGGAGTGGCTTGGCCTAGGGGCTCTCGAGATCCATCAATGGCAGGCGGAGCGCAGCATCAAGCATTGGTGGACAAACATGTCGAAGCCCAATACGGCGAACCGGAAGGCCATGGCTTCCCTTACTATGCTTGTCGGTTGGGTCATCTGGAATGAGAGGAACGCTAGAGTTTTTAGGAAGAAATCAACGCCCCCCTTCTACATTCTAAAACTAATCCAAGATGAAGCCAAACTTTGGGTCACGTCAGGAGGTAGGCACCTGAGCATTATCATGCCGCGAGAGTAGTTGTTATTTTCCCTTTTATTGACGGATGGGCTATGTTGTGGAGCCACTAATTTGTACTCTAAAACTCTCCTCCTTTATTAATGAATGAGGCAAGTCTTTTGCCTCTGTTTCAAAAAAAAAACACTTCTACACTATTATTAAAAGAGCAAACATGAATTCCCCTACAACCACACCATAAAATGTACACAGGATAACCTGCACCCCACGATCAATTACATCTAATAAAATCTAACAGCACAGATTAATTCAGCGGTCTGCCATCCGATTGGATGGCTCAGATTCAATGTTCTGCCACCCACGTCTGCCCCGCACACGTTCAGCCCTTGACCCACGTCTGCCCCGCACACGTTCAGCCCTTGACCCACGTCTGCCCCGCACACGCTCTGCCCTTCAGATCGATCGGCATCATGATTTTTTTTTCTCGCTCAACACCGCCGCACCTCCATACGTCGCCCAGCCCTAGCTCCGGTGGCTGCGCCGCCCATGACGCCGACGAATTCTACTGGGATGTCGCGGACGAGCGAGGTTGAGTTCCAGGCCATCGAGGCCACCTACGCTGTCGAGCACCCCAAGCCGCCTGCCCACGACACCAGCGGCGGCAACGCCCAACAGACGCCCAACACCTGGTCCCAACAGTCGGCGGTGCTACCTCGCCGTCATGGATCCTAGCCAAGGTAGAGCTCCCCTCTTCTTGTTTCCCATATCCCCTTTCTTTCAAAATTCTGAACTCAAACATACAGATCCACCGACGTTGCGCTCGTTCATGGATATTGCATCCTTGCACCAGCATTAACAAGACGTCTATAATCCATCTACCTGCATGCTTAGGCTAGCCCTTGTGTGCATCCATGTTGCGGTATGCTTCCAATCGGTTAAGAGGAAATCCATCTTGTACAATGCATACCTGTTGGGAAGCATAAAGCACTCTGGTGAATCACTTTGGGAATTAATGGTTGTGCCAAAAATTGGTACCAGATCATAGGTTGTTCTTCCATTATTTTCAAAAAAGCAAGTACAAGATCATGGTGTTACTGAAGTGAGAAGATAATTGATCTATAATCCAGTTGTGTCAAGCCTGCATCAATGGTGTTTGCAATGATCAAATATCCCCCTCTTTTGTAGTATTGACAAAAACCGTGCCAATGTTGCTACAGTTTCATCACCAAAAATGAGAACCCGGTTTTGGTAAATTAATTTGTGCAATAATATGTTCATTACTGATCCTGAACGAGGAGTAAACAGATTAGTTTCTAAAGCTTCTCTGTTGGGATGCGTAGGCCAGAAGGACAGCTAGAGTCGCTGCCGTCGCTTATGGAGCTCCACACCATTGCCCAGTTGTACAATAACATGCGCAATCTTCTCCATTCAAGACTAAATGCAACTGGTGAACTCTTCGCCAAACAAGATATGAGGATCAGGCATATAGGCCCCATAAGGTAGCTATATAGTAATTCATGTGTAGTAGTGTGGATTATGGTCACATTTTGTCTAGGACTGCAGATATCTATGTCAATAAAAATGGATATTCTGCATATTCTTCTGAATTTTTTTTGAGAACTATTCTTCTGAATTTTTAGTAAGGGTTTCATGTATAAGGTATGCAGTACTTCTGACTTAAAGAATTGATCAATTCTTCACATGCAGGAACGTGGAGAGATGGATTTGGTGGATTGTAGCCACAAGGTGAGTGGCTTGATCCTTAATTAATCCAGTTAAATTTCATAGATTATTGATTAGTTTCTTAGCAAGAAGGGGAGCCTTGGCGCAGTGGTAAAGCTGCTGCCTTGTGACCATGAGGTCACGGGTTCAAGTCCTGGAAACAGCCTCTTACAGAAATGTAGGGAAAGGCTGCATACAATAGACCCAAAGTGGTCGGACCCTTCCCCAGACCTTGCGCAAGCGGGAGCTACATGCACTGGGGCTGCCCTTTATTGATTAGTTTCTTAGCAAGCAAATTTCTATACATCAGATTGGAGGGATACTGCTGTAGTATGTGGGAGAAAGGATCAAGTCAGAATTAATCCTGATGGTTAATACAGAGATGAGAATTCATTTCATAACATTAATATATTATTGACTTGTGCAAATTGCAAAATAATCAATCAGTACACTAAGGAAAGCTGGAGCTGAGCCGTGAGAATCAATTAGAGAGATAAAATGTGAGAACATGCAATGGCCATATATTACTGGCTCCTACACATCTTCGCGGAGGCTGGTGAGCTGGCTGGGAGGTGGCCGTATCTCACTGGCTCCTGCACATCTCCACGGCTCAGCTGTACCTTTCCTTTGTGTGCTCAAGCTCAGAGCATTTTGAAGCGATCTATTAGCTCATTCCACAAGCAACAGAGAGAAGGAAGCAACAATTGATTTGCTCATACCAGTGGAGGCATCGAACTGTGCCCAGATATTCTTGTGCACCCACGCCCGCTCCTTGTTAGCTTGTTGCGGGCCTCCGCGCCCGCCTCGCGCTGGGTCACCCGTGAATACGCCGAGCTCGAGCGCCTCCTTGGGCACTTCGGCAAACGGATTCGAAGAATGGCTTGGAAGAGCAGGGGCGTGGAAGTCTCGCGCATCCGACGGAGCCTAACGCTGGGATGCTCGCGAGCATGCCGAGCTAGGGGACCTCCTCGCCCACTTGGGCGACCGGATTCGACGAAAAGGGGATGCGAACTTCTTGCTGGCGGTGGGGACGAAGGGGAGGGGTGGGGTGGAGAGAGGGAGCTGGCGACCAAGGAAGAATGGGGAACGACGGGGAGAAATGTGAGGGGCGGTGGGAAGGTAGGTGACGGTGTGAGGGGGCGGCTCCTCTGTCGTATCTTTTTTTTTATCTATGTTTTCTATTTTCTCCGTTCTAAATTACTTGTCTTGGATTTGTCTAGATACAGGTGTATCTAGACTCATTCTAGTGCTAGATACATCCATATCTAGACAAATCTAAAACAAGTAATTCCAAACAGAGGGAGTAAAATTTAATACATGAATATATTTGTCATTTTTTCAATCGAGACTCAATTCATTCTTTTTATTTCTCTAAAAACAATCCAATATTTTCTATCTCTCTAAAAAATCAATTCTTCTAATAAATATCTCCTTTGTACGTTAATACTTGACATTTTTGTAGTTTAGTTTACAAAGGGCGTAGTACATAATGTTTTTTTTAAATATGTAAAAAAATATAATCTATTTATGTGATTGTGATTTTTTTGTGAAAACATGTCAGTGGACCATATATTACACTATGTAATCGTGAATTTTTTGTGAAAACATGTCTGTGGACCGTATATTACATGTGCGCTCTCATTGTTGGGCATGCGACATATTTCAATGGCTTGGTAAGAAAACCCACTAAAAGGTTAAGATTTAAAATAGGTTTTTAAAAAAATTATGATACGTGCGTTGCACGTGCATACTTACTAGTACTGATAAATCACTATTTTTCTTCTTCTTCTTCATATCCACAGATTGAATTAGGGAAAACATTGTCATTAGAGCACTCTGAATTGACAACACTTTTTTTAATTCTTATGTAGTTTCCATTCCATTGTAAGTTACAAGAGTAGGGTGTATTATTTTACATGACAGAGCCAATTTATCGCAGATGCAGCAATACTCATAGCTGATGTAGCTAAGAGTATCTCCAACCGCACCCCCAACAAGCCCCTTTTTTGTCGTCGGTGCCGAAAATTCGACCCAGCCGCGCTCCCAGAAATCCATTTTTCGCCGTCTCGGACCGATTTTGACACCAGCAGAACCAGACCGAACCCGACGCGTGAGGGCGCCGGGGAAACAATTTTTTGATGCGAACGGGAATGGGCCCGCCGAGTCAGCGACTCGCCGCCTCCGTTGTCCTCATTGCCTCGGTTCCCGCGAGCATCAATGCCAAGGCTGCCACGCAGGTCAGCCTTCCATTGATGCCTTACGGGCGGCACAGTGAAGGCGGCCGCAATGCGCATCCGCCCGCTCCCGCCACGCGGCACCCAGCGGGCAGCTTCTCACCGCCCATCTTCGGCTATAAAAGCCGACCTCCCCGTCGGTGAACGCCACAGTTGCCATTCTCGCCACATCTCCCACTCTTCCCCCCGCCGACGAGCAATGGCTGAGCGTTACCCAGGCGACGCCGCAGCGGCGAACGGCTTCGGCCAACACCATCTGCGCGAGGACGAGATGCGCCTCCTCTACGAGGCCGACTACACGGCGCCCCCGGACATGCGGGTGCCGGGCTCGTGGAGGGTGAACGCCGGCGGCGTCCCGGTGCCCACCGACGCGAAACGGCGCGCCGAGATAGCGCGCATCCGGTCGTCGCTGACGGAGGAGCAGCGGAATGAGCCGAGGTACGCCGCCGACAACCACACGCTGTGGACAATGTACTTCGACCGCCGCCACATAGACCAGGTCGCCTCCGCAAATGGCGCCCTGCCCCGCGGCCGCCTCAACGCCGACGGGCGGCGCGAATGGTGGGGCGTTCCCGGCCGCACCCACGAGGCCGTCCTCAAGCACATCGAGGCTGACAACACGCCGCGCTTGGAGTACCCGCCACTCCCGTCCTTCTCTCGCCGCCGCGGTAGTTCCTGGACGCCGCGTCGAATGGAGACGGCGACCTCCTCCTCGTCGGGCTCGGGCTATCTTTCCTTCGGTTCACCAGCGCTCTACCCAGTCAAGCCGGAGCCGCAAGAGACACCGCTTGGGCGCCGCACCCGAAGTGGTGCCCTTGTCTTCAACAAGGGCGGCCGCCCCTCCCCTCGTTCCTACCGCCTCGTCCGGCTGAAGACCGAGTCGGGGTTGCTCCCCATGAAGGAGCACGAGGCCATGGCCGCCAACGACGAGATCGCCCTCAAGTGGGCGAAGGAGGACTACTTCGCGAGCAGGTGGAGCGCCGGCGCCGGGCCTATGCGGAGATCAAAGCTCGGCGCCGCGGCCGCTATGAGGGCGGCGTTGTCGTCCTCAGCAACAACGACGAGGTCGAGCCCGGGCCGACCAACCCCCCGCGCGTCGGCGACCCTGGGCAGGGGTGCAGCAGTGACGGTGGTACGCAGGGTGGGGGCGGCGGCGACTACACCCGGTTCTACAGGCTCCTCGGCATGTAGAAGGCGGACGGCAATGGCGACGTAGTAGGGCTAGGCGTAGTGGCCGTTTTTATGTAGTTTTAAATCATGTTTTTGTTTTTGTACAAATTTGAATGAAAATCGCCGAGTTTGGCCGAATTTTGTGTCGTTTTTGGACTTTTGAGGGCGATCTGGAGACGACGGCTGGGAACACGTTCGCTCCCACGCCGAAAGTTCACGCCGGTTCGGCCCCAGAAAGCGTTTTTTCGACGTCCTGGGAGGCCGAACGGTTGGAGATGCTCTAATCTTGCATAACATCTCACATCCTCATAACTAAGATCATTACACCACATATTCTGCAAGTAACTAAGGCCAAGAATGCAGCCTGGTTACCTGCGGTGAGCTGCTAGTGCTCCTAGTAAGTTACAGATGTGATCGCCCTGACCTTTATCAAATAACGAACAGCTCAAGATCGTAATCTATAGGTATGCAGTGATCATAAAAACAATCTGGGCAAGTCTAGCATTGATATTTATGCATGTATTTAGTCTAGCAATTTTGAAACAAAAATAGTCCAGCAAAACAGCAAGGTCTATTTTAATTCTACTAGTAAGCTTGCACGTGCAACCCACCCACGTAATCAACATATTATTTTCATAGCCTAAATAAGCACCTCAGCGGCAATGTTTTCAAGCATTGAGGGACGTCTATTTTTTATAGACGCACCTGATATCATGGAGAAAAAATGTTGGTTTGTATTTTGCTGAAACACACAAAATCTTCATTATAGTGTTGTGGAAGGGTTCTAACACCAGAAAAATCAAACCAACAAAAAGTAACATGAAAAAATCAGTCTTACAAGGATACAAACCCAAACTACACCAGATTGCAATGACAGCTGGGGGCGAGTAGTAAGGGGGCACACTCTTAGGCTGAATTCAAAACCCAGCCACCCACGTTTGCTATAATTAGCCGCAATGGATGACACAAATATGAGCTTCCATTAATCATATGGGTTGTTCAAATTAGCAACTCCAAAGCCTTTAGAAATCCTCAGAATGCATGAGCTCCTCTAAAAAACCTCATGCAACATAAACGACATTTGACTATTTCTTTATCAAACAATGCCAGCTAACCAACAAAAAGTTGTGTCTTCAAGATAACAATGTTCACAACATGATGCTCCTTCCCTCCAAGAGCCGCCGCCAAGAAAGCAAAAGTAATTTATATCCAAAGCTTGTTAATGCCCAGTAAACGCATCTTTAACATCAAGGTGAGACATGCTAGACCTTCTGTCTTCAACAAGTCAAAAGCTTCTTCCTTGTACATAATCACACCCAACATCAGTTTTCAATAATTATACCGTCCCTGTGAAAATATGAAAAAGCAAATGTCCTAATTTCTACATACTCTCAGAGATGAGAGGACTCACCTTTGATATTAGAGCCCTAGTGTTCGAGACAGAAGCACGTTGAATCTTCCAGAATACTCAGTGTCTCACCAAATGTGATATCCCAGTCCCTTTGTTCTTTTATCTCGGTAAATATCCAAGTCCCTTTGTTCTTTTATCTCAGTAAATATCCAAGGCTGTCAAGTATCAAATGTCACGCATTAGCACCAAAGAAATTTAATACAGTTCCACATAAGGGCATATACGTATATACATTTCCTGCCAACCATGTGTTCCATTATGTTTAACAAATCACTTCATAGGTTGTTTCAGTGGTGATCAGACACTGTTGGACTGATCAATCAAACATCGCATCTACTATAGAGACGTAGAGAGGTTATTAATTAAGCAAGTAAACGTATTACAAAAAATGTTAGGACCTATGAGCATAAGTAATGCTGACTTTGCATGTATCCTCATGAATTACAACGATTTCATGCTACAGTTTACCTTGTCTATCAGCTATCAGTTCAATGTAAACTATGCATTATACAGACCTTTCACTAACTACATAAACAATATGAATGCATAGTCATCAACCATTACGCATCTACAATCAGGAACCAAATATACTGATTCTAAAGATAGGAGTAATTGTCATCTGAATTTTGAGATCAAAGAAGAGGGATCAGTCAGACATTCGTAGAAGAGCAGCAAATGTGAATATAACAGTTTATATGCTCCGGTTGAGCCACTGCAGAAGACAGAAAAAATAGCTATTAAAATTATGGAATGGTTGCAAGTATTGAAAAGGTATCATGCCAGATACAAAAAAGGTATATGCAGAGCGTTAAAAACTTCTAGAAATATCAATGTTTTGCAGCCATGAATAGCACTTCTTATGGTAGATGACCATTGAAAGTTGGGCCAAAAGTTAGAGATTTTGAAAAGTAAAAACTGGAGCATAATTCATTTTATCGGGAACTAAGGTGGAATCTGAAGACCCTAATTTAGTTAATGATTGGAAGTGCTCTCAAATATCCCAAGCTCCTGCAGAATTGAGCTAGTTGCAACACCTCATTTACGTGAAAGAAAGATAATAGATTTTTTGAGAAGTTTTACCTTGTTCCCCTTACCACTGTTGGGAATCTTCCTTTCCATAGGCTATGCAAAACAATGGGAGCATATAAATGTTTGATAATAGCTGATAATTTTCTATAACGCCTAGATTTCATATTTCCTGATTATTGCTGGCAGTTCTTCCTGCTTTGTGGTATAAATTTAGAGAAAAGTGAGGGATTGTAATTATTTGAAAATATTTTGATTACACAATTACAAGTTAAAATGTGTATCACAAGCAAACTTCGCTAAAATTGTAAATCATGTAAACTGATGTATATACTAATCATGTAAATCATGTAAACTGATGTAAATGAGAATATATCACCATTTCCAATGACATGCGGATCGTCAGGGGCCTTCTATGCACACTGGTTAGTATAGTCCCAATCGACAAATTTGTTGTAGCGTTGTTGCCGTGATCGACCATGTATTGTTATGGCTGAAGCACCCTAGTCATAAATGTCTGAAACTAAAGAATCAACACAGTTCCTTCAAAGAAAGTTGTTCTTACCTAGAATCAAGAAGCAAAGACAAGGTGAGAACAACAATTCAGCTATTCTATTTGATATATGTGCCATTGAATTACCTCAACAGTTAAAGATATTTCAGAAGTGCTAGATGATACTTGAACAATTCTCTTAATTCTCATAGCTTTGTTAAGCAATGAGGATGTAGCACCCTTGCTGACAAGTACATCCATCGATGGCCCAAAGTTGCCCGCCAGCTCTTGAATTTCAGTGGTCTCATTGTCGTACATCCATCAACAGCCGAAAGTTCCTCGCCTCCTCTTGAATCTGAATCATGTGCATGATAAAACAAAGAGACTTCACAGGGGAATAGTGCGAATAGAAATCTGAACGTGAGGTTCAGTTCACTACCATGCATTTAATAAGGCTACTGCAGTTATTATGACAATGGAGCACCATGACTGGCAGAGCATACCCAGGAAGACAGGGGACAGAGGAAGATTGAAGGGGGGGCCTGGAGAGGAGCAGAGGCTCACACAAACCTGCCTGAAGAAGAATATATGAATACGATGCTTCAGATCCGCGGTGAGGCGAGGTTAACGGCTGGCGGGAGAGCAGGTTTGGCACGAGACCAGGTCGATGGCATACTTGCATGCGTGAGGTGAAGGAGTTTCAGGTCCCAAGATCGACGGCGCGTGGAGGAGGCCTAGATTAACGGCGGTGTGAGTTGAGTGAACCATACGGGCGGCGCACGCCTCCCTGGTCCATCCCTGGTCATGGGATAGGGTGATGGTAGATGGTAGATGGGAGATGGTAGCACGGGATATCTTCAACCGGTTTGGATGACGGTCATGTAATAGGATAGGCAATTAGTTTATCTATTTCTCTTATGCCAGCCGGTTGTGCCTTCTTTTGGCTAGTTTTGTTATTGGCCTTTTTGCTCCTTGTGAGCTTTTCTTTATTTTCGTTGGAGACTTTAAGACCTTGTTGAACCTTTTTGCTTATTTATAAAGTTGGTCGTATGCATCGTTCTGAAGTAGAGGCCGGGGAGCCCCCCCCCTTAAAAAACAGCTTCTATGCGTGTAACAACACGAATCAATCAACAGCAAACATGTGATGGAAGAGGAGAGCTCTTGCGGCCGTGGTGGCAGAATAGATGGGGAGAAGGACCAGACTGGCTAGTGGGGCGATAGGAGTGATGTCGACCGATGGAGGGCAGACCGGAGGGGGAGTAGCAGTGCTGTCACATGTGAGAGGGGAGGAGCGTACACGCACATGTGGGACAGGACGGAGGAGCATACTTGTGTTTGGCCGTTGAAGTGGTGGCGGTGGGCGGCGGCGACGGCGGAATGCTCATACCCAGGGAGAAGCGAGTTGAAGGATCTAGCGAGGGCACAGGATATGGTTTGAGGGGAAGAAAAACAGGACGGGAGCGGGCGATTTTTAGATAGGACAAGGCAGGACGCGGCCATATCACAGGAAAAGGAACTTGCGTGTTTTTTAGATAGTAGAGAAAAATTGGGTGGGTGGGACGACATAGGAACGGGGTGGAGGGAGAGTTCGACAAAGGTCAAGGCAGGACACGGTCCGACTGAATCAACACCCGAAGCCGGGAGATGGCGGCATTCCCGGCCGGAGACAACGACCGGGACCGGAAGCTCCACGAGGGCTGCCTCCCAGCCGGCGGGCCGGCTACGTAAGCCGGCAGGTTGATGTAGTCTTCTTGCTCGGCGACGTTCTTCACATAAAAATAAGATCTCTGCCAGACCTTTACCGACTGGATCAGGGGGATGGGCGGGAATGGATTGTTCTCGCTCGCCCTCCTCATGGCGATGAAGGCTCCACATGGGGCGGGCATGCCGGCGACGACTGTGCCGAGCTTGCTCTGGAAGAACTCTCCCCAGAGCTCCAGCGTGGGGAGCAGCCCCAAGAAACCTTCGCAGAGGGAGACGAAGGCCGACAGCAGCATCACCGCATTGGGCGTGAGGTGATGCGGCTGGAGGTTGTAGAAGTCGAGGAAGGAGCGCAGAAACCCGCTCGCCGGGAGGCCGAAGCCGCGCAGGCAGTGCGAGCGGAAGACGACCCGCTCGCCCTCCTCCGGCGCCGGCGAGATCTCCTTCGCGGGCGCCAGGCGGACCTGTACGCGCTCGGCGCCGGGCAGGCGCCGGGTCTGGCGAAGGAACTCCACGTGGTCTTCATGGACGTTGGAGCCGTCCCAGGAGCTTGACAACGCCATGGGAGCGAGGTGGCGTGGAGGCGCGACGGCGCTGAGACAGGAAGCTGCGGCGGCAGCAAGAGGAAGAAGACGAGGGTTAGGAGGGATGGAGCGGGAGGGAGCGCGCGAACCTCTGTCGCTCTCCCTCCTCCCCCTACTTATAGGCTCACGTGGCGGAGCCGAGGAGGCGCGGCGTGGGGAGGCGTGGGGATCGATCGTGCCCACTCCCCACGTCCCGCGATTATCGAGCCTTAACGGCGAGACGAAACTGCCTTGGGAAGGCGAGCAGCCCCTGTGGGCCACGGAAGATCCGCGCCCGGACCGAGGCTCGCGAGTGGCGGGCCCGGGCTTCTGGCGGCGTCCCATCGCGCGCGTGCGCTCGCAGGATCCTGCCGCCACGTGGTCGCGAGAGGGCCCGTGGTCGGCACGCAGGTCTCCTCTCCTCCCGCCTGCGCGGGGCTCTCTGAAGTCGGCGTACGCCCGCAAAGCCGGCTCTTTAGGATAGGAAGCTGACCAAGCTTCTCGTCCCCCTGCTCACCTCGGAGCTCGATCAGCTTCGGGGACTACTGTCGGAGTAAATAGCCATGGGTAGCCTAGCCGGCTTCCCCTGGCACTTCTGAAAAAGTTACGAGCCCGCCCGGCTCTCAAGAATCCAAGACGTGGGGCCGCCTTCCCCTAGCTGGCTGCGATCAAGGCCGGCTTTCCGAAGGCGGTCCGGCTTTGGCCCTCACGAGAAGGCCGACTCCAAGAAGCCGGCTACGAGAAGGCCGACTCCTAGAAGCCGGCTCCCCGTAAAGCAGTCAAGACCGTACCCACAAAGTTTGCACCCACCTAACGGCAGTGCGACGGGGCGTGGCTACAGAAGAGCCTGCCACCCCCGAATCTCGGGGCACGCCTGGCACAGTGCGCCGTACGGGGTAGGCATGACCCGTCCGGCGCAGCACTGTTGCCATGTTGACCCTGGCCTCACCCACGACGGGTCGCCGGCGCGGCCCACAGGCGGTGGGCCCCTTTGAGCAGAGAGACGACCGAAGGCGGCCATGCTTCCAACCAGTCGGCCCAAGACAGAGCCGGCTCCCCGCAGCCGGCTTGCCGCCTCCCTCGAAGGAGACGCCCCATTAAGGAGACAAGACGCTGTAAGGCTACAGTGATCGCCCGACAGGCGGCGGTACTGTAGCCACGCTTACCACGATGGAGCTCACGTCAACAAGATGAAGCCACAGTGACCAGCAGCCGACCAGGCCCAGGACAGTGGGGCCTGCCTGTCGACTAAGGAGCTGGCAGCCGGCGGGCCTCAGCAGTCGGCGCAGAAGCCGGCGAGCGCAGTCACAGACGGCTGGGCCCCGCGCCCAGCCGGATTACCATTGTACCCCCGGGGGGTAGGCCTATATAAACCCCCCGGAGCACCCATGCAAAGGGTTGGACCCCCCGCTAGTTCTAGACACCATACAAGGAGAAGAAGCAGGCTAGCCGTGCCCTTTCTTCCTCCTCCCCCCAAAAAACAGCTCAAGGAGCGTTGTGTAGCTACTTGATTCATCGAGTGAGCATGCGGAGACCCCACAGAGCAACAGTAGGGGTGTTATCTCCACGGAGAGCCCCGAAGCTGGGTAAGATCCGCCGGCGTGCATGTCTTCGCCTCATCCCGCTTCCAGGCACCGACGATGTCTTACTGGTTCCCACAAAGATAAGCCACCCGTTGGCATATGTCGCACCCACCACCCGACATGAAGCTCGCAGCACATTGCCAGAAGCAGGCACATGTGTTGTTTTCTATGTAAGAATACATGCCAGGGGAGAAGTCTATGTCCACTCGCCTGAGGTTTGCGGCTTCTTGTGGTTTTAGTGCGAACGGCTCGCCAAAATTCCCATTATATCTGAAGCATCGCAGCATCGACGCGTCCAGCTCTACGCCGGTCCAGTTCGTCCAGGTGCAGTCCGACAACACGAGGGCCGTGACGGCCGGACACCGGAGTTTTGCCGCCGGCGGCAAACCCTCGTGTGTGGCTGCATCACCAGGAACATCGTTCTCGGATGAGGAGAGACATACGGAGTGGAGCTCCAGGACGGCGAGGTGAGGGGCGGAGTCGACGACGCTCTGGAGATCCTCAAGCGGCACGTCGCTGCAAAAGCGCAGCCGCAGCTCCTCCAGCCGCGGGAACGCGACGGGGGCGCTGTCCGGAGGCACCTTGAGGCTTGTGCAGCTGGTGATGCGCAGCCGGCGGAGATTCTTGGACGGCGGGGATGCGAGACTGAGGTCGTAATATCCGCTCTCGTCCCGATCTTCGTACGGGTGGCGACGGACGTAAGCGTCGACGCAGAGCTCCTCGACGGATCGGGCCGCCCGGTGCGAGAGCACGAGGCCCACGATGTCGTCCTTCAAGCCGTCATCGCTGATGCACAGGAATACCTGGACGATGTCCCATCTGTGGCCTTCCACGTGGAAGGTGAGCTTCCCGAGGGGGCAATGGCGGCCGTGGGCATCGAGAGCCGCGTGGGCGTCGCGCACGAAGGCGGCTCGCTTGCCGTACAAATTATCGTCCAGGACGTGGTAGGAGCGTGTGTCGAGGTTGACGGCCCCCGACGAGAGCCACAGCGAGCGCCACCGGCGCGCGAGCGCGCTGGTGGACGCGGCCTCCTTGACAGGCGCGAAGTAGAGGATGCGCCGCAGCAGGTCGTCAGGGAGGTCAGAGATGCGGTCGCCGCCGGCCATGGCCGCGCCGGTCGAGGTGTGTGGGAGGCGCCGCGCGTGAAGGGGAACGTCTTTAGTTTAGGGTTTTGGTAGGCCGATGTGTGGAATAGGATTGTGCAAAGGAAAACGAGTTGTGTCGTGGCTTAACCGACCTTCGATTTTCTTTCCGATTCCCAAGCTTTTCTCTACTACTAATAAACAATCAAACATTATCTTTTCTACGCGCATCCAAGCAAACGTCCGTGGACACATAACCACCACAGGATTAAGCCCAGACGACTCAATCTAACAGCTATCATTAACCTAATCGCGATCTGGTGTACGCTTAGCAATTTACCTAGGCTGACCGTACTCCACCAGGCTGAAAACCTCCGCGTCCGCAACCCTGCCATATATCACGCGACCAGAAAATAAAGGAATAAATTGATTCGCGTGATTTGTGTCCTGCATGCAGCAGCATTATCATGGATTAGTTCGGTCTACTCAGGTATTAATGATGAATTAAAAGGGATGATTACGTACCACGCAAGAAAAGGAAAGATTGGATGGAGAAAAGATATAATGAAGCGTATGGGGCACGCACTAGGAAAGAGCGAGGCGGATGCATGTGATTAAGGGCTGATTAATTACGCGGACGGTTTGCATTTCTGAATCATCTGAGGATCACAAAAAGACTAATAAACCTGACTGGAGGAGTGCTAAAATTACAGGCCTGCTATTCACGTTACATTGTGAAAAAATAACGGATCTACTGTTCACGTCACTATTCGAGGAAAATGACACCTCTCAATGCACGAGCGATAGGGTTTCACCGCCGCCGCCGTCCCTTGTGCTGCTCCGCCCGCTGCATCTCCTCCCCGCGCGACTCTCTGGCCCTCCAGGCCTCCATGTCTACCTTTCTTTGCCCTTGCTCGCCGTCTCCTATCCTAGGTCATGGTTCTTCCCCGATGTATCGATGTCGTTGGCTGTCGATTCTGCCGTTTCGTTCCTGCTGTTTGTGGGTAGGTGCTCCTCCCCTCGCCGGCGGGCGGCCTCCATCGTCAATCGTCTGTTGGTGCTGGTGATCAGCTGCATGCATCCAATGGAGAAGGGACGGCGCAACCATTGATGTTCTGGAACATGCGTAGCAATAATCCACCCCAAAACCAGTCGAATACGAATGCAACCTCTAGGTACATTTTTCTGTCTCTCTCTAATATTTTTCTCTCTCGCACAGTGACATATTTGCACCTTCGGTCCTTTCTTGCTGCTAATCTTCTTTCCGAGGCGAGCGGCCACGCAATATGAGACTCAGTTGAACGATGAACATTGTCAGAAGCGTTTGATTTTCTTTGTGCATTTAGTGGCTGGATACAAATTTGATATTATTACCAAACTCAGTTTATTGTTTGCTTGCAGTTTACGTATTGGATTTGCCATGCAAAACATTCTATCTTGGCAAAAAAAATTTGCGGGAATAGGCAACATCTTTTTGTTCAAGATGTACGTGGGTGTTTTCTACCGTTTTCCACTTCCCTATGTGAAATATGTTGCATACATCATCCCTACCAGGCTTAGGCAGAGAGCAACGTATATCTCTACTGTGATCAATAAAGAGTAGAGCAGCCCAAGAATATTACCCTTTTTTGAAACGCAGGTATCAGCTCATTGACCGCATCTTAATGTATTTTGTACCTCCTCTTTCACTGCTATCGAATATTTAGATTGTCATTAACTAATGCCCATACCATCTTAAGCTATGAGCAGACTCACCCAGGTGATTATTTCCTATCTGCTCTTGCCTATTCATTATCTATACTTTTGAAAAATCTAAGTTATTTTTTTCTCTCATGCAGTAAGTTTTTGACTTGTTGAAGACAAAAGGTATAGCAGCTCTAAGCCTGATGTAGTATTGGCGTCTAATGGGGCATAACAAGCTGTGTATAAAAACTAATTTTCTTTCTTGGTGTCAGCTCTGAGAGGGACGAGCAACAAGTTGTGAACATTTTTATTTCAAAACTTTTTTTTGTTGGTCAGCTGTTTCCATAAAGAATTAGGCAATGTTGTTTTTCATGCATCAACTTATTTTAGTGGAGCTGAGCATTATGAGGATTTGTAAAGGCTTTGGGGTTGCTAATCTGAACAACCATTATGATAAATGGAATTATGTTCATTCATTTCTTTTTTGAGGAAACATGTGCTTTTATCATATAAAAGATCTACAATAAGCATCACTGCCCAGCGTCTGGATAGCTCGGCTATATCTGTTTGGGTTTGTCCCTACTAATGAATTGGACTAGCCCCTTTAGTCCATGTATTTGTATCATCCAGTGCAGCTAAGCATATCTAGCAAATGAGTGCGACTGGGTTATTGAAGGCGGCCGAAGAAGCACATCCACCTTACACCTCGGCTCCGGCTGCCTTGGCTATCTTGTGAAGTATGGATTTGTATCCTTGTAAGACTTCTTTCTATATTGCTTTTCTTGGTTTGATTTTTGTGGTGTCCATCTTGCATGGTATCAGATGCAGCTAGGAAAAATAAATGTCGCTCCATGCTTGAAAACGCTGGCATCAAGAAGCTCAATTAGGATATAAAATAACATACTAATCAGTCGTGCGTTGCACATGCATGCTTACTAGTTAGGAACAGAGAGGCGAACGACCTCGATTCGTGCCGTTAAGCTCCGGCCGGTTTTGGGAAGCTTCTGGAAGCTTCCAGCCGGTTTTTTTATTTCGTTCAGGCTTTCTTGAGCTGGGTTTTGTTTGGGTTTCCTTTTTTCTATTATTTTTCTATTTCTAATTTTTACAGTAGTACTTTTTTCAAATCCTGATGGTCTCTTGTTTCTAGAGAAAGGGAGTCACACATGACACAACTGTTTGGTTAGTCGCTCCGATTTTGCATGCATTGGATGTGATTGAGAAAAAACAGCCCAAAATCAGCATTTGCACATAGTTTGGTTGGTAATTAATTTGGACCTGTCGTTTGGTTGGCTCCGTTGCAGTAGGCTCACATATAACACGCTGTTTGGTCGTGATACGTTCATTTTGCATCATGTTTTTCTTCTGTTATTTATATTGTTTTAGGCCTCCTTTGATTTGTAGGAATTTCATAGGATTTCTATAGGATAGGATTTGCAAAGGAAAATTTCCTTTGAAGCCATTTGGTTTGTACGAATGGATTCCTATTCCTATGTAGTATATGTCTAGGTCATGTCTACATAGTTCTTGAACCCGTAGGGTCCGCACGCTTAACGTTCGATGATGATTTGTATTATGAGTTTCGTGTTTTAATGAACCAAAGTTTGTTCGGAGTCCCGGATGAGATCACGAACATGACAAGGAGTCTCGAAATGGTCAAGACATAAAGATTCATATATTGGAAGGTTACATTTGGACACCGGAATGGTTCAGGTCGTTTCGGATAAGTTCCAGAGTACCGGGGGTTACCGGAACCCCCCACCCCCTAGGAAGTTCATGGGCCTTCATGGGCCCTAATGGAAAGGAGAGGAGGGCCACAAGGGAGCCCCCCCCCATGGCCAGTCCGAATTGGACTAGGGAGGGGTGATACGTCTCCGTCGTATCTACTTTTCCAAACACTTTTGCCCTTATTTTGGACTCTAACTTGCATGATTTGAATGAAACTAACTCGGACTAACGTTGTTTTCAGCAGAATTGCCATGGTGTTATTTTTGTGCAGAAATAAAAGTTCTCGGAATGACCTTAAAATCAGCGGAGAATTATTTTGGAATATATAAAAAATACTGGAAGGAAGATCCACGTCAGGGGGGCCTCCACCTGTCCACGAGGATGGGGGCGCGCCCTACCCCCTGGGCACGCCCCCCTGCCTCATGGGCCTGCTGACGCTCCACCGACCTCAACCCTGACTCCATATATTCACTTTCGGGGAGAAAAATATTAGAGAGAAGGATTCATCGCGTTTTGCGATACGGAGCCGCCGCCAAGCCCTAAACTCTCTTGGGAGGGCTGATCTGGAGTCCGTTCGGGGCTCCGGAGACGGGAATCCGTCGTCATCGTCATCATCAACCATCCCCCATCACCAATTTCATGATGCTCACCACCGTGCGTGAGTAATTCCATCGTAGGCTTGCTGGACGGTGATGGGTTGGATGAGATTTATCATGTAATCGAGTTAGTTTTGTTAGGGTTTGATCCCTAGTATCCACTATGTTCTGAGAATGATGTTGCTATGACTTTGCTATGCTTAATGCTTGTCACTAGGGCCCGAGTACCATGATTTCAGATCTGAACCTATTATGTTTTCATCAATATATGAGAGTTCTTGATCCTATCTTGCAAGTCTATAGTCACCTACTATGTGTTATGATCCGACACCCCCGAAGTGACAATAATCGGGACCACTCCCGGTGATGACCATAGTTTGAGGAGTTCATGTATTCACTATGTGTTAATGCTTTGTTCCGGTACTCTATTAAAAGGAGGCCTTAATATCCCTTAGTTTTCGCTAGGAACCCGCTGCCACGGGAGGGTAGGACAAAAGATGTCATGCAAGTTCTTTTCCATAAGCACGTATGACTATATTTGGAATACATGCCTACATTACATTGATGAATTGGAGCTAGTTCTGTGTCACTGTCGGTGTCAAAACCGGCGGATCTCGGGTAGGGGGTCCCAAACTGTGCGTCTAAGGCGGATGGTAACAGGAGGCAGGGGACACGATGTTTTACCCAGGTTCGGGCCCTCTTGATGGAGGTAAAACCCTACGTCCTGCTTGATTTATTCTTGATGATATGAGTATTAGAAGAGTTGATCTACCACGAGATCGGAGAGGCTAAACCCTAGAAGCTAGCCTATGGTATGATTGTATGTTGTCCTACGGACTAAAACCCTCCGGTTTATTTAGACACCAGAGGGGGCTAGGGTTACACAAGGTCGGTTACAAAGGAGGAGATATACATATCCGTATTGCCTAGCTTGCCTTCCACGCCAAGTAGAGTCCCATCCGGACACAAGACGAAGTCTTCAATCTTGTATTTTCATAGTCTAATAGTCCGGCCAAAGGATATAGTCCGGCTGTCCGGAGACCCCCTAATCCAGGACTCCCTCAGTAGCCCCTGAACCAGGCTTCAATGACGATGAGTCCGGCGCACAGTGTTGTCTTCGGCATTGCAAGGCGGGTTCCTCCTCCGAATACACCACGGAAGAATTTTGAATACAAGGATAGTGTCCGACCCTGCAAAATAATTTCCACATACCACCGTAGAGAGAATAATATTTCCAAAAATCTAATCTGCTGACACGTTTCGACAACATGACATTATGCCATGGCCCGGTAATTATTCGAACCGTTTCCTTTAACTAGCCCCGCACATAACGCGAGGCAGTTTCTTGACACGTCTTGTCAAAGCAGAGATCGTGCCCCCCTTATTATGGGATTCTCATCAATACGGGCGTGGGTAACCCAACCGCGCCTAGGACTCCTAGATTTTAGGCAAGTCCCAAACGGCCACGAGGAGGACGCTTGATATTCACCCTCTTTATAAAGGGTCAAGGTTTTTATTTTTTTCTCCCGTGCTTAATCGAATCCTTCCCCCGCCTCGAGTTCTAACACCCAAAGCCCAGGTCAGGTGCTTCGGACCTTCAATCCATGTCCGGATCCAGCCTCCAGGGCCGGTGGATGCCCTCCGTCACGGAAGAGGATGTCAAGAAGTTGAGGGAGGCAAGATACTTGACCGTCGAAGTCTCGCATCGGATGCCCGCCCGAGGGCAGGTCGTCCCTACTCCTGAACCCAACGAAGACGTCGTGTTCATCTCCCACTTCCTCCGAGGACTAGGCCTCACTCTGGATCCCTTCGTCAGGGGTTTGATGTTCTATTACGGGCTTGATTTCCACGATCTAGCCCCAGATTCCTTTCTCCACATCTCAGCATTTATTGTCGTATGTGAGGCCTTCCTCCGCATTACCCCTCACTTCGGTCTGTGGCTCAAGACCTTTGATGTGAAGCCGAAGACGGTCGAAGGGCAGTATGCAGCGTGCGGGGGTGCATTAATAAGCAAGATTGCTGGAGCTCCGTGGCCAAAAGGTTCCTTTCCAGAGGTGTCCGGATTATGGCAAAGGGAGTGGTTCTACATCAGCGCTCCCAAAAGTGCCAAGTGGGTAGCTCCCCCCGCCTTTTGCTCGGGCCCTCCACCACAACTAATGTCATGGATCAGCAGGGGGCTGAGTTGGGGTCTAGCCAAGGATGTGCCCGTACTGCAGAGCCGCATCCAGGATCTCTTCGAGGGAGATTTTAGTTTGGTTATGGTAGTGCAAGTCATGCTAGTTCGTCAAGTCCAGCCTTGCAAACGTCGGCCCCTCCGTTTATGGGAATTCAACCGAGAAGGACCGCACGCTATTCAGAATTTCCTCGGCCTGACGCACGAGGAGATGTACAAGTCGTTCTTCGGACCCCAAATAGAGTGTCCGGACACCTCTGAGGACGTGGGCCTGAGCAGCATCGCACCGCGACCCAAGTAAGTAATCCTCCAGCCGAACACACTGTCTTTATTTTATCATGACATCATTCTGAAGGATCGCTCTTTGACCAGGACTGGATAACAAAGGCGAAGATGATACGGTGTTCGGCCCCCCTTCCCGAAGGCTTGGACAATCCGGTGCTGGAAAAGATGCTCGAGCCAGCACCTTGCTCGGTGCCCTCAAAGAAAGATGAAGGGGGGAATAGAGAGGGCCAAAGCGGGCCTCCACCGCTACCTGTTCCAACCGAGGGAACGAGCGCCTCCATGAGGAAGGATAACCAAGGGAAGGAATATGACATTCCCTCGCCCCGGGGGAGGAAGAGGACTACCTCTGATGACCCGGAAACCAAGGTTTCCAAACGGGAGAAGAAAACTCCACCAGAGGGTCCCGTCTCGGAGGGTGCTCTTGTCGCACAAAGTCCATGAGGGGATCAGCCCTCTAACGAGCTGTAAGTAATCAAATAGTACTTAATAGTGAAGATATTCTACCTTACTTCTGAGGAAGATAACCGAAGCATCTATGTTGCAGTTCGGATCTGAGCCCTTCTCAGGAGAGCTCGTCTTGAGGGGATCTTCTTCCGGAGATGATGGAAAGCGAAACGCCTTCCCCAGACTCCCCGGCTCAAGAAGCGGGCGACCTTGAAGTGTCATCACGGAGAGTTTCTCCGGATCCGGCAAGGCCAGAAGGTAATCCCATGGTCATCCGAAGCCCTCAGTATCCAGCTCTTGAAGAGAGCAACCAAAAGAATCCGACACCGTCTGGTATGCGGTCGGACGCACTAAGGGATCTGCTAGGGCGAGCCACTGTCTTAGAAGAGCACCGTACATTGACGGGTACGGTGATTGAAAGGATTTCATCCGCCGAAAGCGGGTTGCATGAAGCCTTTATGAGTCTACTGACGGGCTTTGAGGTACGTGAAATGATATGCATCCGCACATTTTTAGGTGCGCCCTGTGTAGATAGTAGCCCCTGAGACTCTGATTGTCGTCGAGAACGGCGGCGAACAGAGGATCGTAGTCCCAGGTAATAACCAGACTGCCGTTATGTGCAGGTGTCTGAAGCTCCGGTGGCTAGCCGGACTGATGGGGTTGCCGAACTAGAACGACGACTGGATGTGGCGGATGCCGACATCGAGCTTGTTAACAAGCGGCTTGACGAGGCATAGGGTAGGTGATATTTATAGTGAATGTCACATAGTAAGAGCAGCGTAATGCCAGTATCTTTAATATGTTGTGACTGCAGATGGAGCTGCCACCGTGGATGCCCTGCGGGCGGAGCTTGCCCGAGCCAAGGAGCAAGCAAGGAGTAGTAATGCGGCCGCTTTGAAGGCGGCCGAAGAGTTGAAAGCCGAGAAGGCCGCTCATAGCGAGAGCAAAGAGAAAATGGCCGAAATGGCTGAGAAGTTAAAAGACACTGCCGACTGCTGCCAGTTTCTTGAAGAAGAAAACCGGGTGAAGGCTACGGACCTTGAAAAGGCCACAATGGCAACCAAAGACACCCGCTCTGCAATGAGGGCGAAGAAGGAGGAACTGCGTGAAGCCGGGGACATTGTGGCTGGGAAGCCCTTTATGCTGCCGAGGAAGTTCGGCGATCCATGGTATGCCCCTCTGGATCGGCTGTGGAGTTCGGCCGAGGCGTATCTGGACTTAGCGGCGAGCGCTGTCGATGCGGCCGAATACTTCCGAGATCAGACAGACCGTGAAGTGGACAAGCTGTTCTGGTCGCAATTTAACATTCCAGAGTGTTCTCTTCCATTGACTGATCAGCTTGCCGAATGGGCCGAACTCAATAGATTGTCCGGACTCGCCATGAGGTCTGTCGTGGATCATCTGTGGCCGGAAAGGCCAAAGCCGAACACCTATTTCAGCTTGGTGCAGCAGTTCCTTGGTGCGGTGCCGTGCATTAGTGCGATGAAGAGGTCGGCGTGCATAGAAGGCTCGCGGATGGCCCTTGCCCGTGTGAAAACATACTGGGCGGAGATGGATGCCACCACTGTCGCGGCGCAGGGTTCGGCCATAGGCCGAGTGGCTGCCGAGCACTTTTTTGAAGAAGTTCTTGAGGGCGCTCGTACGATAGAGGCCTAGTGCTCGAAGAATGTTATGTTTGAGTGACATGTATTCCTATTGTAAAAACAATGCTTTATTGAATTTATCAAGGCTGTATTTATACTTTTGCCCGAAAGTATTGTGATGCCTCCTATGCGGCCGTTTATGTATACATGTATATAACCTGAAAGATTGCAGTCGTCGGCTTCAGCCTTCACGCATATAATGCGGGGGTGTTCGCAGAAGCCGCATATTCACACTTAATCCAACGTCTTGGTCCTAATAAGGAGGTGATAGCGCAGCGAACTAGGCAACCAGACTATAATTCTTTAACACTTTTACTTAGCCATAGGAGTTTGACAGTGGGGCTACTATATAGCCCCTGGTGGCTCCGCGCTCGTCCGGATTCGGGGTGCATACATGCCTGGCCGGGAAACGGCCCTTCGTTAATGCGGAGGAATCCCGAAGAGTCCAATAGGTCATCGAGTGGTTGACCAGTCTCACGCTATATCATGACAATCAGTTTTCGGCTTTCTCTACCGAGGTGCTCGTCCGGATGAACCAGGGCACAATCGCAGTAGTTCTCCTGGTGCCGCCTTAGCCGATAGAGCGGAACGTAAGGCAGCAAAACACAGGAGCCGGGAAAACCCAACATTTGACCAAAGACATGATTCGGAGCTGATGCATATAAGGCCAAACTCGCGACGCCGAACACTCCCTAAGGCATTCGGTGTTTATGGTGTAAACCGGGTATAAACAGTACCCTTTGTAATAAGCCCCTGGTGTTCAGGTACGTGCATTATTCTGGCGTGGCCACATGCCAAGACGTCAACATCCTTCTCGGTTGTACTGAGAATCCGAGGGATGTAAATCAGCAAGAGACAGTAAAAAAGGTTTACGCAAGGTCTTAATCTACAAAGAATCCTTGGAACGGGTCCCTGCTGCACGTCTGCGCCTGTGTCTCCGTTGTGCCGTATCCTGGACGGGTGTAGCACGATGGTCATTTGAAAAAGACAGGAACTTAATTGAAAAGTTGCCGTGCAAAAGTTAAGTTATACTAAATAAACAATATATAGTTGAAAATGAGTAAAGGTGAGCCTTGTTGCCACTTTTGCGCGCGCGTTGAGCCCCTCGTATTGTAATAGGGGTATAGCCATCAAACCTGTATTAATTACATATAGCTGAGCCGGACTCGTCTAGCCGTGTCCATGGTCTTTACGACCTGTCAAATGCTTGAGTTGGTGAGGCCGTTTAGTGTGCGGCGGCCAAGGCGGCCGCACCGTCTTCGGCGCGCAAGGAGCGCTCAATATTTCCATTTACTGTAATGATGCCGCGTGAACCGGGCATCTTGAGCTTGAGGGAAGCATAATGCGGTATTGTGTTAAAGCGAGTGAAAGCTTCGCGTCTGAGTAGTGCGTGATAGCCACTTTGGAACGGAGCGACGTGGAAAGTTAAGTTTTCGCTACGGAAGTTGTCGAGGAAGTCGAATATAACCTCTAGTAGCAAGGAGCCCCTGCACTGAGCCTCCGGGCCTGGCGTTACTCCTTTAAAGGTAGCATTGCTGCGACAAATTTTTGTTGGGTCTATCCCCATTTTGCGGACTGTGTCCTGATATATCAGATTCAAACTGCTGCCGCCGTCCATCAGGACTCGGGTGAAGTGGTATCCGTCAATTATTGGATCTAATACCAAGGCAGCCCATCCTGCACGCCGGATACTTGCCGAGTAATCCCGATGGTCGAAGGTGATCGGTTGGGACGACCAATGGCGGAGCTCCGCGGTGATAGGCCCTGGGGCATGTTCCTCTAAAGGTGCCCCTTTTATCACGTGTAACACGTTGACTATTTTGACTTCTGGTGGGAATTTGTTCTGTTCCCCTGTGCTTTGCTTGCGAGGCTCGTCCTCATCTTCACTTGGTGTATCCTGCCCCTTGTGTTCGGCGTTGAGCTTGCCGGACTGTTTGAAGACCCAACATTCTCTGTGGGTATGATTTGCAGGTTTGTCAGGGGTGCTATGGATCTGACATATTTGGTCCAAAATTTTGTTTAGGCTGGACAATTCGTCTCTGTTGTCTTTGGAGGGCGGCTTCTGCTGCCCTGGCCGAGAGCTTTTAAATCCGGCATTTACCGCCGTGCTCTTCGGGTTGTCTTCTTTATTCCGGTGCTTATTTTTGCTGCGTCGTGATTTCACGTTTCCATCCCTGACTTCGGATGTACTTGGGTCGCTGGTGCTGCATCGGGCTAACCAGCTGTCCTCGCCCGCGCAGAAACGGGTCATGAGGCTTGTTAATGCTGCCATTGTTCTCGGCTTTTCTTGACCGAGGTGTCTGGAAAGTCATTCGTCTCGAACGCTAGGCTTGAAGGCTGCTAAGGCTTCGGTGTCTGGACAGTCAACTATTTGGTTCTTTTTAGTGAGGAACCTGTTCCAAAGTTTTCGTGCTGACTCACCAAGCTGTTGAGTTATATGACTTAAATCGTCTGCATCCGGTGGTCGGACATATGTCCCTTGAAAATTTGCCTGAAAGGCGTCTTCGAGCTCTTCCCAGCTTCCGATGGAGTTTTCGGGGAGGCTTTTAAGCCAGTGCCGATCTGGCCCTTTGAGCTTGAGGGGTAAGTACTTGATGGCGTGGAGATCATCTCCTCGAGCCATATGGATATGGAGGATGTAGTCCTCAATCCAGACCCACGGGTATGTTGTTCCGTCGTACGCCTCTATGTTTACGGGTTTGAATCCCTCTGGAAATTCATGATCCAGCACCTCATCGGTGAAACATAGAGGGTGTGCGGCACCCCTGTATTTGGGTGTACCGTAGTATTCAGATGTTTGTTGTGTTGCATTGTATGTTGGAGCGCTCCTGCGTGGTCCATAGATGGATCTGGTTGCGCCGTCCTTTTGATGCGAGCCCTTACGTGGATCGCGTACTAGTTTATGTGCGGCGTCAATTGCCGCTTTATTTTGGCTATGAGGTCGTATATCCGACCGGATGGCCATTTTATTTTTTAATTGTGGAGGATCTAAGGCCTCCTCATCAAATTCAGGTAGCAACTTTCGCTTCGGATAGCTCTTGGTGTGGCGATTACTGTCGTATTTCGCTGCCGTGTTGAGTACTTCACTCCATTTGATTTTGAGTGTGTCTTGTGCAGCCTTGAGCCTTTGCTTCTATTTTTTCAGACTCCTCGCCGTGGCCACAAGCCTTTGGTGGGCATTATGTTGCTTCTGGCGCCTGTCCGGTGTGATGTCGTCCGGACTGTTATCTTCGACGGGGTTGGGTTGTTCGGCTTGATTTTCCGTGTTGCCGTGGTCGGGCAATGGTTAACCCTGCTCTAATGCTGGGTCTATGTGATCGTTATTTCTGCTGAGGCGGGATTTGGAGCGGTGTTTACGCTGCCGCTTTGACTGCTGCTCGAGGGAACCACCCTTCGCTGCGTCCTTCCGTTCCTCGTCGTTATTTTCTTTGGGTGTGTCCACCATGTATATGTCATGTGATGAAGTGGGCGTCCAGTGCCCTGTGGGCAGTGGTTTCTCTTCTCCTCCCGCATCGTCGTCCATACCGTCGATGTCTTCGGAGTCGAAGTCGAGCATGTCGGTTAAGTCATCGACAGTGGCTACTAAGTGGGTGGTGGGTGGGCGGCGAATTTCTTCGTCATCCGCATCCCAATCCTGCCGGACGTAGTTTGGCCAGGCCTCTCCTGACAAGGAGAGAGACCTTAATGAGTTCAGTATGTCGCCAAAGGGCGAGTGCTGAAAAATATCCGCGGAGGTAAACTCCATGGTCGGCGCCCAATCGGATTCGACAGGAACGGGCGCAGGCGGTTCGGAGTCCGTGGCCGGAGAAGGATCCGGCAGTTTGGCAACACGGCTCTCGTGAAGGGTAAGGTCGATATTCGGCTCGATCGCTGCTGAGGATACGTCCTCCGTGACGGGGTCCATCCACCCGTACATGGATGGCGCAACTGGCTCCGAATTGAGGCTCAGAGCGGCTGCCGGTGCGATCTCCTGAATACGGTCTGATGGTAGCTAAATCGTACTCATCGTGACCGCGCGGTGCACAAGGCAGGGGCTCGAATCCGTCGAAGATCAAGTCTCCGCGGATATCGGCCATGTAGTTTAAGCTTCCAAACCTGACCTGGTGGCCAGGGGCGTAACTTTCGATCTGCTCCAGATGGCCAAGCGAGTTGGCCCGCAGTGCGAAGCCGCCGAACACAAAGATCTGTCTGAGGAGAAAAGTCTCACCCTGGACTGCATCGCTATCGATGATCGTAGGAGCCATCAAGCCTAACGGCGACGACACAGAGGAACTCTCAATGAAAGCACCAATGTCGGTGTCAAAACCGGCGGATCTTGGGTAGGGGGTCCCGAACTGTGCGTCTAAGGCAGATGGTAACAGGAGGCAGGGGACACGATGTTTTACCCAGGTTCGGACCCTCTTGATGGAGGTAAAACCCTACGTCCTGCTTGATTTATTCTTGATGATATGAGTATTACAAGAGTTGATCTACCACGAGATCGGAGAGGCTAAACCCTAGAAGCTAGCCTATGGTATGATTGTATGTTGTCCTACGGACTAAAACCCTCCGGTTTATATAGACACCAGAGGGGGCTAGGGTTACACAAGGTCAGTTACAAAGGAGGAGATATACATATCCGTATTGCCTAGCTTGCCTTCCACACCAAGTAGAGTCCCATCCGGACACGAGACGAAGTCTTCAATCTTGTATCTTCATAGCCTACCAGTCCGGCCAAAGGATATAGTCCGGCTATTCGGAGACCCCCTAATCCAGGACTCCCTCAGTCACCCTAGGTTATGACTGTTACATGATGAACCGCATCCGGCATAGTTCTCCATCACCGATCCATTGCCTATGAGCTTTCCATATATTGTTCTTCGCTTATTTACTTTTCAGTTGCTATTGTTATCATCACTACAAAACACCAAAAATATTACTTTTGCTACTGTTACTTTTGCTATCGTTACCAATACTATCATATTACTTTGCTACTAAACACTTTGCTGGAGATACTAAGTTTCCAGGTGTGGTTGAATTGACAACTCAGCTACTAATACTTGAGAATATTCTTTGGCTCCCTTGTGTCGAATCAATAAATTTGGGTTAAATACTCTACACTCGAAAACTGTTGTGATCCCCTATACTTGTGGGTTATCAAGACTATTTTCTGGCGTCGTTGCTGGGGAGCATAGCTCTATTCTTTGAGTCACTTGGAATTTTATCTTCTTATCACTATGAAGAACTTGAAAGATGCTAAAACAAAAATGTATCCCTCAACTACGAGGGGAGGTAAGGAACTGCCATCTAGCTCTGCACTTGATTCACCTTCTGTTTTGAGTAAGCTTGCGACACCTACACCTGCTATTCATTCTGATATGTCGCATGTTATTGATGATGCCACTTCTTATATGCATGATACTTATGATGAAACTATTTCTATGCTTGATACTACTGTGCCACTTGGTGAATTTCTTGATGAACAACTTGCTAGGGCTAGAGAGAATGAAATTATTGAAACTGATAATATTGGTGAAAGTGATGATGAAGACTCTCCCCCTAGATATGAATTGTCTTTTGTTCCTGAGGGTTATGTTATGGATGAAGAAACTGCTAGAAACTTTCTTGCTTGCAATGATATAAGTGATCTTAAGAAATTATAAGCTAAGCTGAAACAAAAAACTTTGAATGCTAGAATGAAATATGATCCTGCTTATGCTACATCACCTATCTTTGTTACTGATAAGGATTGTGATTTCTCTGTTAATCCTAAGATAATTACTTTAGTTGAATCTGATCCTTTCTATGGCTATGAATCTGAAACTGTTGTGGCACATCTTACTAAATTAAATGATATAGCCACCCTATTCACTAATGATGAGAAAACTCGCTATTATTATATCCTACGTACACGCAAGATCATGGTGATGCATAGCAACGAGAGGGGAGAGTGTCGTCTACGTACCCTCGTAGACCGTAAGCGGAAGCGTTTTGACAACGCGGTTGATGTAGTCGTACGTCTTCACGATCGATCGACCCTCAATACCAAACGTACGCACCTCCGCGTTCAACACACGTTCAGCTCGGTGACGTCCCACGAACTCACGATCCAGTAGAGCTTCCGGGAAGAGCTTCGTCAGCATGACGGCATGGTGACGGTGTTGATGAAGCTACCGACGCAGGGCTTCGCCTAAGCACCGCTATGATATGACCGAGGTGGATTATGGTGGAGGGGGGCACCGCACACGGCTAAGCGATAAATGATCAATTGTTGTATCTCCAAGGGGTGCCCCCTCCCCGTATGTAAAGGAGTGGAGGAGGGGGAGGGGGCCGGCCTCCTATGGCGCGCCCATGAGGAATCCTACTCCCACCGGGAGTAGGACTCCCCCTTCCAAGTAGGAGTAGGAGAGGAGAAGGAAGGACAGAAGGAGAGAAGGAAAGGGGGCGCCTCCCCCTCCTTGTCCAATTCAGACTAGAGGGGGAGGGGGTGCGCGGCTGCCCTGTCCGCCCCTCCTCTTCTCCCACTAAGGCCCATTAGGGCCAATATACTCCCCGTGGGGTTCCGGTAACCCCCCTGGTATTCCGGTATATGTCTGAAACCTCCCGAAACACTTCCGGTGTCTGAACATAGTCGTCCAATATATCGATCTTTACATCTCGACCATTTCGAGACTCCTCGTCATGTCCGTGATCATATCCGGGACTCTGAACTACCTTTGGTACATCAAAACACAAAAACTCATAATACCGATCGTCACAGAACTTTAAGCGTGCGGACCCTACGGGTTCGAGAACTATGTAGACATGACCGAGACACGTATCCGATCAATAACCAATAGTGGAACCTGGATGTTCATATTGGTTCCTACATATTCTACGAAGATCTTTATCGGTCAAACCGCATAACAACATACGTTGTTCCCTTTGTCACCGGTATGTTATTTGCCTGAGATTCGATAGTCGGTATCTCAATACCTAGTTCAATCTCGTTACCGGAAAGTCTCTTTACTCGTTCCGTAATGCACCATCCCGCAACTAACTCATTAGTCACATTGCTTGCAAGGCTAGTGATGTGCATTACCAAGAGGTCCCAGAGATACCTCTCCGACAGTCGGAGTGACAAATCCTAATCTCGATCTATGCCAACTCAACAAGTACCATCGGAGACATCTGTAGAGCACCTTTATAATCACCCAGTTACGTTGTGACGTCTGGTAGCACACAAAGTGTTCCTCCGGTATTCGGGAGTTGCATAATCTCATAGTCATAGGAACATGTATAAGTCATGAAGAAATCAATAGCAACAAACTAAACGATCAAATGCTAAGCTAACGGAATGGGTCAAGTCAATCACATCATTCTCTAATGATGTGATCCTGTTAATCAAATGACAACTCATGTCTATGGTTAGGAAACTTAACCATCTTTGATTCAATGATCTAGTCAAGTAGAGGCATACTAGTGACACTCTGTTTGTCTATGTATTCACACATGTACTAAGTTTCCGGTTAATACAATTCTAGCATGAATAATAAACATTTATCATGATATAAGGAAATAAATAATAAATTTATTATTGCCTCTAGGGCATATTTCCTTTAGTCTACCGCTTGCACTAGAGTCAATAATCTAGTTCACATATTTATGTGATTAGTTCACATCTCCATGTGACTAATACCCAAAGGGTTTACTAGAGTCAATAATCTAGTTCACATCGCTATGTGATTAACACCCAAAAAGTGATCATGTTTTGTTTATGAGAGAAGTTTAGCCTACGGGTATGCAACATTCAGATCCATATGTATTTCACAAATTTCTATGTCTACAATGCTCTGCACAGAGCTACTCTAGCTAATTGCTCCCACTTTCAATATGTATCTAGATCGAGACTTAGAGTCATCCAGATTGATGTAAAAAGCTTGCATTGATGTAACTCTTTAAGACGAACTCTTTTATCACCTCCGTAACCGAGAAATATTTCCTTAGTCCTCTATGGATAATTTTGACCGTTGTCCAGTGATATACTCCTAGATCACTATTGTACTCCCTTGCCAAAAAGATGCTAAGGTATACAATAGGACTGGTAAACAGCATAGCATACTTTATAGAACCTATAACTGAGGCATAGGGAATGACTTCTCATTCTCTTTTTATTTTCTGCTGTGGTCGGGTTTTGAGTCTTTACTCAACTTCACACCTTGCAATACAGGCAAGAACTCCTTCTTTGACTGTCCCATTTTGAACTACTTATCTTGTCAAGGTATGTACTCAATGAAAAAACTTATCAAGCGTCTTGATCTATCGCTATAGATCTTGACGCTCAATGTGTAAGCAGCATCATCGAGGTCTTTCTTTGAAAAACTCTTTTCAAACACTCCTTTATGCTTTCCAGAAAATTCTACATTATTTCCGATTAACAATATGTTATTCACATATACTTATCAGAAATGCTGTAGTGCTCCCGCTCACTTTCTTGTAAATACAGGCTTCACCGCAAGTCTGTATAAAACCATATGCTTTGATTATTTTATCAAAGCGTATATTCCAACTCTGAGATGCTTGCACCAGTCCATAGATGGATCGCTGGAGCTTGCACACTTTGTTAGCACCTTTAGGATTGACAAAAATTTCTTGTTATATCATATACAATTCTTCTTTAAGAAATCCATTAAGGAATGTTGTTTTGACATCCATTTGCCAGATTTCATAAAATGCGGGAACTTCTAACATGATCCGGACAGACTTTTAAGCATCGATATGAATGAGAAACTCTCGTCGTAGTCAACACCTTGAACTTGTCAAAAACATTTTTTCGGTAATTCGAGCTTTGTAGATAGTAACGCTACTATCAGTGTCCGTCTTCCTCTTGAAGATCCATTTATTCTCAATGACTCACCGATCATCGAGCAAGTCAATCAAAGTCCATACTTTGTTCTCATACATGGATCCCATCTCAGATTTCATGGCCTCAAGCCATTTTGCGGAATCTGGGCTCATTATCGCTTCCTCATAGTTCGTTGGTTCGTCATGGTCTAGTAACATGACTTCTAGAACAGGATTACCGTACCACTCTGGTGCGGATTAATACGTCTCCAACGTTTCTATAATTTTGTATTGTTCCATGCTGTTATATTATCAACCTTGGATGTTTTATATGCATTACTATGCTATTTTATATGATTTTTGGGACTAACCTATTAACCTAGAGCCCAATGCCAGTTTGTGTTTTTTCCTTGTTTTTAAGTATGGCAAAAAAGGAAAATCAAATGGAGTCCAATTGACCTGAAACTTCACGGAGATCATATTTGGACCAGAAGAAGCCCATAGAGTACCGGAGGTGGGCCGGAAGAGCCCCGAGGCCACCACGAGGGTGGGGGCGCGCCCTACCCCCTGCCTCGTGGGCTCCTTGTGGCTCCCCTGACCGACTTCTTTCGCCTATATATATCCATATACCCTAAAACATCCGGGAGCAGAATAGATCAGGAGTTCCGCCGCCAGAAGCCTCCGTAGCCATCGAAAACCAATCTAGACCCGTTCCGGCACCCTGCCGGAGGCGGGAATCCCTCTCCGGTGGCCATCTTCATCATCCCGACACTCTCTATGACGAGGAGGGAGTAGTTCACCCTCGAGGCTAAGGGTACGTACCAGTAACTATGTGTTTGATCTCTCTATCTCTCTCTCTCGTGTTCTTGAGTCGGCATGATCTTGATGTATCACGAGCTTTGCTATTATATTTGGATCTTATGATGTTTCTCCCCCTCTACTCTCTTGTGATGAATTGAGTTTTCCCTTTGAAGTTATCTTATCGGATTGAGTCTTTAAGGATTTGAGAACACTTGATGTATGTCTTGCATGTGCTTATCTGTGGTGACAATGGGATATCACGTGATCCACTTGATGTATGTTTTGGTGATAAACTTGCGAGTTCCGTGACCTCATGAACTTATGCATTAGGGTTGACACACGTTTTCGTCTTGACTCTCCGGTAGAATCTTTGGGGCACTCTTTGAAGTTCTTTGTGTTGGTTGAATAGATGAATCTAAGATTGTGTGATGCATATCGTATAATCATACCCACAGATACTTGAGGTGAAATTGGAGTATCTAGGTGACATTAGAGTTTTGGTTGATTTGTGTCTGAAGGTGTTATTCTAGTACGAACTCTTGAATAGATCGATCTGAAAGAATAACTTTGAGGTGGTTTCGTACCCTACAATAAGCTCTTCGTTTGTTCTCCGCTATTAGTGACTTTGGAGTGACTCTTTGTTGCATGTTGAGGGATACTTATATGAACCAATTATATTATTATTGTTGAGAGGACTTGCACTAGTGAAAGTATGAACCCTAGGCCTTGTTTCCTAGCATTGCAATACCGTTTTTGCTCACTTTAATCATTAGTTACCTTGCTGTTTTTATATTTTCAGATTACAAAAGCCTATATCTACCATACATATTGCACTTGTATCACCATCTCTTCGCCGAACTAGTGCACCTATACAATTTACCATTGTATTGGGTGTGTTGGGGACACAAGAGACTCTTTGTTATTTGGTTGCAGGGTTGCTTGAGAGAGACCATCTTCATCCTACGCCTCCCACGGATTGATAAACCTTAGGTCATCCACTTGAGGGAAATTTGCTACTGTCCTACAAACCTCTACACTTGGAGGCCCAACAACGTCTACAAGAAGAAGGTTGTGTAGTAGACATCAAGCTCTTTTCTGGCGCCGTTGCCGGGGAGGTTAGCGCTTGAAGGTATATCTTTAGATCTTGCAATCGAATCTTTTTGTTTCTTGTTTTATCACTAGTATATTTTATAAAAGAAAATTACAAAAAAATGGAATTGAGGGTACCTCATATGCTTCATCTTTTTAATATCTTTCATGAAAATAAGGATTCCGATAATTGTGGCAAATTGTTAGAAGAAGAAATCTATAAAATGTTTGGCACTAAATCTTTGTATGATGAGCATGATTGCAATGTTGTTAGTATGAATTCCTTGAATATCCATGATGCTAATGATATGCAAAGCCACAAGCTTGGGGATGCTATGTTTGATGAAGATGATATTTTTTGTCCCCCAAGTTTTGATGAGAAAATTTATTATGATGAAAGCATGCCTCCTATTTATGATGATTATATTGATGAAAGTAGATTTGGAGAGGTCATGACTTTATTTACTGATGAATCCACTATTTCGGAAGAGGCTCCAATTGATTATGAGAACAAAGTTGCTATCTATGATGATTATTGTGATTACATGTATGCTATAAAGAATAATGATAACCATGAAACTTGTCATCATGATTTTAGTTTTCAATTGTATTATGCCTCACATGATAGTTATTTCATTGAGTTTGCTCCCACTACTATTCATGAGAAGAAATTTGCTTATGTGGAGAGTAATAAAAAATTTATGCTTGTAGATCATGAAAAGAATGCTTTATGTGATAGTTATATTGTTGAATTCATTCATGATGATACTGAAAATTATTATGAGGGAGGAACATATGCATGTAGGAATTGCAATAGTATCAAGTTTCCTCTCTATGTGCTTAAAGTTTTAAAGTTATGCTTGTTTTGCCTTCCTATGCTAGTTGATTATTGTTCCCATAAATTGTTTGCTCACAAAATCCCTATGCATATGAAGTGGGTTATACTTAAATGTGCTAGTCATATTCTTCATGATGCTCTCTTTATGTTTCAATTCTCATCTTTTATGTGAGCATCATTGAAATCATCATGCCTAGCTAGGGGCGTTAAATGACATCGCTTGTCGGGAGGCAACCCAATTTTATTTTTGTTCTTTGCTTTTTGTTCCTGTTTAGTAATGAATAATTCATCTAGCCTCTGTTTAGATGTGGTTTTATGCTTTTACTTAGTGTTTGTGCCAAGTAGAACCTTTGGGAAGACTTGGGGAAAGTCTTTTTAATCTTGTTGTAAAAAACATAAACCTTAGCGCTCACGAGAATTGCTGCCATGTTTTACTGGAGAGTGTTATTTAGTTAATTATTTTTGAAGATGATTAATAGATAAATTCCTCACGTCCATCAATTTATTTTAGAATTTTTGGGGTTCCAGAAGTATTAGAAACCTACAGATTACTACAGACTGTTCTGTTTTTGACAGATTCAGTTTTTCGTGTGTTGTTTGCTTATTTTGATGAATCTATGGCTAGTAATAGAGTTTATGAACCATAGAAAAGTTGGAATAAAGTAGGTTTAACACCAATATAAATAAATAATTAGTTCATTACAGTACCTTGAAGTGGTGGTTTGTTTTCTTATACTAACGGAGCTTACGAGTTTTCTGTTAAGTTTTGTGTTGTGAAGTTTTCAAGTTTTGGGTAAAGATTCGATGGACTATGGACTAAGGAGTGGCAAGAGCCTAAACTTGGGGATGCCCAAGTCACCCCAAGGTAATATTCAAGGACAAACAAGAGCCTAAGCTTGGGGATGCCCCGGAAGGCATCCCCTCTTTCGTCTTCGTTCATCGGTAACTTTACTTGGAGCTATATTTTTATTCACCACATGATATGTGCTTTGCATTTTATTTTATTTTATTTTATTTTGCTTGCTGTTTGAATAAAATACCAAGATCTGAAATTATTAAATGTTAGAGAGTCTTCATATAGTTACATAATTATTCGACTTGTCGGAGTAATGGGCCACGGGTAGCCTAACCCGAGTTCCGGAACCTTTCAAGACATCGGGCCGGATGCGCCCCTCAAAGCATCAAGATGAAGCACCGCCTTTTGGTGGCCGGCTGGCTGAACGGCCGACTGCTAGAAGGCGGCCATGCACAGGAAGGCGGCACCAAGACAGACCGACTCCTGGCGGGCGGCCTCCAGAGAGGCCGGCTCCCAGCAGTCAGCCCACGGTGCCCTCAAAGTATGCACCCCCATTAAAGAAGACAGGACGGGGTGAGGCAACAGTGTAGCCCATCCCCCCCATGAATCTGGGGCCGGGCGTGGCCACAGTGCCTTGTACCAGCGGAGATCTCCGCTCGGCGCGGCACTGTTGCCACTTCGCCCTCGACGTCACTACTGACAGGCAAAGCCCTGCTCCCACGACCGCCTGTCGGTACGGCCCAAGGACGGCGGGCCCTACCAGTCAGCGAGAGCCCGGAAGACAGCGGAAGCCACACCAGTCGGACCCGAAGGAGGCTGGCTCCCAGCAGCCGGCCCGATCCTTCCTCAGGGGCCCACGCACCATTAACCAGATAAGATGCAGAGTGGCTATAGTGATCTCCCACCAGGCGGCGGAACTGTAGCCACACCTCCCCGACCAAGCGCGCGTCATTAGCAGCACGGCTACAGTGATCCATAGCCGGCAGGACCCGCGAGCGGCGGAGGCGGCCTGTTGGCTCCGTACCAGACCAGCCGGCGGGGCCCACAAGGCGGCGGGTGATACGTCCATTTTGCATCATGCTTTTATATCGATATTTATTGCATTATGGGCTGTTATTTCACTTTATGTCACAATACTTATGGCTATTCTCTCTTATTTTACAAGGTTTACATAAGGAGGGAGAATGCCGGCAGCTGGAATTCTGGTCTGGAAAAGGAGCAAATATTAGAGACCTATTCTGCGCAACTCCAAAAGTCCTGAAACTCCACGGAACGTCTTAAAATAAATAAAGAAAAATCCACGCCAAAGATGAAGGCCAGGGGGTCCAGACCCTGCTCACGAGGGTGGGGGCGCCCCCCCCTAGGGCGCGCCCCCTACCTCGTGGGCCCCCTGGTGGCTCTCCGACGTCCATCTTCTCCTATATAAGTTCTTTCGATGAGAAAAAAAGAGAGTGAGACTTTTCGGGACGAGACTCCGCCGCCACGAGGTGGAACCTTGGCGGATCCAATCTAGAGCTCCGGCAGAGCTGTTCTGCCGGGGAAACTTCCCTCCGGGAGGGGGAAATCATCACCATCGTCATCACCAATGCTCCTCTCATCGGGAGAGGGCAATGTCCATCAACATCTTCACCATCACCATCTCTTCTCCAAACTCTAGTTCATCTCTTGTATCCAATTCTTGTCTCAAAGTCCGGGATTGGTGCTAGTAGGTTGCTAGTAGTGTTGATTACTCCTTGTAGTTGATGCTAGTTGGTTTATTTGGTGTAAGATCATATGTTCAGATCCTATATGCATATTATTACCCCTCTGATTATGAACATGAATATGCTTTGTGAGTAATTACGTTCGTTCCTGAGGACAAGGGAGAAGTCTTGCTATGAGTAGTCATGTGAATTTGGTATTCGTTCGATATTTTGATAAGATGTATGTTGTCTAGCCTCTAGTGGTGTTATGTGAACGTCGACTACATAACACTTCACCATTATTTGGGCCTAGAGGAAGGCATTGGGAAGTAATAAGTAGATGATGGGTTGCTAGAGTGATAGAAGCTTGAACCCTAGTTTATGCGTTGCTTCGTAAGGGGCTGATTTGGATCCATATGTTTCATGCTATGGTTAGGTTTACCTTAATACTTTTGTTGTAGTTGCGGATGCTTGCAATAGAGGTTAATCATAAGTGGGATGCTTGTTCAAGTAAGAACAACACCCAAGCACCGGTCCACCCACATATCAAATTATCAAAGTATCGAACGTGAATCATATGAACGTGATGAAAACTAGCTTGACGATATTCCCATGTGTCCTCGGGAGCGCTTTTCCTATTATAAGAGTTTGTTCCGGCTTGTCCTTTCCTACAGAAGGATTGGGCCTTCCTGCTGCACTTTACTTACTTTTGTGTTGCTCGTTACAATTTATCCTATCACAAAACTATCTGTCACCACTTATTTCAGTGCTTGCAGAGAATACCTTGCTGAAAACCGCTTATCATTTCCTTCTGCTCCTCGTTGGGTTCGACACTCTTACTTATCGAAAGGACTATGATAAATCCCCTATACTTGTGGGTCATCAAGACTCTTTTCTGGCGCCGTTGCCGGGGAGTGAAGCGCCTTTGGTAGGTGGAATTTGGTAAGGAAAAAATTATAGTGTGCTGAAATTTACTGTCACTTGTTACTATGGAAAGTAATTCTTTGAGGAGCTTGTTCGGGGTATCTTCACCCCGACCAGTAGAGCAAAGAGTTGCTCCTCAACCTATTCAACCTACTGAACCTACTAAAAATGAAAATGTCTACTTTGAGATTCCTTCGGGTATGATAGAAAAACTGCTAGCTAATCCTTTTGCAAGAGACGGAACAATGCATCCTGATGAGCACCTAATATATGTGGATGAAGTTTGTGGATTATTTAAGCTTGCAGGTGTGCCCGATGATGTTATTAAGAAGAAGGTCTTCCCTTTATCTTTGAAGGGAGATGCATTGACATGGTATAGGCTATGTGATGATATGGGATCATGGAACTACAAACGATTGAAATTGGAATTTCATCAGAAGTTTTATCCTATGCATCTTGTTCATCGTGATCGTAATTATATATATAATTTTTGGCCTCGCGAAGGAGAAAGCATCGATCAAGCTTGGGGAGGCTTAAATCAATGTTATATTCATGCCCCAATCATGAGCTTCCAAGAGAAATAATTATTCAAAATTTATATGCTCGGCTTTCTAATAACAATCGCACCATGCATGCTCGATACTTCTTGTGCTGGCTCTTTTATGATGAAGACTACTGAATTAAAATGGGATTTATTGGAAAGAATTAAACGCAACTCTGAAGAATGGGACCTCGACGAAGGTAAGAAGTCAGGTATGACACCTAAGTTTGATTGTGTTAAATCTTTTATGGATACTGATGTTTTCCGTAAATTTAGCACTAAATATGGACTTGACTCTGAAATAGTAGCTTCTTTCTATGAATCTTTTGCTACTCATGTTGATCTCCCTAGGGAGAAGTGGTTTAAATATCATCCTTTCATAGAAGTAAAAGTAGCTGCACCTATTAAAGTTGAAGAAAAGACTGTCACTTATAATAATCCTATTGTTCCTACTACTTATTTTGAGAAACCACCTTTTCCTGTTAGGATAAAAGATCATGCAAAAGCTTCAACTGTGGTTCGTAAAAGCAATATTAGAACCTATACACCTCCTGGGAAAATTAAAGTTGAACCTAATATTGCTATTGTTAAAGATCTCCTGTCTGATAATATTGATGGGCATGTTATTCATTTCTGTGATGAGACTGCTAGAATTGCAAAACCTTGTGTTAAAGATAAACATAGACTCGTGGTAGGCATGCCTGTTATTTCTGTTAAAATAGGAGATCATTGTTATCGTGGCTTATGTGATATGGGTGCCAGTGCTAGTGTTATACCTCATGACTTATACAAAGAAATTATGCATGATATTGCACCTGCTGAGATAGAAGATATTGATGTTACCATTAAGCTTGCCAATAGAGATACCATATTGATAACCCACAAGTATAGGGGATCGCAATAGTTTTCGATAAGTAAGAGTGTCGAACCCAACGAGGAGCTAAAGGTAGAACAAATATTCCCTCAAGTTCTATCGACCACCGATACAACTCTACGCATGCTTGACGTTCGCTTTACCTAGAACAAGTATGAAACTAGAAGTACTTTGTAGGTGTTGTTGGATAGGTTTGCAAGATAATAAAGAGCACGAAAATAAAACTAGGGGCTGTTAAGGTAAAGAAGAAACTAAAGTAAATATAGCGAGTGTGGAAAAGTGGTGGTAGGAGTTGCGAAATTGTCCCTAAGCAATTGACTACTTTACTAGACCGATAGCAAGTATTATGTGGGAGAGGCCACTGCTAGCATGTCATCCCTGACTTGGAATTCTATGCACTTATGATTGGAACTATTAGCAAGCATCCGCAACTACTAATGTGCATTAAGGTAAAACCCAACCATAGCATTAAGATATATTGGTCCCCCTTCAATCCTGTATGCATCAATTTCTATGCTAGGTTGAAGCTTCTGTCACTCTTCCCCTCCAATACATAGTCCTATTAACATACAACTAACCCTATGGTGTGATCCAAGTGCGCGCTCATATGATGGGCACCAAAGGACAGCAACATAACCACAAGCAAATTAAATCAATCATAGCAATTCATCAACCACCGATAGGACAACAAAAATCTACTCAGACATCATAGGATGGCAACACATCATTGGATAATAATATGAAGCATAAAGCACCATGTTCAAGTAGAGGGTACAGCGGGTTGCGGGAGAGTGGACCGCTGTAGATAGAGGGGGGAAGGTGATGGAGATGTTGGTGAAGATGGCGGAGGTGTTGGTGAAGATCGCGGTGATGATGATGATGGCCACGGCGGCGTTCCGGCGCCACCAGAGGAGAGGGGGAGAGGGGCCCCCTTCTTCCTCTTCTTCCTTGACCTCCTCCCTAGATGGGAGACGGGTTTTCCCTCTGGTCCTTGGCCTCCATGGCATGGGAGGGGCGAGAGCCCCTCCGAGATTGGATCTATCTCTCTGTTTCTCTCTGGTTCTGCGTTCTCAGATTCTTCCCTTTCACCGTTTCTTATATTCCCGGAGATCCGTAACTCCGATTGGGCTGAAATTTTAACACGATCTCTATCCGGATATTATCTTTCTTGCGGCAAAAGAAGGGCTCCAACCGCCTTACGGGGTGGCCACGAGGGTCAGGGGCGCACCTGACACCCTGGGGGGGCGCCCCTACCTCGTGCGCCCCTCGGGCACTGTTGAGGATATAACCATTAAGGGTAAACCGCCCAGGAGGGGCCGGTTCACCCTCACCTATGATGAAGCCCAAGGAAACCCAGAAGATGGCGCTTTATGGATAAGGCTTAGAGGCCCAGAGCCCGCAGGTGATTTAGGGCCCATGGTAGTAAACCGACATGATTGTATAAACTAATATTATAAGATAGGAAAGAGGAGACCGAGGCGGACACTTGTATGAGCCAGCCTCGGGACTCTGTAGACCGGCCGGGGTCCTCCTGAGTATATAAAGGGGTGACCCAGCGGCGGTTCAAGGAATAACAACTCGAGAGCCAGACAAAGTGTATTCGCTCCCTGGCCTTCGAAATCCTAGCAATACCAATCACAACTAGACGTAGGCTTTTACCTTCATCGAAGGGGCCGAACTAGTATAAACTCCTGTGTCCCCTTGTCCGGTTTAACCCCTTCAAGCTAACCCGTAGCGATGGCTCCGCGACTAAGTCCTTTCACGAGGACATCTTCCGTGACAATTCCATGACAGTTGGCGCCCACCGTGGGGCTGTCGCACGGTGGTTTTGAGTTCTTGAAGGGCAGCTTCGATGGACTCAAGGGATACGCCGTGGGCCGGATGACGAAGAGTCGCCATGGAAAGCTCTACATCGACAACGCATGATGGGGTCCCGAGGCCGATTCAATCGAATACGGGTACCGTGTCCCGTTTGGTGGGATTCACGTCTTCATCGGCAGGATCGGCGAACCGGCCCCCGAGCCGGACATCTGCACCGACATCATCAAAACGGCTCGACGTGCAAGTTCTTCACCGGTTCAGCCTGAGGCAAGGCATGTTTTCGTAGGTGTCGTCAATGGAATGGGGTACGAGGAGGGATCGGTCTCCGATGGAGAAACCGTAGTCCGCAGTGGTGACGAGTCTTCTGGAGAAACCGAATCGCTTTAGCAGTTGCAGGATGGCCGGATTGAGGGAGGATCCGAGGGCAATAGTATTCCGGATTCCCCCGGTCTGCCAAACCGGGCCGCCATCTTCATGGCTGGCACACGATCGGCGCCTCATTCATCTACCATTGCAGCAGTGCTCTCCGGTTCAATGACGGCCACACCAGCAGGGGCAGGAAGCTCGGCGCCGCCTCCGGCCCAAGTCTTGTCTGATTTGTTCGACGCTCTAGCAGCATTGATGTCCGCGGAGGTAGATGCAGCAGCCAGGAATCAACATGATGCGGAGATTCTAAAAGTGAAAGATCAGATAGCCCAGGCTAAAGAGGACCTGGCAGCAGAAAATGCCAGGATGGCTACAGAGCGGGCCGAGTTGGAAGCACAGGCTTATCAGATTAGACTGGATCAGAATGCTTCGGAAGAGGTCATGAGAAGAAGGTACCGATCACGTCTCCCGTCGGTTTATAAACCGCAGAATCTTTTCAACACGACAGGTGCAGGAGCTGGTAACCAACCCACGCTAAACCGGGCGGGGCCGCCGGGAGCAGGAGCGCCGGTTCAGCCGCGCGCAACAGACCTGCCTCGCCAGAACAACGTTGTACCATCAACGCCGCCCGGGCATTATTCCAACCCGTTGGATAATATTGTGGCCGCCGCTTCGCGTCTGGCGGCCCTCCCAACCGACGACGAGTCACCAGTTGCAGTGGAAGCACGTCGGGCCAGGGATCTCCTTCAGACAGCACTTAATCAACAGCAAGCGTATTCACACAGCCGTGAGAGGATTCATTCCACTCCCCGTCCAAGCCGGAGTTATAGTAGACACATGGAAGACGAACCGACTGTGTCCAGTAGCGCACGCCACCGAAATTCGCCACGGGGAACAACCCGGCCAGGGGAGGTGCTAATGCGCAAGATGTTGTGGACCACGGTCGTGCACGACGAGAGGCCGAGTTGACAGCTCGACACGAAGCACGACAACATACTCCGGTTCACCCCACTGCCTCCGTGGAGCCAGGGGTGATGTTCAGTTCCCTAGGGGTACCATGTTTAACTCCCGCATTGCGTAATGTGCGATTGCCCAAGGATTTCAAGGGACCTCATAAGGTACCAAATTACACCACCGATTTACAGCCAGAGGCGTGGATGGAGAGCTATGAGATGGCAATGGAGATGTTAGATGTGGATGAGGCGGTGTGTGCTAAATATTTCACCATGATGTTGGAAGGAATAGCTCGCACTTGGTTGAAGAGCTTGCCGACCAACTCTATTGGTTCATGGGCCGAATTAAAGCGCCGGTTTATCCAGAACTTCAAGGATACATGTAAGCAGCCGATGTCAATTGTAGATCTGGCCGCTTGTGTCCAAGAGGAAGGAGAGTCCACGACCCATTGGGTCAAACGGGTCTCGACGATTTTGCATTCATCATATCGTATCAATGCAGACACCGCAGTGTTAACGTTATAGGGCAATTGCCGTTTCAAGCCGTTGAAACAGAAGTTGGGGAGGCTCAAACGTCACTGCAACGACATGTCAACACTCATGGCCGCTTTGGTTAAGTATGCCGATTCAGATAATACCAAGGATCCAGATTCAGAGGAGGACAAACCGGAGAAGGGAAAGAAGAACGGCGGTGCAAAAGGGCAGCACCACAACCAAGGAGGCCATGGGAATAATGGTAAGCGTAAAGCGGATAGTTCAGATTTGGTGGCTAACACAAATATGCAGCGTCACAAAGGTAAACCGTCCCAGCGCGGTGGAGGGATGAATCTGGAGCGTTTGTTAAACCAACCCTGCCCGAAGCATGGAACCAAGGAAGCCCCTTCCACACATCTTTGGAAGGATTGTCATATAATGGGGGAGTTCAAAAATTCTGATCTATACCGGTATGATCAGGATCCGCCGGGCGGTTCGGGCCTAGGTTTCCATGGGGGCGGCGGTTCAAGCTCTGGATTTCAGAACAACCAGGGCCATCAGAACAACCATGGTAATAACCAGCAGAATAACCAAGGGAATCAGCAACAGTCAGGTTACCAGAGTCACCCCAAGCAGTTGAACAGCGGACAATATCATGTGTTCACTACTAGCCTGTGCAAGCGGGATCAGAAACTTCACAATAGGGCAGTCAATACTGTTGAACCGGCCGTACCATGTTATCTACGATGGTCGGAGCAGCCCATTGTGTGGAGCAGAGAGGATCACCCGCCCCGGGTTGACAATCCGGGTCAACTAGCCTTGGTTGTAGCACCTCGGGTGGGGGGCTATAAGTTTACCAAGGTTCTAATGGATGGAGGGAGCAGTATCAACATCCTGTACTATGAGACTTTCCGTCGCATGGGGTTGACAGATAAGAATCTTAAACCGTCAAACACTATTTTTCATGGTGTAGTACCAGGTAAATTGGCATACCCTGTTGGAAAGATTGCTTTGGAAGTCGTGTTTGGAGATGAGCATGATTCCAGGTCTGAGACTTTGACCTTTGAGGTGGTGAAAATCCAGAGTCCATATCACGCGCTATTTGGACGGTCGGCTTACGCAAAATTCATGGCGAGACCCTATTATGTCTATTTACAGCTCAAAATGCCGGGTTATAAGGGGACGATCACAGTACATGGGAGTCAAAAGATTGCTTTGGATTGCGAGGAAGGTGAAGCGGCCTATGCTGAATCGGTTTGTGCTAAAGAGGAGCTGAAATTCTATAAGGACAATGTTGATCCGGCGGACATGACCCCTCTGAAGAAACCTACGACTGAGCATGACCCGGCCCTGACGTTCTAACCGGCTAATGAGACTAAACTAGTTGACTTCGTCCCTGGTGATTCATCCAAGCAGTTTAGTATCAGTGCCAATCTGGATCCAAAATAGGAAAGTGCGCTCATCGAGTTCATCCGTGAGAACCGGGACATCTTTGCATGGAAACCTTCTGACATGCCAGGTGTACCGAGGGAACTCGCTGAGCACACTCTCAATATTGATCCTAAGTTTAAACTGGTCAAGCAGTACCTTCGCCGTTTTAACGAAGAAAGACGCAAGGCCATCGACGAAGAGGTAGCCCGGCTACTGGCAGCTGGGTTTATTGTCAAAGTGTTTCATCCCGAATGGTTGGCTAATCCAGTGCTTGTTCTTAAGAAAAATGGCACTTGGCGTATGTGTGTGGACTACACTGATTTGAATAAAGCTTGCCCGGCAGATCCTTTCGCTCTCCCGCGTATTGATCAGATCATTGATGCAACGACGGGTTGTGAGCGCCTGAGTTTCCTAGATGCTTATTCAGGTTATCATCAGATTAAAATGGCAGTTAAGGACCAGGAGAAGACAGCCTTCATCACTCCCTTTGGAGCCTTCTGCTATGTTTCTATGCCCTTTGGGCTCAAGAGTGCCCAAGCAACCTACCAGCGTTGTGTGCAAAATTGTCTTCACAAGCAGATCGGGCGCAATGTTCATGCCTATGTGGATGATATTATGGTGAAATCCAGGAAGCAGGAAACCTTGATAAATGATCTCAAGGAAACGTTCGACAATCTTCGAGTTTACAAAATGATGCTCAACCCGGACAAATGCGTTTTTGGTGTTCCGGCAGGCAAACTCTTGGGCTTTCTTGTGTCCAACAGAGGTATTGAGGCAAATCAGAAAAAATCAAAGCAATCACATCCTTGGCTAAATCGGCGTGTATCAATGATGTTCAGCGTCTGGCGGGCCGGATTGTAGCCCTCAGTCGGTTTATCAGCCGTTTGGGAGAGAAGGCAACTCCCCTGTATCAGATGTTGAAGAAGACAGATAAATTCGTCTGGAGTGACGCCGCCAATGCGGCATTTGAGGAATTGAAGCGGCAGCTGGCTGAACCGCCAGTCCTCGCTGCTCCAGTTGATAATGAGCCTCTATTGTTGTACGTGGCTGCCAATGCCCGAGCGGTCAGTGTGGCGATTGTGGTTGAGCGTAAGGAGGCTGGAAAAGAATATCCGGTTCAACGGCCAGTTTATTGTATCAGTGAGGTACTAATCGAATCAAAGCAAAGATATCCGCATTGGCAGAAGCTAGTGTATGGAGTTTTTATGGCAAGTAGGAAACTCAAGCAATACTTTCAAGGCCATCCTATCACGGTGGTTAGTTCTGCTCCCTTGGGCGATATAATCTAGAATAGAGAAGCAACTGGCTAGGTTGCGAAGTGGGCGATTGAGCTTGGTCCCCATGGTTTGAAGTATACGCCCCAAACAGCCATCAAATCTCAGGCGCTTGTTGACTTCATCAATGATTGGACCGAGTTACAGGCACCAGAGGACAAACCGGATAATACATACTGGACCATTCACTTTGATGGATCCAGGCAGTTGGAAGGCTCGGGGGCTGGGGTTGTCCTCACTTCCCCTCGAGGAGATAAGATTTGTTATGTTCTTCTCTTAATGTTTCCTTGTACTAAGAATACAGCAGAGTACGAGGCCTTACTCCACGTCCTTCGTGTAGCTAAGGAAATGAACTTAAGCCGGGTTCAATGCTTTGGAGATTCTGATCTGGTGGCTCAGCAAGTTTCTGGTACTTGGGATTCTAAGGACCCACTCATGGCGGCTTACAGGCGCGAGGTGGATATTGTAGCAGGTCACTTTAAGGGTTATCAGGTGGAACACATCGACCGGTGCAAGAATGAGGCAGCAGATGCTCTAAGCCGGCTGGGATCTCAGCGTAAGACGGTACCACCCAATACCTTTCTAGATATCTTGCATAACCCATCTGTAAAGTTGCCTACAGAGGAGGATTTGGTTGTTCCTGATCCGGAGGCCCAGTTGGTAGCCGTTTTACATGCCACTCCGTATTGGACAGTTCCATATTTGGCGTATCTGAACCGGGGCGAATTACCAAACGACGAACTTTTCGCCAGACAGATAGTCTGGCGGTCCAAGTCTATGGTTGTTCACAATGGCGAGTTGCACCGTTCTAGCGTTCCAGGCGTATTCCAACGTTGTGTTTCTCCTGAAGAAGGACAAGAGATTCTATGTGAAATCCATGAAGGGGATTGCGGTCACCATGCTGGTTCAAAGTCCTTGGTTGCTAAAGCTTTCCGACACGGGTTCTACTGGTTGACAGCTCATTCTGATGCGGAAGACTTGGTAAAGCGGTGTGATGCTTGTCAGAAATTTTCACGTCGAGCTCATGTTCCGGCTCAAGAGTTACGCATGATTCCCATCACTTGGCCGTTTGCTACTTGGGGGCTTGATATGGTTGGACCCTTTAAGCGCTCCAAGGACAAGAAGACCCACCTGTTGGTGGCGGTTGACAAGTTCACCAAATGGGTTGAAGCAGAGCCCATCAGTAAATGTGATGCAGCCACGGCGGTTCAATTTCTCAAAAAGATTATTTTCCGTTTCGGCTTTCCACATAGCATCATCACAGATAATGGTACGAACCTTTCTAAAGGTGAGATGGAGGAGTTTTGCCAACGAGAGCACATCCAGCTTGATGTAGCGTCCATGGCTCACCCCCAGTCTAATGGTCAAGCTGAGAGGGCGAATCAAGAAATCCTGAAGGATATCAAGCCTCGGCTTATGGTCCCTTTGAAGCGGACGCCGGGTTGTTGGGTGGAAGAATTACCATCTATGTTATGGAGTATAAATACCACCCCAAACCGATCTACGGGATATACACCTTTTTTCCTAGTCTATGGGGCTGAGGCTGTCCTCCCAAGTGATATTCGTCACGACTCGCCCCGGGTTGCGAATTATGTTGAAGCGGACAACGAGAAAGCACGCCAAGAGGTGCTGGACCTGTTAGATGAGAAACGAGACATGGCTTTGGCGCGGTCGGCGGTTTATCAACAAGACCTGCGGCGTTATCACAGCCGCCGGGTTAAGACAAGAACCTTTCAAGAAGGCAATTTGGTACTTCGGCTCATTCAAGACCAGATTGATATGCACAAATTATCCCCACCTTGGGAAGGGCCCTTTGTGGTCAGCAAAAATCTGCACAACGGATCATACTACCTCATTGACGTTCGAGAAGACTCACGTAGCTCTGAGGAGGAGACCCGGCGGCCATGGAACATAGCTCTCCTACGGCCTTATTACACTTGAAGCCAGAAGCTTTTCGTATGTACATATTTCAACAATGTATATATTATGATCAATATAATAACCCGGCATCCTTGCTATCAAGCAGGGTCTCCGCCGTTTTTTCTTTAAATATCTGTTAACTTGGGGGCTTCAGCTAATAAAGCGAAGTACTACCTGTTAGCCCGGCTACCATGCCACCATCTAGCTTGGGAGCTTCACACCCAAGGGGCCAAAGAGAGTTTGATTGCGTAAATCACGACTCAAACATAGGCACCCATTGAGCACAGCTCACAAAGTTACTTGGGGGCTCTTTGTGTCAAATACCAAAGAGTTTGAAAGGACCCTTGTAGCTGGGTATCGACCCACGGCTTGGAAGCCTGGTGTCTTCACCTAAAACCCTGGGTTAACCTGCCTTCATCAAGTAAGCCACTCCTATCCAGGTAATCCTGGCACGACCCGTCGAACGTTTGACAGTTACTCTCATTGAGACCCTGAACTTGTCAAAGTTAAAACGATGATTGGTTAGTTGGAGGGCCATCTTAAAAGGCTTCGTCAAAATGGTTTAACTCAGTGGCCTGGCAGCCCATGAAAAGCCTCGATTTGGGCCTGGCAGCCCTTGAAAAGCCTTGACCATAGTTTTTGTTTGCTTCTTGCCAAGTTTTGTTTTTCATAAGGTTTATGTTAAACTGGTGTTTTTTAACCCGGCATGGCTTACGGATCTTCTGTTAAAGCAGACAATTAAAGGTAACCCGGCATCCTTCAAAACCGGTCTGGCTTTGACACCTTGTCTCCAGCAATCGGCCGGTGTTCATCACAACCCGGTTCTATATCATATATATACCAGCATGGCATGGTGGCAGTTGGGTTTTCACCCTTCTTCAAATCACAATTGGTAAACCAACAGCAATGTTTTGTATCACAGATTTTCCTTATGCAGACACAAGGATTGCATAATATTGTAAAAATACATAAGCTAGTACCGAAATTATCATGATGAATCTACGCAAAGTGTATCCTAGTGCGCGATGGCAACGGATTAAAGTATTTTCACTAGCCTATTACAAGGCGCTTGAAGGCCCAAAGTATGGTGTTTCCAGCAGAACAAGGTTTATGGAGCATCACTCTGATTGCCGGATCAAGTCTCATTACCATGTTGATGCGAAGTTGATGGGTCATCTGGCGTCGGATCAGCCTCCTCCTCCCCACCTAGCGGCTGGAAGTTTGTGGTGGTCCAGTCAATCCGGGTTAAGGCCTGAAAGATAGCTTCTTCACTGATAAGTTCTGACGGATCAATGTCAGGGGCATAAGTGTGCTTACAGATTCCCGGAATAAGATTGTGCGCCTCCGGGATGACAGTGTTAACCCGTTTGTTGTTGGCATCATAATAAGACCGGTGAACAGTCAAGTTAGCATCTTCTGCCAGCTGACTCGCCAGAGGACGCATTTCCCTTGTCACTCTTTTAAGGGCTTCATCATCAAAATCTGCCCCGTTTTCTTGTGTGCTTGGAAAGCCTTTGGCAAGGTCAACCGGATCCAAGTCAGCTATCCACGCTTTGGCTCGGGTAAGTGCCAACAAAGGCCAGCCCTGGCAGCAGATCGCTTTACCTCTTCTATCTGTATTGGTGCCATGGATAGCCTTGCCATAGTGTCCTTGATCAGTGTTGGGGCCGGATTGTCATGGGATGCTGCGTAGATAACCCGTTGAGCACCGGTCTATAGTTGTTCAAGCAGAGTATATGCTGCTTTCAGCTTCATCCGTACATCTGAGCCCAGATGAGTAATGCGGCTACCTGTAACGGTTTAAGAATTTCATATTTCAACCGGCACCTTACAAGATGGATATTTCAGATGCCTTGCTAGGAGTACTTACCAAATACTGCGGAGGTCATGACGTTCACTTGATGCTTCAACCCAGAAAATTCTTCTGCCACCGGTTTAAGAGAAGATTCGGCGTCTTTAGCCCGTTTCAGCAATGTACCCTTCTCAGTGTCCCAATTGGCACGTTCAGTCTTGAATTCTTCCTTCAGTCGTTCTATGGAAGTTAAAGCGGCTCAAAGTTCATCTTTGGCTTTAGAATATTCTTCTTGATGAGATTTGATACTCTCTTGAAGATTAGCAATCTGCGTCTGTTGATGGTTTATGTCAGCCTACCACAATCAGAGGAGCATATCAATATTTTATCAAAAGTCCCAAGCATACAACTGGTTCTACACTTGGCACTTGGGGGCTAATGCAGATTGTTTCTTTCTTACTGCTTATTCAAAGTCCCGAGGATTCATACAAGTTTCAATCCTGGCACTTGGGGGCTAATGCGGATTGCTTCTTTCTTACTGCTTATTCAAAGTCCTGAGGATTCATACAAGTTTCAATCCTGGCACTTGGGGGCTAATGTGTATTTGTTCAAAAAAACTTTAAAGTCAACAATGTGCAGTTTGGAAATTCAGAAGTCCCGGTTTGTCTTTACAAGCTAAACCGGCCCTTGGGGGCTACAGGATACAAGGCAGTGAAAATACAAAGATAAGGATGAAAATGTTTACCTCATAGCGTTCCTTCATCAGATTTACCAAGTCAGCCTCATTATCTTGGCTTGTATAAAGCCGGTTCAAGAATCTGGAATGAAGATCCTGGGCAGAAAGATTAGCATATTTTGACGAGTCAGCTTCCATCTTCCTCTTGCCCATAGAAGTAAACTCATCCTTGGCGGTATGTTTTGCCAAGATAACTGGATTGCCCGGAGCGGTATAAGCAGTGCCAGTAACAATAACGTCATCATCTTTGGTTGGGCTTGGCAGATTAGCAGTTGACCTCAGTGGATCAGCAACCGGACTTGCAGTTATAGCGTGTGGACTTGAGGTGTCCTCATGTGTGGCCGGATCAGCTTCCGACGGATCAGCATTGTTAGTTGGCTCTGGTGGGACAGAATCATCCATGAGATTATCAAGATTTTTATCAGGATTTTCAGGAGCTTTCTCTGATTCAACTTCGCCAGTAGGGGCACTGGTCTTGGACTTCTTACTCAGACGAGCTTTAGCACTAATATTAAAACAAGGATTAGCATGATTAACTGAATTATGAAGGAGAAGGGAGGACTGCACGCTTACCCAGGGACGGTTTTCAGCGGAGGCAGCTGAGTGGTTGATGAACCGCCAGACGGATTAGAAGATGCCTGATAGTTTGAATCAGATGGATTGAGAGGGCATTGGAAGAAACCTTTCAAAAGACAACGTTTTTCAGGAGAACAAGCAACCTCTGGACAATGTTTCCGGTTTGGTGTATGAGGTAAACCGGAAGAAGTGACCTGTTGACCACTGTGCCGGGTTGTGCGACGCCCTTCGGTTTGCTGTGTCTTCAAAGAAAGTTTTTGATCCAAATGAGCAACAGGGTGAGAGCATTTCACTTTCCGAACTGCACGGCGAAATCGTTGAACTGGCACAAGTTCTGAGTCAGAAAGACAAATTACCTCAACATGATCTGCATGGCTGGCCTCCGCATCATCCTGGGAGTAATCATTGTCAGTAAAATATATGAATAGAAGTCAAGGGAGTCAAACTTTACCTCTTCAGCCGAGTCACCGACATCCTCCGGCGGTTCCGAAGACTCAGCAGTTTTCTTTTTGGCAGCTCTCTTGATGACCTTGGTCTTAATACGAGGAGCCTTAGCCGCTTTGACTTGAGATTTCCTTTTCCAGAAGGAGCTACTGGCCTATGAGATTGCACAAAGGGTTATTATAGCAGTGTCAAAGCGGAGAAGGATCAGGAAAAGTACAAGGTTAAAGTCTTTACCGCTGGCGATTTGTTGGAGGCCTAAAAAGGACGCAGACCAATTTGAGTACATACGGTGAGCGGTTCGTCAAGTATTTTCTTTACACCTTCAGCGACTTCATCGTCAGTCAGTTCTATTTCATTAAACCGTTGTGGATCATTGGTATTGCCGGTATATTCAAACATCAATCCGGGCTGGCGGCTTAAAGGTAGAATGCACCATGAAATCCAATAGCGGACGAGATCAACACCAGTTAAACCGTTGGCAAGGAAAGCCTGGAGTTTGGCGAGTTGAGGTGCATAGGCTTGTCGGTCTTTGGCAGACAATCTCTGAGGTAAAGGGTGATTATTGCTGAGCCGGTGCGGACGGTAGCCCGGTAAAGGATTCTCTTCAGCAGGGGCAGTATTCTGACAGTAGAACCAGGTTTGGTTCCAGTCTTTTGGATGGCTGTGAAGTTTGGCGTGAGGAAATTCAACCTCTTTCCTCTTTTGGATCGACACACCGCCAAGTTCAGTATTGGGTCCGTCAGAAAATTCAGTCCGGCAGTTTAAGTGAAAGAGATCTTGAAAGAGGTCGACAGTTGGTTCTTCTTGCAGGTAAACCTCGCAGAATACTTGGAAATCGCATATGTTGGACACAGAATTTGGTCCAATATCTTGAGGATGAAGTTGGAACCTGGCAAGAACATCCCGGAAATTTTTGACTGAAACCTTGAGCTAAATGTTGCATGAACACAATCACTTCTCCATCTTGAGGCTCAGGAGGGCACTCAGGGCCAGGAACTCGCCAATGGAGGACATTTTTTGAAGCTAAAGCGCCTGTGGTGACATATTCATTGATTTGCGTTTCTGTGATCCGAGATGGAACCCAGTTGCAAGCAGCAAATTGCTTCGTCATCTTACAAAGTCTGAAAAAGGAAAATAGAGGGTTTACGATTGGCGGTTCATATGTGTTTGTCAAATGTTAAACCGTCAATTCAAGGTATACGTATGAAGTGAACGAGGCATTGCTGTTCAAAGTCTAGATGGCGGTTTAAGAGAGGGCTAATGACATACGACGGATTATCAATACTAAAGGATAAACCGCCCATTGGAGGCAGAACCCAATCTGAAAATTTGTTAAGTGTTGCGGAAACAAGTTTCATAAGATGGTGATAAAATTTTGGATCCACCGTTGTTCAAAAGACAAATTTTTCTGAGCTTCACAATGGTGTTAAACAGAACAGAGAAGGTTCAGATAAGGATTTATACAGGAACAGTAAGATGTTGTGGTACAGCAGATTAAAGCTACAGATCCAGCCGCAAGGGGAAACTATCAGGCCTAGCTAGATTCAGTACGATGCTAAAGGAAAAGCAGAGGAAGTGCTGATGAACACTGACGAACACCAAAGAAACTTCGAAACACTAATGCAGATTTAACAAGTAAAGGGAAGGGGTATTTACCAGAGACACGCAGCGGCGGAGTATCTTAAGAGATCTAGTACGAACAGGGTGATGCAGCGGCCTTGTTGGTGCAGACTGGAAGATCAACAACGGCGGCGACGGCGATGCTTGAGGTCTTCGGGTCATGAGGAGGAAGACGATATGAATAGGAAAGGGGGGAAATGGAAGGTGCCCCGGTCTTATTTATAAGGGAAGTGGAATAAAATAGCAGGCGCGAAAATCGAGGAGTCAGGAGCGGCAAAAAAGGATGTAGCTGTCGCCTCGATCTTCGGGAATTAATTAAAGAGAAAGGAATCTTCATAAATCTTTTTATACAGGGATGACGTCACAATGATTTACTACGGTGTCAGAAGATGACATCATGGCAGTTCACCAAAGTTCACAGGGAGAAGACAATATGGCGGTTTACGAGAATTGTCAGAAAGTCAAGTAGTTTTTTTCTAAAGATTGAAGATTGACATGAACAGGTTCAAATCATTCTGGGGCCTAATGTTGAGGATATAACCATTAAGGGTAAACCGCCCAGGAGGGGCCGGTTCACCCTCACCTATGTTGAAGCCCAAGGAAACCCAGAAGATGGCGCTTTACGAATAAGGCTTAGAGGCCCAGAGCCCGCAGGCAATTTAGGGCCCATGGTAGTAAACCGCCATGATTGTATAAACTAATATTATAAGATAGGAAAGAGGAGACCGAGGCGGACACTTGTATGAGCCAGCCTCGGGACTCTGTAGACCGGCCAGGGTCCTCCTGAGTATATAAAGGGGTGACCCGGCGGCGGTTCAAGGAACAACAACTCGAGAGCCAAACAAAGCGGATTCGCTCCCTGGCCTTCGAAATCCTAGGAATACCAATCACAACTAAACGTAGGCTTTTACCTTCATCGAAGGGGCCGAACTAGTATAAACTCCCGTGTCCCCTTGTCCGGTTTAACCCCTTCAAGCTAACCCGTAGCGATGGCTCTGCGACTAATTCCTTTCACGAGGACATCTGCCATGACAATTCCACGACAGGCACCGTCTCGCGATGATTCCACTTCCCAAAATTCATAAATATTCCAAAATAAATCTCCGTCAGTTTTTATTCTGTTTGGACTCCGTTTGGTATGGGTTTTCTGCGAAACAAAAAACATGCAACAAACAGGAACTGGCACTGGGCACTGGATCAATATGTTAGTCCCAAAAATAGTATAAAAAATTGCCAAAAAGTATATGAAAGTTGAATAATATTGGCATGGAACAATCAAAATTATAGATACGACGGAGACGTATCACATATCACCCATTGGAATTGTTAGAGATGTTGAAGTCTTGTGTGGGAAAACTAAATATCCTGCTGATTTTCTTGTTCTTGGTTCCCCACAAGATAGCTTTTGTCCCATTATATTTGGTAGACCCTGCGTGAACACAGTTAATTCTAAGATAGATTGCGAAAAGGATGTTCTTACTATTGGTTTAGGTGATATGTCTCATGAATTTAATTTCTCTAAATTTCGTAGACAACACCATGAAGAGGAATTGCCTAGTAAAGATGAAATTATTGGTCTTGCTTCTATTGTCGTGCCTCCTAGTGATCCTTTAGAATAGTATTTGCTAGACCATGAAAATGATATGTTTATGAATGAAAGAAGGGAAATAGATGAAGTATTCTTTAAACAGGAACCCATCCAAGGGTGATCCCGTGTTTGAGCTCAAGCTATTACCTGATACTCTTAAATATGCTTATCTTGATGAGAAAAAGATATATCTTGTTATTATTAGTGCTAACCTTTTAGAGCATGAAGAAGAGAGATTATTGAAAACTCTGAAGAAGCACCATGCTGCTATTGGATATACTCTCGATGATCTCAAGGGCATTAGTCCCACATTATGTCAACACAAAATAAATTTGGAGAAAGATGCCAACCAGTTCGTGATCACTAACAACGGCTAAATCCTAAGATGAAAGAAGTGGTAAGAAAGGAAATACTAAAGCTCCTTGAGGCAGGTATAATTTATCCCGTTGCTGATAGTCAATGGGTAAGTCTGTCCATTGTGTCCCTAAAAAGGGAGGTATTACTGTCGTTCCTAATGATAAAGATGAATTGATTCCGCAAAGAATTATTACAGGCTATAGGATGGTAATTGATTTCCACAAATTAAATAAGGCTACTAAAAAGGATCATTACCCCTTACCTTTTATTGATCAAATGCTAGAAAGATTATCCAAACATACACATTTTTGCTTTCTAGATGGTTATTCTGGTTTCTCTCAAATACCTGTGTCAGCTGATGATCAATCTAAGACCACTTTTACTTGCCCGTTCGGTACTTTTGCTTATAGACGTATGCCTTTTGGTTTATGTAATGCACCTGCTACCTTCCAAAGATGCATGATGGCTATATTCTCCGACTTTTGTGAAAAGATTTGTGAGGTTTTCATGGACGATTTCTGTCTATGGATCCTCTTTTGATGATTGCTTAAACAACCTTGATCGAGTTTTGCAGAGATGTGAAGAAACTAACCTTATCTTGAATTGGGAGAAATTCCACTTTATGGTTAATGAAGGTATTGTCTTGGGGCATAAAGTTTCTGAAAGAGGTATTGAAGTTGATAAAGCTAGGGTTGATGCTATTGAAAAGATGTCATGTCCCAAGGACATCAAAGGTATAAGAAGTTTCCTTGGTCAGGCCGGTTTTTATAGGAGGTTCATTAAGGACTTCTCAAAAATTTCTCGGCCTCTGACTAATTTATTACAGAAAGACATACCATTGGTTTTTGATGATGATTGCGTAGAAGCATTTGAAAAACTTAAGAAAGCATTGATCTCTGCACCTATTGTTCAGCCACCTGATTGGAATTTACCCTTTGAAATTATGTGTGATGCTAGTGATTTTGCTATAGGTGTTGTTCTAGGGCAAAGAGTTGATAAGAAATTAAATGTTATTCAATATGCTAGTAAAACTCTAGACAATGCTCAGAGAAATTATGCTACTATTGAAAAATAATTTTTTAGCAGTTGTATTTACTTGTGATAAGTTCAGACCTTATATTGTTGATTCTAAAGTTCTAAAGTAACTATTCACATGGATCATGCTGCTATTAAATATCTTATGGAAAAGAAAGATGCTAAACCTAGACTTATTAGATGGGTTCTCCTCCTACAAGAATTTGATTTACATATTATTGATAGAAAGGGAGCTGAGAACCTCGTTGCAGACAACTTATCTAGGCTAGAGAATGTTCTTGATGACCCACTACCTATTGATGATAGTTTTCCTGATGAACAATTAAATGTCATAAATGCTTCTCGTACTGCTCCATGGTATGCTGATTATGCTAATTATATTGTTGCTAAATTTATACCACCTAGTTTCACATACCAGCAAAAGAAAAAGTTTTTCTATGATTTGAGACATTACTTTTGGGATGACCCACATCTTTATAAAGGAGTAGATGGTGTTATTAGACGTTGTGTACCTGAGCATGAACAGGAATAGATCCTATGCAAGTGTCACTCTGAAGCTTATGGAGGACACCACACTGGAGATAGAACTGCACATAAGGTATTGCAATCCGGTTTTTATTGGCCTACTCTCTTCAAGGATGCCCGTAAGTTTGTTGTATCTTGTGATGAATGTCAAAGAATTGGTAATATTAGTAGACGTCAAGAAATTCCTATGAATTATTCACTTGTTATTGAACCATTTGATGTTTGGGGCTTTGATTATATGGGACCTTTTCCTGCCTCCAATGGATGCACACATATTTTATTTGTTGTTGATTACGTTACTAACTGGGTAGAAGCTATTCCAACTAGTAGTGCTGATCATAACATATCTATTAAGATGCTTAAAGAAGTTATTTTTCCAAGGTTTGGAGTCCCTAGATATTTAATGACTGATGGTGGCTCACATTTTATTCATGGTGCCTTTCGTAAAATGCTTGCTAAGTATGATGTTAATCATATAATTGCATCCCCGTATCACCCACAGTCTAGTGGTCAAGTAGAACTTAGCAATAGAGAGCTTAAATTAATTTTGCAAAAGACTGTTAATAGATCTAGAAAGAATTGGTCCAAGAAACTTGATGATGCATTATGGGCCTATAGAACTGCATATAAAAATCCTATGGGTATGTCTCCGTATAAAATGGTTTATGGAAAAGCATGTCACTTACCTCTCGAACTAGAACAAAAGGCTCATTGGGCTATTAAAGAGCTCAACTATGATTTCAAACTTGCCGGTGAGAAGAGGTTATTTGACATTAGCTCACTTGATGAATGGAGAACCCAAGCCTATGAGAATGCCAAATTGTTTAAAGAAAAAGTCAAAAGATCGCATGACAAAAGAATACAAAAGCGTGAGTTTAATGTAGGTGATTATGTATTGCTATACAACTCTCGTTTAAGATTTTTTGCAGGAAAACTTCTCTCTAAATGGGAAGGTCCTTACGTTATCGAGGAGATCTATCATTCCCGTGCCATAAAAATCAACAACTTTGAAGGCACAAATCCGAAGGTGGTGAATGGTCAAAGAATTAAACATTATATCTCAGGTAATCCTATAAATGTTGAAACCAATATTATTGAAACCGTAACCCCGGAGGAATACATAAGGGACACTTTCCGGAACGTTTCAGACTCCGAAAAGGAATAGGTATGTGGTACGGTGAGTAAACCGACTCCAAAAAAGTTCTAATGGCAATTTTCTTCTGTTTTGGAATATTTAGAAAAATAGAAAAATAAGAAGCACTCTGGGAAGGACACGAGGGCTCCATGAGGGTGGAGGGCGCGCCCTACCCCCCTGGGCGCGCCCCCTACCTCGTGGGCACCTCGTGTGCTCTCCGGCTCCGTTTTCCTACACGTCACGTATTTTGGTCGGTAAAAATTCATTATATAACCTCCCGAAGGTTTTAACCACCGTATCACACAAAAATCTCTTGTTCTTGTTTCGAGTTGTTTTCTGCCAAGGTTGTCAAAGCTAAGCATCATGTCGTCTCCCTCCTCCTCCAACAATGAGGGCAATGATGCTTGGCTAATTAAGATAGAGCTTAAGAGAGAAGAACCCATGGAGATCAACAAGGATGAAGGGATCAAGAAGGCCACGAGGACCAAGTTCCGGCAATAGAAGACATCCTTCAACTTGATCACAATCTTCTTACCCCAACTGAGATTGAAGCTTTCAAGATGATTGAGCTAGCTCGTGTACAAAACAAGTATCTCACACGTGAAAATATTTTGTTGAACGAGCATATCATCGCACTCAAGGGCATTATCCGCAAGTTGGAAGACCTCCTACGCTCAATGTGCGACTACCCATCATCACCACCATCTTCTTCACCAACAAAGGAGACATAATCACATGGGTATGGGCACTCCCCTTGGCAACTGCCAAGCTTGGGGGAGTGCCCCGGTATCGTATCACCATCACTTTTATCTTCACCGCTTTTCTTAGTTCGATCCTTTTGATAATATTTTGATCTAGTAGAATAAAAGTTCTTAGTATGATCTAGTTGTGAGTTTTGCTTTATGATCCTTCTATGTAATCGAGTCCGTGAGCTATATATATAATAAAGATTAGTGTTGAGTCAAGGGCTTGATTATTTTGCCATGATCTTGAGTGAATAAAATAAAAGAGAAAAATAAAAAGAAACAAAGAGATCATATGGATCTTATGGAGAGTAATGAGCTCGCATATAAAGAGTATGATGATTAAACGTTGTTGAGAGTTGACAAACATAGTTTTCGTCATCGTTGCAATTAATAGGAAGTAATAAAGAAAGAGAGGTCTGTTGGGTTTCGTAGTAATTTCAAAAAAATTCCTATGCACACGCAAGATCATGTGATGCATAGCAACGAGAGGGGAGAGTGTTGTCTCCGTACCCAAGGCAGACCGACTGCGGAAGCGCTGACACGACGTAGAGGAAGTAGTCGTACGTCTTCACGATCCAACCGATCAAGTACCGAAACTATGGCACCTCCGAGTTCGAGCACACGTTCAGCTCGATGACGATCCCCGGACTCCGATCCAGCAAAGTGTCGGGGAAGAGTTCCGTCAGCACGACAGCGTGGTGACGATCTTGATGCACTACAGCAGCAGGGCTTCGCCTAAACTCCGCTACAGTATTATCGAGGAATATGGTGGCTGGGGGCACCGCACATGGCTAAGGAATAGATCACGTGGATCAACTTATGTGTTCTAGGGTGCCTCTACCTCAGTATATAAAGGACCAAAGGGGGGAGGCTGGCCAGCCACAAGGGGTGCACCAGGAGAGTCCTACTCCCTCTGGGAGTAGGATTCCCCCCCCCCAATCCTAGTTGGAATAGGATTCGCGGAGGGGGAAAAGAGAGAGAGAGGGGGCCGGCCACCTCTCCTAGTCCTAATAGGACTAGGGGAAGGGGGAGGTGCACAGCCCATGTAGGGCTGCCTCTTCTCTTTTCCACTAAGGCCCATCATGGCCCATTTAGCTCCCGGGGGGTTCCGGTAACCTTCCCGGTACTCCGGTAAAATCCCGATTTCACTCGGAACACTTCCGATATCCAAACATATGCTTCCAATATATCAATCTTTACGTCTCGACCATTTCGAGACTCCTCGTCATGTCCGTGATCACATCCGGGACTCCGAACAACCTTCGGTACATCAAAATGCATAAACTCATAATATAACTGTCATCATAACCTTAAGCGTGCGGACCCTACGGGTTCAATAACAATGTAGACATGACCGAGACACGTCTCCGGTCAATAACCAATAGCGGGACCTGGATGCCCATATTGGCTCCTACATATTCTACGAAGATCTTTATCGGTCAGACCGCATAACAACATACGTTGTTCCCTTTGTCATCGGTATGTTACTTGCCCGAGATTCGATCGTCGGTATCCAATACCTAGTTCAATCTCGTTACCGGCAAGTCTCTTGACTCGTTCTGTAATACATCATCCCGCAACTAACTCATTAGTTGCAATGCTTGCAAGGCTTATGTGATGTGCATTACCGAGAGGGCCCAGAGATACCTCTCCGACAATCGGAGTGACAAATCCTATTCTCGAAATACGCCAACCCAACATCTACCATTGGAGACACCTGTAGTACTCCTTTATAATCACCCAGTTACGTTGTGACGTTTGGTAGCACCCAAAGTGTTCCTCCGGCAAACGGGAGTTGCATAATCTCATAGTCATAGGAACATGTATAAGTCATGAAGAAAGCAATAGCAACAAACTAAACGATCGGGTGCTAAGCTAATGGAATGGGTCATGTCAATCAGATCATTCAACTAATGATGTGACCTCGTTAATCAAATAACAACACTTTGTTCATGGTTAGGAAACATAACCATCTTTGATTAACGAGCTAGTCAAGTAGAGGCATACTAGTGACACTAAGTTTGTCTATGTATTCACACATGTATTATGTTTCCGGTTAATACAATTCTAGCATGAATAATAAACATTTATCATGAAATAAGGAAATAAATAATAACTTTATTATTGCCTCTAGGGCATATTTCCTTCAAGGTCTTCTCATATAAATATACTATCTTGGACATCTTTTATGATCGTGAGCACTCATTAAAATATGACATGCTAAAGATTTGACGTTGGACAAGGAAGACAACGTAATGGGTTATGTTTTCTTACATCTGAAATAAATTATATTGTCATGGATCATCCAACATGATTGAGCTTGCCTTTCCCCATCATGCTAGCCAAATTCTTTGCACCAAGTAGAGATACTACTTGTGCTTCCAAACACCCTTAAACCAGTCTTGCCATGAGAATCCACCATACCTACCTATGGATTGAGTAAGATCCTCCAAGTAAGTTGTCATCGGTGCAAGCAATAAAAATTGCCCTCTAAATATGTATGACTTATTAGTGTGGGAGAAAATTAGGTTTATACGATCATGTGATATGGAAGAAATAAAAGCAACAGACTGCATAATAAAGGTCCATATCACAAGTGGCAATATAAAGTGACGTTCTTTCGCATTAAGATTTTGTGCATCCAACCATAAAAGCACATGACAACCTCTGCTTCCCTCTGCGAAGGGCCTATCTTTTACTTTTATCTCCTACCTTGCATAAGAGTCATGGTTATCTTCACCCTTCCTTTTTAAATTTTATCTTTTGGCAAGCACAACATGTTGGAAAGATCGTGGTATATATGGCTAATTGGATGTGAGTTTTCATGAACTATTATTGTTGACATTACCCTTGAGGTAAAACGTTGGGAGGCAAAACTATAAGCCCCTATCTTTCTCTGTGTCCGATTAAAACTCCATACCCATAAGTATTACGTGAGTGTTAGCAATTGTGAAAGACTATATGATAGTTGAGTATGTGGACTTGCTGAAAAGCTCTTATATTGACTCTTTCCTATGTTATGATAAATTGCAATTGCTCCAATGACTGAGATTATAGTTTGTTACTTTTTCAATGAAGTTTATGATTCATACTTGAAATTGTGATTTAATTATTACTCTAGCATAAGAGATCATATGACAAGAATTATATAAGTTGCTGTTCTAAGAATGATCATGATGCCCTCATGTCCGTATTTTATTTTTATCGACACCTCTATCTCTAAACATGTGGACATATTTTTCGATTTCGGCTTTCGCTTGAGGACAAGCGAGGTCTAAGCTTGGGGGAGTTGATACGTCCATTTTGCATCATGCTTTTATATCGATATTTATTGCATTATGGGTTGTTATTACACATTATGTCATAATATTTATGCCTATTCTCTCTTATTTTACAAGGTTTACATAAAGAGGGAGAATGCCGGCAGCTGGGATTCCGGGCTAGAAAAGGAGCAAATATTATAGACCTATTCTGAACAGCTCCAAAAGTCCTAAAACTTCACGGAAGTCATTTTCAGAATATATAAAAAATACTAAGCGCCAGAAGTTCCAGAGGGGGTCCACACCCTGCCCATGAGGGTGGGGGCGCGCCCTACCCCCCTAGGTGCGCCCCCTGCCTCGTGGCCCCCCTGGTGGCCCTCCGATGCCCATCTTCTGCTATATGGAGTCCTTCAATGAGAAAAAAAATCATAAGCCAGCTTTCAGGACGAGACTCCGCCGCCACGAGGTGGAACCTTGGCGGAACCAATCTAGGGCTCTGGCGGAGCTGTTCTGCCAGGGAAACTTCCCTTCGGGAGGGGGAAATCATCGCCATCGTCATCACCAACGATCCTCTGATCGGGAGGGGGTCACTCTCCATCAACATCTTCACCAGCACCATCTCTTCTCAAACCCTAGTTCATCTCTTGTATCCAATTCTTGTCTCCAAGTCTGGGATTGGTACTTGTGTGTTACTAGTAGTGTTGATTACTCCTTGTAGTTGATGCTAGTTGGTTTATTTGGTGGAAGATCATATGTTCAGATCCTATATGCATATTAATACCCCTCTGATTATGAGCATGAATATGCTTTGTGAGTAGTTACGTTTGTTCTTGAGGACATGGGAGAAGTCTTGCTATTAGTAGTCATGTGAATTTGGTATTCATTCGATATTTTGATGAGATGTATGTTGTCTCTCCTCTAGTGGTGTTATGTGAACGTCGACTACATGACACTTCACCATTATTTGGGCCTAGAGGAAGGCATTGGGAAGTAATAAGTAGATGATGGGTTGCTAGAGTGACAGAAGTTTAAACCCTAGTTTATGCGTTGCTTCGTAAGGGGCTGATTTGGATCCATATGTTTCATGCTATGGTTAGGTTTACCTTAATACTTTTGTTGTAGTTGCAGATGCTTGCAATAGAGGTTAATCATAAGTGGGATGCTTGTCCAAGTAAGGGCAGTACCCAAGCACCGGTCCACCCACATACCAAATTATCAAAGTACCGAGCGTGAGTCATATGAACGTGATGAAAACTAGCTTGACGATAATTCCCATGTGTCCTCGGGAGCGCTTTTCTCTATATAAGAATTTGTCCAGGCTTGTCCTTTGATACAAAAAGGATTGGGCCACCTTGCTGCACTTTATTTACTTTTGTTACTTGTTGCTCGTTACAAATTATCTTATCACAAAACTATATGTCACCTATAATTTCAGTGCTTGCAGAGAATACCTTGCTGAAAACCGCTTATCATTTCCTTCTGCTCCTCGTTGAGTTCGACACTCTTACTTATGGAAAGGACTACGATAGATCCCCTATACTTGTGGGTCATCAGGGGGCGCGCCCTATCCCCCTGGGTGTTCCCCCTTCCTCGTGGGCTCCTCGTGGCTCCCCTGACCTACTTCTTTCGCCTATATATATCCATATACCCTAAAAACATCCGGGGGCAGAATAGATCGGAAGTTCCGCCGCCCGAATCCTCCGTAGCCATCGAAAACCAATCTAGACCCGTTACGGCACCCTGCCGGAGGGGGGAATCCCTCTCCGGTGGCCATCTTCATCATCTCGGCACTCTCCATGATGAGGAGGGAGTAGTTCACCCTCGGGGCTGAGGGTATGTACCAGTAGCTATGTGTTTGATCTTTCTCTCTATCTCTCTCTTTCTCTCTCGTGTTCTTGAGTCGGCACGATCTTGATGTATCGCGAGCTTTGCTATTATATTTGGATCTTATGATGTTTCTCCCCCTCTACTCTCTTGTGATGAATTGAGTTTTCCCTTTGAAGTTATCTTATCGGATTGAGTCTTTAAGGATTTGAGAACACTTGATGTATGTCTTGCATGTGCTTATCTGTGGTGACAATGGGATATCACGTGATCCACTTGATGTATGTTTTGGTGATCAACTTGCGAGTTCCATGACCTCGTGAACTTATGCATTAGGGTTGGCACACATTTTTGTCTTGACTCTCCGGTAGAATCTTTGGGGCACTCTTTGAAGTTCTTTGTGTTGGTTGAATAGATGAATCTGAGATTCTGTGATGCATATCGTATAATCATACCCACGGATACTTGAGGTGACATTGGAGTACCTAGGTGACATTAGGGTTTTGGTTGATTTGTGTCTTAAGGTGTTATTCTAGTACGAACTCTTGAATAGATCGATCTGAAAGAATAACTTTGAGGTGGTTTCGTACCCTACAATAAGCTCTTCGTTTGTTCTCCACTATTAGTGACTTTGGAGTGACTCTTTGTTGCATGTTGAGGGATAGTTATATGATCCAATTATGTTATTATTGTTGAGAGGACTTGCACTAGTGAAAGTATGAACCCTAGGCCTTGTTTCCTAGCATTGCAATACCGTTTACGCTCACTTTTATCATTAGTTACCTTGCTGTTTTTATATTTTCAGATTACAAAAACCTATATCTACCATCCATATTGCACTTGTATCACCATCTCTTCGCCGAACTAGTGCACCTATACAATTTACCATTGTATTGGGTGTGTTGGGGACACAAGAGACTCTTTTTTATTTGGTTGCAGGGTTGCTTGAGAGAGACCATCTTCATCCTACGCCTCCCACGGATTGATAAACCTTAGGTCGTCCACTTGAGGGAAATTTTCTACTGTCCTATAAACCTCTGCACTTGGAGGCCCAACAACGTGTACAAGAAGAAGGTTGTGTAGTAGACATCACGGATCTCACTCTGGTTGACCTACGAGGTTCGGTAGTAACTTGATTTGAAGTTTCATGATCATCATCATTAGCTTCCTCTCTAATTGGTGTAGAGATCACTAGAACTAATTTCTGTGATGAACTAATTTCCAACTCGGGAGAAGGTACAATTACCTCATCAAGTTCTATATTCCTCCCACTCACTTCTTTTGCGAGAAAACTTCTTCTCTAGAAAGGATCCACTCTTAGCAACAAAGATCTTTCCTTTTGGATCTGTGATAGAAGGTGTACCCAACAATTTCTTTTAGGTATCCTATGAAGACGCATTTTTCCGATTTGGGTTTGAGCTTATCAGGCTGAAACTTTTTCACATAAGTATCACAATCCCAAACTTTAAGAAACGACAACTTAGGCTTCTAGCCAAACCATAGTTCATATGGTGTCGTCTCAACGGATTAGACGGTGCCCTATTTAACGTGAATGTAGCTGTCTCTAATGCATAACCCCAAAACGATAGCGGTAAATCAGTAAGAGACATCATAGATCGCACCATACCTAGTAAAGTACGATTACGACGTTCGGACACACCATTACGCTATGGTGTTCCGGGTAGCGTGAGTTGCGAAACTATTTTGCATTGTTTCAAATGAAGACCAAACGCATAACTCAAATATTCTCCTCCACGATCAGATCATAGAAACTTTTTTTTCTTGTTACGATGATTTTCCACTTCACTCTGAAATTATTTGAAATTTTCAAATGCTTCAGATTTATGTTTCATCAAGAAGATATACCCACATCTGCTCAAATCATCTGTGAAGGTTAGAAAATAACGATACCTGCCACGAGCCTCAACACTCATCGGACTGCATACATCAATATGTATTATTTCCAACAAGTTTGTTGCTTGCTCCATTGTTCCGGAGAACAGAGTCTTTGTCATCTTGCCCATGAGGCATGGTTCGCAAGCATCAACTGATTCATAATCAAGTGATTCCAAAAGCCCATCAGCATGGATTTTCTTCATGCGCTTTATACCAATATTGAAGGAAATATGCCCTAGAGGCAATAATAAAGTTATTATTTATTTCCTTATATCATGATAAATGTTTATTATTCATGCTAGAATTGTATTAACCGGAAACATAATACATGTGTGAATACATAGACAAACAGAGTGTCACTAGTATGCCTCTACTTGACTAGCTCGTTGATCAAAGATGGTTATGTTTCCTAACCATAGACATGAGTTGTCATTTGATTAACGGGATCACATCATTAGGAGAATGATGTGATTGACATGACCCATTCCGTTAGCTTAGCACTTGATCGTTTAGTTTGTTGCTATTGCTTTCCTCATGACTTATACATGTTCCTATGACTATGAGATTATGCAACTCCCGTTTACCGGAGGAACACTTTGTGTGCTACCAAACGTCACAACGTAACTGGGTGATTATAAAGGTGCTCTACAGGTGTCTCCAAAGGTACTTGTTGGGTTGGCGTATTTCGAGATTAGGATTTGTCACTCCGATTGTCGGAGAGGTATCTCTGGGCCCACTCGGTAATACACATCACTTAAGCCTTGCAAGCATTGCAACTAATGAGTTAGTTGTGGGATGATGTGTTACGAAACGAGTAAAGAGACTTGCCAGTAACGAGATTGAACTAGGTATTGAGATACCGACGATCGAATCTCGGGCAAGTAACATACCGATGACAAAAGGAACAACGTATGTTGTTATGCGGTTTGACCGATAAAGATCTTCGTAGAATATGTAGGAGCCAATATGAGCATCCAGGTTCCGCTATTGGTTATTGACCGGAGACGTGTCTCGGTCATGTCTACATAGTTCTCGAACCCGTAGGGTCCGCACGCTTAAAGTTCGATGACGGTTATATTATGAGTTTATGAGTTTTGATGTACCGAAGGTAGTTCAGAGTCCCGGATGAGATCGTGGACATGACTAGGAGTCTCGCAATGGTCGAGACGTAAAGATCGATATATTGGACGACTATATTCGTACATCGGAAAGGTTCTGAGTGATTCGGGTATTTTTCGGAGTACCGGAGAGTTACGCGAATACGGGGGAGAACTATATGGGCCTTATTGCGCTTTAGGGGAGAGAGAGAGGCAGGTTGCGCCCCCTCCGCCCAATTACTAGTCCGAATTGGACTAGGGGGAGGGGCGGCGCCCCCTCCTTCCTTCCCTTCCCTCTTCCCCTTCCTTGTCCCCTACTCCTACTACTTGGAAAGGGGAGGAATCCTACTCCCGGTGGGAGTAGGACTCCTCCAGGGCGCTCCATAGGGGCTGGCCCTCTCCTCCTCCTCCACTCCTTTATATACGAGGAGGGAGGCACCCCTTGGAGACACAACAATTGATCCCTTGGATCTCTTAGCCGTGTGCGGTACCCCGTCCACCATAATCCACCTCGGTCATATCGTAGCGGTGCTTAGGCGAAGCCTTGCGTCGGTAGAACATCATCATCGTCACCACGCCGTCGTGCTGACGAAACTCTCCCTCAAAGCTCGGCTGGATTGGAGTTCGAGGGACGTCATCGAGTTGAACGTGTGCAGAACTCGGAGGTGCCGTGCGTTCGGTGCTTGATCGGTCGGATCGTGAAGACATACGACTACATCAACTGCGTTGTGCTAACGCTTCCGCTTTCGGTCTACAAGGGTACGTGGACACACTCTCCCCTCTCATTGCTATGCATCACCATGATCTTGCGTGTGTGTATGATTTTTTTTGAAATTACTACATTCCCCAATAGTGGCATCAAAGCCAGGTTTTATGCGTAGATGTCATATGCACGAGTAGAACACAAGTGAGTTGTGGGCAATATAAGTCATACTGCTAACCAGCATGTCATACTTTTTCGGCGGTATTGTTGGATGAAGCGGCCCGGACTGACATTATGCGTACGCTTACGCGAGACTGGTGCTACCGATGTGCTTTGCACACAGGTGGCTGGCGGGTGTCAGTTTCTCCAGCTTTAGTTGAACCGAGTGTGGCTATGCCCGGTCCTTGCGAAGGTTAAAACAGCACCAACTTGACAAACTATCAGTGTGGTTTTGATGCATAGGTAAGAACGGTTCTTGCTAAGCCCATAGTAGCCACGTAAAACTTGCAACAACAAAGTAGAGGACGTCTAACTTGTTTTTGCAGGGCATGTTGTGATGTGATATGGTCAAAGCATGATGCTAAATTTTATTGTATGAGATGATCATGTTTTGTAACCGAGTTATCGGCAACTGGCAGGAGCCATATGGTTGTCGCTTTATTGTATGCAATGCAATCGCCCTGTAATGCTTTACTTTGTCACTAAGCGGTAGCGATAGTCGTAGAAGCATAAGATTGGCGAGACGACAACGATACTACGATGGAGATCAAGGTATCGCGCCGGTGACGATGGTGATCATGATGGTGCTTTGGAGATGGAGATCACAAGCACAAGATGATGATGGCCATATCATATCACTTATATTGATTGCATGTGATGTTTATCTTTTATGCATCTTATCTTGCTTTGATTGATGGTAGCATTATAAGATGATCTCTCACTAAATTTCAAGATAAAAGTGTTCTCCCTGAGTATGCACCATTGCCAAAGTTCGTCGTGCCCAGACACCACGTGATGATCGGGTGTGATAAGCTCTACGTCCATCTACAACGGGTGCAAGCCAGTTTTGCACACGCAGAATACTTAGGTTAAACTTGACGAGTCTAGCATATGCAGATATGGCCTCGGAACACTGAGACCGAAAGGTCGAGCGTGAATCATATAGTAGATATGATCAACATAGTGATGTTCACCATTGAAAACTACTCCATTTCACATGATGATCGGTTATGGTTTAGTTGATTTGGATCACATGATCACTTAGATGATTAGAGGGATGTCTATCTAAGTGGGAGTTCTTAAGTAATATGATTAATTGAACTTTAATTTATCATGAACTTAGTCCTGGTAGTATTAGAATATCTATGTTGTAGATCAATAGCTCGCGTTTAGCTCCTCTATTTTATTTTTGATATGTTCCTAGAGAAAACTAAGTTGAAAAATGTTAGTAGCAATGATGCGGATTGGATCCGTGATCTGAGGATTATCCTCATTGCTGCACAGAAGAATTATGTCCTTGATGCACCGCTAGGTGACAAACCTATTGCAGGAGCAGATGCAGACGTCATGAACGTTTGGCTAGCTCAATATGATGACTACTTGATAGTTCAGTGCACCATGCTTAACAGCATAGAATCGGGACTTCAAAGACGTTTTGAACGTCATGGATCATATGATATGTTCCAGGGGTTGAAGTTAATATTTCAAGCAAATACCCGAGTTGAGAGATATGAAGTCTCCAACAAGTTCTATAGCTAAAAGATGGAGGAGAATAGCTCAAGCAGTGAGCATGTGTTTAGATTGTCTGGGTACTACAATCGCTTGAATCAAGTGGGAGTTAATCTTCCACATAAAATAGTGATTGACAGAATTCTCTAGTCACCATCACCAACTTAGTAGAACTTCGTGATGAACTATAGTATGCAAGGGATGACGAAAACGATTCCTGAGCTTTTCATGATGATGAAATCGATGAAGGTAGAAATCAAGAAAGAGCATCAAGTGTTGATGATTAACAAGACCACTAGTTTCAAGAAAATGGCAAAGCGAAAGAAAAGGAACTTCAAGAAGAACGGCAAGCAAGTTGCTGCTCAAGTGAAGAAGCCCAAGTCTGGATCTAAGCCTGAGACTAAGTGCTTCTACTGCAAAGGGACTGGTCACTCGAAGCGGAACTGTCCCAAGTATTTGGCGGATAAGAAGGATGGCAAAGTGAACAATGCTATATTTGTTATACATGTTATTGATGTGTACTTAACTAGTGTTTATAGCAACCCCTCGGTATTTGATACTGGTTCAGTTGCTAAGAGTAGTAACTCGAAACGGGAGTTGCAGAATGAACAGAGACTAGTTAAGGGTGAAGTGACGATGTGTGTTGGAAGTGATTCCAAGATTGATATGATCATCATCTCACACTCTCTATACTTTCGGGATTAGTATTAAACCTAAATAAATGTTATTTGGTGTTTGCATTGAGCATGAATATGATTTGATCATGTTTATTGCAAAACGATTATTCATTTAAGTTAGAGAATAATTGTTGTTCTGTTTACATGAATAAAACCTTCTATGGTCATGCACCCAATGAAAATGGTTCGTTGGATCTCGATCGTAGTGATACACATATTCACAATATTGAAGCCAAAAAATGCAAAGTTAATAATGATAGTGCAACTTATTTGTGGCACTGCCATTTAGGTCATATTGGTGTAAAGCGCATGAAGAAAATCCATGTTGATGGGCTTTTGGAATCACTTGATTATGAATCAGTTGATGCTTGCGAAACATGCCTCATGGGCAAGATGACTAAGACTCCATTCTCCGGAAATGGAGCGAGCAACAGATTTTTTGGAAATCATACATACTGATGTATGTGGTCCGATGAATATTGAGGCTCACGGCAGGTATCATTATTTTCTGATCTTCACAGATGATTTGAGTAGATATGAGTATATCTACTTGATGAAACACAAGTCTGAAACATTTGAAAACTTCAAAGAATTTCAGAGTGAAGTGGAGAATCATCGTACAAAAAATAAAGTTTCTACAATATGATCGCAGAAGTAAAATATTTGAGTTACGAGTTTGGCCTTCAGTTAAAACAATGTGAAATAGTTTCACTACTCACGCCACCTGGAACACCACAGTGTAATGGTGTGTCCGAACGTCGTAACTGTACTTTATTAGATATGGTGCGATCTATGATGTCTCTTACCAATTTACCACTATCATTTTGGGGTTATGCATTAGAGAGAGCTACATTCACGTTAAATAGGGAACCATCTAAATCCGTTGAGACGACATCGTATGAACTATGGTTTGGCAAGAAACCAAAGCTGTCGTTTCTTAAAGTTTGAGGTTGCAATGCTTATGTGAAAAAGTTTCAACCTGATAAGCTCAAACCCAAATCGGAGAAGTGCGTCTTCATAGGATACCCAAAAGAAAATGTTGGGTACACCTTCTATCACAGATCTGAAGGCAAGATATTCATTGCTGAGAATGGATCCTTTCTAGAGAAGGAGTTTCTCTCGAAAGAAGTGAGTGGGAGGAAAGTAGAACTCGATGAGGTAACTGTACCTGCTCCCTTATTGGAAAGTAGTTCGTCACAGAAATCTGTTCCTGTGACTACTACACCAATTAGTGAGGAAGCTAATGATGATCATGTAACTTTAGATCAAGTTACTACCGAACCTCGTAGGTAAACCAGATTGAGATCCGCACCAGAGTGGTACGGTAATCATGTTCTGGAGGTCATGTTACTTGACCATGACGAACCTACGAACTATGAGGAAGCGATGATGAGCCCAGATTCTGCGAAATGGCTTGAGGCCATGAAATCTGAGATGAGATCCATGTATAAGAACAAAGTATGGACTTTGATTGACTTGCCCAAAGATCGGCGAGCCATTGAGATTAAATGGATCTTCAAGAGGAAGACCGGCGCTGATAGTAGTGTTACTATCTACAAAGTGTAACGCCCTCGATGCGGCTATAGCTCCCACGTGTCGAGGCACGACTTAGAGACATAACCGCATTGAAAGCAATGTCGCAAGTCAGGCAACCATTACAACATCCCATGTAATAAGTAATAAAAGGGGGAGATACATAGTTGGCTTACACTCGCCACGTCACATCAGAGTACAGAAATAACATCCATCAAACAATCACTCACGGCCCGACTACGGCACCAAAATAGAAAAGAACCCAACATGCGACAAGGCCCTGAATCAAACCCCAACTAGGCACCACTACTGATCATCGGGAAAGGAAACATAATAACGCTGAGAGTCCTCGTCGAACTCCCACTTGAGCTCGTACTCGTCACCTGGAGCGAAATCACCTGGTCCTGCATCTGGAATTATAGTATTTGTGAGCCACAGGGACTCAGCAATCTCGCACCCTCGTGATCAAAACTATTTAAGCTTATAGGAATGGATGAGACAAATATATGTGGAGCTGCAGCAAGCGACTAGCATATATGGTGGCTATCTTATACGCAAAAGAGAGCGAGAAGAGGAGGCAAAGCGCGATCAAGAATCTAGAAGAGCAACCTGCGCAAGCATTACTCCAACACCGTGTCCACTTCCCGGACTCCGCCGAGAAGAGGCCATCACGGTAACACACACAGTTGATTCATTTTAATTAATTAAGGTTTAAGTTGTCTACAACCGGACATTAACAAATTCCCATCTGCCCATAACCGCGGGCACGGCTTTCGAAAGTTCAATCCCTGCAGGGGAGTCCCAACTTAGCCCATGACAAGCTCTCACGGTCAACGAAGGAATAGACCTCCACCCGAGACACACCGATCAGACTCGGCAACCCGGTACAACAAGACAATTCGACAGGTTAAAACAAGACCAGCAACACCGCCCGAATGTGCCGACAAATCCCGATAGGAGCTGCACATATCTTTCTCAGGGCACACTCAGATGAGCCAGACGTCGGGTAAGCCAGCCCAGAGTTGCCCCTGGTAGCCTCAGACATCGCTCAGGGGGACCAACACTCAGAGGAGCACTGGCCCGAGGGGGTTAAAATAAGATGACCCTTGAGTCTGCAGAACCCAAGGGAAAGAAAAGGCTAGGTGGCAAATGGTAAAACCAAGGTTGGGCATTGCTGGAAAAGCTTTAATCAAGGCGAAATATCAAGGGGTTCCCATTATAACCCAACCGCGTAAGGAACGCAAAATCCGGGAACATAACACCGATATGACGGAAACTAGGGCGGTAAGAGTGGAACAAAACACTAGGCGAGAGGCCGAGCCTTCCACCCTTCACCAAGTATATAGATGCATTAAGATAACATAGCAATATAATGATATCCCCAACAAGAAAAATAAATGATGTTCCAACAAGGAACGGCCTCCAAACTTCACCTGCAACTAGCAACGCTATAAGAGGGGCTGAGCAAAGCGGTAACATAGCCAATCAACGGTTTGCTAGGACAAGGTGGGTTAGAGGTTTGACATGGCAATTGGGAGGCTGACAAGCAAAAGGTAGGCATCGTAGCATTGGCATAGCAAGAGCGAGCAAACTAGCATAGCAAAGATAGTAGTGATTTCGAGGGTATGATCATCTTGCCTGCACAGTTGTCAGAGTTGACTGGATCCTCACAAGCAAACTCAACGGGCTCCTCGGTAGGGAACTCGTCTCCCGGATCTACCCAACAAGACAAAAAAGCAACAAGGATACAATCAACCACGTGCAAGACCAAGCAATATGATGAAATGATGATATGCTATGCGGGATGCGATGCGGGATGCAAAATGCAAGTTATGACAGGAAAAACATGAACCTGGCCTCAACTTGGAATTCCAAGGGTGCCACTGGATAGAGGGGATGAAATCGCTTGAAAACGATATAAAGATCATTGGAATCGGAGTTACGGTTTGGAAAAGGCAAGCGTTTTAAGATATGACACCGGTCTGCGATTTACAGCAAGTAGGCATCTAAATGCAACGAAATGAACATGCTACAGCCACCAAACATGACAACAAAATACATGGCAGGGATGCCCACAAGATGCTTAACAAAATACTAGCACTGAGCCACGGACAATTCCTATATTAGAAGGTTCAAACAAGCATGGCAAAAACGCAAATGCAAAACAGATTCCAGACTTAGTGAAATTAACTCTAGTCTGAAATTTCAGATCACGAAGCCCTCTTCGGAGCAGCAAAACAACATGATAAATGACCTGAATATGACAAGTAAGAACATGGCATGGAGCTACTCAACAAGCTTAACAAAAGACCCAAAGTGACCTGGGCCAAAAGGGTTCACAAAATATATTAACGGGCACACGAACATAGCTAAAACACAATCAGTTTTCAGACTTAGTGAAAACTGAGACATGCTGAAATAGAACTCACGAAGGCATGTAAACGACCTCGATGCACTCACCATGCTGCAAGTCACAGCAAGGAAAGCATACATCCATTAAGAAGGCACAAAATACAAGCTATACATGGCAAGAACAATGGCATAGCATGCACGGATCAACTACAACAACGCCGGCAAAATCGCAAACAAGTTGACGATCTGCCCAGATTCACCACGAAGCAAAAGTAGAGCTCGATGGACTCAAGCTATGGTGCTCTATAATTGCAAAAAAAGACATGGATGGATAGAGCATAACATGATTAACAAAACTCCTTTACTGATCATCCTCAAAAGAGGCACGGATCACTAGGAAACAAGCTGAACATATGGCATCATGAACTAAAGTATCCCAGACTTACTGAAAACAACTAAGTCTCTGAAAACATATGGCCGGGCGGAGGAGGCGGCGAGCTCCGGCGCCGGCGCCGATGGCGCGGTGGTGGCGCGGGCTCCCGGAGCCGTGGAAGACGGGCGGCGCGGCGGCGGCTGGGACTGGCCCGGAGAAGCGCGGGAGCGGGGGCGGACGGCGGGCGCGGGCGGCGGTCGAGTGGCGCGAGGCGGCGGGGAGGAGTTGGGCCGCGGGGGCCGGGAACGGGCCGGCGGGCCTCCGAGGCGGCGGCGGCGGCGGTTGCCACTTGGCAGCGCGGGAGAGGACGCGGGCGGCGGCGGACAACGTCCGGCGCGGCCGGACACGTCCGGTGCGTGGCGGATCTGATTTTTAGGGTTCCGAGAGGGGGAAGACGAGATCCAAAAATGGAGGGGGTATATATAGGCATAGAGGGAGCTAGGAGACTCCAAATGAGGTGCGGTTTTCGGCCACGCGATCGTGATCGAACGCTCTAGGACATGGAGCAGAGTTTGGTGGGTTTTGGGTCAAATTTGAGGGGTGTTGGGCTGCAACACACACGAGGCCTTTTCGGTCCCTCGGTTAACCGTTGGAGTATCAAACGAAGTCCAAATGACACGAAACTTGACAGGCGGTCTACCGGTAGTAACCCAAGGCCGCATGACAAGTCTCGGTCCAATCCGGAAATGTTTAATCCCCACACACGAAAGAAAGCTAGAAATGACCACCGGAGGAGAACGAAGCGCCGGAATGCAAAACGGACAACGGGGAAAATGCTCGAATGCATGAGATGACCACGTATGCAAATGCAATGCACATGATGACATGATATGAGATGCATGAAAACGAAAACAACACATGGAGATAAAACCCGAACCCGAGAAATAAATATAACTTAATGCCAGAAACGGCAAGAGTTGGAGTACAAATAGGGAAAGTTACATCCGGGGTGTTACAACACTCCACCACTACGAAAAGATCTCGTCCCGAGATCTAGGACTGAAAGAACTCCGGGTACTCAGAACGGAGGTGATCCTCGCGTTCCCAGGTAGCTTCACGGTCGGAATGGTGAGACCACTTGACTTTGAGAAATTTAATTGACTTGTTGCGAGTCTTGCATTCAGTCTCTTCAAGAATAGCAACTGGGTGCTCACGATAGGAGAGATCTTCTTGGAGCTCAATGTCCTCGAAGTTGACGGTGCGGTCAGGAGTCTTGAAGCACTTTCGAAGCTGAGAGACGTGGAACACATCATGAACATTTGCAAAGTTTGAAGGAAGCTCGAGTTGATAGGCGAGGTCGCCTCTCTTGCTGACAATCTTGAAAGGTCCCACGTATCTAAGGGCAAGCTTCCCTTTGATACCGAAGCGACGAGTACCTTTCATAGGAGAGACACGGAGGTAAACATGATCTCCGATCTCGAAAGCCAAATCACGGTGCTTACTATCATAGTAACTCTTCTGGCGGGATTGGGCTGCTTTGAGGTTATCACGAATGACTTTGCACATTTCTTCTGCTTCTGTGATTATGTCATTACCCAGCAGCTGACGTTCACCGGTTTCAGACCAGTTGAGAGGGGTACGGCACTTCCTGCCATACAGAATTTCAAAAGGGGCCTTGCCCGAACTTGCTTGAAAACTGTTGTTATAGGAGAATTCAGCATAAGGAAGACAATCCTCCCACTTCATGCCGAAGGAGATCACACAAGCCCTGAGCATATCTTCAAGAATTTGGTTGACACGCTCGACTTGACCGCTTGTTTGAGGATGGAAAGCAGTGCTGAAGCAGATGTTAGTGCCCATGGCCTTCTGAAAAGAATCCCAAAACTTGGAGGTAAAGATGCTGCCACGGTCTGAAGAGATCACTTGAGGAATACCGTGCAGAGAGACAATACGAGAGGTATAGAGTTCCGCCAATTGAGCTGCAGTGATCGACTCTTTGATAGGCAGAAAGTGAGCCACTTTGGTGAGCTTGTCGATGACAACAAATATAGCATCATTGCCACGCTTGGACTTTGGAAACCCAGTCACGAAGTCCATTTCAATGTGGTCAAACTTCCATTGTGGAATGGCAAGAGGTTGGAGGAGACCAGCTGGCCTTTGGTGTTCTGCCTTCACTCTTCTGCAGACATCACATTCATTCACGAATTGAGCGATCTCGCGCTTCATTCGAGTCCACCAATAAGCTTGCTTAAGGTCCTGATACATATTCGTGCTCCCAGGGTGGATGGAGAGGAGAGAATTGTGAGCCTCGTTCATGATCACTTTACGAAGTTCACCTTTGGGCACAACAATTCGATCCTCGAAGAAGAGAGTGTCCTTGTCATCAAGGCGGTAGCACTTGTACTTGGACTGACTCCTGGCAATCCCAATCTTCACCTTTTTTACCATAGCATCAAGAAGCTGGGCTTGGCGAATCTGGTCTTCTAAGGTAGGAGAGACTTGAAGGTTGGCGAGGAAACCTTGAGGAACAACTTGCAGATTAAGTTTGCGGAAAGCTTCACAAAGCTCGGGATGATAAGGCTTGAGAATCAGATTGTTGCAGTAGGCCTTTCTGCTCAAAGCGTCAGCAATCACATTGGCCTTGCCTGGAGTATACTCAATACTCGGATTATACTCTTGAATCATTTCGACCCATCGAGTTTGCCTTAGGTTGAGATTAGGCTGAGTGAAGATGTACTTGAGACTCTTGTGATCGGTGAAAATGTCCACTTTTCTTCCCAATAGAAGATGTCTTCAAGTCAAAAGAGCATGCACAACTGCCGCCAACTCGAGATCATGAGTGGGGTAGTTCTTCTCATTAGGCTTTAACTGGCGAGATGTATAAGCAACAACTTTCTTCTCTTGCATCAATACTGCGCCAAGACCTTGGAGAGAGGCATCACAAAAGACCTCGTACGGCTTGGATTCATCAGGCGGAGTCAGAACTGGAGCAGTGACCAACTTCTCTTTCAAAGTGTTGAAAGCAATATCACAGTCCGGAGACCAAACATACTTGACGTGCTTCTGAAGAAGATTTGAGAGAGGCTTCGCGATCTTGGAAAAGTTTTCAACGAATCTTCGGCAATAGCTTGCGAGACCGAGAAAACTGCGGAGTTGCTTCACATTCTGAGGAGGTTCCCAATTCACAATTGCGGATACCTTCTCGGGATTCACGGAAATGCTGTTGGCAGAGATGATATGACCAAGATAAAGAACCTCATCGAGCCAAAATTCACACTTGGAGAACTTGGCGTAGAACTGATGTTCCCTGAGTTTATCGAGAACCAAACGCAAGTGCTTGGCATGATCTTCCTTGTTCTTCGAGAAAACCAGAATGTCATCGAGATAGACCAAAACGAAGTCATTGGTGTAGGCGTTGAAGATGAAGTTCATCATGCGAGAGAACGTCGGAGGAGCGTTGGCGAGGCCAAAAGACATGACAGTGTATTCATATGAACCAAAGCTTGAGTATTCTATAGTCTCACCTAAATAGCTTGGCGTAATCATGGTCATAGCTGTTTCCTGTGTGAATGCTATCCGCTCACAACCCACACGGAGATCAAGCTTGGAGAATACTTGAGCACCTTTGAGTTGTTCGAACAGCTCATTGATGTTGGGAAGTGGGTATTTGTTCTTGATGGTCTTCTTGTTCACTGGACGGTAATCAACACAAAGTCGGTCCGTTCCATCCTTCTTCTTCACAAAAAGAACACCACAACCC